>NC_047662.1:17071573-17802246 GCF_011762505.2 Arvicanthis niloticus
GAGCCACCAACTTTTAATGCCAGCACTTGAGGCAGAGGCAGGCAGAACTACATATCCACTTCCAGGCCAGCCAAGGTCATAATTCCAAGGTCATCCTGGGCTACAAAGGGCTATAACTTACATTACATAGGTAAATTATTTTGTACTGCTATTTGAGCTCACTGAGGAGCTGGGCAGCTTCTGCTCCTTTTCAGTCTTAAGCATGTTTGTCTCAGGGTCCTCCAAGGCTCCTTGTTTGGGGCTGGGCTCCCCAACTCTGTAATGGGGAGGGCAGAGCAGCCTGAGAAGGAAAACACTGTGCACAAAGATCATGTTTAGATGCTCAGCTGGACAGTGAAGCTTTTCCAGCAGGCGTGAATGTTGATGATCTGCTCTCCCGTAAGAGTTCCAGCAAAGGGTATGAGAATTTGGGATCTCTGTCATGGACAGGAAGCTCACTCAGGGGCTCTAGTGTCCTGCCTCAGTTTCCCCTTTTAGTTTCTGCTGGAGTTCCCAATTTGATCATCTTTTGTTCTTTCCCTCCCTACCCCTCTCTCTTTGGCTGTTTATTTTATTTTGGCTTGCTGTATACTTAATAATTCACTCATTCAAAGCTGAAAGTATGGGTTCATAGGTCATTCCCCAGGCTGTTCAGAACACCAGGGTACCTGAGATCCTATCTGAATTAAAACCACCACCAACAAAAATCCCTTTAGGGATAAAATTCACCTAACATAAAATTTGCCTTTTAAACTACTTTACAGCGTGCACAGGGTTCAGTGCCTCTGGGTGGGCTTCCACGGGTGGGCAGCAGCTGTCTTAGACAGTCCTTGCTGCTATCACAAAATACCTGAGACCAGGTCATCTATAAACCAGGGCAAGTCTTGGGTCAGGCACAAAAATCATTTTGGTGTCTGACAAGGACCTGTTTCTTACTGGTGGTAGTTTCTTTAAGTCTGCAGTGGCAGAAGGGGGCAGAAGGCTGCCTGTTCTCATTAAACAGTCACAAGCTCCATCCCCCTGCTGTCTGCTTTCTGTAACCATGAGCAGACTTTCTCTCTTTGGGCCTAATGTCCTGTCTCACACTGAATACAAATAAATGTAGTGTGGCTTTTTTATCTTTGGCTTCCTTCCTTGCAGCACAGTTTTTAAGAATTTTCCAGCCAAGAGTTCTGGTGCACCCTTGTAATCCTAATGTCTGGGAGGTAGAGGCAGGAGGACCAGAAGTTCAAGGTCGTCCTCAGTTACAGAGTAAGTCTGAGGCTAGCTTAGGCTACCCGAGACCCTGACTCAGAACATACAAACAGAAAGATCTCTCCCCAGTGTAGCAATGTGCTGTTCTTCATTCTGAATAGCACACTATAGTGTGTGTGTGTATGTGTGTGTATGTGTGTGTGTATGTGTGTGTATGTGTGTGTGTATGTGTGTGTGTATGTGTGTGTGTATGTGTGTGTGTGTATGTGTGTGTGTATGTGTGTGTGTGTATGTGTGTGTGTATGTGTGTATGTGTGTGTGTATGTGTGTGTGTGTATGTGTGTATGTGTGTGTGTGTATGTGTGTGTGTGTATGTGTGTGTGTATGTGTGTGTATATGTGTATGTGTGTGTATGTGTGTGTGTGTGTATGTGTGTGTGTGTGTGTGTATATGTGTATGTGTGTATGTGTGTGTGTATGTGTGTGTGTGTGTGTGTGTGTGTGTGTGTTGAGGGGCAGGAGAATCATGTCTATACAATAGCACACATGGTATTAGACAAGGGTTCTACTTCATTCTCTGCTGAGTCATCTCCCTGGCTTCAGAAGGAAAAATTTTAAACATTTTTGTAAAAGAAAAATTTTATTTTATGTATTATGAGTACACTGTAGCTGTCTTCAGACACATCAGAAGAGGGCATCGGATCCCATTACAGATGGTTGTGAGCCACCATGTGGTTGCTGAGAACTGAACTCAGGACCTCTGGAAGAGCAGTTAGTGCTCTCAACCCCTGAGCCAGCTCTCCAGCCTCCGCTGCACTCCAGAAGAAAATCTTAACTGGACTTCTCTATATAACTAGGACAGAGGTTTGCAAGAATCAGTTGTTACAAAGCCTTCTCCAGGGAAGTCTTCAGGCAGGCACTGACATTAGACACTAGGACAATCCAAAAATAAAATTAGGCCACACTTTACCTTTCTTCTGTATCTTTCTTAACAAGACCCTTCCTCCACACCTTTGCTCAGTGCAGCACGGAAATTTGGTAGCATCTGTGCAGTGGGTTGTCCCTGAGTGGCACCATGAACATGTGCAAATAAACTGCTCTGCTCTCATGAATTTGTGTGTGGGCAGTTAATTTTCAGACCCTGACTGCTGGATTCAAGTCAGAAGAGCCATTTACATGAATAAATTCTCTTCCTTCGCCTGATCCTCCCTCTGTTCCTCCTCTTCCTCCTGCTCCTCCCCCTGCTCCTCCTCCTCCACTTCCTCCTCCTCTTCCTTCTCTTCCACCTCCTGTTCCTCCTCCTCCTTGTTCCCTCCAGCTCTACTTCCTGAGTGCTAAGAGTGTAGATAAGCAGTGTAGATAAGCAGCCGAGGCGGAACCGGTGCCTTTCGAACAATAGGTAAGCGCTCTACCATCTCCACTACATCCTCAGGCCCTTCAAAAATTTCTTTTAAGGGTTAGAGATGTAGTATCTTGGTAGAGCCCTTACTTGGCATGCGAAAGTCTCAGACTCAATTACCAGCATGTGGTGGGGATGGGGTGGGGGGAAGGAGAGGACACACAGCAGAGAAGACTAATGCTCTCAGAGACTCAGGATTCCAAGAATCAGATCCCATAAATTGTCCTCCAACTTTATGTGTGTTTGTATATGTACATAATATACATATACATTAAATAATTTTAATGTAAATAATTATAATTGAAATTAATATATCACAATTACAAATACATAAAATGTAACAAAACAAATTAAACAAAAAAAATTTTTAGCTTTATTTGTTTATTGACAGTGAGTGCCTAGAAGAGAGCATCAGATCCCATCACAGATGGTTATAAACCACCATGTGGAATTGAACTCAGGACCACTGGAAGAGCAGTCAGTGCTCTCAACCCCTGAGCCAGCTCTCCAGCCCCCAACAAAAAAAAGTTTAATTAAATTTTTTAGAGCAGGTTTAGGCTTGTAACAGGTTGAGTGCTAGGGATAGATTTCCCATGTGCTCCCCACTACACACACACACACACACACACACACACACACACGCACACACACAGAGCCACACACCCTTCTCTTTTATTCCCAGCCAGAGTGACACATGACTTCCAGAGGACACATCGCCTCCCAGTGTCCCGAGTATGCAGAGGGCTTGCTCTTGCTGTGGGGCACACTCTGGGTCTGGACAGGCATCTGTCATTGTGTTGATACACGGAGCAGTTTCTCTGCCCTAAAGCCCTCCACCCTCTGATCTATCCATGCTGCTACCACTCCCTGCCCTACCAACTACTGATCTTTCTTACTGTCTACATAGTTTTGTTTTGTCCCCAGAGCATCGCAGTTGGAACTCTGCAGAAGGTGACATAGCTGCAGTGGCATCTTTGCTGGTACAGATATAGTAAAGGTTCTTTCCATGGCTTGATGGCTCCCTGCTTTTCCACACTGAGTAATATTCCATTGTCAATAGGCAATGTGATACCATTGCTTACAGTTTAGACAGCCATGAACAAAGCCGCTATAGACACCCGTGCAGAAGTTCTTGTGTGGACTTCTCAGCTCTTTTGGCTCACTGCCAAGGAGGAAGCCCCCTGGGTTGGGCCTTCAAAGTAAGAAATGCCAAGTGGTGTGTACTACACATCTTTGTCAGAATCTGGGTATGTGTGTTGTCAAGGACCGTGCAAGAGGAACAACAAACCTATTTAAAGTTCACGAAATGCAGCCTACAGATTAGGACAATCACCATGGGTGTCCCTCAAAGAGGCAGAGCCCCAAGGACCACCTCAGTTACCCTGACAGGTTGAAGCTGGCCTTTGACAGTGTGTGTGTATACCCTCGCTCATGCACAGTGCACACGTGAGTACATATTTGGATATATATGTATGTATATGTATTTGGGTATATATGTATATACATATATATCATATCCATGTATACATATTTATGTCTTTGTACATGTATGTACATGCTTATGTGCATACACACATGTGGAGGCCAGAGGTTGAGTTCGGGTCTCTTCATTGTTCTCTAACTTGTTTTTCGAGATAGGGTCTCATTGCTGGCCTGAAGCTCTCCGATTGGCTAGAATGGTTGGCCAGCAGACCCCAGGGATCCTTCTAACTCTGTTTCTTTAGGCCAGCCTGGTCTACAGAGTGAGTCCCAGGACAGCCAGGGCTGTTACACAGAGAAACCCTGTCTTAAAAAACAAACAACCCAAACCATAAAATAGCCAAGGTCAAGTTATATTAAAGAGGCAAAGATGGAAGTATTAGTTGAGAGTTGGGAGTTTCAGGCTAATTTGAGCAACAGAGTGGGACTTTCTTTTTTTATTTTTTAAGATTTATTTATTTATTTATTTTATTTAGGGCATCAGTCCCCATTACTGATGGTTATGAGCCACCATGTGGTTGCTGGGAATTGACCCCTAGAAGAGCAGCCAGTGTTCTTCACAATAGGGTGAAGTTTAAGAAGTCTCTGGTTCTGGAATGGAGGGATGGCTCAGTCATCTATGATTTGAAATCCGATCTTCAGCATAAGAACAGAGAGAAGCCGAAGTGACGCCATGTTAGTTGTGTCTCTGTCCCTGTGGTGAAACGTCTGAGGCCATCAACTCACAAACATGAAGGTTTTCCTTGGCTCATGATTTGGGAGCTGTATCAGTCAGGGTTGTCTAGGGAAACAGAACTGATAGACTGAACCTGTATTGCTACATATCCATATCTAAACAGGAATTACCAGAGTGGCTTACAGACTGTGGTCCAGCTTTTACAAGAATGTCTGTCTACTTATGGAAAGTCCAAGAATTCAAAAGTTGCTCAGCCCACAAGTATGGATGCCTTAAGTCTTCAGTAGACTTTAGTGCCAGTGAAGGAATGGACTTGCCGGTGAGAGTGAGGGCAAGCAGGTAAAGAGCAAGCTACCCGCTTTCACAACCTTTATATAGGCTGCCACCAGAAGGTGTGGCCCAGATTTAAGGTGGATCTTCCCACCTCAAAAGATCTGTATTGCCAGGCAGTGATGGCGCACACCTTTAATCCCAGCGCTTGGGAGGCAGAGGCAGGCAGATTTCTGAGTTCGAGGCCAGCCTGGTCTACAGAGTGAGTTGTGAGTTCCAGGACAGCCAGGACTACACAGAGAAACCCTGTGTAGCCAAAAAAAAAAAAAAAAAAAAAAAAAAAAAAAAATCTGGATTTAGGGTGGTTCTTCCCTCTTCAAATAGTGAAAAATCCCTCACAGGTATACCCAGCCACTTGGGCTTCAGTTAATTCCAGACCTACAAGTTGACAACCAAGAATAGCCACCATAAATCCACCCCTTGTCAACTTGACACACAATCATATCTCCTTATGTCATGCTTAATATCCAAACTAAAATAATCCCAGGTCATAATTATGCCTAATATGATATAACCATTCCACATACAGTGGCAAACGCCTTATATATTTTTAAATAGGTGACAATGTCCCTTTAGGGACATTCTTTTAATATCTCAAAACTTAAATATGATAAATACTGATATTCTCTCAATTGGTATTACATTACATGACAAACCAACCAAGGAAAACATAGATATTTGCATAAACACATTCTTCACAAAATATGACAGAAACACTCATGTCAATTGAAATCCTAGTTTCTGCAACTGGTCATGTGACCTTAGCTGGTGTTTAGAGCTCCCATCCTCTCCTGCCTGATCTCTAGTTCCTCATCCCTCAGAAGGAAGCACGGCAGCCATCTTGGCTCTTTATATGGAGGAGTGACCCATACCTTCATCCCTGACTGGTCTGTGCCTTTGTCATCCTGCATGGACTAGGTTCTTATAGTTTTCCATTGACTTTAATCACAGAACACAGTAGACCCAAGAGATGCCCTGAAGGATCTCCTGCACTCCAGACATGATCCTTCTTACCTCCATTGTGGGGAAGCAATCCAATTTCCCCTTGGTAATCTAAATCAATCAACCCTGCTAACATTGGTATTCTTTTCTTGGCTTGTTACCCAAGGGCATCAGAAGCCCAAAGTGACAAGGAAGTCCCAGCCTCCTGTTCAATGGAATGTTTGTTGTGGCTCCGGGCAGAGACACTCCTCCCTCCTAAGGGTTCTACTGCCTCTCCATAGTGTCACAGGAAGGGGATGAAGCCTTCAACCTGTGGATTTAGGGGGACATCCACGATCTAAACTGGAGCAGTGGCTTCTCGGCAGGAGTGTGACCGAGACACAGCGTGATCAGATGTGTCCTAAAAGGAAACAGCAGTGTCATCCTGAGACGGCGGGCGGGAAACCTCACAACCATTCTGTTGAGCAGCTGGCTGCCTGGACCAGGGGTGGTGATGGAGACAGAGGGGATGCCAGGTTTCATCCCTTTAAAGCAATTGTTTAGTAAGATTATCAGGAGTTGGGGATGATCTCGGACCTGGAGGGGGTGGGATGAGGAGGGTGCACAGGTGTAGCCCTGATCTGTGGACTGTGGATTCCACCCAAGAGGGGCAAGACTGAGGAGCTCGGAGGTGGCAGGCTTTAGACTAGTGATTCTCAACCTTCCTAATGTTGGGACTTTTTGATACAGTCCCTCAGGTTGTGGTGACATCCTGTGGTGGTGTGACTATTTTTAGCAGGTAGGGAGTGGTACTGTTAGGAGGTGTGGCTTTGTTGGAGGAAGTGCGTCACTGTGGGGGCGGGCTTTGAGGTCTCCTATGCTCAGGCTCTCCCCTTTTCGGAAGAGAGCTTCTTCCTCGATGCCTGAAGATGCCAGTCTCTCCTGATTGACTTCAAATCAAGACGGAGAACTCTCAGCTCCTTTTTCAGCAGCACATCTGCCTGCAGGCTGCCATGCTTCCTGCCTTGATGATAATGGACTAAGCCTCTGAAACTGTGAGCCAGCTCCAATTCAGCGTTGGCCATTGTAAGAGTTGCCTTGGTTGTGGCGTCTCTTCACAGCAATGGAAACCCTAAGACACCCTTCCAACTGTAAAATTATTTCATCGCTACTTCCAAAATGTAATTTTGATATTGTTATGAATCGTAATGTAAATATGTGGCACCCTGAGGGGGTCAAGGCCCACAAAGTTGAGAACTGGTACTGACAGCCTTATTTTGAAGCTCAGTTTCTGCAAGGAGAAGGGATCAGGTGGCTCAGAATACCTGTACTTCTGGTTGAGGAGGAGTGGGGCGGAAACCCACCCTTGCTAGAAACCGTCCCCATCTCAAACAGAGGTAGAAACACAGCTCCAGACATTAAGTACCCTATGGTGGTACCCCCAATCTTGGTGTGATGGAGACAGGCAGGTTTCTGACATTGGCAATGAGCCTTGCCCCCCACATCCATGATTATGACACCCTAAAAGCCAGCAGCAGGTGCTGCCCCCCAACACACAAGACCACAGACCACACCCCTACTTAGACCTTTACCCATGCACCCTCCTCATCCCACCCCCTCCAGGTCTAAGATTATCCCCAACTCCTGATAATCTTACTAAACAATTGCTTTAAAGGTGCCTGACATCCCTTTAAATGGATGGCACATGAAGACATCTTAAGTTGTTCTCTGGCATCTACATACATGTGCACACATACACATGCAGAATTTCCAGATTTATCTGAAAGGCAAGTGAATCCTCAGGCTTCTAACAAGGAAACTGAGCTTCAGAAAGGGAAGAACTTTTGCTCACCTACACCCAGCTGACTCCAGTGTGAGGTTCCAGCTGCAGCCTGGCCTATTGCTCCAGTCCCGTGGGGACGACACATAAGTAGGAACCTAGAGAAGGAAGTTGAACCTGGTCCTGAGGCTCCCCAAGGTGAAGAGATTCCAGAGAGGGTCTCAGCAAGGCTGGATTTCAGTGCCCTAAACACTGTCCACCATGGGGGTGGGGGGCTGTAAAGCTCCCCAGCTGGAGAGACAGCTGGAGCCTCTGCCTATGCTTGGCAGCCTGCTGGGTAATTGGTCCTGAGTTTCATACAAGTCCTGGGAGAAATGGCCACAGAGGAACATTCTTTAGAAGTGTTAGTATCAATGCTGTGAGTTGCAATGGGGCTTTGCTCTAGCCCCCAGGGTAGGGGTGGATCACCCCTCCTCTCCACAGGGCTCAGAGTGAGGGGAGGGTGAAGTAAGGAGACCCTTTGCCCCCACATCCACAACTATGAGACCTTAAAAGCCAGCAGCAGGGGCTGCACCCCAACACAAGAGACCACAGACCACACTCCCACTCCATTAGAGGTGGCTGGTCTCACGGTTGGCCTGTCAGAGCCCTCAGAGGCTGTCCTCGTGTTCAAGCCCACCCCCACCCACCATGCCACGCAGAGAGCATTCTGAATTTACAAGATTCTAGGAGACACTTTGCAAGATGCTCACCGGCTCCCTTCCTGCCCAGCACAGACCCAGATAAGCTCTTAATGACCCCAATTCACAGGCCCAGGAAGGTTTTTCAGATTTCAATTTTCTCTCCTTCCTTCCTGAGTCAACACACTGTCAGCTCTCCCTGCCTTTTGCTAAAAGCCCACTGTAGGCCACAGATTGGAGCTGGAATTTACTGATGCAGTTTGTATTCATGGAAACCTAAGCTCACGATTGCCTTCTATTTATATAGCAAGCGGGATTGGCTTTCCAGTTCTTGTTTAATTCTAAAATAAATCTATTGGCAGGTTTGTTTTTTTTTTTAAGCCATCAGAAGCAACATAGCAACCAATCGTCAGTTCAGGTGATGCAGGCGAAGACACGCCAACCTCAGGGACAGGAAAAAACAGCTGTCTAGAATTTGAAAGAGTTTTCTAGAAGTGCATTGCCTTCACGCTCAGTGTCACAGACTGGAATTCACTTCTTTCCAAAATAACCCAAAGATCAGAGAACTTTCCCTTTGGCCTACGATCAGCTGGCAGAGACCTGTTGGGACCAGGGAGCAATTAACAACGTGGGCATTGTTTTCAGGGGATGCTTCCTGCCTGCCGCCCTGATCCCTGGGAAAAAAAATACATAAACAAAATTACCAGGACTCCGTCAACATTCATGAGTTGACAATTGTCTCACAGTACTGGGCTCAACATGTTTCCAGAGACAGTGATGAAGCAGATAAGGTCTGAGAAGGGGAGGGTGTGCATGTATGCATGTAGGTATGTGCATGAATGTATGTGCATGAATGAATGTATGCACAGTGTATGTATTCATGCATGTATGCATGGGCATGAATGTATATGTGCATGTGTGTATTATGTATGTGTGTACGTGTTTTATGTATGCATGCATATATGTGTTTGTATGCATGCATGTATGCATGGGCGTGCTTGTGTGTATGTATGTGTATATCTGTGTGCGTTACGTATGTGTGTATGTATGTATATGTATGTGTGTCTCATTGTGATGTGGAGGTCAGAGGACAACTTGCAGGACTCTGTTTTGCCCTTCCACTGAGTGGGTCCAGGGACTGAACGCAGGTTAAGTTTGGCAGAAAACGCCATGTGAATCATCTTGCTTGCCTGGGACGCATATTTTCAGAGTGATTGCTAACAGCTGAGGTAGGGTGCAGGCAGGAGAAGGAGAGGGATTGGCTCAGTCCAAGAATTGCTGTTGTGCCTCCTCAGGGTTAGAATGAGGAGATGTCTGTCACCTGTCAGGGTCTTTGTGCTGTTAGACACTGGGCAGTGAGTCAGGAACCTCTTCTGCTCCCCACCTCCAGCTGGATTGTCAGACTAGTAATTCAAGTTTGTTCCACACAAGCCCCCTGCAGTAGTGCATAGAGGTATGGGGAGATCTGGGTACAGAATTCGTTCCTTCACAGGTAGAGAAATGGCTAAAGAATAAAAAAAAATATTCTGAGGGGGGCTGGAGAGATGGCTGGACAGTGACGAGCACTGGCTGCTCACGCAGAAGACCTGTGTTCCACTCCCAGCCCCCACATGGAGCTCACAACTGTCTGTAATGGCAATGCTAGGGGATCAGATGTCTCTTCTGATCAGCAGGCCCTGCATGCACAGGTTACACATGCATGCATGCAGGCAAAGCAATCATATAGATAAAATAAAATATTTTTTGAAATGCGTAATGAGGGAGGTTAAGGGATGCAGCTTGGCTGGTAGAGCGGTTAGCTGGCTGATAGAAAGCCTTGGCCTTTATCTAAGCCCTGCATCAAAACAGACATGGTGGCACTCAAGAGGCAGAAGCAAGAGGACCAGAAGTTCAAGGTCATCCTTGGCTACCTAGTGAGTCTGAGACCAGACTGGAATACCTGAGACCTTATTAAAAAGGTTGGGGGACCAGGATGGTCTGCCACTAGCACACAATGTGACAGTGGGAGACATTCTAGAGTTAGCAGCCGGCTGGCAAGGCCCCAACCTGTTCAACCTTGTCTTTTGAGAAATCAGAAAATACAAGTTCACTGTTACCTGTGGCTCCTGTAAAAGACTGAGCATGTGATTGAATTATGAACTCGACCTAGTACACAGCAGGTAAGCAAGAAAATCATTATTGATTTGGAAGGAATCTTTGTTGGTTGGAAGAGGAGAGGCAGGGCTGCAGCTATGTCTTAGGGGACAGCAGGCGCAGAGCAAAATGGTAACAGAGCAAAGAGCCTTGGGTTTCAGGTACTTAACCCTTAAGGGCTGTCATCCACCCAGTTCCCTCCTGAATGGACTGAGCCTGTCTCTCTTCCCCTCCCCATGTCACATGGAAAGAGGCACCAGGTATAGAAAAATGCTAGTCTGCCTCCAGGGACAAACTGGCCACCCATCTGTGTCTTATGGAAAATCATCTCAAGCCACGAGAACAAAACTTCTAAATAAAAGAAAATATATTGCCGGGCGGTGGTGGCGCACGCCTTTAATCCCAGCACTTGGGAGGCAGGGACAGGTGGATTTCTGAGTTCAAGGCCAGCCTGGTCTACAGAATGAGTTCCAGGACAGCCAGGGCTACACAGAGAAACCCTGTATCGAAAAACCATAAATAAATAAATTAATAAATTAAAAAAAAAGAAAATATATTATTCTCCTGGTTAACTAGCCCTAGACTTCTCCAAAAACAGCATCAAAAGCCTGATACCCTTCCTGTCCATAGCAACCAGCATCTCCCCATCCATGTGGTCATCATTCTCTTTCCAGATAAAAAGCCTCAGTTCTTTTTCTTCCTCTTCTTCTTCTTCCTCATCCTCATCCCCTTCCTCCTCATCATCTTCTTCCTCTTCCTCCTCCTCCTTCCTCTTCCTCTCCTTCTCCATTGGCTCAGGTTGTTATGTAACCCAGGACAGACTGGGAACTTACTACAGAGCTGAGAATGGCTAGGCTGGCCTTGAATTCCTGACATTACTGCCTCCTTCTCCTCCCAAACGCTGAGGTTCCGAGCATGCATCATCCCACTTGGACTCTCTTTTTACAATAGTCACTTAGACAAGCTCTGGTCTGGTATCAGCGATATAGCAAGGCAGAAGAGCTGGGCAGGTGTCATTTTAGCTGAGGCTGATGGGCTGTCTCAGTGAAGGAATGAGCGCCTGGTTTGCAATCAAATGCGGAAGCACCAAGATTGGTGTTTGGGGATAGTGTTTTCCAGAAAGCCCCGCTCACGCTGTACTTTGACATGCTTTGACTAGCCTGGCTCTGAGGCCCATACAGTCCTCCCTGGCTCCTGCCCTTGGGATACAGTGCCCACGCTCTGATGTTGGCAGGCTCACCATCATTTCTACTGACCTTTTAGGGCAGGTTACCATCTGCCTGCTCTCTCCTGGCTGAGGTCAGGCAATGCTAGGACAAGGATAGTATTATGGGGTGGACCAACAACCAGAGTGTCCTTAAATGGCTCTGAGCAGGTTCCAGGCCCAGGCACCAGCTCCTGCGTTCGTGTCCACAGGGTCTCCCTCAGGAGAAGCACAGGGGCAAGTGGGATGTGGCTTCTCCTCCATCTCCTCCCATTACTCCCTCTACCTGTCACTGACTGTAGGCTCCCTTACTCTCCAGTAACACCGACGTTTTATTACCCTGCCCACCCCTCTTTCTGAAAGCCGAACTCTCCCTCTTATAGACTCCTTTCTAACTATACACACTCACCCCCACGTAAATACACATATATAAAAAACAGTTAGCACTTGGCAGCCAGGTATGGTGGCCACGCCTTTAATCTCAGCAGTCATGTGCAAAGGCAGGAAGCTCTCCGTTAGTCTGAGAACAGCCTGGTTTATACAGTGAGATCCAGGACAGCCAGGGCTATCTAGGAAGCCCTTGTCTAAAACAAACAAAACAACAACAAAAAAACCCACCACCAACAACAAAATTGGCAGCTGAGGTCACTCACGGGAACATGCAGCATTTGACTTTCTGACCCCGAGTCAGCTCATTGTCAAGTCTCATCCAGTCCCCTGAAAATGCCGTAACTTCATTTTTCTGTACCGCTGAGTAAGATCCCACTTTGCATATGTACCACAGTTCATTTATCTGTTCTTCCACAGATGGGCATCCGGGCTGATTCCACTTCTGGTTACTGTAAATAGAGCAGCAATAAACCGAGTGTCTCTGCAGTGGGATATAGTCATGCATATTCTCAGGATTGTAACAGCGGGGTCATAGGAGATGATATATATGTATCACATATCATATCATATCATATGTATCATATATCATCATATACATCATATATACATCATTATACAATATATAATAGATAATATGTATCACATATTTCATCATATCATATATAATGTCATATTATATCATATATAATATATCATATCATACATCATATATCATATATACCATATACAATCATATATATCATTATATTATGTCATGTATCATTATACCATATCATATATAATGTATATCATATATTTAATAGTTATTTACATCTATATCTATATGTAGTACACATATACACACTTTTTTGTATTTTAAAGAAATCACCGGGCGGTGGTTGTACACGCCTTTAATCCCAGCACTTGGGAGGCAGAGGCAGGTGGATTTCTGAGTTTGAGGCTAGCCTGGTCTACAGAGTTCCAGGACAGCCAGTGCTACACAGAGAAACCCTGTCTCGAAACAAACAAAAACAAACAAACAAGAAATCTCCACTTTACCTGGGCGTGGTTGTGTACCCCTTTAATCCCAGCACTCAGGAGGCAGAGGCAGGAGAATTTTTGTGAATTTGAGTCCAGCCTGGGTCTACAAAGCGAGTTCCAAGACAGCCAGGGCTATGCAGAAAAACTATCTCAAAAAAAAAAACAAGAAAAAAGAAAGAAGGAAAGAAGGAAGGAAGAAAGGAAGGAAGGAAGGAAGGACGGACTCCACTCTGGTTTCTGTAGCATCCACACCAGTTTGCACCTTTGCCTGCAGGGAATAAGGATTCATTTGTTCCTATGTCCCTGCCAACGCCTGTTATCATTTATTCTGATCATTTGTTATCATTTATTCTGATGATAGCTAATCAGTCTGGAGAGATGGGTTCTGAAATCAAGATTAATTTGCATTTCCCTGCTAGCTAAGAATGTTGCAAACTTTTAGAATATCTCCTGCTTTTTCTGATGTTTTAATTTTTGCAGCTCTTAGGAAGAGTCACCTTTTCTGGGCAGGACCCTTTTTGTGTCACTTGAATGTCACTTAAAACATTGGGGCGGAAGAATTTGAAGATGTGATGGAAAGGCTAAGGAAGTTAAACCCGGCTGGCCTTCTCAGGTCCTAGAGGTGGAACCAAGGCGGAGCTTTAGCAACTCTTGCCTCAGTTTCTCCCTATGTTCCCATTCCCCCAATCCCAGCACTGGGCTCTACTTCCTCAGGCTCCCTGGTTCAGCTTGGCTCCAGCACACAAGAGATCCTGACCTGTCAACCTTTTGGACAGCTTCTTAGTTCAGGCTCTGATTGTAAACTTGGTTGGTACCCCTCCTCTTTTTTTTTTTAAGATTTGTGTATGTATGTATGTGTGTATGTATGTGAGTACAGTGTCACTGTCTTCAGAGACACCAGAAGAGGGCATCAGATCCCATTACAGATGGCTGTGAGCCACCATGTGGTTGCTGGGAATTAAACTCAGGACCTCTGTAAAAGCAGTCAGTTCTCTTAACCACTGAGCTACTTCTCCAGCCCCCAGTACCACTATTTGTGTCTGGGGATGAGTCCAGGGAGTAGCTGGACTTGTCGGTTGTGTGGTGGCAAGGCCACAAGCGCACATCTCCATTGATGAACAAAAGAGGAAGCGTCATTTGTGATCTCGCATCCTGGTCATAGGCCAGTGCTTCATCTCTGGTTGCTGCCAGGTTGGCATTGCATAGTTCCGTCCAAATCCATGGTTGGCTGCATCAGGAGTGGGATGTGACCCAATTGGGTCAATCCACTTCTCGTTCCTGGGCTCAAGCATTGTGATGCCTTGATGCGGTCACAGGGAGAACCCCAGGGAAATCCCTTGTCAGGCAACAAAACCAGAGAGGAGGAAGCTGGTTGGAAGGAGTGGTGCTCTAGATGCCATGTGCAAACCCCCAGGAGAGCTTTTCAATTGCCTCTCACCAAGCCGTTTACTGTTGACAGGAAATAAAACACCAGGAGGTATCGGCTGCTAAATCCAAGGGCTAGTATTCTTCCAAGGGATTCAGAGGCACAAAGCGACCCACTTGCTCAAAATTGTACAGCTAGTGGTGTCACATTTGAATCCGTGTGGTCCTTCTTCAGATGTGACCTGTGGCCAGTCACTAGGAACGCTAGATGCTCAGGGCCCCCAGCTCATCCTGGCTCCCCCTGAACCAGCTGAGATTAAGAGGGGCAGCAGAGGAGGGGCAGAGTCTCTCTACCCAGTCTTCCCAGACTACTCCCACTTCCTGGAGACGAAGAGAGAGTTCCATGAACCTTACCCTACCCTTATTCTGAACTCTCCAGCCCAGGGTGCTGGGCTGGGCTGTCCTTCCCTATATAATCCAACCATTTGGCTTGTTCTTAGTGTTTGGGCCTCTGGGCTGCTGCACCTGATTCCCTTCTCTCCCCTCTACGCCTCCACATGGCTCAGGGTCATGTCCACTCTGGACACCCCAAAATGTCTATTCACAATAAACCTTCTCCTCTACCTGGGAGCGGTCGTGTCCCTCCCCCCCCCTTTTTTTTTTTCTATTTAGAGAGGACCCTGGGCCAGCTGGAAGAATGGCAGTTGAGTACTTGACCTTTCACCCCTCGTGACCATCAAAGTTCAGGGTCACTTAGTGGGACTACTTGGATAAGGTATCGAGGTGTTTTTATTTGTTTGTTTGTTTATTTAGAAAAAGTGTCTCGTGTATCTCAGGTCAGCCTTAAGCTCCATAGCAAAGGGTGATCTTGAACTCCTGTTCCTCCTGCCTCGATTACCTGAGTTCAGAGTTTGCAGGCATGTTCTGCCAAACTCAGTTTATACAATGCTAGGCTCATCCAGGACCTCGTACATGCTAAGGGAGCACTCTGCCAACTAGCCTGTCTTAGTTACTGTCCTATTGCTGTGAAGAGACACCTTGACCAAGGCAACTTTTATAAAACAAAGTTTGGTTGGTTTGGGTGTTTGTTTGTTTGTTTCAAGACAGGGTTTCTCTGTAGTGGGTTGGTCCTGATGCTGCTCGTATTCTAATGTTAAATACTGGTTCAAGATGTGGTCTCAGATCCTCATGTGTTCAAAGTGATGCTGTGTGAACTTTCTCCCCAGAAAAGGCTAGAGCCTGTGACTGACTGGGCAGTGGAGGGAGAAAAGTGGGACTGGAGGTTTTGGGTGAGGGGTTTGCAGGTAGAGAGACAGAGGAGAGAAAGGCAGAGAAGAAGCCACCATGGACCAGAGCCATATGGCCAGGAGAAACAGCAAGTAATAAGGGACTTTATAGCTGGGAAATGTTAGATCTGCCTGGTCTAGGCTTATGGCTTGTGACCTGGATTGTATGTCTTTTATACAGGCTTGTGAGGATTATAAATTCATACTACAGTTCTCTATGTAGCTCTAACCTGGAACTCTCTGTAGACCAGGCTGGCCTCAAACTCAGAGATCCACCTGCCTCTGCCTCCCAAATGCTGAGGTTAAAGGTATGTGCTATCACTGCTTGGCAAAAGAAACCTTTTAATTGATTTCAGAGGGTTAGTCCACCATCATCATGGCTGGAAGCAGGCAGGCATAAAGCTGGTGCTTTATATCCTGGTCTGTAGGCAGCAGGCAGAGAGAGACACTGGGCCTGGTGTGACCTTTTGAAACCTCAAAGCCACCCCTAGTAACACACCTGCTCTAACAAAGCCACACCTTCTAATCCTTCCCAAACAGTTCCACTAACTGGTGATCAAGCATTCAAACATATGAACTTTGGGGAACCAGTCTCATTCAACCCACCACCTAGCTCTATCTGAGCCCCATGGGTGGATCCTTTCCTTGAAGCTAGGGTACCAAGGCCAGGGGCCTGTTAGGAACTGCTGCTGGCTGACCATGTCTTGGCCTTCAAGCCTCTGTTTCATTATCTCTACAGTGGGGACCATGCTGGCTACCAGAGAAATAAATAGGATGTGGTGTCTGGGCAGATCTCTGCATAGGACTGGGAAATGGTGTATGTATCCCGTGGCCCAATTCTTTTAAGGTTTCTTCTTTACTGTGTAAATTAACTTTAGAAAGGTATTATCAAGGTGTTCAATGGGGGTACCTGTGTGTAATGAGGTTGCAGACATTTTAACTTAATCTTTCTTTAAAATAATTGGGATTTTGGAGGGTGTGTTTTGGATATAGGTGTACCACATGTGTGCAGAGGTCAAAAGAGGAGGTCAGGTCCTTTGGAACTACAATTACTTATGGGTTATATGGGTGCTAGCAACTGAATCTGAACAATCTGAAAGAAATGATCTTAACTGCCTAACCGCCTCTCCAGTCCCAACTTAACCCTTCTTTTTTGCATTTAAGCAAAAATGCAAGAGATGATTCATGTATAATCGTAGTTGGGGTTTCTATTGCTGTGATTGATAAAACACCATGATCAAAAGCAGCCTGGGGAGGAAAGGGTTTATTTCAGGTCATGTCCCAGTCCCAGCACGGAGGGAAGTCAGGGCAGTCAGCTTCCCAGATACATCTCTAACTTGTACAAAGTTAAGAAACAGCCAGCCCATATATTTAAAAACATGTTGAAGCTGGATAGTGGTGTGTTGAGGTTTGTTTTTGTTGCTATGTATTGTAATGTTAAATACTGGCACCCCAAGGTCTGGTTACCCCCAGGAACAAGGAGAGCCTCTAATACACCAGATGATGCTATGTAACCTTGCCTCCAGGTTATCCCTGATAAAGATGCCTACGGCTTGTAGCTGGGCAGAAGAGTGGTAGGCAGGGCTTCAGTTCCCTAACTTGGGGTCTGAAGCACAGAACATGATGGGAGAGAGAAGAGACTGAAGAGAGAGGAAGACGCCATGGGGTAAGGGATCGTGAGAACTAGCTGTGAGGGTTGGCCAGTCAGAGTAAGAGCCACCCAGGCAGAACATGGCAAGTCATATCTCTGGATTATTGATGGGGAAGTAGGAGAAATAGCTTAGTGGATAGCTATCTGCCCAGCTGTAGTGCTTGGAGGCTTATTATAAATATGAAAGTTTGTTGTCTTTTATCTGGGAACTAAATGATCAAAGACAGGGTAGAAGCCCCCAGCTGAGATTAAATATGTACTACAACAGAGGTGGCTCATGCCTGCCTTTATCCTTGTACCCTGGAGGCAGAAGCAGGCAGATCTCTGAGATCTGGTCTACAGAGAAAGTTCTAGGACAGCCAGGGCTATACAGAGAAACCCTGTTTTGAAAAACGAACAAGCAAAAATAAACAAACAAAAAGTTGAGATTTGTACATATAAATATGGCATATATATATATATATATATATATATATATATATATATATATATATATATATATTAGGGCAGATTCTCATGATCTCAGGGTAGCCTTGAACTCATTATGTAGCTAGCAGAGGATAAATTTAAACTCCTGATCCCCCTGCCTCCAGCCCAAGTACAGGGATTATAGGTGTGTACCACCATAGCTGGTTTTATATATTGCTGGTTTTATTTATATATGAACCCAAGGACCCTGTGTGAGTTAGGGAAACATTCTATCAAATGACCCACATCCTAGCTCCCTGTTTGGGGTTCATTTTATTTATTTTTGATACAGATTCTCACACTGTGACCAAGGCTGGTCTGGAAGTCACTCTGGAGCAGTCAGGCTTTGGAATTCATGGCAATCCTTCTGCTTCAGCCTCCTGAATACTGGGCCCGAGTCACCACACACTGTTTAAATATTGTTATTATTTGCCTTGAAGTAATTCTCTCTGGCAAATATAGAACCTCACAGAAGTAAGGGAGTGGAGAACTGGCTAACCATGTGTGTCCATCCCTGAATAGCCTCCCCAGCACCCACTTTTCTCTTCCCTTTTTGAGGAAGATGTGTGGGCAGGATCCACCTATCTCCATGGGTGGGCCTGCACTGGCCTACTCAGTCATTGTGGTGACTGGTTTAGGAAGCCATGTTAGAGGTCAGGCTAGAAGACTCTTTGGGTCCAAACTTGTAATTTTTTTAAGCCAATAGTTTTAATTTCTTTTTTCTTCTTTTCTTCCCTTCTTCCCTTCCCTCCTTCTTTCCTGTCTTAAACTTATTTATTCATCTGTTTATTATGTATTAGTATAAATAATTACTTATATAATACATAATAAATAAATTACTGGGGTTGGAGAGATGGCTCAGCAGTTAAGAGCACTGACTGCTCTTCCAGAGGTCCTGAGTTCAATTCCACATGGTGGCTCACAACCATCTGTAATGGGATCTGATGCCCTCTTCTGGTGTGTCTGAAGACAGCTACAGTGTACTCATATAAATTTTAAAAAAGAAAGAAAAAAATCTATAAAAAAAAAGTAAAAAAAAACCCACCTTATTATATTACATAATAATACTTATAAAAATAAATTAATACACTAAATTATTTATTGTCTATTTATTATATGATATGCATGCTTATGAGAGCATGAGATTGCCATGGTGCTCTTGAGGTGGTCAGACTTGGTTCTCTTCTTTTTTTTTTTTTTTTAAAGATTTATTTATTTATTTTATGTGAGGACACTGTAGCTGTCTTCAGACACACCAGAAGAGGGCATCGGATCCCATTACAGAGGGGTGTGAGCCACCATGTGGTTGCTGGAACTTGAACTCAGGACCTCTAGGAAGAACAGTCAGTGCTCTTAACCACTGAGCCATCTCTCCAGACCATGGTTCTCTTACTTTATGTAGGTTACAGGAATTATCACCTGGTGAGCCTTGCTTCTATTCTTTCTTCCCCTCTCTTTTCGTTCTTTTCTCTGTTTCTTTGTTTCTTTTTGAAACAAGGTTTCTCTATGTATCGTTGGCTACTCTGAAACTTGCTATGTAGACCAGGCTGGCCTTGAATGCACAGAGATCCACCTGCCTCTGCCTCCCAAATCCTGGGATTAAAGGCGTGCGCCACCTTGCCTGGCTCTTTTTGCTGTCTTTGAATGTGCGGTGTTCAAGTCACATATAGGCACACATGCATACAGATGTGTGATGTGTGCAAGCGTGGGGGAGCCAGAGGTTGACATTGGTGTCTCCGTCCATTACTCACTACTTTGTTTACTGAGTAACTTTGTTTATTGAGCCTTCCCTGAGACCTCACCTGGTTGGCAACAGAGAACTAGAAAAAGAGAAACCTGGTCCTGAAAACATCAAGTCACCCCATTTACTGAGCAGAGAGATTCGTTAATTTTTAAACCTGTTTGAGGAGTTGAACTTTTTTATTATTAAGGACAACTTTAGCAGGAGTACACTCCCTGCTAAAGAAACTAGAAACAGAGTGTTGTACACCGCAGGCTCTGCCATGCCAACCTTGCAGAGTGGGTACAAGAAGGTGAACCGGAATTGGGAAGTGGGATTCGAACTTGCAGCTACAAAGCTGCCCCCGCTGGCTTGTGGGGAACTTCAGGATTTTGGAGTGGCCAGCCACTTTTATTTTGCTCATTGTTAACTGCCTGCAAAAAAAAAAAAAAAAAAAAAAAAAAAAAAAAAACAGTCTTTGAGCTGGGCCTGTGTGTACAGGGAGGATAGTGAGCTTTCTTAGGGGGAAGCTAACGCAGCACTCCAGTCCCAAAGCCCAACTCAAGATCTCAGACTATATTTAGAACCAAAAGCTGGGTGGTAGGAGTCTTAGCACATCAAAGAGCAAATCTAGGCTCCTCCCAGCCACGCCCAGTTAAGCCTTTGTTTAGCAAGGAGAACCACTCTTTGTCTTAGTGGCAAGACAAGGAGGCCAATTAGAGGCCCTTTGACCCACCTTGCTAGAGGTCATCCAGAACCACCATGAACGCTATAACTTTGGGGGTTTTTTTGGTTTTTTTTTTTTTTGGTTTTTTCGAAACAGGGTTTCTCTGTGTAGCCCTGGCTGTCCTGGAACTTGCTCTGTAGACCAGGCTGGCCTCGAACTCAGAAATCCGCCTGCCTCTGCCTCCCAAGTGCTGGGATTAAAGGCGTGCGCCACCACCGCCCGGCTCGCTATAACTTTGTAAAGATTTATTCTCTACTTGTGTTGTGTGTGCACGCACATGTGCGTGTGTGGTGTGGTGTGTGTGTGTGTGTGTGTGTGTGTGTGTGTATACACAAGTGCAGGTACCTGCAGAGACATCAGAAAAGGGTGGTTGGATTCCCCTGGAGCTGGAGTCACAGGTAAGCTGTAAGCCACCAGCACTCTTGTGGCACAATGGAAAGTAGAAATGGGAGAATTACTGGGAAACTTATGGGCTGGCAAGCTTGGAATATACAATGTGCTGTATACAGTAAACAGGACTCTACCTCTACAAGATGGAAGGAGAGAACTGATTCCCAAAAGTTGTCCTTTAACCTCCACAGGTATGCCATGGTATCTGTGCATGCATATGGGTGTTTGCCCTCCTCTCATCCCCCAATTCTAAAGATATATATTGGTGCTGCTGGGACCTGTCTGTGCCCATGCTTAGCATGTGAGGGCCCAGCACCAGCTTTATAGATATACATAAAGCTATCCCCATTCTAGTCCATATCAAACTGCCACACTTAGCAGGAAGTGGTGTTCCACTCAGCGATGCCTCTGCAAAGCCCATCTCCTATGGATCTGTGGAAGATGGAAAGATAGGCCAACAGACAGAGAGGAGACTGGATGATAGAATCCCCATGGGACAGAGAACTTTCCTCTGCTGTTATCCAAACAGCCAAGCTCTCCCACTACTGATAAGAGAAGACTGTTTTCCTGACTTACTGTGGCAAAGTCTGGCTGCTGTGCCTGTCTGAGTCTGCCCTGGCCTCTGGGATCCGGCTCCTAGAAGGCTGCCTTGACCTTTTGCTCTTGGCTTGCAGCCTTTTCAGGGCTGAGCGTAGGAAGTAGTAGGCTCCTTCTCCCAGCCTAGAGTCCCCGATCAAAAGTCCCTTGAGAAATAAGGACAAAATGGGCGCACTGTTTGGTGGACAATGAGGTTTTTCTTACAGGGCGGGCTCCTCTGGGCCTTTGTCAGAAGGACTTCCTCAAAGGGCAGTTAGGGCTGGAGGACACCCTGTGGGCCAGGAGCTGGGAGCAGGGCTGACATGCTGGCGCCTAGAGCTAGGGAGTAGAATTACATGTGTGAACTACTGGATGTGGGTCTGCTCATGGTAGAGAAATGGGATGAGCAGGAGAGTTAGGCGAGGGGCTGAGGCAGGATCAGGCTAAGCTTAGGACAGGTTGAGGTTTGGTTCCAGGAGGGTATGTTACATACTGCATAAGAGCCTAGACGGTAGATACAAGGTCCCTGGGTTGGGATTCTCTTTCCTGTCTGAGTAGCGATGGACAGCCTTCTGTTCTCTTCCTTGGGCGACTGCTACAGTTGGCCCCTCTTCAGCACACCTGGATCTACTCTGGCTTCCTGCCCTTATCGTCTCCTTTACCGTGTAATCTATTCACTTGTGATGTGTATTGTTTCTGTCGGAGGACTCCGGAGAATGTCCCTCACCTTCGATTTGTTATCGTGTAGCGGTACTTCCTGGAGCAGCCTTGACCACATACTTGGCATCCAATAAACCTCTGTGGAGCACGTAAAATTGCTAGCCTGTCCTAGCGGAGCCCAGTGCTTCCTCCTTTGAAAAGAGGATGACGTTAGGGATGTAGCTTAGTTAGGGGAGTATTCACCAAACAAGCACAAGGACCAGCAGCAATGAACTGAGCAAGATGTTCCTGTAATCCTAGCGCATGGGCGGTAGAGGCAGTGGACTGAGAGTTTAAGATCATCCCCCGTGGGGCTAGGAATATAGCTCAGAGGGTAGAGTACTCACATAGCATACGTGAAGCCCTGGGTTCAATCCCTAACAGTACATACACATATATAGTAGCCCACGTCTGCAAACTCAGCACTCAGGAAGTGGAAGCACAAGGACCATCCTTGACTACATATCAGTTTGAGGCTATCCTGGCAACATGATACTGACTCTCTCTGTCTCTGTCTGTCTCTGTCTCTGTCTCTGTCTCTGTCTCTGTCTCTGTCTCTGTCTCTCTCTCTCTCTCTCTCTCTCTCTCTCTCTCTCTCTCTCTGAGACCAGGATGGCTCAAACTTAGCTATGCCTCAAAATCTGCCTGCCTCTGCCTCCCATGTGCTGGGATTGAAGATATGTGTCACCACTGTCCAATGAGACCCCACCCCAACCCCCTTAAAGAGAAGCTTGCGGGAGAGTGGTGATTGAGAGGCTGCCTCCATGGTTATGAAATGAGTCTTATTGTAAGGAGAACTTGGCATCTGGGTGACAGGCACAAAGGAAGTGTTCCTCAAATGACAAATCACGGTGGACTTTACTTTCCCAACTGTGAATTCCCCACTCTGTATGCAGGGCTGCTCTGAGCAGCCTGACTCACTGTGTGGACCAGGAACCCATACAGCAGGCCCCTCCTTCCAAATCTCCAAGTTCATTTTCATACTGAGTTTAAGGTGGAGCCAGAGGGGACCCTGGGAGTCAAAAAGCTGGAGCTTTGCTTAGGCCTAGACTTGAAACGTAACAATCACACCTTTAACCATCTATTAGAGTTCAGATAATCTTTCCTACCCACAGGGGCCACACTGCCTCTGCCAGCTGTCCCCTCACTTTTGTCTCTCCCTGTCCACTGAGGTCCCTACTCTAAGCTTCTGGACTCCTGGCTCTTACTTAGTCCCTCCCTCCCCTCGCTCCCCTCCCTACCCCCCTTCCCCTCTTTTAGACATGGTCCCTCCCTGCAGTTGTTTGGTCTTGGATTTGTGGTCCTCTTGCCTCAGGTCTCTGAATATTAGGATTATAGGTGTGTGGGTCAACCCAGCCGTGACTGTGACACTTGGGCCTTATTTCAGTCAGGGAGCTCACGGCATGGGGTCAGTATGGACAAAGAGAAAGAACAAATACCTCTCAGGCAAGGGAGCTTGGAGGTCAAGTGGTGCCATTTGGTTTGCCCATTTCTTGGATCTAGGAATCGTCCATACCCCGGAAACCATGTATGAAAAGATGATGTAAGATCTATGGAAGGAGCTGCTTCCACCGGCACCCGGGAATCTGGGCTGCAATTACAGATGTTCTGGACCAGAGATACCTTGTCAGCCTACCAGCCAGCTAGGGGGTGGGGGGTGGGGGGTGGGGTTTAGGCTCCTGATGTAAAGGCCTGGCCTCCTCCTGGCGTTTAGGCAGCATCAAAAGTGGTACTCTGAGATCAGGGAAGCAAGGGATTCTGGGAGACACCATCTCAGTTGATGGCTTACTTCTGTGCCGAATCTGGGACCCAGGGTCTCACGCACACAGGCAACTGCTATACCACTGAACTACGTTCTTCAACTGAATTCTTGAGGGTCAGAGACCAACAACAGGGAAAGTGCAGTGAAGAAGGTGGCAGGGGGAGACAAGCAGCCACTCTCATGCCTTGGAGAGTGCTTGCCATTGTCCATGAAGACACAGTGGTCTGGGACTAGCCATGAGCCAAACCAGAATTGTTCATTCCCCATGGATGGTGTCGAGGGGCTCATGGAAAGAGACAGAGCACCTTCAACTCCTGCTGCTTCCAATTCTCAGCTCTGCCCATGTTGGGAAGGACGACCCGTGATTCGGGTGTCCCTTGGCACACGGATGCTGATATTATCTCAAGCCTTTTGTAATCTTGAGCCCCTTGGCACTAGCAAGCAATTGCCAGTTGTTGTGTTCTGAGCTCACTGCTATCTTAACTTTCAGGTTCTTACAGACAAGTATGTGAAATGTCCAAAGCTTCATTTATTCATCACCCCCGGGACTTTTGCCATCACGACCTTGCTACGAAATACGCAAATGAGGAGTAATTTATCCGATACTTGGTCTCACTTTATAAAAACATAAACTTATTTCCTAAGGGAAATTTCATAACACTACTGTAAGTAAACAGCGTTAATTATTAAAATACAAGAACAAATAAAAACAAATCCAGCCATTCTTGGTTTTTGGCATCAGACTCCAGTTTTGGCCTTGAACTTACCGATGGGTCATACGTTGTCTCTGGGCCTTGCTTTTCCTCCTGTACAATGGGCTCATTGGTAGAACTCATATAGAAGATGCCTGGACCTAAGATGGAACTTCAGGGTAGACTTGGTCAATCCTGGGGTGTAGGTGCTGAGGACGATGGAGCTCAGGGATGCACGATCCTTGCTTCCACATCTCTGGCTATTGGGGATTAGAGGCACAAATGGCTTCTGGCAGCTTCCTTAGGACCCTCCTCTTAGGAGGAAATGAGGAGGTATTCAACCCTTGTGTAGGGGCTCCCAGCAGGAAACGGATCAGAGACTTCAAACCCAGACTGGCTCTCAGGGAAGGGAGGTGGTGGCCCCAGGGGAACCAGGGTGAGGCCCATAGGCACCCAGCGGTTGTCTTTCTTCTCCCATTGATCTAGAATTTGTTTCCTGTGCATTTTCCAAACACTGTCTCTTATAACTCCTCCAAAACAAGGAAAACCAGGGGATAGTGTCTGCCGGTTATAGAGCCTTGGCCAGTCCCCCCCCCATCCCTCCCCGAGGTCACCAGAACAGGCTTGTGGGCCTGGACAGTCTGACTCCACTGCCTGGGAAGTGGTCTGCCCCGGGCAGGTCCTGGGGCCTCTGGCTGGGACAGACAGAATGTCCTGAGTCCCTGTTTCGGAAGACGTTAGGGAGGGAGGGCCATGCCCGAGGGATCTACCTCTGCTTCCTACTGACTTAGCTAAGGGCAAAAAAGAAAGTGGATAGGAAAGGAGTAAGGGCTCAGAGGCGCTCAGGGTTACAGACAAGGATGTATAGGCAGAGAGACGCACAGAGACTTAAGACAAGCCAAGTGGATACACAGACGCGCAGGGTCGGGCACAGGAAGACAACCACCGAGAGCCAAAGACTCCTACAGAGAAATCAAACCCAAAGACAAACCAGCTGCACCCTGAGGCTAGGATGAGCCCCCGGGAAAGAGAGAGGCAAGGCGGGCTACCCTGCCTGTTGCAGCCCTATGGGCCGGGTCGAGCGCCGCGCTCCCGGCAGGGGGCGCCCTGGCAACACAGAGGTACCCGCCTGGGGCTCCGGGTGCGGGCCGGGGGCGGGGCGGCCGGGGGCGGGGAGGCCGGCGGGTGCTCGGCCCGGCCGCCTTCATAAGCAGGCGGGGGAGGTGGCCACCAGAGTACGCTCCCGCCACTGCGCTCCTTAGGGCCGCTGCTCGCGCGCACTGGGACAGACCCTCCCCACGAGTGCCTGCAGGTAAGGAAAGCGTGCTGCGCCCGCGGCTAACGCGACTCCCACACGCACGCTCCGCCAGTCCCGCAGTGACTGTCCCAGCCGCGGTGGGGACACGTGGAAGGTCAGGCTCCCTGGGGACCCACGATCTCCCGCTCCGGACCCCGCGCACATCTCTTGGGGCCTGGCAGGATGATGGACGTGGTGTCTGCAGAGCCGCTACCTAGCACCCCACCCTCGTGCTAAGCACCTGCTCCCGGTGCCCACGCGCCTCTGAATCCACAGCTGCGCCCTTCCTGGTCCCTAGCCACTCTGTCCCGTTGGTGTCTAAAGTAGTTGGGAAGCAGCTGGAAGAAGGCACGTGCTGAGATCTTTGGCGGGAGAGATCGGAGACCGCGTGCTAGTGTCTGTCTGGTAGTGGGGGAGCCCAGGAAACGGAAGGAGCCTGCGATCGGCTCTGGGCTGCGTGCAGGTGAGAGTGGGGCTGTTGGCTACCCCAGCCTGGGTAAGAGAGGGTTAAAGGCACAGTCACAGCAGCAGGACCCAAGGGGGAGGAAAACCTCATTCTTACCCCACATTGTCCATGGTAATCCTTTTCAACACGTAATGGGGCTGGGGAAGGAGGCCTTGCAAAGGACTCTCGGTGTGCCTGTGAATCCTGATTAAAAGAGAGGGCTGGCGTGGTGAGTCTGGAGAGATGCTGGCAGTCTGGAGATGAGATCTCTGTGAGTTCGAGGCCACTCTAGCTACCTAGGGAGATTAGGTCCCCAAATCATACACACACACACACACACACACACACACACACACACACACACACACACACGAGAGGGATGTTTCTCAGGCCTGAAAGAGCCTTTGGCTCCAAGAAGAATTCAAAGACCCCCCCTCAGGCAGGCTCAGATTCTCAGTCTGGTTGAGAGTTAGTGAGGAGGACAAGTGTTTATTGAATGCCTACTGTGTGCTAAAGACTGCCCTGACACCTGACAGACATCTCATTTACAAATAGGGACAGCGAGTTTTAGACAATGTAGGTAAGTGACATCAGGAATTGAACCCTGTTGCCCATTCTCTGCAGCCCAAGAGATGAAGGAGAGCCCTCCTCAGTCCTCCCTTCATCCTCCAAGCCTCTCTGGTCTTCCCAACCAGCTCTTTTGTCCCCAACCCCCCTCCCCATCTGTCTCCTCTCTGCCTCCTTTCCCAGTTCCTGAACTGTCTCTGATTCCCTTGGGAGAGAACAGGGCTTCTCAGAGGCCTGCTGGTGGAGTGAGACAGGTCTGGACTGGTTCCCAGCCATGTCTGTGACGGTCACATCTTTATGTTAGGACTACAGTGAACCAAAAGACCCGACAGGCCAGACGGTGGGTGTCTTCAATCCAGGCATACTTAGGCGGCATCAGTTGTGCTCTAAACTCTGTTCTAGGTTCCGAGAGTAGAACAGTGAATAACGCGCACACACACACACACACACACACACACACACACGTTGAAGGAAACATTGGCATCATAAATTCTTTCCGGGCTTTGAAAATTTGAGTGTCACATGATAGAATCAAGATGAAGTAGTTCCTAAAGAAAGGGATAAAGATGTCACACCGTGTTACAGCAAGCAGCCAGTACATGCTACTAACAAGATGGGGCATAGCAGTGTGATCAGGACACAGCTCTGGTCTCACTGTGGCTCAGAATTCCCCTTGAGGAATAGGAGCTGGAAGCCATTGGTCTGTAGACCCCATTGGTAGGAAGGACTCTGTACAGCTTGTAATGTGTTTAGCAGGTTCATGTACTTTAGAAAGCAGCGGCTGTCCCCAGCTCCAGTCTCAGCAGAAATTGCATCAGAGTGTACTGGGTTATGTCATTGCCTCTGAACCCTGCAATCCCGTCCACCACCTTTGCCCGGGCTCTGCCCATTCTCTGATGGGCTGTGCTGGAAGGAAGCAGTCGGCCTTCCTTACTGTTACTCAGATGTACCTCCTCCCTCCTGGACACAGCCCGGGAAGGGAGCCTGGAGCTCCAGGCTGGGAATAACCCAGGAATCTCCTGCGGTCCACCTCTGCCTTACTGCCCACGCAGCCCAGCACCAGGCCCTTTCCTGTCTTATCCTGCAAAGTCAGGAGATGTTATCCTTTCCTGCATGTGAAGAAACCTCTTGAAGGGACAGTGACTTACCCTGGGACATATACAAGCCACTTGAGTATCTGGGGCTGGACTTAAGGACCTACAATTTTAGGTCCCGTGATAGATCCAGTGATGTCCCTGTCAGAGTGTCTATGGGCTTCAGGCTCCCGGGAAAGGGGATGGGGGTGAATCCAGGATGTGGAATCCAGGGGTAGAATTTGAAGTTCTCAGAATGAAGTCTATCTGACTGGGCTTATTAACACAAAACCCCTGGTGCTTGAGGAGAGCCTTGTGGGGATCGGAGCAAGCTGGGCTGAGAACTTGGGCTCAGAATTCTCCACTCGGCCACAGGAATGCTGACTGAGCTTCTGAGCACAACAGCCCATCGTCATTGGCACACCAGGGCTGGACTGTGTGGTATGTTTGTTATTTTGGCTCCCCCACTTCTCCCCTTATTTCTGGAGCTGTTTTAACCTTCAGAATCCAGCAGGAGGCAGTAGATTGAACTTTTATTATCTGTACTGCTGTGTGACCCTAGACAAGCTTCTCTCCTCTCAGACCCTCTGTTTCCTCATCTGTGATGTGGCGTAATAAACACAGGTACCAGTTGCTGAGGGCCAGCAAGATCATAGGCAGTCTACCAACTTTAGGTTTCACCTGCATGGATTGTAAAAGAGTCAGTACCTTCAGCCAGGTGGCACACACCTTTAGTCCCAGCACTACAGAGGCAGAAGCAGGCAGATCTCTTGAGTTTGCGGTCAGCCTGGTCTACAGAGTGAGTTCCAGGACAGCTAAAGCTACACTGAAAAACCCTGTCTCAAAAAAAAAAACAAAACAACAACAACAAAAAATCAGTACTTAAAAAAAATTATATATATATATAGTATATATATTATATACTATTATTTATATATATATGGAGAGAGAGAGAGAAAGCCTGTCTTCACACATACCAGAAGAGGGCATCCGATCCCATTACAGATGATTGTGAGCTGCCATGTGGTTGCTGGGAATTGAACTCAGGACCTCTGGAAGAGCAGTCAGTGCTCTTAACCACTGAGCCATCTCTCCAGCCCCCCTTTCCCTCTCTTGAATGACATCTCATAGTGGTCCCAGCATCATTATTGATGCTCCATGTCCAAAGAACATGCCAAAGTGCTCTCTATACTTATCTGCCTTCTCGTGCCCCTCCCCCGACACTTTGTAATTGCTCCCAGAAAAAGCCCATGCTTAAAGTTTTCCATGCTTCAAACCCCAGCCTCGCTGTGGCATGAAATCAATTGTTTGCATTTGATTTAGCTTTTCAAATGAAGGGGTAAAATTTGAGCTGATGGTAGGGGCTGGGGGAGGAGGATGAAGTTAAAGCAGATGTGTTTTTGTTTAACTGGAGGATGGTGGTTAAACTACCCCCCCCCCATGTTATTACCATCGCCCCCTTTGAATTCCAGTAACCAAGAGTCGGGTTTCTCTAAAAACTGTGGTGTTCTTTCCTGGCTGGTATGGACTTGCTCGCCCAGTATTATTATTATTATTATTGCCTTATAGTCATCAGAAGCCACAAACTGCTGGCTGTAGAGGAGCCCTCAGAGATGCCTAGAACTGTAGGTTGGCCAGGCTCAGACCCTGCCTGTGTCCATTGGTGTCTTTGAGGCCGGAGAGGGAAAGCAGCTTGCTCCTAAGAGGGGCATACAGCTCGGCCTCCTGGCTCTTTGGGTTTTCCAAAGGTGACCCCCCCTACACACACACACACACACACACACACACACACACACACCATGCCCCTCTTGGAATTGCTGTGTTGGTGTGTTACTTTCATAGTATACCATTAATTTGCCATTTATTTATTTGAAACATGGTCTTATGTAGCCCAGGCTAGCCTTGAAACATGCTATGTAGCAAAGGATGGCCCTGAACTTTTCTGATCCTCCTGCCTTCACCGCCCAAGTTCTGGGAGTACAAGTGTGTACCTCCAGACATGCTTTGTGTGCTGGGAATAGACCACGAGCTTCATGCATATTGGGCAAGCACTGTACCAACTGAGCCACATCCTTGGCCCCGAGTTTACCTTTGTTTGAAAAGCTGTACCCACTCAAGGGAGGATGAAGATGCTATGGGTGGTGGGAGAGATCTGCCTTGGTAAATCACCTGTGTGAACTTGACAAGTTACCTCCCCTCTCCAGCCTCAGTTTCCCCATCTGTAAGCCAAGATACCTGTAGAGGAGAGAGGATGGGATTTCCTGAAACTTGGAATGGGTCTAACTGAGGTCCCTCACATCTGGCCTACTGTGTGTGGACAGCCCAAAGCCGGGGTTGGGGGTGGGGTGGGCAGGGGCAGGAGACTTGGCTCCTTCACTGAGTTGAAAAGCTTCAATTTAGTTGCTGGTGTTGTTAAACCCCGGGTGGTTTCGTTTTACACAAAAACACTGGTTTCTGGCTTCTTTTGAAAGATCAGAAGATGTAGGCTCTACAGGACCACGCCTCTGCCCGACCACAATGGCCTGAGCTGAGAGGCAGCTGCTCCATCCCTTTAGCTGCAGTTCCTGAGGCACTCCGGTCCCTTGCACAGCCTACTTGTCTCCCAAGCTCAGCCAGCTGCCTCTGGGGCAGAGTTAGAGAGGCATCATATTTGAATGACTATGGATGGTTAGGGCCAGCCTGCCGGGCACTGGGGTGGGATCTCGGATACAGTTCCTGCTGGTCTGCTTCTATGGCCTAGATGCATCTCTGAAAGACTCGAGCTAGGTGGGGGGAGTCTCTTCCTGCTTCAGTGGAATCTAGGGGCTCCAGAAGAATGGGGGATGGGACATCATTACCTACCTGTAGATATTTATCCCATTGGGCCTGCTCAGGGCACACCTACACTCTGGAGCCTGAGCAGCTAGGTCAGGGAGAAGGGACCCCCGTGATCTCTGTCACCTCACCTCATGTCCATGTCACACTCGAGGTTCCTTTGGCCACGCCCACAGCTCTCCTCTTTATCACTTTGCTGGCACCAAAAAAGTCTTTGATGACAGATGGGTGGCAAAGTGGCCTCAGTTGGAGTCTCAGAATCACTGTGTGAGCTGGAGGGCACTGTGGAGGCTGTGGGGCCTGGTGGATAAATATGAGGTTCTTGGGAGTGGGGGATATAACCAGGCATGAGCTTCTAGTCTACACCAATAAGCTGTTTGGGAGACACAAAGTAAACTTGGGGGACTTCCGTTCTTGAGAGTTCTCTCAGGCCCCTGCACTTGCAGAGGTTGACATCACACTATATACGATCATGCTTTAATCCACCCTGAGATCCCAAAACCTCCCCATCCTCCCCTCTTGTTGCTGAAGAGACTCAGAGGTTTCGATCTCTGGGCAGAGCCCTATCTTGGTTATGGAAGGGTCTGGAAGGTATTTTCTGTGTAGAAAGACCCTGTTGTGGGTCCCTCGCCCCCCACACATCCGTAACCTCAGGCTTTTGTTATTTTTCTGGTTTTGACACAGAGTCTCACAGCGGGGCCCCAAGCTGTTGGCAATCCTCCTGCCTCAGCCTGCCAAATACTATAATTCCATCAACCTCACCTGGGCTTAGGTTTGAGCCTGGTCCTCATCCTCTCAGATGTCTGGGTGGAAGAGTGAAGTTCTGTCCTTTGTCTGGCGGTCAGTGGGCTCCTGGGCCGATGTTATCACAGACCTTTAGAAGTCTTCAAGGGCCAGAGTGAATTGCTTTTATTTGGAAAACCTTAAATTTGGCCTTTGTAAAGCTCTCCCTGGTATATTTATTTTATTGTATTTTTGCAGGGCAGGGAGTAAGACCCGGACACTCATTCTTGCTAGGCCAGTCCCCAGCTGCTGAGTTCCACCCTAGAAGCTGCTTCCTTTGTCAGTAGGATGTCACACATATGCATCCTGCTGGCCAAGCCCATCTCCTCCCATCCCACCCCACAATGGCTTACCTGACTTCTGCAAAAGATCGACACACCTTTGGTGCTAAGTCAAGACTGGCTCATCAGTGCGTCTTGAATCCCGCTCCCTCTCCTGGACTCTGTTCCTAGGCATTGCCCATGGTGCATTGCTGTGTCTGTCTACAATGCACAGAGACCATCCCCAGTGCTATGTAAATTGAATTGGGCATGGTGGCATGGCAAGCCCAACACACAGAAGTTCAGGGTCATCCTTAGGCATGCATTAAGTTTAAGACCAACCTGGATTACATGAATCTGAAGGAAAAAAAAGAAAAAAAGAAAGAAAAGGAAAGAAAAACGGCCTGGTGTAGGCCTATAATCCCAGTTACTTAGGAGCTGAGGCAGGAGGATAAATTCAAGGCTTGCCCAAGCAATCGGTCTCAAAGTGTTGAAACTTAGCTCAAAGAAATGTGGGTCTCTGGGTTCAGTCCCCAGTAGCACACGCCCTCCATTCCCCTATTCCATTGTCTCTTAACTGCTGATAGCACATGTCACGTGACAGCCCTGGGTATTGAGGCCCAGATTCTCCTCACTGGGAAATGGGAAATGCAACCTACCCATTTAAGTTGCTTCCTTCCCTGAGCCATGAGTGGTATAAACCACCTTCCCGAGAGAGCCAGTTTCTTATTTACCTTGAAATAACAAAGTTCAGTAGCTCAGTTTCTGGCAAGCATTGGCCATCAAGTGTCCCTTTTTGTAGCTTGTTCAAGCCCTTATCTCAGACCTTATTTCTTTTTGGTTTTTCGAGACAGGGTTTCTCTGTGTAGGCCTGGCTGTCCTGGAACTCACTCTGTAGACCAGGCTGGCCTCGAACTTAGAACTCCGTCTGCCTCTGCCTCCCAAGTGCTGGGATTAAAGACGTGTGCCACCACTGCCCGGTGACCTTATTTCTTGTAAATAATAGTACTTGTGCTTTGATCCAGCCCTATACTTAATTGTAAGGATGTAAAGACTTATTCTGGGCTAGAAGCTGGGCCAATTACCTTCAATGTCTTTATTGTATTTAACTTGCTGTTTTGTCTCAGAGATGGTTTGTAACTTTCTGAAAGTCACACAGTTCCAAAGTGTCTGCGCCATTGGGCTTAGGTCTCATGCTCAGACTAGCAAACTGATCGGAGCTCTTATGTTTGGATGCAAGTCTGCAGAAGACATCCCTGTACACAGTGTTTTCAGTTGAACCATCTGCCTCTGGGATTTGCAGCATAGGGTTGGTGTCCCCAAAAGGAGGGGACTTAGCACCATGGGGAATTAGTTCTGCATCAGCATCTGCTCTCCCAGACAAATGACTCTCAGCCTGGTCACACCCCTTCCTGGTCCAGAAGGCCATTCCGGTCCTAGGAGGAATTACCCTTAGCACCCAGAGGGCATGGATCTGAATCCCTGCTGAGTAGCCTTGGTTTTGTCCTCTTGTCTCAGTTGTCACGGTTTCTAGTGTCTTTCCTGAAAACCATCATTCATGCAAATGAGACCCAGCCTTAGGACTGTCCTAGTTCCTTGGTGACACAAAGCTGACATGCATGCTACCCCGCCCCTGCCCTGCACCTGTGTCAGACATCATTCATCAATGGATACTCTTTATCCTGTTGAAGTTCCTTCCGATACAGCATAGTACTCCAGAGAGCCATGAGTCACTAAATGAGAACTAGCACACGGGAGGAAAGGACAACGCAGAACCAGATTAATTTAGTGATGTCGTGGACCAGGAGTGGGAGAACAGGGCAGGTCCAGGTGGGGCAGGCCCAGGTGGCACTGGTTCAAATGTCATGGTGCTCCTCAGTCAGAGTGCAGGAAGAACTAACTGTGAAATAGACGGTGCCTGAATTGGCTTTTGGTGTGGTGTAGGACCTTTTATGGGGCCACAGCGGGTCCCCACGTTTAGCCTAAAGAGGATTTCTGGTTTGTGGGCCTGGCATCTGCTCTGGTTTAAGTAAGGGGGGTAAAGAAGGAACTGTTTCAGGCTTTCCTGGAAAGAGCTGAAGGTTGCCCTCCCCTCCCTAATAACAGCAACAGTAGTAATAATAGTAACAGAGAGGAACACCTACTGTGTGTCTCATCCACCCACCCCTCTGCTAGCCTTGTTTATATACATCTGTGCGGGTAGTTATAAGAACAGCCCAGGGCTCTAGCCAAAAGCCAACTCAGGAGAAGTGTGTTGCTCGAGACTCCAGCTTGCTTCTCAGGCAGTCCTGGGACAGCCAGGCTCCCTGGTGACGCTTCCTGGGTCACCAGTGTTGTCACTAACGAGGCGACATGCCTCGTGGGAATCCAAGCCTCCTGCATTCTAAGCGTGTGATCCATTATTAAGCCGCAGCTCAGTCCAGGCCCCTCTGTGGATTCACAAGGCAACCACTGAGGCTCAGAGAGGGAGTTTGGTGGGCCAGGGATCACACAGGGAGTGGCCAGCTTATTCTCTCAGCCTGGGGTGGGGTCAGGGTACAGGAGTGAGGTTGGGCCTGCCCTGTTTCCTGTATGGATGTATGCCCGGTTTATTTTAGTTCACCACACAAGATGAATTTGCCACTTTAACACCCTTAGCCTGCATTCCCAGGCTCTTACCATCAAGTTTTAAAGCCATTTCTTCTTCTTCTTCTTCTTCTTCTCCTTCTCCTTCTCCTTCTCCTCCTCCTCCTCCTCCTCCTTCTCCTTCTTCTTCTTCTTCCTCCTCCTCCTCCTCTTCCTCCTCTTCCTCTTTTTCATTTTTGAGACAGGATCTCACTGTGTATCTCTTGATGACCCAGAACTTGCCATGTAGATCAGATTGGTCTTGAACTCACAGAGATCTGCCTGTCTCTGCCTCCTGAATGCTGGAATTAAAGGTGTGCCACCCACCATACTGGGTCTTAAAGCCATTTCTTCTTTATGAGCTCAGAGGATCCTTACAGACATATTCAGTCTACAGCCCATAGACTGCTCATTGCGAACGGCTGGGGACAGCCAAGAAAGTGGCCTGAAATTATGGAACTTTTTGCAATTAAAAAGAAAAGAATTGATTACGTGGCTTTTGAGTGTGAATTTTTTAGATGACAATGTCTTGTCACAATGTCAAAAGGTTTGTCATGCCTGAAAATAGTGTTTTCATTTAGTGACAGGGAAAACCGAGGCTCAGAGAGGCAAGCCAGCTTGCTGTCTTACCTCTGACTTTCCCTGTCCTGGCTCCCTGCAGGATGCTGTCCTGGGCCTGTGGTCCCTCCAATATCAGGCTAGACCTCTTAAGCCTGGTGGGTAAGAACTGATCTCACACAGGTGCCTGGCTTTGAGTGTGAGCTTTAGGAGGGCTGGGTCCCACAGAGAACACTAACAAGAACGAGAGCCTCCCACTTTCAGGCAGCGCCCCTGGTAGGCTTCCCTTAGCCCTCCAGCTCTGCAGCCTAAGGACCTGTGAAGACTTACAATTACAACCTGAGCCACTCCTGGCTTTACCTTGGCCGCCCTTCTCACTCCATTGTGGTCTCCTTGTTCCATCCATGACATAGGCTCTCCATAGCCCTTGCCTGTCCATTGGGACTTAGAGGCAGGAAGATAGTTTAGGCAAGCCTAGGATACAGATAGAGACTCTGGTTTGACAAACCAAAAGTAGATAGATAGATAGATAGATAGATAGATAGATAGATAGATAGATAGGCAGATAGGTAGATAGGTAGATAGATAGACAGATAAAAGATAGATAGATAGATAGATAGATAGATAGATAGATAGATAGATAGAAAATAATAGTAGTCCCAGGGAACATTTGCTGAATCCACCTGTAGCCACTCTGGTGCATGATAGGTACTTCATACATACTTACTGGATGAATAAATATTTGAAGAATAAAATTTCTCAGAGATTAATTTTTTTAAAAAGTGACCTTGTGTGACTTTTGGGTCTGGGTTCTCACATGATTAAACTCCACCATAGGTCTACAGAGGAGTGATTGATGTATACACCTGTGTGTGTTTGTTTAAAATACGGTTGACCTTCCAAGCAGATCACAGATATGTATTCATTTATCTGAGGTTCAGAGAGGCTGAGCCCATATTCTCCAGCTCAGACAGTTGCTAACGGAGTACAAAAGGCTGGCCCATCCGACCATCGCCAAGGCTGGCTGTGCTCCAAGGAACACCATATAAGAGCCCCTCCCTTTCAGGTCCCCTAACGCAGAGCCCCGCCCCAGATTCAAGAGTTCAAATATAAGAGTGTGAGAGTGTGAGAGTGTGAAGTGCGTACTCCAGCTGACCCAGACTGTGTAACTTCTCCAAGAAAACACACGCCCAGCCCAGTGCGGAGCACATGGTGGATCTTATGACCATCATCAGAACAGGCAGCAGTGGTAGCCTGGGTAGAAGCTGGCAGAGGAAGACCATCTGCAAACCAGGAACGATGTCAGAAGAGAAAGGGCGGAGGTCCTGACTTACTGGTCACAGCCGCTCTGACGAGTGGTAGGTGTAGTAACTCAGTGACCCCTCATTGCCTCTCCTGGGAGGGGCATTCCTGTTGCTGTCACTACTTTTGCTCACATGAGGAGACTTGGCCAGTAAATGGCGGGTGACTGGTAGGTCTGGGTGTGCACTGCAGTTGTTAGGCTATGCCTTCTGTCAGGAGGATTCTGGGAGCTTCCTGCTGGCTTCCAGGCACCTCACTGGGCTGCTGGGAGGGAGGTCCAGGTAAGAGCACAGTGAAGGCTCTGTGTAATAAATACATGAGGATGGATAAGGAACAGTATCCTCCGTTGCATGAGGCCCCTCACTTATATTCCTGGAGGCCGGGTCCAGAGAGATTGTTGGAGAAGACAACAGACCTGTTACTTTTCCCCATCGCAGACCCAATGTCAGCTCCTAGGTTCCCTGGCACCACCCAAAGCTGACAGTGCAGAGAACTGCTATGTCTTTAAGCTGGGAAAGGAAGGTCTCATAGTCTCAAGGTGGGTGGGGAGCCGTGCAAGGTGTGTGTCACACAGGAACCCTGAAATGCCCAGGGTTGCAGGGCTGGCCAGTGGTGGTGCTGGGATTCAAACCTAGAGCTTGGACTCTTTCTGCTAAGGTTCCTGAGTAAGTTTGTATCAGTCCGGAGACTTTGAGGAAGAGATACTATGTCTCCCTTGGGACTGTTTGGTGCAGAGCTCCCAACCTGGCTCGCCCTAATCTGCTTATTAGTGTTGTGACTCCTGAGAGTTGTCATCCACTGAAGCCCCATCCAGCGCAGGCTGCCAAGAGGACTTGTCTGTCCTTTCTTGTTAGCTTCAAATGTCTCCAAGAAGTAGGTTCTGGAATCCCTTTCTTCAAAGATGAAGTTACACAGGAAGGGAAGGGATACCCCCAAGGTCATGCAGCTCCAGAAATGTTAATCCAAAATTGAACCCCAGCAGCCTGGCTCCAGATCCTGGGCTGGGCTCACTCAGAGCCACTGGAGAAATCTCTGTGGGCCAGATGCCTGATCGCTTGAACCTGTTGCTACTTCAGGAGCCGGACTTCAGGGGATGGGAGTTGAGCAGGCAGCAGGATTAGACTATACAACCCTCCAGGGAGTCACTGAGCCATCCCCTGACCCAGAGCTGACAGGCAGAGTTTATCTGTCCCCTGGGACTCCTGGTGGGGAGGGTGGAGACCCGGTAGGGCAATCCTGGTGTCTTCAGGTCAGGGGGAGGCCACTCAGGAGTCTGGGTGGCGGGACTGGCCCAGCCTCTAGCCAGGGTTCTGGCCTTGGGCCTGATTCTGCAGAATTTCTCTCTTGCTTCCAGAGTTTTTCTGGGCTGGGGGAATCTCCCTGCAGTGACTTATGCAAGAGTTTTGCTCTCCAATTTCCTCCTCGGCTGTGAGCTCCCAGGCTGTGCAGGACCGGCTGCCCTGCTTCCCTGCGGTGGGGGAAGTGCACCCTTTCCCCTGGGCAGCTACCCCAGCTGAATAACCAAGTGCTTCCCCATGGCTCTTGTCCAAGCAGGGCTCACAGTGAAGACCTTTGCCAGCCTCCCTGTCCCGTGGCACATTCCAGCTGCCCAGGGTGGACTCCAGGGGAAATGTCTGTTCCAGTGGCTGTGGCACCCTAAGCCCAGAGAGTTCCTGGGACAGAGGCAGCCCTGCTAGGTAGGGCTTTGTTCCTCTCCATCTGGAGTGCCTCTCAGCTATGTGGAGGAAGCAAGACACTCTTGTCCCAAGAAATTCCTGCTGGGGTGGCATTTCAACGGCCCCTCAGTGGGTGCCAGTATCCTGGTCCCCAAGAATGGAGAGGAGAGAGAAGCATCAGGAGGTAAGGAAGAGGGGTTTGCAAGAGGACCTTCATTTAGCCAATCAAAAAACATTTATTTTTATATATTACTTTACTTATTGATTTTTAAATTTTATTGTATTATTTTACATGTGTGGGGGTTCCCACATGGCTGTCTGTGTACCTCTTGTATGTCTGGTTCCACAGAGGCCAGAAGAGGGTGCTGGATTCCCCTGGAACTGGAATTACAGACGGTTGAGGGCCACCATGTGGGTGCTGGGAATTGAACCTGGATTTTCTAGAAGAACAGTCGGTACTCTTAACCAATGAGCCGTCTCTCCAGCTCTAGTTTTACTTTTTGAGACAGGATCTTTAATATAGACTGGCCTCAAACTCATGATGTAGCTGACTGTGACCTGGAATTCCTGATCCTCCTGCCTCCACTTCCCTCCTGGGCTCACAGGTATCCACCATCCACACCTGGTCTATGTAGTGCCCCAGCTAGTACATAGGCCCTTGTGCAGTCTAGGCAAGCCCTCTACCAGGTGAGCTACATCCCCAGCCTCCCCACAGACTTGTCTTTAGCCCAGTGCCTGCCAGGCCCTGAGGTAGTACATTCATTGCCAGCAAATGTGGCCATTCCCATCTGGGGGGAGTTGATCGGGTCTAACAACCTACACAAAACCAGTGCTTTGGATGGAAGAAATACAAGAGAGGTCACCTAACAGCCTGTGGTGGTATGAGCAGAAAGGGCCCTCGGGGAAGGTGGCTTTTAGCCTATAGGTCTGGTTTAGGAGCCACAGTAGGGCCTGACTCTGCCTGAGCTCCATCGCCTGGGAAAAGACAGAAGAGAAGTTAACAGTTTTGTAATCAATAGAAGCGGAGAAGACATGGAAGGGCTTATGAACGATTAAAGGGCTCCCTGCGCTGGGGACGCTGGGGGCAGGGTCTGGAGGTGGTGGCCTTTGAACTGGAGGATGAATGAGAAGGAGCCACACAGAGACCTGTACAAAGAGTGTTCTAGGAGGTCAAGAGCAAGCCGTAAACCCTAAGAAGAGAATAACCCAGGCATGGTGACACAGGCCTATAATCTGGGCATTTTGAGGTGGCAGCCAGAAGGTCAGACAGTCAAGGTTATCCTCAGCTCTGTAGTAAGTAAGAGGCCGATTTAGGTTACATGAGACCCTATCCCAAAAAATATCTCAGAAATAAAACAAAGCAAATGAAAGGGGAAAAATTAAAACATAAGTGAAGAGAAATTGGCCCAGAGGTCGAAGGGGTGGAGCTAGGGGTGACGTAAGAAAGACGGGTCGGACCTGGGGCACGTATGTGGCTTTTGACCCAGGTGGACGGCAGATGGACAGGACCTGCCAGGTGACTGCAGAGATGAGTGGCCTTCTGCTTGTTGGTGGCCCCTTAACAACAAAATGGCTTTGGTGGCTCACTGCTCCTTCCCGTTCAGGTACAGACGGGACAGCAAAGCCCAGAGGAGAGAAATGGTCCTCAAAAAGAGAGACCAGAGTAACTCAAGGCCTCCTCACACATACCAGTCCCTTTCACCACTGCCTCTCTGAGTCAAAATGGCTGCTAAGCATTTACAACAAGCTTTGTGTCCTTGCTTTGTTCGGCAGGTGGAGTGTGGGATTTAGTGGCCGGGCCTGGGATCTGTGTGGTGGCTGTAGTGAGCATCAGAAACAGCGAGAACAATGTGGTTATTAATCCCTAGGACTGCTTGGGCTTCTCTGAGCCAGGATGAACAACAGGCATTTCTTACGTCTGCCTGGCATGGTACAGATACATGCTGAGGGTCTCTTCACTGTTTCTTTATGGGTGGGCTAATGGCTACTGTCTCCAAGCACCTCTTCTCATTGCTCCGTAACTGAGTTGCTTGCATGGATAAATGCATGTCTTAGTTAGGGTTACTATGGCTGTGATGAAACACCAGGACCAAAGCAACTTGGCGACGAAAGGGTTATTTAGGTAACGCTTCCACATTGCTGTCCACTGAAGGAAGTCAGGACAGGAACTCAAACCGGGCAGACACCTGGAGGCAGGAGCTGCTGCAGAGGCCATGGAAGGGTGCTGCTGACTGGCTTCCTCCGTATGGCTTGCTTAACCTGCTTTCTTACGGAACCCAAGCCCACCAGTCCAGGGGTGTCACTACCCACAGTGGGCTGGGTCTTCTCACATCTATCACCAATTAAGAAAATGCCCTACAGGTTTGCCTATAGAAGCGTTTCTCAACTGAGGCTCCCTCTGATGACTCCAGCTTGTGTCAAGTTGACATAACACTAGCCAGCACTGCTGGCCCCTTGTCAACTTGGCACACAAAAGCATCACTGTTAAGCAACAACTTCTCCTGTCTTGGTCCGTCCCGGAGATTGCACATTAATAAAGACATCACAATATAAAACAATTTACCAACTTAAAAGACCCCACAACCTTACAAATTCAAACACTTTAAAAGTGGACTCTTTAAAAAGCCAAACTCTTTTTGAAAAGGAAAAAAAAAAAAAAAAAGGTTTAAATTGGTCTTTCAACTGTGGGCTGCTGAGCTAGCCCCAGTTTTTGAGACAGTGTCTCATATAGCCCCGGTTGGGCTCAGACCCATTAAGTAGCAGAGGCTGACCTTGAACTTCTGATCCTCCTGCCGACACCTCTCCAGTGCTGGGATTGCAGCTGTGTGCCACGAGATCCAGCTCTTACACCATTAATATATATTTATCTATATACTATCCTCACATGCTGGAATTAAAGGCATGCACCCCCTTGTCCAGCTAAGTATTCTTTATTGTTATTAGTGCCACTATTGCACACTTATAGGTAGATACCATGTACATGGCTTCTCATCCATTTTTTCTATGTATGTATATATGTGTGTATATATGTTTGCATGTGTGCATGCATGCATGTATGTGTATGGTGTATATACTTAGTGTGGTTGTGATCGTGAATGTATGTGTGTGTATGTGTGTGTGTGTGTGTGTGTGTGTGTACACATGTGTATGCACACTTGTGGAGGCCAGAGGTTGGCCTTGGGTCTCTTCTCTGTTTCTCTCTGCCTTTCCTCTGTGCAAGAGATCTCTCACTGAACTTACAGGTCATAGACTGGCTGGCCAGTAGGCCTCAGGAAATTTTCCGTCTCTGTATCCTCTCTGCTGGGGTTGATTAGAGACAGGTTGAGCCTGGGGCTTGCTGGCTAGTCTAGTCAGTGATCCAAGGTCACCGTGAGAGACCCTGCCTCGAAAGAGAAAGGTGATGGGTTTGAGAGAAGGGTCAGTAAGTAAAGGCATTTGCGACCAAGCTTGAATAAAGATGAGTATTCAGTCTTCAGGACCCACATCATGGAAGGAGAAAAACAACTCACACACACACACACTCACATACAAGCATATACCTACAGTGGTTGTACTAGGTTCTTGACTCCATGTGCAATGGGGGGCGGGGGGGGGGGCTGTCAATACATGACCTTGACTGAGATTCTGGTCTTCCTGCCCTCTGCTCCCAAGTGCTGGGACCACAGTGAGCGCCAGCCACCACCTCTGGCTTATGGGATGCTGGCATGGACCCCAGGGCTCTGTGCATGCTAGGCAATCGCTCTAGCAACTGAGGTACACTGCTGCACCGACAGCCTCTGCTGGGAGCTTTTAAAAGAATCTTAATTTGTGTTTGTAGTGCATTAAATGCTTTTAAAAATCATTTTGAGATGCTCGCGGTAATTACGTGGCTTTTCTTGTTTGATCTGTTAATGTCATCCATCATATAAAAGGCTTTCCCATGAGGCCTCTGAGCTTGCGCTCCTGAGACGGACTGAGCTGGGGACCTGACTGGTTTTGCTGAGTGTGTATTCAGCTTGCGCCGGTGACATATTGTCTAGAATGCTCCAGCCCTCTGGGCTTGAGGGTTGTGATCATGGTCATCATACTAGATGGTGGTTTTTCTACCCTCCCTCTGCCGAAGTTCAAGTAAAATCAAGAACAGTTGTTTCTTGAAATTTGGTAGCATTTACAGATGAGATCATCTCGGCCGGCGTTTTCTTTGTGGAAAGAGTTTTCACGTGGTCTCAGTTTCTTTATTTAGGTTCTTTTACGTCTGCCTATGTTAGCGTCGGTAAGTTCTAGTTTTAGGACTGTGTGCATTTAATCTACATTTTACCATTTATTTACATAAAGTTTAGCATTTTCTCGTAGTTCTCTTGTCTGTGACGGGATTCTGTCTGTCTGTCTGTCTGTCTGTCTGTAGGCCTTGCACATGCTAAGTGTAAACTCTGCCGCTCTCCTATGTTTCTGAGATGCATTCCCGCCCGTTGGGTCAGAAGCCCCTTCCTCTATTATGAGGTTGGTCCAGATGACGACAGCACATCACTTGCTATTGGGTGTTCCCGCCGTCCAGTCTGGGCTGTGACAAATAAGCCTCTCTGAATGCTCTCACAGGGATTCTCAGGCAGATAGACTTTTATTTCTTTGAGCACTTAGGGTAGAATTGCTGGTCATGTGATATACACATGTCAAGCTCATGAGGAAAGGCAAAACCTCCCCAGAAAGCACATAAAGTTGATTACAGTAGCGTCCATCTCCAGGACTCCTACAGGGTGACATGAAGCTGGAACAGAAGAATCCTTGGAAGCTCACATGCCAGCTAGCTAGCCTGGTGTTCACAGTGGCAGTGGAACTCTGTTCCACACACCTGAGGCTGTCACTGTCCTCCACACATGCGCACGAGTCTCTCTCTCTCTCTCTCTCTCTCTCTCTCTCTCTCTCTCACACACACACACACACACACACACACACACACACGATGGTGTGGTGGTACACATGTGTAATCCCCGTAGTCAGGAGGCAGAGTTAAGACCCACCTCGTCTACACAGAGACTTCCAGACCAGCCAGGGCTACATAGAGAAACCCAGTATAAAAAGTTACAGGTGGGTAGGGTAGTGGTGGGGCACGACTTTAGTCCCAATACTTGGGAGGCAGAGACAGGCAGATCTCTGTGAGTTGGAGGCCAGCCTGGCCTACAGATTGAGTTCCAGGACAGCCAGGGATACACAGAGAAAACCTGTTACCAAAACCTGTTTCTTACCCCCACTCCCCTTAAAAGCTGCAGTGCTGTTGTATGTTCCTGTGACCAGTATGCATCATTGGGGTCCACCTGTTTTGTGGGTACTGTGTTTTGGGGGTGAGAGGATAGGCTTAAATCCTGTTTACAGCCCAAGAAAAGAACAGGCTATACTCAGGTTTGGTCAGGTCAGTTCCCTCTGCTGATACCTCAGACCTGAGCCTTACTTTCTCACCCCAAGGAGGAGCCTGGAGGAAAAGGGCCATTCACTGAGGTGGGAATCCTGCCTTATCTTATAGGGCATGTGTGGGGTGACTGTTGTGTAGGGTGACTGTCTGTGGGTCCCCTTCTCCTTCCTGTGCCCCACACATCTTTGATATTGTCTAGGCTGCCCGATCCTAAGGGTACCAGCTGCAGTGGTCCAGGGACAGTGAGTGCATGTCTGAGTGTATGAGCATCTTGGTGCAAAAAGAGAGCTGAAAACAACTCAATCTGGCTTTCACCCTGAGAACACACAGGCCCAGCTCCATCTGCAGGGAGCTTCAGTCTTCTCGAGTTGTCTGAGCCCTTGTCATGTTTGCTCCATGGTTATCTGAGGTCAGCCTCAGTGTGGGGATGCAGGAACCACTCCTGATGTTTGTTTAACTGCTTTATTTATTTATTTATTTATTTATTTATTTATCTATCTATTTATAAATCAATCTGTCTATGTATAAATCAATCCGTCTGTCTGTCTTTCTATTTTAAAGGCAGGGTCTGATGTGACCCAATTTGGTCTCACGCTCACTTTCAGATCACTATGTAGCCAAGGATGACCTGGGACATGCAATTCTCTTGAGTGCTGAGCTTACAGGCATGACCCGCTATGCTCTGCTTGTGTGCTGCAGGGGATTTAGCTCAGAGCCTGTTCAGTGCTAGGCAAGCACTCTACCAATGAGCTACTCTCTCAGTCCCCCAGTGCTCCTTTTTGATGAAGGTGTGCAGGTCCTGGCCTGCCCCACCACACCCTGAGCACAGTGACCTGATCTCCAGTGCAGAGTCACAAGCACTTCGGAGCCATCAGCCCCGAACTCTAGCCCAGCCTAGAAGAGACAAACCTGTACTTTTATTAAAGAATTTACTTTTCCAGTGCCGGGATGGAACCCAGGGCAGTGCTCCACCACTGAGCTGTGCCTCGGATCCAGACCTTGAATTTTTGACATTAGAAACATCACAAACGAGACAGCACTAGAAAAGAAGAATGTGGGCAAATTAAAGGAGGAGAGCCCAGTTCTCTGTAATCCCAGCGCCTGTGAGCAAGTACAGCTGCTCACATCTGTAATCCCTGCACTTGAAAGGCCAAGGTGGGAGAATTAAAAAGTTCAAGACAGAGCTGGAAAGATGGCTCAGTGGCTCAGCAGTTAAGAGCACTGGCTGCTCTTCCAGAGGTCCTGAGTTCAATTCCCAGCAACCACACAGTGGCTTACAACCATCTGTAATGGGATCTGGTGCCCTCTTCTGCTGTGTCTGAACACAGTGACTGGGCACTCAGATACACTGATCTACATAGTGAGTTTCAGGCCATAGAGAGAGAGAGAGACCCTGTCTTAATAATAATAGAAGAAGAAAAAGAAACACACACATAACATCAGTCTCCTCTGCAGCCATGACACACACTGGATCACTCATAATAATAATAATAATAATAATAATAACAACAATAACAACAACAAAAACAATAAGAAAGAGAAACACACACACATACACACAGAGTTTCCTCTGTGTCCATGACACACACTGGATCACTCACAGTATTAATAATAATAATAATATAACAATAAGAAGGAGAAACACACAGTTTCCTCTGCAGCCATGACACACACTGGATCACTCATAGTAATAATAATAATAAATAATAATAATAATAAAAACAATAAGAAGGAGAAACACACACACACATACACACAGAGTTTCCTCTGCGGCCATGACACACACTGGATCACTCACAGTCCCTCCAGTCCTTTGTGGCCTCCGGGCCTTTGCTCTGGCTGCCTACTGTTCACTCAGTCTTGCCTTCTGATTCCCTCACCCTGGGGACACTGACCCTGGGTACTTGTTCCCCCATTCTTCAGTATGCTGGCTATGTGACTTTGTAAAGGTCACATAACCTCTTCGGGGAAAAGCCTGAAAATGTTGGGCTGTCCCCTTGCCAGCCTGTGTTGAGTGGCTTTTGTGTGGAGTGTCGCCTGAAGCCTCAGCAGATTCAGCCCAACATAATGGCAAACTGCTTTTGAACTTTGGAGTTGAAAACTCTAGACCTAGCTCTGCTGCTCCTATGCTGTGTGACCTTAGACAGGTCCCGTCACCTCTCTGTGTACCCTGAAATGAGAAAGACCACATGAGTACCTACCTCAAAGCTCAGTGGTAGAGTATTTGCCTATCATGGGCTAGCCCCTGGGTTTCATAATAGCACCTGGCAAGCACTTTCCTCCTCGTACATCCTATGGACTGAGCCTTAGAGTCTACACATCCTTTGCATCACATCTGTGGGGTGAGGCAGGAATCACATGGGGCCCCAGGTCTGCCACCTCCAAGACCAAGATTCTCTTTCACCCACACCAGTGCTGGGGAAACTACCGGATAAGCCCGGATGAGGAAGCTGGTTGGAAGCTCCCCATCACATGTGCGGTCCAGCTGTGCGCCCAGTGAATGGGAGAGTTCATGCAAATGCACTTTCAGTGATGGGCCAGAGACAGAACAAGGGCAGGTTGGCAGCTTAGGGCTCACATGATCTGGGGTAGAGCCCAAGGGGTTTTGAGGCTGTGGAGTGGGATGGAAGAGGACCAAGAAAAGGAGGCCCCCAGCCTGGGCTGGAAGGACAGGCCCTAGCCCAGAGGGAATTCCAGGGGCCTCACTCCACTGCTTACTCTGCACTGCCTGGGCTTGTGGCTCTTCCTCTCAGCCTCAGTTTCCTTTTCTGCAGGTGTGAGTGCAGCAACCCCTGAGTGTCACAGTGTGTGCTGTAGGGCTCTGAGATATATATGGGTTTGGCAGAGCCCTTCTCTGAGCCTGCCTTCCATCCCTGCCTCTTCTGGCTCTTCCTGCGTCACAGTGACCTGGCTTCCCCTTAGCAAGGGTCTTCATTGTCTCACCCCTGACAGGGTTTGACCTATTCTATTGGCCCCTGGTGGGCAGTAGCTGCTCAATGAACAGCAGTCCAGGGGCCATTGTCTAAATACCATAGTGGAGGTCCTCGGTCCCAGGAAGTTGCTGATGTCCCTGGGCACTGGGGAACACTGTGCAGGTCTGTTCCTGTTAACTTTTTAAACAGCTTTGAAAGCTGTCAGGTGGAACAAACTGTCTCAGAGGACAGCCAGCCAGTCCTGCCCCTGCTACCCAGTGACCAGGGGCAAAGGCCCCCGGCTTGGGGCCAGGAACAACTGGGACGTAGCTGGTGCTGCCCCTCTTCTACTCAGGGAGCTTGGGTGCGTCACATCACTCTCGTGCCTCTGTTTTCTCCTCTGAGATGGATGTTTTACAGTTCTGTACCAGCGACTTCCTGGGCCTAGTGGGCAGACAGACACTTTCAGGCACAGGGCCTGTTAAGACTAATGTCAAAATGAGCCTATACCAACTCATGGGAAGGTGTATGTCTCTATTCTGGGCAATCCTACCCTGGAATTCATGAATTTTCTCTAATTCTTTCCCCCTCCCCCCTCCCCACCCACCTCCTTGACTACCTGCTTTCTTCCTTCTGTCCACTGTCCTTCCTTCCTTCCTCCCTTCCTCCATCCATCTGTCCTTTCTTTCTTTTCTGACATGGTCTTATTATATAGCCCTGGCTGGCCTGGAACTTGCTTTGTAGCCCAGGCTAGCCTTGAACTTGAGCAATCCTTCTGTCTCTGCTTCCAGAGAAACTGGGACTACATGCACAGTCATGGATTCCACACATGTGTATTCACACGCAGTGTGTCCACCCACCTTTAACTAGTTTGTCCCGTTTCTTCCCTCTGGTGGAAACAGCCATCTGACCACGACCAGTCTGATGTGATTGTTTACAGTGTGAGGAACTGAGGAAAAGCCTCTGGACTGGAGTTCTGAGGGCAGAGTCTGGGATCCAAGCAACAGAAAAACCAAAGCAAACAGCGGGAGAACCAACTGGCTCCCATTCAGAGGTGAGCTGCAGGCGAGCCTGCGGCCAGGGTCCAGACACCAGCATTCCAACTCCTGGGTTTTTCTGTAGGCTTCCGGTCCACCACACAGGCTGTGTTCCCCTCTGTCACTTCCTTGCTTCACACCCCCAGTGCCCTGCCATCCAGATAGAAATGGTCCCAGCCTCTGCCAGTCACCTGACCTGCAGCAAGCAGCTGAAAGGAGCGGGGCTTCCCCTGTTGGGAAGGGAAATGAACTCAGAGTAGCCAGATATGACAGCAGGTGTCACCATGTCACTGTGGTGGCAAGGGAGAGCACTAAAGAGGTCTGTCTCATAAGCTGATGTTGCAAGCAAGCTTCATGGAGTGGTCATCCCTGTGATAGGGATGGGAGGGCAGCCTGGGGTAGCCACCACGGCTCACTCTCTCTGCAGAATAATAATCACAGTAGAGCAGACCGGGGTGGGAGGCAAGGCTGGGAGTGCTACCCGACTCTTAGGCGGAATAGTGCCCCCAGGACACATTCAAGACAGGAGGAGTTGCAGGAGAGCCTGTGTGGTCTGAGACGCGCTTTCTGCCAGACCCCCAGCTCAGGCTGAGCCAGGGAACTCAGTGGTCATGGGAATCCCATGTCACAGCCCCAGGCCATGTGGAGGCAGTCCTGTTAGATGCTAGGGTGGCGAAGGTATTGCATGAGGAGTCTGCCAGGCCTGGGTGGCTCCTGGCTCTCCTACACCTCGAAATGTGAGCCATGAGCCCCTCTGCTCTTGGTCCTGAGAGTTCTGCCCACATTGGGTCCTTGGGAGGTGGCATAGAAAGCTTCTAGCACATAGTAGGCACCCTGTGGAGACATTCTCCTCTTCCTATTAGTTGCTGTGTGTCCTTGCCCAACTTACTTTACTTCTCTGTGCCCAGGGAGCAAGGAGAGCATCCACCAATCAGAACTGTGCTGGCTGACTTGCTGCCTGTCATGAGGGTGACCGTGGCTTTTCTCATCGTCCCTTGTCCTGTTGAATCCCCATTCTACAGCACCATGGCAAGAGCAGTCAGTGTGACCGTTGTCCCAGCGCACCACCGTGGGTTTAATTTTTTGAGTCAGGAACTCATGTGGTCCAGGCTGTCTTTGAACCGAGTGACTAGCGAGTGCCAGGTCGACACCTAAGACTCCATGCCTGTCTTGATTAGCTCAGAACAAGCCCATGGTCCTGCCTCTCTCGCCCCCACTACTAAGAGCTTCAAACACTCCGGTTGCTGGGAGCCTGACAGCTGGTCACAAGCTCAATTGGAATGTGGGAAGGATGCTGTGGGGGCCCAGCTGCCAGCTACCAGCATCTGTGTGCTCCTTGCATGTGCCTGCTGGCACTCTGCTTCTGTCGGGGCCCACCCAGCGCGTTACAAGTTCAAGGCCAGTTTCCACAGTCAAGGCCTCCTCAGCCTCCCCAGAGGGTTGTCTCAGGAACTAATTAGGTCCTCCCAGGGGAAAAACACAGCCTGGACAGAGCTGGGGGTGGGGAGGGTGTCTGAGAATCCTAGGAGGATGGACTGAAGCTAGGGATTGTGGGAGAAGTAGGGTGTATCTAGGGTCAATATCCTGCCCAAGTCCCACAGGGATTTCCACAGCACAGCTGGCAACAGGTGCTGGGTCATTGACCTGGACACAGCCTGTCCAAGAAACGACTTTATCCATTTCTCAACCTGTGACCTCGGGTAGACCTCATCTCTCTCTGGGGTAAGGGGAGCTCCTCCCCCAGGAGTCCAAGAGAAGCATGCCAAAAATGAGATTTGGGAATTGGGTATCCTGAGTCATGGTATCGTCCAGTCCCCATTGCGTACGTATGAAGATCATTTCCAGTCAGTCAGGGCGCTGCTTTAGGAGGAGGTTACGCTGGGACCCTGAGAGGACTTCCAAAAGCGGAAAACACCCACACGGACGACTGAATTCTGACCTGGTTACTTGCTGTTTGACTCTGGGCAAGCTACTTAACCTCTCTGTGCTCAATTTTCCCCATCTGTAGAGTGGGGAAAGCTGTAGTGTTTACCCTGCAGGTTATTGTAGGATTAAATAGAGAGTTAATAGAGGTAAAAGTAACCCTGGCTAGTCTGGAACTCATTATGTAGACCAGGATAGCTTTGAAATCAAAGAGATGGACCTGCTCTGCCTCCAAATTCTGGGATAAAATACGTGTACTGTCACGCCTCGCCTGTATAACGCTCTCTGGGCTAGCCAGGGCTTCCCAAGCCAGACCCTGTAAGTTCAGGGCAGGGTGAGGAAGGAGTGTTCTCTACTGCTATGTTTTCCTCAGTCAGTATGCTTAATGTACAGTTTCAAAACACCCAGCCTTGCAGACCACCTTACGCCTCTGACCAGCCCCTCCTATGGGAAGAAGATTCAGTGTGCTGTGTGACTCTGGAAGGTCATGAACCCTCTCTGTGCCTTTCAGTTTTTGATGTTATGAGGAGACTGTTGTGTTCCCTGGTGGGGGATGGGGAGGTGAGGGAGTGGGACACAAACTGGGTACGGCACAGGAGGGAGCAGGGGCCTGAAACATCCCTCAGTGATGCACGGCCCCCTTCAACCTTTCCCATGCTTAGCTTCCAGGCCCATAGGCAGGATGTGTCCTCTCCATGGGTGGGAGGAAGGCTGTGTACCTATAAAGTGATACTCTGGTCCTCCCATCTTCCTCCTGGCCTCGTTTCTCCTCCCACTGTGGCCCTAGGCTTAGGCCACAACCCATGAGGCTTTCTGGGGTCCCAGTGAGTGAGCCTCAGATGGCCCCAGACCTCATGCCCAGTGCCTTCTGATTTCCAGCTCTGGCAGCCACGCCCTGACTTATGAAATAGAGCTGGTGACAAGGGTGAGTGAAGGCACAAGCCAGGTCCTGCTTTGACTCCCTTGGGGCTGCTCCAGGCTGCTCTGTCGTCAGACAACTGCTGGCTGCTTGGCCACTGCCCCTGGCTGAAATTCCTTTTGTCCTGCCTCTCAGCTTCCAATCATCCTGGCTGCCCCTCTAACCAGAGAGCCACACTGCCGGGGCTCTCTGGTGACCTTTTATATGACCCTAATTAGTCAGTTCTCTAAAACAGGCAAGAGCCTCGCACTACCTGGGGCTTGTCTCTTTCCAGTGTAAATGAGATGGGACAGGGGATGGGGACCTGTGACCTGACTCGATCCAGATACTGAACTTTGAGCATTGTAGAGCAGGAAAGACCATTTCAGTCTCAGGTGAGCAGGCATGTGGGCAAGCTGTATGCACGTGTGTGTGTGTGTGTGTGTGTGTGTGTGTGTGTGTGTGTGTGTGTGTGTACATGCATGCAGGCATACACTACCATGTGTCCACCCAGTTCTGTTCTCCTCTGTCTCCCTCATTCTGTCTTCCCACTGCCCCACAACCCCTCACACCTGCTGGTCCCATGTTCAAGTTGAGCCCTTGCTTGCATGTAAAATGGTCGGAATCTTTAGGGCAACCCTGAGTCTCTCTCAGACTCTTAACTCCACAAGGGAGTTGCCTGGTGCCAGAGGGGTGAGATTTCTCACCTCAGGTTATCCAGCTTGAGGGGCACAAGGTTCACCCCTGCAGCCTGGCCTGGGGTTGCCCTCATGCTGCCAGGCTGCCTCTTCTAACACCCACTGTTGGCCTAGCAGGCCTTTCCTGGCTGCTGCCCCGGCCTCTCCAGCCACGGACTGCCCAAGGGCAGAGACATTCATGCCATGTTAGGAGGTGATGCCTGGTTGGGCTTGGGGTAAGGAAAGCTGGCAGGCAGAGCTGAGGGGGAAAGTGCAAAGGAACAAGAAGAGTCTCTGGGTGGACTTCAGAGACCTTTCCAGAACAGGGAGGACAGTCTACAGCTGTACTGAGGTTGAGGGTGTTCCCAGATGGCTGGTGTTCTCTCCAAGGCCTAAAGACTCAATGCCCTCTCTCAACCCTGTGCTCCTATGTCTGTTTCCTGCCAAGAAGGGGTGTCAGCTGCTGGAGACCTGAAGCTTGCTCTGTCCCTCCAGCGTCTGGCTTAACCCCCATCTACGGAAGTTCCTCTTGGATCTGACCACAGCCCACTCTTACACAGTGCATGTCCTTTCCCCGAGCCCTTCACAGTGGCCCTAAATAACTTCCATCAGTGAATGAATAACGCCCTGGCCAGAAAGGACTATCAAAGACACTTGGTTTGCTCAAGAGACAGGTCCAGGTCCCCTCATAGGCACTGCAGCTTCCTCAGGACCACTTGGCACATTGGCTGCTGTAAGCTGTTGTCTGTGCTATGCTTTCTCTAGCCTTAGCATCAGCGAGAGCTCCGAGCACCAGCTGACATCTCTGTTCTTCCTGGGGGCCTGGAAGGTGGCTAGAGTCACTGCGCTCCAGAATGCTGGGACAATAGGTGTGTGTCACTATATCTGTCCCTTCTTTTTCAACTTGAGGTCAGCCATCTTCCCCAGTGTCCCTTTAATCCTGTCCACTAAGTCTCACAATGTTATGCTTTACGACATGGTGTAATGCAGCAGAAGGGAGCACCTTAGCAGGCCCTGCCATGATGTCCTCTCCCTCCCCCTTCCCCCTCCCCGTCCCCTGAGGGGACTGAGGAATCACACCATGCTGATAGGCCTAGTATAAAGATTTTTTTCCGCAGGAGGAGGAAAGGAAAGGGGATCTGGAAAAGAGGAGGACAGAAAGAAAGAGGAAGAGAAGCTCGAGAGAGGGGGTAGCCAAGCAATCCCTCTTCTATGCCAGGTTGGCTGGCACCTGGTGGCAGGTAATGTTGTAAGCTGTTTCCAGATTCCTGGGAGGAGCCCAGTGGAATTGTCTGTAAGCCAAGACAAAACCCCCCCCCCCCCCCGACTGCAAGAGGAGGCAGATACAGAGCAAGGGCCACTATGACTCTTTAAAATGTTCACTGTATTTTTTATTTATGTGTTTTGTGTGTGTACACACGCACATGTGTATGTAGGGACTGAGAGACTCGGAGCCTCCATTTTTCAGGCTGTGAGATGGGACCGTTATCAGTGTGCTGGCAGTACAGGATGCCATAAGAAGCTAGCTAGGAGACAGGCAATCCCTCAGATAGTCATTAGTCCCTACCTCCAGCCTGAGAGGATTCACAGATGACTGACAGCTTTGAGCCTGACAGGCCTGGTGCTGTTCTAGTTCCGAGGCTGGAAGCTTTGGGTTCAAATTCCATTCCTACCATTGTACCTGTTTCCTCGTCTGCAAATGGAGACGCTAATACTTGGTTCCCATGGTGTTGGACACCCAGTAGGTACTTTATTCTAGATGTCTCTCTGCCTTGTGGATGGGGTAAAGGTGGCAACGGCTGCTGCAGGCCTCATCCGCCTTCCTTTCTTTCTGAACTTTATTGATTATTAATTTTCTAACTTTGGGATTTCTGAGACAGGGCCTCACTGTGTAGAAGTCTTAGCTTCTTTCACTGTTGCTTGCGATAAAATATCCTGGCAAAAGCAACTTAAGAAAGGAAGTGTTGCTGGGCAGTGGTGGCGCACGCCTTTAATCCCAGCACTTGGAAGGCAGAGGCAGGCGGATTTCTGAGTTCGAGGCCAGCCTGGTCTGCAGAGTGAGTTCCAGGACAGCCAGGGCTACAGGGAGAAACCCTGTCTCAGAAAACAAACAAAAACCAAGGGTTAATTTTAGCTCACAGTTCTAGGCACAGAGCTTTGTGGTGGGGAAGTAAAGGCAGCAGGAGCTGGAAGCACCTAATTACATTGAACTCCCAGCAAGCAATTCTCTCTCCATCTTACCTAGGACTCTGGCCTGGGAATGGTGTCAGCAGATCACCAAAATTCAATTTAATCTTGATAATCCCCTACGGGCACACTCAAAGGCCAGTCTCCTGGGTGATTCTGGAGTCTGTTGACAACACACTAGCTGAGGATAACCTTGAACTCTTGACCTTCCCGCCTCCCACTCCCAAATACTGGAATGACAGGCAAATGCCATCACGCCTGACTTATGATGGAGCCCAGAGCATTCTGCATTCTGGGCCTGTGGGCCATACCTCTGGCCTTTTTAGCTTTTATCTCACCAAGTGCCTGGCACATAGTAGGTGCTTTGTCTACCCTGGCTGGTCAGTAATCTCTCTAGAACCTAGAACAGAGTTGGGTATACATCAGGTGCTCAGCAAATGACCTAGAGGGGGGAGTGAATGAACAAAGCTGAGTGCATAGTATTTGCCCTCCCCATAAACCTCTTCCGGGACTGGGGTGGGGGAGGGAAACCTTGTGGGCCCCATCTCATCCTTCCTGCCTAATCCCAGGGGATTAAATAGGGAGTGAGGCCAGGTCACAGCCACTGACCCCAGGCTTCATTCGGCTAGTGGGTTAGTGTGACAATCACATCTGAAGGCTCTCTTCACTCCAAGATGGCCCTCCCGTTGCCCACTCTGGACATGGTGGTCACAGCAGTTGGTAGCCTCCTTCTGTTCCTGCTGGTCTTGGGCCTGCTATGTTTCTTCACCTGTCGCCTGGCCAGGCCACTCAGGTAGGAGACCCTAACCCCTGCCCCTACCAAGTGCCCTGCCCCAAGTGACTGTTCATGTAGGATAGAAAAAAGACGGACACTATTCTCTCTCTTGTCTCTGGTGGGGAAACTGAGGCCAGATGAGGGCCATCCCCTCCCCTGGAGAAGCGAATGGTGGAGCCTGCCTGGGTATGTAAGTGCTTGTCAGCTGGACCTCAGCTCAGTTCTCTGAACTGTCTTGTGAGGTCAGGAGAAGCTGTGGCTGAGGGGCCGTGTGAGTTCTCAGGTGCCTGGTAATGAGAGCATCGTCAGTCCTGTCTTCCAGATTCTCCTGGCTCTGTTGACACCAGGCGGAGATTGGCATTCCGCCAAACTCCGGAGCCACTGCCTCAATGCCATTGTCAGGGCCCAGGCCCAGCCTCGAAGCCTCTCTTCTGGCCTGCCAAGTAGCTGCTCCCTCACCCAAAGTCACAGCCCAGCTGGAACCATTGCATTCTTGTCCTAAATAATTAGATCACGTATCTGGGAGCTGGGCAGAGAGGCCAGGCTAGGCAGTAGGAGGGGACTATGCACCAGCATCCACTCCAACAATGGGTGGTGAGAAGCCAGGATTCCCTCAGACTGGGCCCACCAGAGTCTTTCACCCTGAGCTGCCTGAAGCCTATGGGGTGGGGGAAGGGAGGCATCTGAGCAGAGGCAAGAGGCTGAAGGATTTCCTGGGGTTCCCCCCCCCCCCAGTGCCACACAGATTTATCTCCCAGTCAGGTTATCTCATTGCAAGGCCCGAGGCCAGAGGTCAGCATCCCAGTCTGAGCTCACTGTAGCCTTCAGGCTCAGGGTGCAAAAAGACCTTCACTGCCTGGGTCTGCAGTTTCCAGACCCTCAGACGAGCCATGCAGGCTGCCAGGCCCTCTTAGTAGTTCCCCTCCTTCCTTTGTTTTGGATGCTAGGTGCAGAGAAAGTGGACTGAATTCCCAGGCCACAAGTGCCTCTCCTCAGTCTCCAAGCCTTGCCTTCCCCGTCCCTTTTGCCCTTATCACCCCACAGTGTTTGATCCCTTGTGGTCCTTCCTCAGGCCCTGTCCACGATGCATGCTTGACAGCTACTTTTGCTAAGACTGATACATCACCTCTGTAGACTGAGCGTTATGTTACTGACGTGTTCTTATTATGGACAAGAGCTTGCTGAGTAATACACCAAGCGTTACAGAGAATTGTGTTTATCCATAATGGCTTCTGTAAGGTCTTTTTTTTTTTTTTTCTTAAGATTGTTTGTTTGTTTAATGTATATGAGGGCTTTGTCTTCATGCACACCCGAAGAGGGCGTCAGAGGTTGTGAGCCTCCATGTGGTTGCTGGGATTTGAACTCAGGGCCTCTCGAAGAGCAGCCAGTGAGTGCTCTTAACCGCTGAGCCATCTCCCCAGCCCTTCTGTAAGGTTTTAGCATAAGGCTTTTGCCCATTTTGCCAAGGTAAAACAATTCTTTGGGGGGTGGGGGGGCACCAGAGCAGCTTCTTAGCCTATGTGAGGCCTGGGGTTCTATCTAGAAGCAAGAAAGGTGGGAGATGGCAGAAGAGGGAGAAAAAAAAAAACCAGGGTCTTTTCAGCCTGGCTTTCTGAGTGCTGCTACCCTGTCTCTTATGCCTGTCCCCTCTCAGGCCATCATGTCCAGTCTCATCAAGGTTGTAACAGCCGCCGGACACCCTTGATCCCAAATGTTTTACCTCTAGCCAAGACCTGCCAGTCTCAACTCCAGCTGTCTGTCTTTCCCAATGACACCTCAAACCGATCGCATCAGATCCAAGACCCTGAGTCGTCCCCAACAAAATCCACTCCACCTCACTCTTCCAAATGTCACCTCGGTGCTGACAGATGAATTCTTTTACCCTACAATGAGAAACAGGGAAGAAATGTTTGTTTTTGTCTTTTCTATTCCTCCTCACACTAGAAGTACCTACTGATCAGTGGAGCGAAGCAAGGAGGGAAGACAGTGGGAAAAGTCACAGGCTTAGAAAGGAAAGAGTTAAACTTCTTAAAAAGTCGTTACATTTTATTTACTGTGTTATGTGCTCCTATCTCCTCTCTCTCTCTCTCTCTCTCTCTCTCTCTCTCTCTCTCTCTCTCTCTCTCTCTCTCTGTGCGACCTTGAGTGTACTCATCCTCGTGCCAAGGTCAGAGGAACCTTTCAGATATCAGTTCTCTTTCTTCCATCCTGTGGTTCCCTGGGATCGAACTCGGGTCATCAGGCTTTGGCAGCAAGTGCCTTTACCGTCAGAATTGTCTTGCTACCCCTTAAACTCTTAGTAAATTACATGTGTGTCTACATAGAAAATGCCAAGGAATCCCCACATGTACACACATGATTTAGAATTTAAGTGAGTTCAGCATGTAAGGTCAAAATGTAAAAACAAACAAACAAACAAAAAACCATGGTATTTCTTTACAGTAGCATTAAAGAAACCGAGGCATGTATGGTAACACCCCTCCAGACACCCCCACCCCATGAGAGAAAAACATAGCTATAAATGTCACAAAACCTGTCTAAGTTCTATCTGCTGATCAGTCAAAGTACCAGGAGAGCAGAGAGCTACTGAGCTCACGAGCAGAGTCCGCACTGCACAGATAGCGACTCTTCCCGCTAATCAATGGCTTTCTTTATGGCGGTTGGTTTTTCTGAGACAAGAGTCCTGGAACTTACTCTGTAGACCAGGCTAGCCTCAAACTCATAGATCCACCTGTCTCTGCCTCCCAAGTGCTGATATTAAAGGTGTGCACCACCACTGCCATGCTAACTTTCTTTTTTTCTTTTCTTTTTCTTTCTTTTTTCTTTTTTGCTAACTTTCTTTATATAAAGATTTTATTTTATGCGTTTGAGTGCTTCCGTTTGTGCATCACGTTTGTCTGGTGTCCTTAGAGTTGCAGATGGTTGTGAGCTGCCATGTGGGTGCTGGGGATTGAACTCAGGTCCTCTGCAAGAGCAGCCAGTGCTCTTAACCACCGAGCCATCTCTCAGGCCCTTATATTAATTTAAACTTATTTATATTGATTTTGTACGTGAGACATCGTAGGTACGCACATGTCACAGTGCTTGTGTGAGATCAGGGGACAACTTGCAGGTTTTTCTCTCTCCCACCATGTGGGTTCCAGGTACTGAATGAACTCAGGTCATCAGGTGTGGTGGCAAGTACCTTTATCTGCTGAGGTCTCATTTGATCTCAGTGCCGGTCACATGATGCTAGAGGACCAATCAGGGAAGCTGGATTTAGCAGTGGAGACTGCTTGCTTACAAGGAGACCATACAGGCTTAGGTGGCAAGGCGGGCCTCCCCTAATCATGGCAGCACTGGAGGACTCTATTCTTGTGTCAGACTTCAAAGCCTTTGCTCTACACTTGAGGAAATGGAGGGGTTGGGGTTACCATAGTAATCTTGCTGTTATTTCTAGAATCAAAAAAGCTTTGTGGTCAAGGTTCAGCTTTGCCACCTGCTTGTTCGTACGCACAGGCTAATTATGTCTCCTCTCTACACCGTGGTCTTCTCGTCAGTCGTGAGAGACAGTTGTTTCCTCTTTCCTTGCTGCAGAAGTTATTAGCAAGAACCCCAGTGGAAATCCCATACCGGACAGTCTCAGGTTGACAGCAGCTCTGACCTTAGAGACAGCAACACACATGCAGAGAATTCTCCATACCGTAAAGCGAGAGACCATTCCATTTTCAAGCTAAGCCCACAGGCAGAGCTAGCACCTCAACAGTAAACAGATGGCTCCTGCACCTCAGAAGTCCCACTGACACCGTTGTCCTGTCTTATTCCGCTCTCTCTGTACCTAGTACCCAAACAAAGGGGCGCTGCAACTTGCGTGGCTGTGCCATTGGCGTCCATGTGTGCCCATGGTTCCGGCTTTCCTGGCTCAGCCACACGTGGGGAGGGGCACGTGAGGTACTGTCAACCATGAGTTCTCAACAGTGTGTGCTGGGATGGAGACAGGAAACAACAGTCGCTGTGGAGTCAAAGGGGCCCCGTGGCAGCCGGGTGGTGCTTAGCTGCGGTGGGTGATGCCAAGTGCCCAAAGTTGTATCTGGGGACACTCTTCTGATGATGAATGACCACCCCAGCCCCCCATTGGAGCACAGATAAGCGAGGGGGAAACCTTAGACCATCAGTTCTCAACCTGTGGGTCTGGGCCCCTTTGGGGATCATGTATCAGACATCCTGCATATCAGAGACTTACATTACATTCATAACAGTAGACATTTACAGTTATGAAATAGCAACAAATGATTTTATGATTGGGGTCCTCACAGCATGAAGGACTGTATTAGGGGTCTCAGTTTTAGGAAGGTTGAGAACCGTTGGTGTGGAGGTGGCTAGTGTAGTGGCTGGGATGGACCAGGAAAGAGTTATTTTGAAAACAGGAAAGTGGGTACCAACCATTGAGGCAGTGTGAAGTTGCAGGAAATGTGTTAACGTTCATCTGAAAGAGGTGACTTTATATTTTATAACTATTTACTGTGAATAATATTATAGTGCAGTCATAGTTTGTTTCAATCAGCTTCATGACTTTCTGATGTTAGGATGTGCTATGAAACTATTTGGCATCTACAGTAGAATAAAAAATGCAGACAACGGGTTAGTGATGGTGTATACCTTGGATCTCAGCACTTGGGAGACAGAGGCAGGTGGATCTCTGAGTTCGAGGCCAGCCTGGTCTACAGAGTGAGTTCTAGGACAGCCAGGGCTACAGGGAGAAACTGTCTCAAAAAAACAAAAACAAAAAATTAGAATTGTTTTCCTCAGTGGGCAAAGCTCACGCTGTAGAATGGGTGAGGACAAAAGCCTGGGCACCTAGCATCCAGTGGGGAACATGAAAAGCCATACGTGGTGGTGCATGCTTATAGCCCTAGTAATGATGGGGAGCGTGGAGACAGGAGGATTCCTGGGGCTTGCCACCCAGACAGTCTAATACGACTTTTAGTTGAGAGACCCCTCCGGGAAACCATTATGGAGAGCAGTGGACGGGCTCACTCAGCATTGACCTCTGGCCTCCATAGATAGCAATCTGTATACGTGTGCATATGAACACACGCATATGGTATGCACACAATGTTTTCACTGTGTGTGCTTATGTGGGGGTGGTGGGTGGGGACCGCGGGTGGTGTGCCATTTTACCTGTCTGGAGGTCAAAGAACAATTTTCAGGAGTTGGGTTCTCTCCTTCCACTATGTGGGCCCTGGGGATCGAACCCGGGGCCATCAGCAATCTTGGCAGCAAGCACTTTTACCTACTGAGCTACCTACCTCCCTGGCCAGAAAAAAAAAAAAATTGTTTTTTAAGTTTAGCAATCACCTGAAATAGACCTCAGAGTTCGGTGCAGTTAGACACTAGATGGAAGACATTTCCTCCCAATCTCTACCCACCCTTCCTTCACCCAGAGCCTTACCTTTAAAGTTCCTTATTCTGGTGGTAAATTGGTGGCTTCTCTGTCCTTCCTCACAGTGGAATTTCTGTAATTTCTGTTTCCCATAACAAATGGGGTAAGCACATCCTGGCTTGTACTGACCTGGTCCCATTATTTCTAACGAAACTCTTGATATTGAAAACCCGCATCTCCTTCCCTAACATCCGACCCAGACGTTTGGGCATCCTGAAGCTAGCTGCCTGTCGCCCTGTCCCGTGACAACATGACAACATGAGCCCAGTTAAAAACAGGCTTAAGCTGTTCATACACTGATTTTAGACAACTTGGAAACAAATTTATAAGAGGAAATAATTATTCCTGGTCTTGCCACCCAGAGCAAACCACCAATTAATGTTTGTTCTGTTTCCTTCAGTCGTTTAAAAAAAAAAAAAAAAAAAAAGATTCCTTCTTTGAAAAATATTTTTCAAGTAGGCTGAAGGTATATATCTCAGCTGTATGAAGGCCCTGGGTTTGATCCCCAGCATGGAGGTTGGGGGAGCAAAGTATTCTTCAAATGTGTTGTTGTTGTTGTTTTGTGTGTATGAGTTCAGGAGAGCCATGGCAAATGCAGGAAGGAAGGGCAGGGAACGATGTGAGAATTGATTCCTTCCTTCTACCTTGTGGGGTTTTTTTTTGTTTGTTTGTTTTTGTTTTGGGGTTTTTTGGTTTTTTTTTTTTTTTTTTTTTTTTTTTTTTTTTTTTTTTTTGGTTTTTCGAGACAGGGTTTCTCTGTGTAGCCCTGGCTGTCCTGGAACTCACTCTGTAGACCAGGCTGGCCTCGAACTCAGAAATCCTCCTGCCTCTGCCTCCCATCCGCCTGCCTCTGCCTCCCAAGCGCTGGGATTAAAGGCATGTGCCACCACTGCCCGGCTACCTTGTGGGTTCTGTTCAGGGCATTGAACCACTTCATCAGGCTTGAGCCAGGTGCCTTTACCCTCCGAGTCACCTCCACAGTCCCAGGGGACAACTTTCAAAGTCAGTTCCCTTCTTCCGCCATAGGTTCCAGGCATCAAGTTTAGCATGTGCTTTTAATGGCTAAGCTATCCCTCAGCTCCAAGGCAGAATGTCTCAACAGATACGCCATTGTAGAAGGTGTACACACGGCCGAGGAGCCCATGGGAAGATGCTTAGCATGTTGGTCATTAGCATGTTGGTCATTAGCATGTTGGTCATTAGGGAGGATATGCAAGCCCAGATCAAGGCATCTGAGCCAAAGTTGTCTAGCTTGTGTGAGGTTTGGTCCCAGCATTGACCAAAACAACAACATCAAAACAAAGAAACAGAACAAAAACAAACAAAAATGAAAATAATTTTGGGAAAATTAAGTGAAGATCATTAAAAAAAAAAAAAAATCAAAAGAAGTCAGTTGCTGAGGCATTGCCTGGTGATACCAGCATGGGAAGGACATGGGCAGGAGGGTCAGGAGTTCAAGGTTATCCTCAGCCAGTCTGGGCTACATAGATACTTCTGTTTATAATCGCTTACCAAAAACTGGCGAGTTGTTGAAGAGAATGGGGTAAATATTGGTGTCCTGGGTACAAATATCCTTGTGAAGAAACTCAGGCTTTTATCCCTGCCTTGTGAGGCACAGGGGTGGGTCAGAAGGCTGTGGACTTAGTTGTCGGCTTTACTTCTTGGTGTGTCATCTATTGAGTGAGCAGCAGGCAGACATCACCTGAGAGCTTTCAGAATTACAAGAGACTCTGGGCTGGTTCTAGGGCTAGCTGGATCACGGCCCTCCGAGAGACCCCCAACTCTGACCTCTGTCAAAAGTATAGCATGAGAAGCCTGTCTCAGGGCAGGCAGGTCGGGCACCCAGCAAATGGGGTGGTATCTGTTTGCAATATAGATTCATTTATGCTTACACAACTGTGTGCGTGGTTTTCTTCCCAGGGTGGTGACCCAACAACGGCTTTTTGGTACTCAACAAGTTCTTGCCGAAAGAATCAAGGAACAAAGACAGGAAAGAAGAAACTGCCCCAGGGGTGCACCCACACACCTTTTTTCTTCTTTTCTAACTTCTAGGATTGGAACGTCAATTAACGACTGACACTGCCTACCCCCCTCTTCCCACCCATCTGGGCTCCAGTGAGGGACGGATCTCGGGGTACACCATGATCTCACCATTTTTAGTACTGGCCATCGGCACCTGCCTTACCAACTCTTTTGTGCCAGGTAGGGATGCGGGACTCAGGTGGAAGGAGAGGGTGGGCAAGGTCAGATGAGAGTGTGGTCTGGGTTCAAGGTCATGGACCCATCCAAAGTATTGAAGAGCTGGAAGCCAGGTGCTCAAAGCAAGATCCCTTTGCTCTGTTTAGAATTGGTCTTCAGTGGGAAGAGTTAAATGCATGAGTGAGTGTATGTGCATGCATGTGTGTGTGTGTGTGTGTGTGTGTGTGTGTGTGTGTGTGTGCATGTGCCAGATCCCCTGGAGCTGGAGTTGAAGGCTCTTGTAAGCCACCCCACATGGGTGCTGGGAACCTAGCTCCGGTCCTCTGTAAGAGCAACACGCATTCTTAATTGCTGGTCCATGTTTCTATTGGGAATGTCTTTGTTTTACTCACAGAAGCAGCTCTACAATGTTTTACTGCATTTAACCCTTTCTGTGCCTCAGGTCACTAGTTCTAGACAATATATTCATACACACACACACACACACACACACACACACACACTTGTATTTGTGAAGCTACCACTCAGATCAGAAGGACATTCCTAGGCACAGGACAGGCCAGCTTCTCAGTGCCTTTGCCAACAACCCCATCCTGGTGCCAAGTGTCATTCAGTTATGTTCTGGAACCATGGGAGTGGATTTGTGATTTAGGTACTAATCAGTACCTTAGGACATAATGTCACATCCTGGGCATTGGTCCCTGCCGTTTTTCCCCTGAAATAATGGTCTTCTGGTATTTAGTCGTCCAAACCATTATTGCTTAATATTGTCAGGTAAGGAGGTCGGTTTGGTACTGACTCAGCCCTTCTTAGGAACAGACTCCGGATCCTCATCAGAGTCTCTGGCCGAGACCAGTTAGAATGGAGGCAGAGCGGTATTGAGAAAGATCATGGACAGGGGGCAGACTGGCGTCAGTCAGGCCTGGTGTCTGCCTGACTGCTGGGGGTAATGGGCATGTGGTTAGGACGGGCTGAAGTTCTTCAACCCCCAAGTGGCACTCAAGCAAATGCTCTGTGACCCAGGACATTCTGGTGTGTGCAAAGGAGAGGTTAGATCCAGCCAGGTTTACAGAACCAGTGATTTAAACCATTGACCCAGGGGCTGGGGAGATGAAGGCTCGGTTGGTAAGGATCTGGGTATGTGATAAAGCTAGTTGTAGGGGCGTATTCTTGTAATCTCAGGCCTGTGGGATTGGAGGATTCCTGGGGCTTGCTGTTCAGCATAGCCAAGTCAGTGAGCTCCAGGTCCAGAGACCCCGTCTCAAAAATCAAGTGTGTCTATCTGTTAAAGCCTTTTGACCCTCCATCATTAGCTCCCCCTTCCACTTACCTAGGCCAGAAACTAAAACAAAGAACTTTCCCAATGGACAGAGGTGGACAGCAAGGCCTAGGCCTCCAAGTGCAGGCTGTCCCGGAGGTCTGAGACTATGAGTTTCAGAAGACATTTCCAAAAGGGCGGGGGGGAGGGGAGGACCTGGGTGAAGACAACAGGCAGGTATTTGGGATACAGGATACATGAGAGGAGGGCTGGGGGCCTAGTGGGTCCAAGACTTGAGATGGAGTGTGGTTCCCCTGCCTAGGCTATCTGTAGTGGCCATTGCTTGGTGATTTGAATGTCCTCAGCTCTTCTTAGCCTCTCATTTTTTCTTACTTCCCTTCCGGCTGGAAGGAAGTTTTGCCCCTCATCCAAGATGGCTGAGAAGCCACAGAAGCTTCATGTGTTCAGAACTCTTGGCACAAAGACTGGGGTCCATGCCTGGGACTGAGAGGCTTCTCAGACATTGTCCCGCGGGGCAAGTGTAGATCTGAACAAGCCGGAGCATGTGACCATATCCCTAGCCCGCTGGCATACACTGTGGCCTTGAACTGGACCCTTCACCTCTTCTGACCTCTGTCTCTACCTCACCCTGGCTGAAGAGAGGGGTCTTTGAAGGAGGCATCCATAGGGAGCCTTCAGCATTGGGCTTCCAGTTCTGTGGACGGGTCTATTGCAGCCAAGGAACCACAGAGAGGAAGCCTTGTAAAACGATGGAGACCCTTCGCCAGCTCCAGAGATGGAAATACAGGATTGGAATACAGGGATGGAAAAAGGTGAAAGGGCATCTTTGGGCCCTCTCTGCAAATCTGGTCACTTCCAGAATTAGTGTAGTCCTCAAAAAGACCCATTTGACAGGTGAGGAAACTGAGGCTCGGGGAAGTGATTTACCAAGGCTGTGGATTAATTACTATGTGAGACAGAGACAGGGAGAGGGAAGGAAGTAGAGGAGGAACTCTAGGTCTTATTTTACTCTAAGGTGCTGGCCTGAGTGGGGGCAGTATCCATTAGAGAGAGAGGTGGTGATGGAGCCTCAGCCCATGCCTTCCCAGATACCCCAACAAGGGCACCTGTGTAATACATTCAGCCAAGGGCTAGGCTTGCTTTCAAGCTCTGCCCACAGGGTTCTCACCAGGAAGCCCCTAGCCTGCTGAACCCACTGTAATGAACAAGCCAGATGGAGTTTATCATTGACATAGCTGGATACCTCTAGGGACTTCTGTGAAGAGGTTAAAGATTTCCCTGCTACCTGCTGGCTGGCAATGGCTGCTCACCGCCGGTGAAGGGCAAGGGTGGATTTTGCAGGGAAGTCCAACTCTGCCAAAGTCTGAGTCTGTTCATGCTTTGTGTCTTGGGCAGAGTCACTTGGGGTCTCTGGTCTTTGGTTTCCTGTGTTGCAATGCATGAAGATGCCAGTGTCCTCAGGCTGGCTTACGGGGTTTGTCTGGAACCTGTTCACAAACCTTCACTCCATCCTCTATATTTAGATCATCTCAGCCCCCGGCAATGAACTACTGAGGTGTCTGTAATTCTGGGGATGGGTAGCCCATTCCCCGCCTTGCCAAATAACCATCTGTCTCTGCAGAGAAAGAGAAAGACCCCAGTTACTGGCGACAGCAAGCCCAAGAGACCTTGAAAAATGCCCTGAAACTCCAAAAGCTCAACACCAATGTGGCCAAGAATGTCATCATGTTCCTGGGAGATGGTGAGGCTGGGGGGTGGGGAGGGGGGAGCTGGGGCCCTTGAGGTGAGGGGGAGGGAAGGGGCTTTGGAGCCTGAGGCAATGGGTGGCTAGAAAGTGTGATGCCTGGTATCAGGTGAAAGGAACTTGAGGAAGAGGGCTCTGAGACATAGATTAGGAGAAAGGGGACCAACCTGTCACCCTGAAAATATGAAAGGACAGAGAGACCGTCCAGTGACATTTCATGTCCTTCTGTCTGCTGCCCACTAAACTTGCCCATCTTAGCACTGAAAGGAAGATCTCTGGGAGCCTGGGGAGGCTGACTGAAGGGCCCGAGAGCCTGAGTTCTCTGTCCAACCCCCTCCCCCACAGGTATGGGTGTCTCTACAGTGACAGCTGCCCGTATCCTTAAGGGCCAACTGCACCACAATACAGGCGAGGAGACCCGGCTGGAGATGGACAAGTTCCCCTTTGTGGCCCTCTCTAAGGTGAGCCCTATCCCAGGTCCACTCTCGGCCTGGTGAGCTGCAAGGTCATCAGACCTCTGGGTCCCATGGTCCCACCGTGAAACCAGGAGCCATTCGCAAGGTTGCTGACACTTTTACTTCATCGATGTAGATCCTCTTGTGTGTATAACATACCCAGGAACAAGTATGCACAGTACAGCGTGAAGCTTTCCCAAGCTGCTGGTGTCTGTGCAACCAGCGCCTGGCTGTTGTCACTGAACATCCATGGCTATCCCCTGAGCTATGTCTTGTCCTTGTTTCTTCCTCCACTGACAGCAGCCACTGTCCTGACCCCTACACCATTGATTGCTTGTGCCTGCTCTTGTGTTTTGTGTAAACAGAGGCAGCCCAGTTCTCACCTCCTGGGTTAGATTACCAGTGTGCATAATTTGATACCCTATGTGCTGTGGTTGTTGAGAGGAGGTTTCTGGTGTGTGTGTGTGTGTGTGTGTGTGTGTGTGTGTGTATAAAACAAGCACCTCCTAGCCACCCAGAGTTAAATTCTAGCTTCTTCTGAGGGGCAGACTGTAGTTTCTGGACCTCTGGCGAGCTCTCGGGCTCATGGGGGCCAGGGAGGTAGGCCTGCCTGTGGGATTTCCCTGGGAAGTCTGGCCATAGTGATGACCATTTGCAGGGGCAGCAGAGAAGCCAGGCTGGATTCTCAGGTCCACCTTCCTCTCCCAGTATTCCTTTCCCTCAGGGACATACATTTCTTCTTCTCCCTCTGCTCAGCCCACCCTTGCTGGTTCCATAGTTCCAATACTCAGAGAGAGACTTTGAGTTCTGTCAGGGCGTAGGAAGCAGACAGCTCAATAGGGTGGCCTTGTGGTTCTGGGGGCCCTCCATGGACAGCAGTGTCCCTCATTTCCTGCTCCCTTGATGGAAATGGAGGTGGGGTCACCACGGTGGGCACTCACCCCCTGACTCTCGCTCCTATTACAGACGTACAACACCAATGCTCAGGTTCCCGACAGCGCTGGCACTGCCACTGCCTACTTGTGTGGCGTGAAGGCCAACGAGGGCACCGTGGGAGTGAGTGCGGCCACTGAGCGCACGCGGTGCAACACAACTCAGGGGAATGAGGTCACATCCATCCTACGCTGGGCCAAGGATGCTGGTGAGCCATCACAGGCACCTTCTGTGACTGTCTGGATTGCAGTCTCCTCATTGCACGGCTGGGTGGAATCGGGCTGAGGAGGAGCCAGGGGAATCCTCCTAAACTAAGGAGTCTGTGTCCTGGGTCTGTGCGCTTCACTACAGAGTATGTGACATGAAGCCCGTCGCTGTTTTAAGAGAAGGTTAAAGGACCAAACCAGGGCCAGCCTGCAGAGGTTCGGAGTTGTGCTCCTTTAGAGCCGGAATTAACCGCTCTGTGCTCTCAACAGGTTGTATGCGTGTACCTGCCCAAGAGCTATCTAGATTCGAGTGTAAAAAAACCACACACACACACACACACACCAGTTCATTTTAAATATGCCTTGACTAGCTCAAAGGCTGGGCAGTTCTAACCCTCCCCACAGCTAGCATATACTTCCCTCTAGTATTCCTGGTTCAACACCTTCTAAATTTATGTTTTCTCTTTGCTGCCCTGTCACCTTCGGGGCGGCCCCTCCCATAGGGCCACTTTCCCTTTGCACCTACATTTTGGATGATTTTCCTTCTGCAGCTCTAAATCTGGCCCTCTGAGACAAGGTGATTCTCCTCTTCCTCTCTCACAGTCCCTAGCCCTTGAAATCCCCCAAGTCCCGCCTCAGTCTCCCTGCCCAGCCGTTGGCTGTCGGCTCTTTATTGATTGATCAAAAACCAATTGGGGACAAGGACCTTCAGCGCCTGGAGACACAGATTCCTGATTTTGGGGGAGCCAGATTAAAAGCATTAGAACCAATCCCCAACGCTCCTTCCTTTTGCCTCAGAGACATGGAAGGCAGGTTGACAGAGCCCTTCTCTCCATCCGACGTCCCTTTGGGGCCACCTAGGGTGTCCTATAAGCATAAGCTCCACAAGTCATAGAAGGAGGAGAGGACTCTAGCCCACCCCAGGTACAAGGAAAGGGGTTCTGCTGCATCTGTCTTCCCCTAAACTAGGGAAACTGAGGCCCAGGCAACCAGAGGAACTGATTTATAGGAGACTGTCTATGGCAGGGAAGGAGAGGTAAGTCTGCAGGGACTTCCTTGTCTACAAAGGGGTATTAATCTTTCCTGTCCCACACTACAGGGAAGTCCGTGGGCATCGTGACCACCACTCGAGTGAACCACGCCACACCCAGCGCAGCCTATGCACACTCGGCTGATCGGGACTGGTACTCGGATAACGAGATGCCACCAGAGGCTCTGAGCCAGGGCTGCAAGGACATCGCGTATCAGCTAATGCATAATATCAAGGACATCGATGTGAGTGTGGCAGCAGGCACAGGATGCAGTGGGGTGGGGGGCAGGGAGGTGCTGGTGGGGGCCTCAGCCATGGGATGGCCTGGGAAAGGCCTGGGTACCCCACAGACCTGGGAGAGCTCCCAACCCATTAAGGGATTTGTGGTTGGGACAGGCAGCCACTGTAAGGTTTCTCTGCGGTGGGGCTATGAGGTGAGGTCTCATGTGACTGCCATGCCCGGATTGCCTAAGGATTGTTCCATAAATCAGAACCTGATGGTGCACACCACCTGCACACAGTATACACTGACAGACACATATACACACAGTATACACTGATACACACACACACAGTATACACTGACACATATACAACATACACTGATACACAGCATACACTGACACACACACAATATACACTGACACACACACAGAATACACTGACACAGACATGGTATACACTGATATATACAAACACAGTATACTCTCTCTCTCTCTCTCTCTCTCTCTCTCTCTCACACACACACACACACACACACAGAGCATACAATGGCATTCCCCCACAGTACTCAATGACACCCCTCACACACATTCATAGTATGCTATGCTCTTAGGAGATGACCTGCCCTACATACTTATGCTTGCACACAGTGGCACATGCCTGCACACGAAGCTGACATGTCCAGAAAGAAGCCAGAGCATCTTATGCTTTTCCCACCCGTGCTCTGCCTTTTGCTTGCTGTGTGACCTTGAGCTGTTACTTAACCTCTCTGAGCCTCCCCTTGGACAGCCCTTCTGCCCACTGGACCTGCTCCGACAGCTTACTGGAAGAGCTAAGTAAGAAAATCCCAGTTGAGTTTGGCAAAGAGCCTGGCCCCCAGGAGTGTTCAAGTGACAGCTCTTGTATGTAAGCCACTGGTCCTTGGTGCTCACAATTCAACACCCAAGCAGGTTCTTACATGCAGGCCTCAGCTCTTGGGGAGAATTTCTGAATTGTTCTTTCTTTACTATGAGGGTTGACAGTGACTTAGAGCCCCTAAGCCTGAAGTACGGGGCCCTGTGAGGCTCGGAGAAAGTGCCAGGTCCCATCGCTCTCTGCTCTGTTCCTCAAGCCCCATGGCTCTTTTACAAGTAGCGGGTGAAAGGCTGCTTTCAGGACCACTGGTCCTGTTGACGCCTCCTGGGTAAGAACCACCTGGGACACAGTCACCCCTCTGGCTTTATCTCCCCCTGCCAGGCAGCCCCCCCTTCCTCCTCCCACTTCCCACCCCCTTGCCCCACCTACAGGCTGCTGGAGGCCAAGATGAGGTCATGTGGAGAACACTGGTCCTGTAGCAGGAGAGGTGGGGGATGGGTGATTACAATAACTCTAGCCAGCTGGGGCAGGAGCAGCTGAGGCAGGGAGAGGCACTTTGGGGGAAAAAAAGCTTTGGAGGCAGTGCGGGGTGCTGGGGTCTCCTGGAGCCATGAGGGCATGAGCCAAGGAATAGAAAGGGGACTTCCTAAAGCCCCCTCTCCCCTCGCTCTCCCAGTTCCGTTTGCCCCTCTGTCATGGCTACCCCCCCCCCAAACTCCCCAGACCATCCATGAATCAAAAATCCTGGTGTCCACTCTGAAAATAAATATGTTCCGCTTTAAAGAGAGTGAGTGAGAGAGAGACAAACCCAAACCCCAAAGGCAAACAGCAAGTCTGTTATTTGGGAGTTTAATGAGCCCGTGTGAAGTCTCCGCTGGGCTGGGAACCATGTGATCCGGGCAGGAAGATTGGGGGCTTCAGTTCCACCCGAAAATGCCAAGGGGTCAGGTTCTGTGGGAACGGGAGAAGGCGCCAGTGACCTGGAGTCCTTTCTCCCAGACCCAGTCAGAATTATCCGAGCTCCTCCCACAAGATGGGAGTAAGACCCTCTCCTCCTGTCCGGCTTCATTCTTCCCTTCTGGGGGGACAGCTTCCATTGTAGGGACCACCAGCAACACTGGATGACTGCCTTTCTTCTCTGGATAGTCATTCCCATTCTATAGACTAGGAAACTGAGGTCCTGTAAGATCAAAGAAATAGGCCCTTGGTTAGCAAGCAGTAGAATTGGCTCTTTACTTCAGTGTCCTTGGCCTTCCTGGGTACCTTACCCTGATTCTGCCATGGGAAATAGAATAGAGAGAGAACTTTGGCCTATCTGGAGACAGTGGATCTCAGGTGTCAGCCAGGAGCAGCAAGTTGGGCTGGTGCCTACGGTGACAGAAGGACACAGTATGGTGGTCACCATGGGCTGTGGCTGTTATGTTCTTGGCCCCGGCTTTAAAAATAGTTAGGACTTCAAACATGGATTCCCTAGGAAAACAAACAACCCCGCGTCCATCCGTCCACCCTCGCATGCCAGCCACAGTGGATAAAATTAGCCTGGCAGTGATTACACAGACGTGAGACGGCCGGTGTTTGCCCAGGCAGTGGGCTGGTTCCCAGCTGGGCTGCCCCTAGACCTCCCTGGCCGAGGCCACTCACTGTGGGAGAAGACACTCCCGAAGGCCCCATCCTTAGCTTCACGCATACAGCAGAGCACTTGGGGGGTTACTGGTAGAGAAACAGTGGGTTCTGGGTGTGAATCTTATCAGTGCCACACACTGCTGTGTGGCTGAAGGGCAAAAAATCACATCTCTGTGTCTATAGCAAGAAAGTGCCAACCACTTCCCTAGCAGTTTGGCTAGGAGATTGAGTGAGTTACTCTGTCTTACTGGCTCAGGGCCCAACACACAGCAAATGGGCTTTCCTACGGGGCTGGGGGATGTTAGCTATACAGAAACACTAATATTCCACCCCCAGAAGCCCCAAACCACCGTCCTGCTAGGTCAGCGATTTTATCTCTCCAATCTGAACAAATAGTTCAGAGAGGGAACACTGGCTCAGGCCTTACCTGGCAAGGCAATTGTCCACACCTCCACCCAGACTCTGCTGTTCGCTTTCCAAGCCGGGACTCCTGGGGCTTCTGGACAATTTAGAACCCTGGGTGTGATGGCTCCTTTGTCCCTCAGGTGATCATGGGTGGCGGCCGGAAGTACATGTACCCCAAGAACAGAACTGATGTGGAATATGAACTGGATGAGAAGGCCAGGGGCACAAGGCTGGACGGCCTGGACCTCATCAGCATCTGGAAGAGCTTCAAGCCCAGACACAAGGTAACCAACGGCTGTGGATGGGTTCAGCTGTGGGACCATGGACCACAGGACACCTCCATCCATGTATGGAATGTTCTTTGCCAGTGAGAGTCCAGAGTTCTTGCTTGCTCTACTCTACAGACCCGTGCCTGACAGACACTCCTGCTCTCTATAGGAAGGGCACCAAGGGGGATGGTGACAGGGTCAGGGAGGCACCTGGATGGACCCCAGACAAGCTGGGCACCTAACACAGGGAATGTCATGTGCCTGGACCACAGGAAGTGCCTCTGGAGGCACACAGAGGAAACTCAACAGATGCCCTGAGCAAACGGGAGGGCGTGGGCAGGCAGCACGGAGCAGATGACGGGAGAACACGGCTCAGCAAAAGTGTGCTGGCTGAGGCTGGAGGTGTAAGCCCTCAGAGTACATCCCCTGTGCCAGGGCATGGGTGGGCTGAGAGGGAGGCTGGAGCAGGGTTAGTTCCTCTGAGAGGCCTCTGGCCCTTTAAATCTGCCGCTGTGGGCCAGCCGGGCAGCTGGGTCTGGAAATGACTGTGGTCAGGCCTGAAGACAGTGGGGAGCAGCCTGGCAGCCGCTTTGATGTCACTCTGGGGTTGGGTTTCTCAGGGTTCCATGGCAATCCCTGGGGAGGCTTGGTGGCATGAGAGGCTGAGCTAGGGGAAGATGGGCAGGGCTGGGGACAGCCCCATGGCTGTGTAGGGGTTGTGGGGGTGAGGGACTCTCTTCTCTTTCCCCTCCTGGGGCAGCTTGGATAGGCAAACTAAAGAGACACCCTGCTCCTGGCCTCGGTTGCCGTGATGATCAGGACCAGCAAGCCATTCTTCTGCCATGGGACTCTGTATAGACTGAAGTGGGGACAGTCTTGAGAGACTGCTATGAGTGTTGGTTGTCACAGCAGGGCCCTGGGGACCCAAGCCAGATTCTTTGCTTCCTCCTCCTGCCCCAGAGCAACCTAGAGGACTGAAAAAACCACCCCTAAGGCCGATGCCCAGAGAAGGCAAGAGCTGTTTTTGAAGACACACAGCAAATTCCCCACAATGCTAAGCACACACAATCCAGGCAGGGCCTCCTTATCGCTCCTCCTAGATGGATTCCCAAGGCATAGCCATTGGACTTCACTCCCTCTTGGCTCTCCAGAGACCCCCAAACACCGGAGACCCCCAAACACCACTCATTCCCTTCTGTAGGCATTCAAGCTCTCTGTGACCTACCCTGTGACACCCTCATGGGGAAAGCAATACCTTTATCCCAGATGGATCAGTTCCTACTTTGCCTTCTGGACCTCCAAAAGGGTGTCACCTCCACCAGGAAGCTCTCCTTGATCCAGTTCCCAGGGTCCTCATATACCTAGGTTGTACCCAATAATCTCTGTACATCTGTCATTTCTTGAGTCCAGAGAGGGTAGGTGCTCAGGGCAGGATGATGCAGGGGGACTGAGCCACTCTGACTCTGTGGCCAGCTGGGGCTTTTTCCGGCCTTCCAGGCCTGTGCTGACACAGCCCCTCCCACCCCCCAGCACTCCCACTATGTCTGGAACCGCACTGAACTGCTGGCCCTTGACCTCTCCAGGGTGGACTACCTCTTAGGTAAGTAGAGAAGGTGGTGAGCCCACGGCTGCAGTAGTAGGATGTAGTCCCCAATTACAAGGCCTTCCAGGGTGCGGAGGGGGGAAAGGTGTGGTTTGTGGAGTTAAGCTGTCCGTTTGCAAGAGGAGCCCCAGTTAGCAAAACAAACAAACAAACAAACAAACAAAACCCAAGTTCGGAGAAGGGAGAGCACACAGCACACCAGGGTAAAACCAGCCAGGCAAGCTTCTGCTGGTCCTTGGGTTAATCCCTGTTCCCTAGAGAGTAGGTGCCAGCCAGCAAAGGGAGTGGACACTCCAGGATCTGGGGGCTCACACCATCTTGGAGGTCAGCTCCAGCTGGTGCGAGGTGGTGTGGCACAGAGGGTGTGCTGGGCTCCCTGGAGCTGCTGTTTGGCTGTTGCATGGTGACTAGGTGAGGGACGGCTCTCCTGGGAGTAAACTGAGGACAAAGAGCAGGAGAGACAATGACCCCTGTGTTTCTGCCGCTTCACTGCGCATGCCCCTGTGCCCTCAGACCTCACCTGTACATATGCACGTGTTTATATGGCCCCCACTGAGCCCAGTCCAGAGTCCACTGCCTCAGAGACGAGGTGCCGCGGCCTCTTGGGTTTGAGTCGCAAGTCTGCCCTTTCACCTGCTGAAAACAGCAAGTTGTTGGGCCCCTTGGATCCTCTTCCTCCTCCTCTCCCTCTTCTCCCTCTTCCTCTGCAAGTTGGAACGGAAGCACCCCACTCTGTACCCCTGGTGAGGTGGGCTCTAGGCCCCTGTGCCCCTGGTAAGGTGGCCTGTAGGCCCCATATTCCTGATACGGTGAGCTCTAGGCCTCTGTGCCCCTGGTGAGGTGGGCTCTAGGCACCCATGCCCTTGCTGAGGTGGGCTATAGACCTCATGCCTCCGGTAGGGTGAGTTGTAGACCCTTGTCCCTAGTGGGATGGGCTGTAGGCCCCATGCCCCTGGTAAAGGTGTGCTGTAGACCCCGTACCTCTGGTGGTGGGCCTATAGGCCCCGTGCCCCTAGTGGGGTAGACTGTGCAGAGAATGAAAACAATGAATTCATTTCTGGATCCACAGAGGCTCCCAGGTACGGCCACTCCTATATTTACTCCAAGTTAAGTGTAGGGGCTTTGGTATCCTCTGTGACACCCTGGGTTCCCTGGGGTCCTCACAGCAGGCTCGGGGCTCTTGGCACCCATATTCTTGCCATGCCCACAGGTCTCTTTGAGCCCGGGGACATGCAGTATGAGTTGAATCGAAACAACCTGACTGACCCTTCACTCTCCGAGATGGTGGAGGTGGCCCTACGGATCCTGACAAAGAATCCCAAAGGCTTCTTCTTGCTGGTGGAAGGTAAGGAGTGGGAGACAAACCTTCCAGAAACATGACGTGGGTTAGGCGATGGAATGGCACAGCTTTCAAAGGGAACTGCAAGTTTTGGGGTGAAGAGTGCGTGTGGTGGACGCTCCCCACAAAGTCAGTGGGAATTCAGAGGAGGGGGGGACTGCTTGTCTACCAGCCCAATTTGAGTGGGCTTCCTGGCAGAGAAGAAGCCATCTTCCTTTGAGAAGTCTTTCTGTCAGCCCTGGCTGTGGAGGGCCGTCCAGCCTGTAAGCATCACCCATTCAAAAACAGTTCCACGTGCTCTGCGGCTGTCAGAGGCCAGGGGGGTGACATTGGGTTCTTGTCCACATACTATCATCCATGGCTGTGGGACTGTCACTAAGCATTTTTGTAAAAAGAGGCCAAAAATTGTCCCCTTGTCCTAGAGCGGTGACTCAGCCCCGTCATTCACAGAGGTATAAAGTAAGGACTAAGGGTTGAGGGAGGTGGCTCAGTCATCTCCTTGGTGCCTGCCACACAACAAGCATGAGGACCTAAGTTCAGATCCCAGAACCTTTGTAAAAAAGTCAGGCACGGTGTAATACGGCAGTGATGGGGTGGACACAGCTGGGTCCCTGGGGCTTGATGGCCAGCCAGCCTAGCTGACTTCATAACCGTCAGGTTCAGTGAGAGACCCTGTCTCAAAAAAAGTGAAGGTGGAGGGGCAGGGGAGATGGTCCAGCAGTTAAGACCCAGCGCTTACAGAAGACCCAAGTTCTGTTGCCAGCACCCATATCAGACAGCTCACAGCCACCTCTAACTATGGCTGTAGGCACTACACAGGCACAAGAGTCTAGAAGAAAGGTTATGCAAATTATCTGGGCACAGAAGGGTGGTTAAAAATTGTGGTGAAAATACTGGGCATAAATTTCTGGCCAAAAATTCAATCTAAGGTATTGGACACCCTCTTCTGGCCTTCACAGGCACCCCATACACACACACACACACACACACACACAGAGAGAGAGAGAGAGAGAGACACAGAGACAGAGACAGAGAGACAGAGAGACAGAGACAGGTGGTGGTGGTGGTGCACGCCTTTAATCCCAGCATTCAGGAGGCAGATATCTGAATTTGAGGCCAACCTACATAGTGACAGCCAAGGCTACAATAGACAAATCCTATCTCAAAACAAAACAACAACAAAACAGTAAATAAATAATGAAATAGTTTAAAACTAGATAAAGGGGGGAAGTGGTTGAGAAAAGACATATAGGCACACACCCATGTGGAGCATGCGCACACAGTAGCCAGCAGCTCCATAAGCCCTGGGGGAGCAGAGAGTAATCTATCCTCAGTGTTTCCATTGCTACCATTGTAATTACATAGTAGCCAAAGCAACAATAGGAAGTAACAGAGTTTCCAGAATCTTCCAGAATTTCTACAGCCCTTGCCCTCTGTGGTCCCTTGGGTGGCCCTGCTGAGATATGCATGTTCTTACCCCATGAAGATGCATGAGCGCGCGCGCACACACACACACACACACACACACACACACACACACACACACACACGCTCGCACATGTCCTCGATATACACTTAACCGATTGGGCCCCTCCACCCTCCAGAGGCCAGTGGCCGCCTGCCCAGCTAGGCTGCCTTCTTGCCAAGCCCTGGGGTTCCCACCAGTGCAGCGGTCTCGGCCTGGCCCCAAGCAGGCCTCTGATCTGAGGAAGCGCCAGGAACCAGTGGTGGTGAACACGGGTCCCCTGGGAGTGGTCCTCTTTGCGAACAGGGCCAGGCCAGCCTGCCAGGCCAGCTGCTCCCACAACCACAACAAAGAGAAGGTCAGCCTTCCCACCCTGCCAACCCACCGGCCAGGCCAGCAGTGAGGGTGAGTGAAGTTAGTGAAGAGAAGCACTGCCTGGCACCCCAGCTCACGACCCGCAGAACTGGGAGTGACCACTAGGTGGCGTCCTGCGGGAAGCTAAGGCCTGCATGTTTCTACTCCAAGGGTCTGGCATTATGGGATTCAACCTTCCATTGGCCTTTCTGCAAGGCCACTATGACACTGCCCAGGCTCTGAGGACTTGTGCCAGGGTGAAGTCTCCATGCTTTCTGCTTATAGGGATATGTTCATAGACGAAACAAACTGTGGGCTTTGGAATGGGGTTGAACCTGAGCCCCTATCCGGTACTCCCATGGAAATGCCACTCCCCCACACTTCCTCAGTTGCACCATCTGAGACACCCCCACTGCAGTAGAGACTTAGGCATGCTCCCTCACCCTTCCCTCCCTTTCCCTCTGCTGAAGGCTTCAGCCATTCCTTAAAACAACTAAGAATGCTGAACTAGGAGCAGAGGCATGTGGGAGAGATCCAGGCTTGGGTCCTGTGGTTCTCCCTTCTCTGTGGCTCTGCTTTTCCCCATATGCCCTGCCCCCCACGATCTCCTTGCTTACCCTCTTGCCTGAGGTAGGCCTGGCACAGGGAGTCCCTGGTGAAGGTCACTGTCATCCCCTATCAAGGAGATGTCAATCTGATGACAGTGTCCTGGGGCCTGTGAGGGCATGGCTCCTTCCCCTGTCACCTCATGGGAGGCTTTTGTCTTGATGTCCCCTAGGAGGCAGGATTGACCATGGGCACCATGAGGGTAAGGCCAAGCAGGCGCTGCATGAGGCAGTGGAGATGGACCAGGCCATCGGAAAGGCGGGCACCATGACTTCCCAGAAAGACACGTTGACTGTGGTTACTGCCGACCATTCCCACGTTTTCACGTTCGGTGGATACACCCCCCGGGGCAACTCCATCTTTGGTGAGTAGGCCTGTCCCTGGGATGGGAAAAGCATCCAAACAGCATTTGATGGGATCCCAGGAGAACTGAGGACAACAGTTGAGATATTAGTGTGTGGGGGGCAAGAGTCCAAGAGAGGTGATCACCTGGGCAATGGGTGGGCATGTAGAGTACACCAGCAGAGAGAGAGAGAGAGAGAGAGAGAGAGAGAGAGAGAGAGAGAGAGAGAGAGAGACATGATTCATGATTTGCATGGGAGCGAAGAGATAATTGGATAAAAGACCTGGCATTTGTATGGTGGCTTCATGGGGGTAGTTCTGGCTCCTAAAGAGGATTACAAGAAATACCAAGCCACAGACCTTGAGGAGCTCGGTTATAGGGGTTATGGGGCTGCTGGCCAGGCTGCCAGTTCTCCATTGTGACCATGGGTCCCTTCCCTGTACAGGTCTGGCTCCCATGGTGAGTGACACGGACAAGAAACCCTTCACAGCCATCCTATACGGCAATGGGCCAGGCTACAAGGTGGTGGATGGTGAAAGAGAGAACGTCTCTATGGTGGATTATGGTAAGAACGCCACTGAGGCCAAGGCTGGGAGGGGAAAGGGTCTCTATCCCTCAAGGCTGGGCCGCTGTGGTCCTGGGGTAGTCCAGATTTGAGTCAGAACCTCAGTTTGGGCTTGGATGCATGGTTTCTCAATTTCCTTCTGGGGGGACTTTACCCTGGAAGACGCCCTGGTCCTGATGACCTAGCTTGGTGCCTGGCCCGTGTTAGGTACCACATGTCTTTATTAGATGAGTCCCCTCTAAGGGGCTGAGGGTGTGCTCTCCTGAGTGAGGCACACTTGGTTTGAAGCCGGCTGTGTCTGGTGAAAGCCTTCTCCTGGTTGCTGAACCCTGGCTCCCCCTCCTGTAAAATAAAAAGGGGGGGCCTTCAAGCCAGTCTGGGGGGTGAGGAAAAGAGGGTATTTCTCTCACAGCACCGAGGTTCAGGCAGGCACTCAAAAGATATTTCTGACCTACAGCTCACAACAACTACCAGGCCCAGTCTGCTGTCCCCCTGCGCCACGAGACCCACGGTGGGGAAGACGTGGCGGTCTTTGCCAAGGGCCCGATGGCACACCTGCTTCACGGCGTCCATGAACAGAACTACATCCCCCACGTGATGGCGTATGCCTCCTGCATTGGGGCCAACCTTGACCATTGTGCCTGGGCCAGCTCGGCTAGCAGCCCCTCCCCAGGGGTCCTGCTGCTTCTCCTGGCTCTGTTCCCCCTATGCACCCTGTTCTGAGGGCTCAGGTCCCATGAGCCCACAATGGACAGCCAGATCCCCTCCCTTTGTGGCCCACCACCTGGCAGCCCACGCTCAAGGGAGAGACCCAGGCAACCTCCAGCAGGGACAGAAGTTCGCTACCTGCCTCGCCTCCATCCGGAATCCTCCATGGGCCAGATTCCTGGCTCTGCCTTTATTTCCTATTCACTGCCCTTTGGCCAGCAGGGCAGGCTTCTCTCTTGGGCAGGCAGGACACAGACTGCACAGATTCCCAAAGCACCTTATTTTTCTACCAAATATATTCTCCAGACCCTGCAACCTCCATGGAACATTCCAGATCTGACCTTCTCTCCCCCATCCTTTCCCTCTGGAACACTGGGCTCCATAGTCAGGGGCAGTCCCCAAGCTCAACCCTCCCTGGGGGGAAGACCAGGTCTGCTCAGAATGAGACTCCCAGGAAGCCACCTCCGGGGTTGGCTGTCTACCCAGGGTGGCCCAGGCTGGGAAGAGCAGCCCAGCCGGACAGGACGCATACACTCCCCACCCAGCTCGAGAGACTCGCCAACCCTTCACTAAAGTGGCTCTCCTGTTTGGAATAGCAAAAAAAGAAAAAAGAAAAAAAAAATTTTTTTTTTTTTAATTTCTCTTTTTGGTGTTGGTTAAAAGGGAACACAAGACATTTAAATAAAACGTCCCAAATATTTCTGAGGCCAGAGCTGAGTCTTTGTGGTCAGTGGGAAAGGGACCAAAATAGGCCCATCGCTGAGGAAAGAACTGGACTCAGGGTGAGGGCATGCTGGGCAGAGATGTTGGGGCTCCTGCCAGACAAGGGGGGGCTTCCCCACTCACCCGCTGGGATGCACAGTGCTTCAGCGCTGCTGTAGACGGCGATGGGAGACAATCCACTCGTGGGTCAGTGTGAGGATTAAAAAAGAGAGTCCTTTGTCCCTAATCCCATAGCAGGGAGGGCTTTGGTGACCTGGGGCACCTTCACAGCGTGACACTCACAAAATACACTGCATAGCCCGGTGTAGCACACTCGCAAATGCTGAGTGTGTGCCAGGCACTGTACGAGGCTCAGAAGTTGCCTGGCGGTCACTGGCGAGAAGGCTTTAGGCTGTTGAGGCACTGGCTAACACACAAGCCTGACAACTTGAGTTTCATCCCCAGAATTTATGGAAGGTAGGAGGAAAAAGCTCACTTCACAAGGTTGTCACCTCCTGCCACCTCCCACACTCGCTGTGGTGCACACTCGCACACACACACAATTATACTAGAGGTGAGTGGGGTGGACACATGCCTTCCCTTGCAGCGCCTCTAGCAGCCTAGCAAGCAATGCTGACTTCTCCTGGGGTTGCTAAACAGTGCGGTACAGAGTCCCCCAGATTTGTTCCTCTTCCCTCGGGTGCCTTTGCTTGTGAGAGTGAACACCGGCCCCTGCCTATAGCCAGGAACTCTGGTCCATAGTCAGCATCCTCCTTCCCATCCCCCACTTTATGAATGAGGACACCCACAGCGTGAGAGCCCATATGATTGTCAAGGTCTCCCACGTTTGCGGACGGAGACTTGAATCCAAATTTGCTCGATGCCAACGTTCCTGCACTTAATGACATCTTTTATTTGTTTATAATACATTTCCAAATTCCTGCCCACCCAGTCCCGGACAGCGTCTTGCAATTCTCACCAATTAAACAGGAGCCAAGGCGTACACACCAGTTAAACGGGAACTAAGACTGACTATCTGGAGTGGACCGTCCTCCGGGTCTGAAAGGACAGTGAGCAGATTTTTCTCTGAGCTTCCTAGCAGTCGAGGCAAAGAGGGAAGCACAGCTAAGCAGATGCTAGGATGAAAAACTCAGTTGTATGCATTGTGTCCGGGACAGAGCTCCGGAGTCAGCTTGAACTGTGCATCACAGTGCCTTGAGATAGTAACGCAATCCCTTTGCAGCCTTTGCTGTCTCTCTGTCATGAAGTAGTTCCTTACATCCACGTGGAGGCTGCTCTTTTTCAAACATTCCCCAGTGCTGCCTTCAGTCTACCCACGGTAATAGCATAGAACGTGATAATCACCAGGACTGTGTGTGAACCACGGCTTTGTGTCTCAGCCTGAAGTGGCCATGACTTATTGAACTGGGAGCAAGTGGAGACAGAAAAAGAAGGAACAAGGGAGTTAGTTGTGTGACGAGGCCGTCGGGCACAAGAGGTACACTTCAGAGTCACCCCCAGGATGTGGAAGAAGTGAAATGTTTATTTCCCTTCTCCTCTCCCTCACTGGCTAAGGGCTGTACCACAGACAGATCACACTGAGCTTCCAGCTTGCTTCTTGAAGGGCTGACACCCCACACACACACCCCTAGCGGGTATTGAAATCAGGATCCTAGAGGGGACAGACACACCTGCTGAGTGAGCCTTGGGATGTGCTAAACAGGGCAATCATGGCTGAGTCAGAATCACGGGGGCCACACCTGTCTCAGCCCTGTAGACTGGGGCAAGGTCTTGTATCCCTTTGACACCCCAGCCTAGCACGCTGTGGGCACTCAAGTCCCCAGAGTGAACGTGCAGTTAGTTCTTCCTCTTCAGGATGTTGTCCAAGACATTCAGGCGCTCACGCTCCAGAGGGCTGGGTCCTGGCTCACACACACATCATAGGACACTGTCACCCTGGCTACTGATCACATGGGTTATGCGTCCCAATCTAAGCCAGGCATCTAGGCAGTGGACCCACTTCTGTCCCCCAGCAACCACACAGTTGTAATCACAAGTCTCCTTGTTCTCAGGTTTCTCAGGCAAGAAGGGCTGGCAAGGTCCTCTCATAACTCAGTGTGACTCTATTTCCATGTCAACAGATAGGTACCCTGGCTGAGAGACATACACCCAGGATCTCCCCACCAGCCGCCACCACCTTTAAGTGCTGAATAACCACTCCATTTGGGTAGTATCTCGGTAGTACCAGCACCCTGCTTTGCAACCTAAGCATTCGTAGCTTCCACTCAGAGTTCATTGGTAAGAACTTGCCACATGACCATGCAAGCGCAAAGGATGCTGGAAAATGTAGTTTTGGTTGGGCAGCTGCCTCTTACCCACACATCAGGTTCTCACCCTTAGCATACTGACACTGAGGACCAGGTGACTGCAGTGGGGGCTGGGATAGCAACCTTGGCTTCTAATCACTAGATTTCTGGGGGGACAAAATTGCACCTTGTACTAGCTGAGGGAGGGGGATGGGAAGTTTGAGGGACAGCTCCACTCATGCTCAGGACGCTCTAGATGTCTCTGGAAGACTTGAGTCTCTGGCTTCTTTGGAAAGCTGGAGAGCCCAGCAGATAGAGGAGGGTCCTGTCAGCAGCTTAACCGTCAGCTCTGGCACCTCCCTACCCTGCTCTCAGCTCCTTCAGAAGTCATCATGGAAGCCGAGTGTTTGACCCTTGCTTGTCTCATGGATAGATACCACGTGCTGCAGCTGGGTGGCCGAACAGAGAACAAACCCACTGTCCTCAAGTTCCTTCCCAGGGACCCCACCCCACAGTAGGGAAGATGAGGAGCCTGGGAGTTAAGAAGGTGACACCTTGGGGGATCAAGGTGGTGGGCAGAGGACAAGTGGGACAGAGAAGATAGCTCGTGAGCTGAGACCCGACATGCAGGTGGCTTGGGGCTTGGGGCCTAAGAGGATTCAGAGGAGGATCATGGGAAGAGGTGAACTGGGCTGCAGGGTTTTAGGTGCCGTTCTGAGAAGCCTGCGGGTTGCCCATGAAGACCCTAGGGAGACACAAAAGGTGCTGGCATGGATAAAGAGCACCAGTGTTGAAGCATCCTCTCAGCACCCAGTTTGGAGGAAACTTCTGCAGTGCTGGAGGCTGGGCGACCACGCTGAGGCTGCTACAACAGACCAGCCGGGGAAATCTGAGGGAGTGAGGTGGGAAAAGCCCCAGACACGGCTCTCAGCAATCTGGCTCCTGGTTATTGAGGTGGAGTTTACACCTGTACCTGAATGGTGTCAGCCCACCAAACGACCAGAGATCAAGAGCAAAAGTCAGCAAAAACACCTACTGTGTGCCATACACCATACTAAGTGCCCCAGACATAGAAGGGAGCTGCTGCCTAGAGGACACGCTTTGCACAGCTGACCCACCATGCTGTGTGGTAGACGGTGCCACCTTCACTTACAGATGGTCAAGCTGAGGTTCAAAGGGTATGATAGCCTGCTCCAGGCCCCACCGCTTGTACATGGTTGGTACTCCCTCCCTTGCTCCGAAGGTGTTAATCTATCTAAGGATGAGTGCCCCAGCCCCACAAGCCACAGGACTGTGGGTTCCTTGGGGAGAGTTGGGGGAGAGACCCAGACAGCAAAGTTCATAATTACCCCCTGAGCTAAACTGAAGACCTCCCACTGGGATGTTCCCTGGGACGCAGGGGGAGGGGGTCATGATTAAGCACTTAGGGGAGAATTTGGGCTCCCTACTTGGCTTCTTCTGATTCCATCCTGGCACCAGGCTCTTTCCAGGTTCCTCAAGGTCATCCCTGTGACTGTCAGGGCGATTGGGCAGGAAAGCTGACAGCATAGAAGGGACAGAACAGACTAGGGTCACTGGCTGGATCATCTCTATTTTGCCTGTAGGATCGCAGGAACAGGCTCACCAGTAGACTTGCAGTGCATCAGAGACACACACGCACTCACAAGTATTCCTGATTCCAGTCAGCAATTTCGACAATGTCCCCTGGGTCTTAGGTACTGTCCCTTAGCATTCTATGACATGCATGGGCCAATCTTATTTTTTTACCAAGCAAACTTGGAGGGCCAGGGCTATTATTCCCATTTTACAGATGAATCAACAGGAAAAGATAAGAAACCAATGGGAAATCTCAGTGTCAGCAATGATTAGAGCCAGGGTTCAAGGCCAAGACCAGAAGCTTAGAGTACAGGCTTTAAAATTTTTTAAACTAATTTATTATTATTCCATGTGTGCATGTGAATATGAATATAGGAGTGTGTGTGTGTGTGTGTGTGTGTGTGTGTGTGTGTGTGTGTCTGTCTGTCTGTCTGTCTGTCTGTCTGTGGAGGTCAAAAGACAACTTCCAGGAGTTATGTCTCTTCCACCAAGGGTTACAGGTAGCAGACTCAGGTCTTGGGGCAGTTGGAAGTAAGGAGTAGGCCCCACTTTACAGAAAATAAATTCTGATTGTGCTACCATGCAGGTCATAGTCAGGGAAAATATGTCAAGGGAAGAGACTTGGACAGGGACCCAGCCAGGAAAATGGCGGCCCTGCAGAAAGCTGAAGGCTAGATCATTGGGAGCAGGGCAAAGCCAAGCAAGAAGGAACTGCTATGTCTGAGGGGTAGGGAGGTGAGATACTGATGGTCAGTGCAGGTAGGAGGAGGAGGGCAGGCTCTACACCATGGCCACACAGCAGCCTTTGTGTTCTGGTAGCAGAGAAGAAGCCACCATGGGCCCAAAGAATGGAAGGCCTTGACCTGTGCCTTTGTGTTGTGAAGTTAGCTTTAGCTGGTGTCAAAGGAGTGTGCACAACAGTGGAGGCCGCTCTGTAGCTAGCAGGCCCTTGTGCTCTCAGGGTTGGGGATGGCACTGGCTTGGAGTGGTGGTTGGTGGCCGGGTCACAGATATGTTGGAGAGCTGAAACTAGCAAGGCTGTCTGGCACAGGGCATGGGGAGCGTAGAGGAAATAGCAGAATCAGGGTCTCCCCCTCCTAAGTTTTTGGCTCAGGGCCTGGGTGGACGAAGTTGCAAGTTATGGATGTGGAAGACCAGATCTGGGGAGAATAAGTAGAGGTGGGTTTGGGTCACAGTTAGACGGTGGCACACACTGGACTCTGGGGTGGAGAGGCTGAGTGAACACTCAGGAGAGCCTGGGACACAGGGAGAGCCCCCAGTTGCCCACAGACAGGTATGCAGCATTCTGGGCACACAGAGGAAGTGGTCTGCCCAAGGTTCCAGAGAGCCAGTGGCCAGGCAGATGTTCCTTCCACTCCAGGGCCCTCTACTCTGAGAGGTTTAGGAGAAGAGGCATGGATGGGTGTGCGTGTTAACAGACTCAGGGTTAAAGAAGCCCCTGAGAAGGAACTCAGAGACAGATCCCTCCAGCCTGGGCCACTTGCCCACCTACACTTGGGCTGCCCAGCTAGAAGAGCCTTTTCTGAAATGTCCCCAGCCCGGATGGCCGGCGGACATGGTGGCAGAGGAGGTGGGACTGGGGTCAGGTTGTCCACAAACTGGACTTGACTTTGACATAATTTCTATGGTGGGCATCTGCCTGGGTCAACTCAGGATCTAGGTGGAAACCATCCAACTATGACATTCCCTGGTGTCTTCCTGGACTTAGGACCTAGAGCCTGAAATCTCTCCTGGCCACTTGCCTGATGCCTGCCTCTGCTCACCCCCAGACCTTAGGACCCTTCCAGGTCCCCTTTAGCTTGGCTCTCATCATGGTTCCTGCCCTGAGGCCAGGACTAAGGCCTCTCTGGCTGCTGCCCAGACCACCCAGCGCCAGGCCCTGGCGGAGCCCGTCAGGGCTGGCCAGCCGTGGTCTGGCTCCGCCTGAGGGGCTGTGGCCTGGGAACCACTGGCTGTCTCCTTGGGGAAGCGGCTGGGTCTCCAGAACAAACACGGAACCGCAGGCTCCTCTCCTGCCCACCGAAGAGGGAGCTGCTTCTGGCTCCTTGCCACACCCCACTCTCCAGGCCTGGCTCCCACTTCTGTGGGGGATGGGGGGGGGGCAGAATGGTGAAGTCAACCCTGAAGGAGGAGGAGGGCAGGAGGACTGCCTAGCAAGAAGAGGGCAGATGGGTCTTTGTGACCAGGGGGAAGGGGTAGATGGCAGAGACAACTGTGAGTGGAGAAGGCTGTGCTGGGAATATGAGTGACCTGAGATGCCTCCGGAGACCCTCAGGAAGGAGGCTCTGATGTCTGGGGTAGAGTTCTTCTAAGCTTCAAGCCATGAACAAAAGCTTTGGAATCACACAAAGCTGGTTTCAAATTCAGACTCAGTCACATCCAGGCTCATAGGTCTTGGGAAATTGCCTTTGCCTGTTTAGACCCTCAGTTTCTCTCTCTCTCTCCACACACACACACACACACACACACACACACACACACACACACACGGTGACATAGTCTCTGTGTCACAGACTGATGGAGAGATCACAAAGTCCCCTGGACAGAAAATATCCAATCCATGGCATGGCACGAAGTGTGGATTCCTCCAGGGACGTCAGTCACAGCCCCATCAGCTCCAGAAGAACCAAAACAGGCCCCGGGGGGTCCTGGGCCTTGTGGGGCAGGCCAGGACAACCTCGCTGATTCACACAGCCGGGGGATGCTCACATCGGCACATCGGACTGCACTAGAAGCCACAATTGGAGCCTAATTTAAAGAAATGCTGGCCTGGTTCTTCCCTGGACAGGTGTGATTATAGGCTCAGAGCTAACGTGTTACTAACAGGACAACACAGGGGACCAGGCCAGGCCACAAGGGTGTCCAGCCCAGCCCCCTTCCTACACTTTGGGGGGAACAGAGGCCTTTGATGTAGGAGGGGGCCAGGCTCCAGCCCTCCACTGCAAAGGAAGAGGGTGGCACCTTATATGCCCTCTAACTCCTACGTTCTCTGAAGGATTTAATACACCATTTGGATGATAGGGTAAGCCAACTGTACCCCTCAAGGGAGGGGCATCTCGGAGTCAGTGGTAGCCATCAAAACCAAGGGCTTCCCCATGTCCACTTCCCAGGGACCCGGACCTGATCATCAAAATGAACCGTGGCAGTGGTTCTCTTTGAGAATGTCCCCCATCCTCACGCCTGTGTCCCTCACCATCCTCACAGACCCTAGGCGGGCGCTGCTAACTCGATCCCCATTCTAGGGAAGGGAACACTAAGGTTCTGAGTCTCTAGTGTCTTGTCCACAGTCAGGCTTAGAGCCAGGGGCAGATCTGGCACAGCACAGGTAGAGTTAGACAGCTTTCTCTGAGCCCCTTTAGCAGAAGGCCTGGGTGGTGGAAAGGAGGGTGCTGGGGGGGGGGGGTTAATTAAGTGGAGATGGTGAAAGAGCCAGCAAGGGTAGAGTGTGATGAGAGGATGGAGCCGGTGGGAGAATGAGCTGCTGAAAGTGTGGGCTGGGAAGCGGGAGATGGGTGGGTGGCTGGATGTGGAAATGGGTGGGTGAGTGAGTGGATGAGTGGGTGGGTGGATGGCTGGGTGGGTAGATAGGTGGGCGAGATGAGTGGGTAGATGGACAGATGTATAGGTACATCTGTATAGGTAGATGGATGGACAGATGGACAATTGTGTAGGTGGGTAGACGGGTGGACAGATGTGTAGGTAGATAGATGGATGGACAGATGTGTAGGCAGGTGGGTAGAGGGATGGACATGTAGGTAAAGCAGTGGATAGGTCGATAGACAGGTGGATGGGTGGAGGGCTGGGTGATGGGCAGACAGGTAGCCGGATATGTTGTTTAAGGGACTCTGTCATGAGACTATGAAAGAGAAACAAACTTTCCCCCAGTTTTCCTCTCCAGGGAGACCCTGGGACGAGTGCACTGTGGGATCATGGTTGAAACCTCATCCCCAGGCACAAGGGTCTCCAACACTCTGGATCTTAGGTGTCCCATGGCTGGGTCAAATGCTCCCTAGGGAAGATAGGACAGTACCTCAGGTCTGTCCTTCCACTTTAGAAGGCAGAGTTCCCCTGTTTCAGGCCCCTCTCCTGCACCGCTGACCAGAGCTGAGCGGCAATACCAGCCTGGGACAGAGTGGGCTGGGGAGGAGGAGCCCTCAAGTCCTGTTGCGGCTGCCTTTGGAGAGCCCAGGGCTGGAGCCTGCGCACCCTGCACTGGCTCTGGGGAAGTTAGGAACAGAGTTCTAGAGCCCTCTCCCGGCTGCGTGGCCCATATCCTACAGGGATAGGCTGCGAGGAGTCTCATTCACTTAGTGTTTACGGAGGACCCACTATGTTCCCACTCCTGGGGCTCAGTGGAGCATTCTGACCCTCTATTCTGCTGTCACGTGATTGTGTTAGGATGTCACGTGACCCCCTCACCATGTCCCCTTTTGGAAACTGAGCCCTCCCTCTGGTCAGGAACTGTGTGCCTCTACCCTCAAACCAGTTTGTAGAACTGGCTGTCCCTGAGAGGCCTCCCCTCACTCCTAGGCCCCCAGGCAGAACTGCCAGATAAAACACAGGGTGCCTAGTTCACTGTGAATGTCAGGTAAACAGCAATCATTTTTTTTTTTTTTTTTTTTTTTTTTTTTTTTGCTATAAGTATGTCCCAAATATTGTATGAGGTATACTTAGGCTAAAAATGAGTCTGTGTTTACCTGACATTCAAATTTAACTGGGCACTGTTTTCTGTCTGCCAACCCTCACCCCGAAGCTCACTGGCACCTGGCCTGCCCAGATGGTTCAGGTCGTGCCTGGACTTGGCCTCTGCATGCCAGGCCTAGCTGTTGTCAGCCCTAGGACTCCTGTCCTTGATTCCAGGTGGACAGCCACCTCTGCCAGTCTGCACAGAGCAGGCTCTTGACCGTCAGGTATGCTACATCCCGCCTCCTGGGGGATGGGCCTGGAGAGGGATGGAGTCACAGCTGCAGAGAACAGACCAGGAACTTGGGAGACACTAATGGAAGCTCATGAGACCTAGAAGCAGAGGACAGGGTTGGTCCAGGGACCAAGTCAGGAAGCTAAAGATGCCGAGCTCTGTCCATGGCAGAGGAAAGCCTGGGCCCCTGAACCCCAGGATCAGGCCTGGGCTCACAGGCCTTAGGAAGCAACATGGGATATGGAATAGGAACCCCTCCCAGGGACATACATTAGGAACATTCAGGGCTTCCCAGAAGGGTTCATGGGGCAGCCAGAATGGCTTTTGGGACATATAAGTATGTCCCAGAATGGCTTTTTAAAATTAGCTTCTTCACCAGATCTGGTTATTTCAGAAGGCTCCATCCTGGGCTGTCCATTCAGCAGGGCAGGCTCAGGGAAGGAGGGCAGACCTCAATATCCCAGGGCCCCCTGCAGCCTGAGAAGCAGGAAACATCCAAGTTCTGGTGCCCTGGCACTAGCCTGGGCCTGCAGCCACCACTTTGGCAAAGGTGTCCTGGAGTTGGCCATAGGTGTCCAGGGGCACCTTTGCTGTGAGGATGGGTGGGGTGGTATAGACATGGGTTCTGCACCAGGCTTCATGCATGGCTCCTTAGAGGTATGACACTGTTTAGGACCATAGTTTGTCCTGTGTTAAGGTGACACTTGGAGAGTCTTACCCACAGGCAGCTGGGGATGCCAGGGGTGTGAGTTGCCCCTACTGTCTCCTGGGAAAAAGTGCTGCTGTTTCCAGAACCCCAGGTTATTTCTAACAGAGCCAGTTGCTTCCCGGAGCTAGTGACCCCCGCCCTAGCCCTAATTTCAGCCTGGAGTTGGTGTCCTGGCTTGCCCTCCCCACCTCAGAACCCAGGGTAGGCACAGAACTGGCATGGAGACAAGAGAAACAGCACTGTCCACTTTGATCCCATGCGTCCTCGGCCTCTCTGAGCCCCACCTCGGACTTGAGAGTAATGGCTTGGGCTGTGGCCTGGAGGCTTCTTTCTGCAGCAAGGCTGGTGCAACCAGGAGGGGGGTGGGGGTCGGGGGGCAAGCCAGGGATTGTTCTCCTAGTTACTCACCTGGGTTTTTCCCAGGGCCCTCCTGCTCCAGCTCAGCTCTGGGGTAGATCCAGAGGAGTGGGTGCACAACTGAGCAAATCTCCATAAAGAGATGATCAGCCAAAAAGCCTGTGGTGGTGAGGTTTAGGGAAGCATTTCCAAAGATGCTCGACACCATCACTACTTCCTCCTCCTCCTCCTCTTCCTCCTCCTCCTCCTCCTCCTCCTCCTCCTCTTCCTCCTCCTCCTCTTCCTCCTCCTCCTCCTCCTCCTCCTCCTCTTCCTCTTCCTCCTCCTCCTCCTCCTCCTCCTCCTCCTCCTCCTCTTCCTCTTCCTCCTCCTCCTTCCTCAACACCATCACCACCTTCTTCTCCTTCTCCCTCTCCTTCTCCTTCTTCTTCCCCTTCCTCCTCCTCAACATCATCACCACCTCCTCCTCCTCCTCCTTCTTCCTCAACACTATCACCACCTTCTTGTCCTTCTCCCTCTCCTTCTTCTTCCCCTTCCTCCTCCTCCTCAACATCACCACCACCTCCTCCTCCTCTTCCTTCTTCTCCTTCTCCCTCTCCTTCTTCTTCTTCCTCTTCCTCCTCCTCCTCAACATCATCACCTCCTCCTCCTTCTTCCTCCTCCTCCTTCTTCTTTCTCCTCCTCAACACCATCACCACCTTCTCCTTCTCCCTCTCCTTCTTCTACTTCCTCTTCCTCCTCCTCCTCAACATCATCACCTTCTTCTTCTTCTTCTTCTTCTTCTTCTTCTTCTTCTTCTTCTTCTTCTTCTTCTTCTTCTTCTTCTTCTTCTTCTTCTTCTTCTTCTTCTTCCTCCTCCTCTTCCTCTTCTTCCTCCTCCTCCTTCTCTTCTTCCTCCTCTCCCCCACCCCTCTTTTCTTTTTTATTCTTTTTTTTTTTTTTTTTTGGTTTTTCAAGACAGGGTTTCTCTGTGTAGCCCTGGCTGTCCTGGAACTCACTCTGTAGACCAGGCTGGCCTCGAACTCAGAAATCCACCTGCCTCTGCCTCCCAAGTGCTGGGATTAAAGGCCTGCGCCACCACTGCCCGACTTCCCCCTCATTTCTTTCTCCTTCTTTTCTTCTCCTTCTCTTCCTCCTCCTCCTCCTTCTCCTATCTTTTTTTTTTTTTTTTTTGAGACGGGTTTTCTCTTTATAGATAGCCCTGGCTTTCCTGGAGCTCTCTCTGTAGACCAGGCTGGCCTTGAACCCACAGATATCTCCCTGCCTCTGCCTTCAAAGTGCTGGGATTAAAAGTGTGTGCCACCACTACCCAGCTCCAGCTATACTTGTGTGGAGCCAGCCCATGGGACAATGTCCTCTGGACACAGGTCTGACTGCACCATCTGAATGAAGGCTTAGCAGTAAGGTTTTTCATGGTTATCTTTGTTCAAAGGCTATACAGTCTCTGCTCCTGCTTCCAACCTCTCCCTCCCGTATTTTCTGAGCCCCCACAGCTCCAGCACCAAGACCACCGTGAGGCCTCATTCCCTGCGCTTCATACCAGGGACCACAGAAGAGGGATGGGGGCAAGATCACTAGAAGAGTGAACTCAGAGCCAGCACCCAGGAAGCTCTATGCTGGATGCCATGGCTGCAGGCCCTAGGCTGGAGCAGAACGCACTGTAGAGCTGACTAGTGGAAGATAGGGTGACCTAGGAAGAGGAACAACTGAGCCAGGGAAGCTTGGAGCCAAACCCTACTGGTCAGGACTGGAGTTGGGGTGTGAGTCATGGCCCCTGGGTGGCCTGAGGCATCTGTGGGTCACAGAAAGGCCCTGTCAAGAAAGGCATGGTACATCTCAGAAAGCCTCAACGTTCCCTCAGCATCTTCCTAGGAAGGTGAGAGTGAGGCAGGGGTACCGAGGCTCTAGGGAAGCTAAGATGGCTTCTCCCTCAGAGCTCAACTGGATATCTACCCCCAAGGCCGCTGTTCCACCCATAAGTCTCCTAGAGGAACTCACCCTCCATGACCCCACTGGCCAGCCGGGCCCACCAGTTCTCTATCAACAGCCACCACAGCTCTAAGTGTGTCTCCACTGCCATCTGTGTGAAGAAGTCTTGGCCTTCAAAACCATGTGGTCTCTGGCCTCACCCCAGCCTACCTTCGTGTCCCCTTTATGACCATCCTCAGTTTGGACCCCTCCCCATTTGAGGTGCTCTTCACTCTCTACACACACAGGCTCCCTGAGAGTCTCTACCTCCCCACCCTCTTACTCTAGAGCCAGTGGCCCTAAGCGATCAGATCCTGAGGCAGGGACTTTGACCTCCTCTCTGTCCCTGATGGTGAGCCTTTGATGCCCCCTGGTGGCCATATAAGGGAAACTTGGGATTTGTGGGCCATAAGGTGAGGAAACAATTGTTAGCTGAGTGGCAATTTTCAGTTGTGTGCTGTCCAGACCATATGTATCTGGTGACAGTGTGAACCAGCTCACTGGATGCTCACGGCCCCTGGGGAGGTCACAAGCTCTTCCTGCTCCTCTGAGAGGAGAGAGATGGTGCCCGGCAGACTTCAAAACCACACTTCTTCCATGGGGAAGGGCAATGTAGTGGGTACAGGGTGGAAGAGTGGGGCCGAGGACAGGAGGCCTCAGATGGTGTCAGAGACAGGAGGCAGCTATGACCTGCCGGCCTGGGAGCTACCCCCAGACTCAGCAGCACCAAAGGGGACAGGTTTATTCTCTCCACCTTGGGCATCCATCTGGAGTGTGTCTAGGCAGGGTTTACACAAAGCTGTTCTCAACTCTGGGTACAATAGCGATAAATAGAATTTATTTTGTACAACCCTTACTGACATACATGTGGCCACAGGGCTTCCAAAGTTGGGGCTGGAAGTCTCGCCTTGGGCGTGGCTCCTAAGAGTGAACACATACACACAAGGACATGGCTCACAGCAGCTATGTCTGGCAGCCCCGTCCACAGCAATGGTGGGCAGGGGATGGTGAGGTCTGGACTCCAGACCAGCTGAGATCCCCTCAGCCCAGTACGCCCAGGAGTGTGGGGTGGCAGGGTTAAGCTGGGTGCTGGGTGAGGAGCCAGGGATGACTCTATCCCCAAGAGAGGATACTTGACTATCGTGTGGTGACAGTGAAAGGATGTTGGCAGCTCTGTGGTAAAGCTGAGGACTCAGGTTGGGTGATGGGTACAGCAGCCCTGGCCCCTTAGCCCACCTGGGGCCTCAGGAAGCAGTCAGCATGATAGGCGGTCCCTAGGACAATGACCCCCTTCTGGGGCAGGTGCATGGAACCATCGATCTCTGAGATACGCTTGTCCACTTGCAGCAGAGATGCCAGAGAGTGAGGGTGCCTGGCCCAGGTCCCACAGCAGAAGCGACAGGACAGGACGCTCTGCCTGGAGCTCATTTGCACATTTGCACACCCTGCGCCTGCTGCTTCTGCGGCAGGATGTGGGCGCACGGTGCTCCGTCTCCTTTTCCTACCCTGTTCCCCATGGCTCCAGAGGGGAACCCGGTGTGACAGACGCCCAAGGGACGGCAATCCAGGGCCACAGTCCCTGCCCACACCCAGAGCTCCAGCCTGGGATGGGGGGGTGATGCCAGCAGCATCCATTCTGAGAGCTCTGGATGGCTCCGCCCTGCAGCGACAGCCCAGATGGGTGGGCCCAGGGCTTGGAGGGAGGGGCACCAGGGGCTGGGGTGGCTGTGGAGCAGAGGGCCAGCTGCCTGGATGTGGTGCAGCATCTTCTTGTGCTTCTGAGGCCTCGTCTGCAGGGAACCGGCGACAAGAGACTCAGAGGAAATCGGCAACAGCTTCTCCTCCCATCCCATGGGTATCCCCAGCTCTCCCCAGGTTCCACGCTCGCCTAGTTCCTTTTGGCTCCATCAAGTTCCCCAACAACTCATAGGCAAAGGTGAGGCAGCACTGTGCGCCCACTGCACAAACAGGCAACCGGAGGCCAAAAAGTGTCCAGACTAGCCCAGGCCCACAGCCACCAAGGCTGGAGAGTCCCTCCTAGCCCGAGGGCTCTCGTCCCCTCCCCCACCCCACAGGATCCAGGCAAGTACAAGCTGACCTGCTTAGTCCCGCCTGCTGATGAAGTGGCAGCTAGCAGCCCTGTGGGGGACAAATGCAGCCAAAGGTGGGGGCAGGAGACACGGGAATCCAGAAGTCACTGGATGAGCCCAGTCTTTCTGGCCTAGTGGGGCATCCCAGCCATCGGGTTCCTGGGTCCCTGTCCCCAACCAGCTCTACCCTCTCCCAGGAGGTGTCCCCTTGTACCATCTGGGGTGTGTGCTGCTCAGATGTTTCCAGTTGGATCTTGATCTCGGGACACGCAGGGTCCCCCGACTTGCCGGCGTCTGGGTGGGGTGACCGTGTGAGGCCTGGGAAGGGGGGCAGGAGGGAGCCACCTCACTGGCCGAGAGGAGGCACCAAGGAGATGCAGGCATGGATGGATGGCTGGCACTGGGGTTCCTCCACCCTGCCAGGTCCCTCCCTTAGGGATTTTCACTCTTAACTCACGCCCCAGCTACCCTCTACCATCTTCTGGACCACCGCCCCCTGTAAGAGGCTGTCACACTGCGATCCCATGCTCAGCCCCGCCCCTCCCCCAGCACAGCTAGCCTGGTACCTGGGGAGCTGCCCCCGCTCGTGGTGCTCACGCTGTCGTCCAGCCATGTGCTGTAGAGGAAGGAGTCCCGCTTATGGGGCGTTCCTGAGGACGACACGCTCTCCTGGGGAGGGGGGGGAGGTCAGCCCCGCCCACAGCCCACCCCACCCCCATCCTTTGTTCAGGCAACACACATGTCTGTAGATGTTCTCCTGGTCTGGGTCTCAGGGATAGAACAGACCCAATGCCTGAGCTCAGGGAGCTTGAAGTCTCAGAGGCCAACAGACTGTGAAGACCCCTGCACCTCCACTCTAGAAGGCCAGCAGGCAGGGCCTGTGTCTGCCAGGGGACAGGCCAGGCCAATTGCAGGTACCTACTGAAGTGTGTTTGATGGATAATGACCAAGGTGCTAAAAGTGAGGCCCAGGCCAGAGGGAGGGGATGAGTCGGCCTGGCCAAGGGGAAAGGAGTCGGCAGGAACACGAGACCAGCAGGAGCAAAGGCCCACCACAGTTAGGGACAGCAGAGGAGCTCTGAGTGTCTGAAGAGGTAAGAGACAAGGTACGAGGAGCACCTGGGCTCTCAGGGGTCTGTCTCTGTGGACAACATGGGGGAGCCACGGAAGGCTAAGATCTATCTGCATCTCCTGCAGGTTGGGATACCCTTGCCACCAACACCTCAGCCAAAACACCTCCAGAGGCCCAAAAGAACCGTGTCCCACCTCCATGGGGCCCTAACCACTTGGGTATCTCACCAGGCCTGTGTCTTCCCCATCTACGCCCTCGGTCTCCTCCACCACGCTGGTGAAGCTGCTGGCGCTGGATGAGGACCTGGAAAAGCCTTGAAGCTCCGTTCTCTGGGCGGCCGACTCCACTCTGCCACACAGCGCCATGAGCCATTAGCCATGGGCACTGCGCCACAATCCCCAAGGAAGCTCAGCCTGGAGCCAAGCAAGCACCCTGGGACTACCATCCCAGCTGGTGCAGCCTCTTAGCCCCCATGGACTCCCAGTGAAGGCCTTCCCACTCTGTGGATCTGGATAGGTCCCTCCATGCTTAAACACCTTCTTGGGGCTCCCCGTCTGCCCCCCAGGGAAAGTCGGATGCTTTGGCTTGGAACTCGGTAACCATGGAACTCGATGGCTTACTCTAGTAAGCACTCCTTGGTCCCCTGAGGCAGTGCTATTGTGGGACCCATCTCACAGGCCTGGAGGCAGGAGGAGGTAGGACTCAGCCTTGGGTCACTTGGCTCAGCATACAGCAGGGACTGGAGCCCTCACACTCGGGATCTTTGTGTCTCCAGCCCAAAGTCTCGCCTATTCCAACAATTCCACAACCCAATTTTGTCCGTGTCACACTTTTCTCTCTGTTCAGCAATCTGACTCTCCAGCTTACAATGCCGCCCCCCCCCCACACACACACACACTCTGTCAGGGACCAGAGGCCTTCTTAGGCCTCCCTGCCTCTGTTAGCTTCTCTTAACGGCATGTTTAAAAACATTGCTCTTTTCACAGACTTTTATCCCATTTAAGATAAAACACAAAGCTCTCACATAGCCCCCAAGCTATGAGCAGGTCTCTGCCCATCTCTCTGACCTCGTTCCCACCACTGCCCAATGGTCACAGTCCCTCACACTGCTCCAGCTGCCTGTGGTCTTTCTTTCCATCCATCAGGCGTGCCTGGGCGGAGCTTGCACCCACTAAAGATCCCACACTCCTCCTTGCACCCTGGTTCGTTCTCTCTCTCTCTCTCTCTCTCTCTCTCTCTCTCTCTCTCTCTCTCTCTCTCTGCACTCTGCACAGATATGGTTTGTTAGGTGTTATCCGGGCCAGCAGCTCCTCATCTGGGTGTGCACACAGCTCGCAGCTGTGTCCCAGAGCACAGAGTGGGTGCGGCATGCACAAGGCGCTCAGTAGGACAACGAGGAACAAAAAGAGTGAGCCCCGCCCCTCAGCCCAGTGCACCCGGAGCCCTACCTGTTCTTGGTCGTGGGCATCTCTGGAGAGCTCTGAGTAGACGAGTTCTCGGACTTGGGCTCCTGGGAGACATGGCCGCTGTCTGGGGTCTTCTGGCCAGCTGGAGGGCTCTCCCTGTGGGGCACATGGGGACGGGGGGGAGGGGGGGCAGGCTGTGAGGGATGGTCATGGGCGAGGGGTAGCTTTAGAGGCCAACCCTGGCAGAGTCCCTATGGGCTTTTTAGCTAGTTGGCCTTTCCTCTACCTATAATGGTCTCTTAAAGGATGGCCAGCTGGGATTTGGATACAGCAGGCCTCGAACCCAGGATTTATACTCTGAGTTTAGGAGGTATGAGACTCTCCTGGCCGCTGCCTTGTGCTCATGACAGGAACCGTACAACAGCCCCAGGCTGCTGGCTGCTCTCCTATCTCACTTCTCACATTGTGACGAGTCTCAGAGAAGTACAGTGGTGTGCCCAAGGCTACAAAGCTGCAAGACTTAGGTAAGGACCTCCTGTCTGCTTTGTGGGCTCAGCCGTGCCCACAGGCATTCACAGATGCTGCCATCCGCTCTCCCTGCTTGCCCCTGCTGGGAATGTGAACTTGATCTGTAAGATGCTGGCCCTAGGGAACGAGTGGAACTGCTCAGTGTCAAATGGAAGTGGTTTCTCCTAAGTGTCAGCTGTCACTGGATGGGTATGAGGCAGAGGGCAAGTACAGGTCAGAGTGGGCGGCACACTGGCGACCCCTACCGGTCAGTGTGGGAAGCGCACTGGGCTCCCTGGTGGGTCTGGCTCCCAATCACCCACCTCTTCTCCTGCACCTCCTGAATGTTCTCGATGCCAATGGCGCTGCTGCGGCGTGAGCCAAATGGACCAGACTTCTTCCTTGTGGGGCTCTTTCCAGGGACAATCAGGGACTGTGGGGAGAGACTCTGTCTCAATGCCTATTCACCTTGGGACACCAGCGGCCCCACCTCCCACTGGGGCCCTGCCACCGCGCCCAGAAGCCAACAGGTTATAAGCAAGAAAGAAGAGAAAATGTGCTTTCCGGAGGGCTGCCTGATAGATGGGCAGGCCTACAGAGGGCAAGGGCTGCTCCGGAGAACACTCGGCAGAGCTGTGCTGGACATTAGTCCGAGAGAGGCAGGGGGCAGCCACTGGGGTTAGAAGAAGGACAAATGCTCAGATGGCCCCGCCTCTTGCCCCTGGGCCTCATGGGAGCTGTAGCCTAAAAGTAGTAGTGAGAAAGCAGTGTTGCAACCCAAGCCCCTGCCAGGGCACCCCCACCCTCAGACCTCAGATTACATGGGGAGGCTCTGTGTCCCCAGTGGGGACATCCCCCTCTCCACACACTATGGCGGGATGCCCGGCATCAGAAGCATGGGGAGGTAGGAAGTGGGCCCTGAGGAGGCATGAAGAGAGGGACAGGATCTGCAGGCAGCTCATGGTAAGGAGGGGTCACGGGAAAGGGAGGGATGATGCTTTGTGCAGAACCGGCAATATTGGGAGACGTGAAGCTGGGCAGAGAGTCTTTGAGTACCAGATCCCAGCAAGGACCCAGTCAGGGTTCCAGGGGCCAGGCCAGGGCCAGAGTCTCCTAGTGAGGGCCTGGGGACTCTGGCCCAGGTCCCAGTATCACCAGAGCCGTGGCACTCTGCCCTGCACGCCCTTAGGCCTGTCCCGGGAAGGGGGCAACGTCCCCAATATGGCCTCCGTCCTGAGAGCGAGCGGAGAACAGCGCGTGCAGGCAGCTCCGGAGCCGCGGCCCCTGGATGGATGACAACCTCTTCCACAGCTCCTATGCCTAAGGCGCTGCCCCGGCGTCCGAATCTACTCGCGCTTTTCCCGGGAATAAGCAATGACTGGCAAGGGCAAAGGGGTACAGAGAGTGGTGGGTGGGGCGGGGAGGGAGCATGAAGAGAAAGAGGGAGAGAAACAGAAGAGGCAGTGGCAGGTGGGTACCGCAAGAGCACAAGACACGGGGAAGAGAGGAACCGAGGGGTAGGGAGGGCCAATGGGGCACAGATGGGGCAAGGGAGGGAGGTAAACAAAAGGGGGTTCAAGAAAGGCAACCGAGGGCAGGAGGAGTCCGAGGGGGTGCAAGCAGACAGGGTAAGGGAGGAATGTCAGATGGAGGGAAAAGGAGAAGAAAACAGGAAGAATAGAAAAAGGAAGCCACGTGAAGAGAGGGAGTCGTGCGAAAACAAAAACAGAAATGGGTCTGGTTACTGCCACGGCAGGTGCTGCTGGCCTGACCCTAACCCGGGGCCCCTCCACAGCCACCCACAGGCAGGAAGGGAGGGGCTGAGAACCTGGTTTGGGGAGAAGTTGGGCCAGGTCCTGGATGACAATGGACTTGGTGACCACTGGACAGCAAAGGCCTCACCTTGCTCCCCTGGCCAGACCAGACCACACGAGAGATGGTTGAGAGAGGAGAAGACTCCCACCACAGGCACAGTCTCACAGCACAGAGCACAGGGCGCGGCATGCAGCAGACGGCGAGCAAAGAATGGGTGGCTGGGTAATGGACTGGGGGCTGGACTGATGGATGTATAAGTGGGAGGATTATGGCTGGACAGATGGACAGGTGGGTAGATGGACAGGTAGGTAGGATGAATGGATCTATAGCTGGATGGGCTGATACGTGGATAAATGGCTAGGTGGGTGGATGGGTAGATGGATACATGGGTGGGTTAGCGGGTGGATGTATAGGTGAGCGGATGTATGAGAAGGCAAATGGGGTGGGGGAGGGGCAGACCAATGAATGCAGTATCTGAGGCGGCCACTAGATGGCGCAAAGCAGCTAGGTCATGATGTAGGCTTCTTGAATTCCAAGTGTGGGGTGGGAGGGGGCAGACTCCCATAGAGCCTGGCAGACAGTTAGTAATCAGTGATGGGGTTCACTTAGGCAAGCCCACACAGAAGCCCAGTTCGAGACACACAAAAGGCAGTCACAGGCATTGAGGCCCGGGCTGCTGCAGACACAGAGTACCACACAAGAAATGAACGTCCATACAGCAACATACATCCTGAGAGACAGCACGTGTGTCCCCTGATAATCAGAGCTTAGCACACATCATATACTCACACAGCAGCCCAATTCCTGACACACAGTAGGTGCTCACACAGCAGCCTAGGGTTGGGGCACACAGAAGGTGCTTACAGAGTTGATGCCCACACAGCAGCCCATTTTCCAACACACAGTAGGAGATGCTCACACAGCAGCTCAGGGTGGGGCACATAGTAAGTGCTCCCAAGAACTCAGGGCTGGGCTCACAGTAGGTGCTCACAGAGTACATGTCTACACAGCAGCCCAGGTCCTGACACACAGTGGATGCCCACAGCCCCACATACAGAGGTGCTTCCAGAGACTTAAGGCTTGACAGCAGATGCCCACAAAGCAGCCCAGTTTCCAACACACAACAGAGAGCAGATATTCAGTAAGGACTGGGACACAGAGGCTGTGGAAAGTCACACCCAAATAAACAAAGGGCCAGGAAGAGAAGGCCGGGGGGTTGAGGAATAGTATATCCCAGTGCCCTGATTGGGGCACTTGGCCATGGAGAATGGTATCTACACCAAGTCCAGTGCCCAGGGTGAGCACATGAACAGAAGGGCAGTGGGAAGAGGTAAGGCCAGGCCTCAGTAGGAAGGGAGCACCAAGGGCCCTGGGGAGGAGGGTGGGTCAGGGAAAGTCTAGGAATACTCACTATGCCTGCTGCCTTGGCCAGGTCAGGGTTGTTGGGGGTGAAGCTCCCACTGTGGCTAGTAGACACGGTGTTGGGTTTCTTGTTACTCAGTCCCATGGCATCCATGGACTGGCTCCGGCTCCGGATGACCCTCTGTGGAAGTAGAGATGGATGTAAGGAAGGCATGAGTTTCCTGGGGCTTCTTAACCTTGGGAAACCTGGATACATGCATCTGGCCCTTGCCACCAATGCCATTCTGGGTGGCCCTAGGATGTCCCGCCCTTTGAAGCATCAGCTTCCCCATGTGTCACACAAGAGGTAGCAAGCTTCAGAGCAGCCGGGCTTTGGATGTGTCACCAGCAAGCTGAGCATCTTGTGTGGATGTCATGAGGAGGGGAGATAACCCTGAGCACGCGCATGGTTGGTTGTGCTCACCAGGGGCCCTCCAGGACCCTCTCAGGGTCCCCTCCCCTCCCAGGGGCCCTCCAGGACCCTCTCAGTGTCCCATCCCCTCCTCTCCCAGGGACCCTCTCAGTGTCCCTCTCCTTCTTTCTGTCCATTTCCAGTCTATGCTAGACCAAGTGCTTCCTCTACAGCCAGATAGTGTATGAACGCTGCCATCCAAGCCTCTCTACACGGTGGAACTATCTAACAGCCGCTTTAACCAGGAAAAACCCTAGGCAGAGGTGAGCCTGGGGCCCACACGGCCAGATCGTGTGCCTTTCCCCACAGACTCTGCTGCCTTAGGAACACATGACCTAATCCAGGGTCCCTACTTGGCACCAGCCAGATGAGAAACCCCTGGACCCTGCCCAAAGCAAACACTAGACCTGTGTTCAAGTCCATGGGTCCCTGAATCTGCTTGGTGTCCTTTGTGGGCTACTAGATCAATGTTTCTATACAAGCCCACAGTTCCCACGGTAGCTAAGCCTGTGTTAGAGTGAGGCCATCTTCCCGCTGTGGGCCAGGAGGAACTGAGAAATCACTGCATACTGCCCTGCAGCTGGGTGAGTCTAAGTCTCATCCAAAGGGAAGAGGAAGCCCCCTCTTCTGCCTACTTCTAGATTGTCCTTGTAGACAGGCAGGAGTTTACACCCACAGGATACTCGCCTAACTGCTTTGCAAGTAATTCAAAAGCACTTGTGTGTGGAGAGCTGTTATGAACCCCCATTTCCCTACACAACAGATAACTGAGGTTTAGAGACTGCCCGAGCTGTAAGAAGCAGAGCTGAGATATAAACCCAGGGAACCTGTGCTCTTAGCTAAGCCACAAAGTACCATGGAGGTCACATGGTAGGTCTGCAACATCACCCAAACAAGACAGACCTCCTCCCCTCAAACCTGGCAGCCATAGCCCCCGGCACCAGTGGCTCCTTTCTGATCTAGAGGACTCCAACCTTTGTGGGTGCTCCCAGACAGACCCAGAGCTCCTCCAGCCATTAACCCCATTCTGAACCAGAGTCCCTAATACTCTTCTTCCTGGCTCAGTATACCCAAAGCACAGAGCACATCTTCAAATCTCCATGCACCAAACTATGTCCTCAACCCTAGCCACACTTCCAAGCAGAGACACAAGCCCTCAGCCAGACCTCACCTCCCACCACAAGTCCCTCACAGAGCCACAAGCCCTGCCTGAGACCTTACTTCTAGGACTAAGACCCAGGCCCATCCACAACTGAGCTGCCTCCTGCTGTCACACCCCACTCCTGCTCCATCAGCCTTGCCCTCCAGGGTGGAGCCCCAAGCCCTCACCTTGAAAGACTCGAAGAAGCCACCCCCACCGCTGCCATTCTCCATCTTGTCATCGTCGCCGCCCAGGCCCATCATGGACTGGCTGTGGATATGGAGCTCCTCGTAGAGCGTCTCTAGAAGGGCGGCTCGCGTCCGCTCCTGTGGGTCAGCCATGAGAGACCCCAGAGATCAATCCCCACCTGGCAATTCCAACCCCGGCTTCACCTTCCCGTGTGAAGTATGGAGGTCATCTTCAGGTAGCTGCGCTGGCTTCCCCAATTCTCCAGCTCCCTCCTCTTGCCTGGCATCTCCACCTCCTACCCCCTTGTGGACACTACCTTCTGCTGCCTCTCACTTGCCCTCCCCAGTCAGCATCCCCAAAGCCAAGGTCCAAGCATGCCTTTTCCCTCCAGAGAGAGTGTCCATCCCTCCAGTCCACTCTCACCTCTAGTTTGGCAAACTTCTCTGCTTTGTAGCATGCGTATTCAGCATTGATCAACTTCGTCAGCAGAAATTCCTGGAACTCAGGCCCCTGGGATCCCCCCAGTGTGGAGGAAGTGAGAAGAGGGTCAGGCAACCATTAGAGGAAGGGGGTGAGGGAGGTGAGGCAGGCTGGAGCTCCCAGAGTCAGCTCTCTAGCAGACACCTGTGAGGGACCCTGTACCCCTGATGGAAACCCCCGAACTCAGGAGGGCCTGGCAGTACATGTAAGTGGAAGGAGAGGTCAGACCAAGGTTTGCCATGTGTCTACTGAGAGGTTGGCAGACACATGTGTGCCCCTCCCCCACAAACATAGTGGAAAGGCTGTCAAAGAGCAGACATGAAAGGCCACAGTCAGCTGGGAAAAATGTAAAACAGCCTGCAGCTTACTCTGTGACCTTGTTGAATAAGTCACAGCATTTATCAAGACAAAGAGAGGTAGCACAGCAGAAGGGTGAAGGGGAACCTAGATCCTTAGTACACAGTGAGGGAGGCTTCAAGTCCTCCTGGGGCAAGACTGTGGCCCCCTCAGGCCCCTCCCACTCCAGCCCTGCCTTCGTGGTGGGGGAATGGGGGGAGGAGCTGCCTTTTACCTTCCTGAACACAGCAGGATCTGGGAGGGGAGGCCCGAAAAAGGGTACATCATCTCTAGCGGTGACTGAGACCTGAAAGGAGAGGAAGCTGAGTCTGTGGGGTCAGAGACTCCTAAATCAGCTCCTATCCTGTGGGGTTGGGGAGGCTCTGGGACTGCTCAGTTTGGGGACCTTCTAAACCAGAATTTCAGCTCCTCCAGCCTCTGCCCTGAGTTTGCAGGGTGGGACTGGCGGAGAGACCTCATGAGGATGCAGAGGCTGAGGAAGTGGGGTAAGACCAGACCAGAGCAGGAGGAAAGTGGCTAAGGAGTCCTCGCTCCTCACAGCCACGAGCCCTAGGAGGCCCCAGTTTACCCACCTTGTAGAGAGGGCCATCGGGGCCACCCCCCTCTGCCTGCACCACCACATAGGCATGCAGAAAGTTGGATGCAATCATGTCTGGCACGAAGGGCGTGTTTTCATCCTGGAAGACCACAGCGACGATGTCGTTCCCGATATGCCGCTTCCGCTGCAACTGAGCACAGGGTCACAGGCCTTCATAGCCTGGCTATGGGGTATGGGGCAGGGGTGCCCGGAGGGTGTAGGGCTGGGGGGGAGGTGTGTGTTCCCTGCCCACACCCAAAATGGCAAAACTTGTCTTAAGATGATGCCCATCTCCTTGGCAACCTCTGACACGAGAAAATGGAAGCTGAGTGGCTCTGAGGTCTCCTGATGCCCTCAGGGACTTCAACCCAGGTCCCACCTCTCAGCCCTTTCCTATCCCAACCCTATCTTGGCACACCCCAAACAGAGTCCATCACTGAACAATGAAGTTAGTACTGCTAAAACAGAAAATCAAAGAAAAAAACCCTGTAAGAGTAATACACCACCTCCTTCCTTTGTTAGCACCTTTTAGTGCTCTGGGCCGGGGGGAGTAGAGTCAAGTGCATGGCCTGATGGGAAAGCTCCCGACAAGGGGGACCAAATTTCGAGTGTGGGTCTAAGAACATTCCTGAACTCTTTATTCTTTCTGCGTGGGACTCTGCACTTCGTTCTCTTAGCAACCTGACAGCCTGTCACTTCACTGAAAAGTGCTTCCTAACTCCTGGCTCTGCTCAGTCTCGGGACCCCCACATGACCCCACCATGTCTCTTGCTTCCCACCAAAAAGCAAGCTCACCCAGGCAGGGCCCCTGCTGCGTAGAATGTACCATAGTCACATTCCCCATAGACGCTATCATCACCTCACAGAGGTAGAAGCCAAGGCTTTCCCTCCCTCCCGTCCCACTTACAGCCTGACCGGGGAGAATGGGTCAATTCTATCTGCGGCTCAGGGCCACATTGAGTCTGCTGTGACAGATGCTAAATAGACAAGTAGATGGGGTCACAGGTGACTGCAGGAAACAGGTAGATGGGTGCCCAGGCTACCTGCTGGGCGTCCCCTTCTGTGTATGGCAGCTTGGTGGACACGTGAAACATGATCTCCTTGTTGCGGAAGTTGCAGTATACCGACTCGGTCCCCGTCTGCCCGTGAGTCACGTCCAGGCCTCCTCGGAACCTGTCCCCAGGTCCCCAAGGCCATGGCTCAGTCTCCAGCTCCAGTCAGGCCTTCATGGGGCCGGGATGGGGCTCCCTCCCTGCTCAGGGACATGGCCAGAGCAGCTCTTCATCTGGGGCTTACCCCTTGAAATCCTGCAATTTGACTTTCTGGCCCAGAAACTCAAGGAATTCCACGAAGGCAGGACTTTCCTCGTTGGTGCTGAATAGTTCTTCCTCAGATGTCTGGAGAACACACAGGGGCAAGGTCACAAAGCTACATCTCCTGAGTGGCCCTCCCTCAGCCCTTCTTCCTCCCATAGTGGCCATGAGCAGTGCCCAAGTTCCTGGGAAACGGAGTGCCCTGGCAGGTGACAGTTGAGGATGAGGTGGGGTGGGCCGCACCAGGCCAGGGGAGGGGAAGGGTAAACACCTGGCCGAGCTTCTGATAAATGACTCCAAACTTGAAGTTATTGCTGATAACATGTTCGTCAAAGGTGACAATGAGCCTGGAGGCCTGTGGAGAACAAGGGTCGTGTATGCAGGGAGTATCACAGAGCCTGCCGTGCTGGGCCAGGCACCACACACCAGCCTTGTAAGGAGAGACCCCACCCTTTCCCAACCCCTTGCTTCAAAGGCTTCAGCAGTTTGCCTTAAGTCAGCAGCCTGCAGGCCTGCCCAGGGTTAGGCCTTGGTCTTGATCCTGTAGGATTTCCAAGTTCTACTTCGAGCCCTGCCTATCATGGCCAAGGCTACCCCAATCTACTCTGCAATGCCCAGTTCACTCCCTGACACTTGGGCAAACCTCTTTATGCTCCTAGACACCCTAAGTCTGACCAGCTGGCCTTGGGGCCTTCAATGGGTATCCCTCCTCACTTTGAGCCTGTTTCTCCCACCGGAACCAAGACGTGGGGCTTGATTTACAACGTCCCTTCCTTCGACTTATGGGATCTCAGCCTGATCAAAAATCCAGCCAGGAACCCCCGGCATCTTTTAAAGCCATGATTTCCAGGACTTATTATTTCAGGCTCGACAGAGATGCCAGCAGAGCCAACAGCAGGGGCCGAAGTGCATGAGCCCTAAGGAGGCTCTGTCTTACGGGGCTGTAGGTGTTCTGTTGCCCCGACCCCTGGAAGGCGAGGACCATGGAAAGGAAATCCAGAGCACAGAGCAGCCTAGGAAGCCCCCTAGGTAGCACTGACACTATTACACACTGTGGGCAATGCGGGGCTGCAGGGACAAACGAGAGGACCTGGGGGACATGCCCAACCATCAAGACTACCAACAGCTGCCACCCACCCTTAGTAAACAAGCCAGGTCAGGTACCTTAGGGTAAAGCACGGGGTAGAATCGATCCACATTGACATCTTCGCATACCAGCTGCAAGAGAGCACAGGGAGGGGTGGGAGTTGGGCTCAGAGAGAAAGGGAGAGACTTCCTGGGTCTTGGTAGGCAAGTCTAGGGAAGACAGCGGCAAAAAGGGGTGGGGACGGGCTGTGCTGGAAGCAGCGAGGTCTAATAAAAGACTAAGCCCTCGCTGCTGCTCAGAATGGAGCTCGCAGAACTGGGGGCCCCTGGGATCTGTGGGTGCTGTAAAAAGAGCTAGAGGCACACATCAAGTACCCAGGGCAACCCAGAGCAGCGTGCATACTGGGCAGAACTGGGTAAGAGGCCGCCCACAGAGGTGGCTGCCATGTGCAGGCACCGGGATCCCGGAAGTGCCAGAACCAGGATGTTCATGGCCTCACCTTTGCCATCTGGACCACGTTGGGGAACTCGGTGAGGCAGGAGATGGGGATGACATCATGGTAGGTCCGACACTTGGTCCTGGGAGGAGAAAGCAACGCAGATGAGAGACTGAACAGTGGGAAGACCTCAGGGGGACCAAAGATGGACAGTGGGGCACCGAGCCTGGCTAAGGCACTACCTTGCTGTGTGACCTCAGGCAAATTCCTGCTCCTCTCTGGGCCTCCATCAGGAAGGCAGGTGCAGTGAGCTGAGCACTGGAACTCTAGACCTTGGGCTCCCTACTGTTTTGGGCTCCCCCCTCTCCTGCCCATACCTGAGCAATAGCCGCAGGTGCTCTTGATCTCCGATGACGTCATACTTGAGCGAGAAAACCAGGTGGCCAAGAGCAGTGTCCAGTGAATAGTAATTGAAGTGTTCCTGTGGAGGGAGGGGCAGGGGAAGAGGGAGGTGAGGTGTTGGGCTTCGGGAGGAGACCACAGTCTCTGCATTAGCTCCACCCCTTACCAGCTGAGAAGGGTGCCCGCTTTTCCAGGCCTCACTTTCCTGGTCTATCAGACGGGAGGGTGGCCACCTATCTGAATAAGGCAGGCGAGCCAGGTAACGTGCCTAGGATGGTGATCGAGAATGTCTGTTGGAACCTTGTCTCTGGCTCAAGGCTGGAGCCACATGCACATCTGTATGTGTAAGCATGTGAATGTATGCATGTATGCATGTATGTATGTATGTATGTATGTATGCATGCCTGTATGTATGTATGTCCTCATTCCTGAGCACTCGGCAAGCACTCAAGAAGAAAAGCCAACTAGCCAGGTAAGGTTGTGGATACCTGACCTTCCAGACTAGGGAGGCTGAAGCAGGCGGTCCTGAGTTCAAGGCCAGCCTAGGAAACACAGTGAGACTTTGTCCTAGGAAAAGAGAATGATGGGATGAGGGCCGGATGCCTCAGCAGGCGAAAGCATGTACCAGACTTCTGTTTCCGACACCCATGTCAGGTGGCTCACAACGGCCTGTAACTACAGCCAGAAGACCCATTCCACTCTCCTAACCTCCACAGAATAAAGGGAGTGGGAGAGGAGGGAGAGGTGGAGGCCAACTAGCTAAAAAGAAAAGAAAATTAAAAGAAAAAGGAGTCAAGCCGCTGATTGCCCAGCTCTGGCTCAGTGGCCCCTGAAGCCAGGGCCCGTGAGAAACAGGAAGTGAAGCATCTTAACTGACCAGGCAGGTTTCTGCCCTCCTGCCTCACCTAGAGCAGAGAGCACAGGGCTGGTAAGACAGTCCACAGGGCACAAGGGATACCTATGACAGGAATGGCACCCCTCTATGCATACCCAGGCCCAGTACCATTTTAAAGGGGAAAAAAATGCCTAAGCCCAGAAGGCCCAGGCCCAGCCCCAGCCCCAGCCCCAGCCCCAGCCCCAGCCCCAACCCCAGCCTGGCCCTGGGCTCCCCCTGCTGTCCCAGGTCTGGGAGTGAATGTTCAGCCACACCCACCCTGAGAGTCATCCTGGAAATGAGTCTTGTTTAAACATGAACACTGCATTTGGAGGCAGGGTGCAGAAAGAGGTGGGGCTGGGGGTGCCCTCAAATTCACAGTTCAGGGGCCAGTGAATGGATCTAGACCAGGGCTCCCCTAACCCATGGCCTGGGTGTAGGGTGGGGAAAACTCCCAAATGCCTCACACTGCCCATAGACAGGCACTTGGCCAGGAGTCCAGGGACTGGGAGATCTGACAAGGGCAGAGGAGCCTTAGAGTTGAAGTGGAAGGGTGGGCTCAGGCTCTCCTGAGATCGGTGCCTAAGGTTACCATCACCGACTCTTCCTGTCATGATGCGGTCCCTGCTCTGCGCACTGCTTTCCCATCTACCCCTCCTCCTGACCCCGGTCACCACACCTCTGAGCGCCTCCACCTGTACCTTAGTGTCTGCTGTGGTAAAGGCCCCACTTCCACCTAGTATCGGGACTCCTTTAGCAAGCTTAAGAGAGCCAACTATGTGCCAGGCTCACAGTCGTGACTCCTAGACACAGCTGAGAGCCCTGGTCAGTGGGCACTTGGGATGAAGGTCTCTCTTCATCCACTGCAGGCTCAGCCAGGAGGTAGAATCCCATGCTATGTTCTGGGTCTGTCCCCAGGCAAAGGATGGAACTGGGGCCTGCTGGGTTAGTCAGTGGCACAGAGAATTGCCCCACCCAACCCCAATCCAGAGAGCACTGGTATTTCCTAGGGTGCCCTGGGTCTACACTGAGACCACATAGCTTCCCACTCCTGCCAGGGTACCCCCCCCCTTCTTCCCTTATGTGCACACACATATCCTCCACTCCATGGCTTCCATCCCCATCTTCCGGGGCATCTTAGTGGAAGGCTCAGTAACTGATCTTGCCTGAGTCACTGCACCAGTGTCAGCTTCCTCTTCCCTAAGATCAAGAGAGCCTTGCTCTCACGGGGCAGGCAGGTGTGGCGGCAGCTACCACCAGCCGTGTGTTTATTACGTGCTTCCCATGCGCTTGTCTTACCCCATATTTTACAAGATAAGGAAGCAGTTCAAGAAGGTTAAATAAAACACCCAAGATAAAAGGAAAGATCAACAGACAGAGCCTCCACTGGCATTCAGGCCCTGAGGCCTCCAAGCCTACGAGATAACTCTTCCGTTTTCAAGGCACACTGACGCCACACCATGTAGAACTAGGGTCCCAGCACAGGGCTTCTCTCAACTCTCACCCAGTCATTTCTCTCTTTTTGTTTCTGTGAAACAAAGTCTCACTCTGTGGCCCAGGGAGGCCTTGAACTTCTGGTGATCCTCCTGCCTCAGTTTGCCAAGGGGCTGTGATGACGGGCATGCATCACCATATCTGGCTCACACCTGATAACTTTGGAGAGTTGTCACCTTGCTCAGCCACCACTCAAGAGTGTCACCCAGGGTCTGCTCCGAGGCCATGGTGACCCCAGATCTAGTCAAGCCATGACGCCCCTGTGTCTTCCCAGCCTACCCTGGCTGCTGAGGGCCAGGTCTGGAAAGATTTTGTTTGCTGCCCCATAGCTGGTGCCCAGGGCAAGACCATGCACACAGCTGGCGCTCATTATCTGCTCACATGAAAAACACTTAGTTTCAGATGTCACTCTCCTACTAGTATCTTCTCACTAAGGTTTCCCAGGAACCATGTGACAGACAGACGTCATAACTGTCATTTTTACAGATGGGGAAACAGGCACATAACAGGTAACCCAGCCAAGGGGCAAGCCGTGGTGGTGTCCCTTCTCCTGACAACCACGCCCAACTGCCTTTTGCAATGTTTGCTGGAGAGAATGAAGGAAGCCCCAGATGCCCCTGAGACTCAGAATTCTGAGATGCCTACCTAGCCGATTCCCCTCCCCCAGGGGCCCAGCCTCCCATCCCTGCCAGCCAGCTCACCTTGCCGAGAAAGTGCTTCCGGTAGATTCTGGCTGTGGGGTTGCACTCTAGCTTGACTTTGGTGGTGGGAGACTGCAGAGGCTCCGTCTCAGGGATGCTGCTGATTTCATGGTTGGTGCCTTCGATCCAGTAGCCCCCAAATTGGGGCAGTAGGATGAGGGGGAAGGGTCCTTCTCGCCCCAAAACCTAAAGGGGGACTCATCTGAGAGCTACTCCACACAGCACCCATTAAGGGACCCAGGACACCCTCCCAACTCGAACCCAGGACTATTAAGCACTACTGGACAGCCCAGGGCTATGAGGTCCTAGACTCGCACCCACCCCTCTGGGGAACCCACTTGGCTCCACACCTCTCAGCGCTACGCAAAGGACGGGGGAGGGGTGGAAGAGAGTATGGCCCAGAGGCCTCAGATTCAAAGAACCTTGGAACCTCAGAACCAGAAAGTGGGTCTCCAATGTGACAGTCTTTCATGAGGGCTTCCCAGAGTCACGGTGAGGGTGAGTGTGGGGCTGAGGCTGGTACCTCATGGACACTTGGGTATGGTATGTAGTCCTCCTCCGTCTGCAAAATATAAACAAACCAAGGGCCAACTGAGGTGGGGCTTCATCTTTCTCTAGCGCGTGTGCACACACACACACACACACACACACACACACACACACACACAGCTCTAGGATGCTCTGAGGCCCCCTGAGTCTGATATCGTCGGAAGCTTTCTTCCAGGGACCACGGAGGCTCCCTTTCTCCCCAGTCTCGCTCAGATGCACACAGAGGCAGTAATCCAAGTTGGACCCTATAACTGACATTCCTACCAAGCCCCTGGATGGCATCAATCTGAGGATAGCTCTGAGACCCCAACCTTGAATGAAGCTGCAGTCTTATAGCCCAGCACCCGATGGAGCCCTGCAACCCTTCCCCAGGTCCAGCCACATCTTCTAGGGGGAATTCTGAATCGGAGGTACATGGCTATCTGAGGACCTGTGCTTGGCCTTGCCCCAGAAAAGAGCTGAGTGGAGCAGGTGCTCACAGGCCAGTGAGCAAACACAGTCATGTGATGGCAGCCACCTTTGCAGCAACACGGGCTTCAATACTGGAGGGATGGGTGCCTGCAGTGGTGCAGGAGGGTAGAAAGAGCTGGCTTTGAAGATACTGGCCAGGGTCAGGGCAAAGTACATGCTGCTTAAATTCCCAGTGCCAATTGCCAGGGCCCAATACTGGCACACAGTAGCCCTACCCAGCCCAGTAGGGTGTCTGTCCCAGAGTCTGGCCTGGTCACTTACCTTGAGGGGTGGCGGGAAGGAGCATCGTTGTTCATCCATCCTGCTTCCCTGAAAGAGAAGGTATGCTGTTTGTTACCCTACCGCCATGCCTGTCACCAGGAGCCCTCCCTGGTGAAGGGAAAACCCTAAGAGAGATGCTCATGTATGTAGGGGTACTTGCAGAACAAGGTGCTGGCTGGATCGGGTCCTCGGGCCTCTGGCATCCTCTCTGTAATGTGCTGAGGGAGGTACAGCAGTAGGGAGGGGCGGGGGCTCTGTGCAGGAATGCTCGTGCTGCTGGGAGTGGGGGCAGGGAGGTATACGCAGGCATGTGGTGTGTGTGTGTGTGTGTGTGTGTGTGTGTGTGTGTGTGTAGGGAGGGGGCTAATGCATCATGGGAGAATTCATCCATGCCATAAACAGGCCAGGGCTGGGAGGTGGAAGGGGAGTAGAGGAGAAGCAGGGTCAGGACTGCACCCCAGGTTGCCTGGCTCATTAATACCTCCCCATACCCATCTTTCCCCTCCTCCATTCTGCATGGGGTTCCTGCAGAGGAGCCTACCAGGACTCTGATGAGCTGGGTGGATATGTACATGTGGGAATGTACTGCTGGGGACCCTGGGAGCCCCGAAGAGTTCACAATCAGAGTGGAGGCAGGTGCCTAACACTAGTCCTTCAAGGCTCTGCAGAGGGGACCTCCACCTTTAGCCCAGGTGGTTCTGGGGCTCCCCTGGCCCATCCTTACCTGCATCTTTTCAATCATCTCAAACAGATCTGTGTTCTGCAACAGAGACGGGAGAGAGGTCAGCCCCGAGGGAAGCAAGGCTGATACTATCAAGCCCGGGACAGCCTCTAACCACCCCAGCTTGCCTGGTCCTCTCATGAGGTACCAAGAGGGTACAACCTAGACTTTGTGGGAGGGGCTTTTTACAACTGACCCTCCAGAGTTTGGCCAGTTGCCTAGTGATGTGAGCCCAGAGCCCAGCTCCTAGATCTCTGGCAGACACCCCAACTCAGTTTGCTTTCTGGAAGGAGGAGGTTCTTGTTAGTCTAGGGGAAGAGATACCTTCCTCTCTGCCAAAGCAATGAGATCAGTTGTGGGACTGGCATATGGACCCCCAAGAGCCCACCAGACCCAACCCTAAAGCCAAGCCCCACCAGGCATGTAGGGAGGGTCTGTGGCTCCACTATTACCCACGAAGGCAGCCAGTTCACTGATGCCCTAGTCAGACAGCCCTCCCTACAAGCATTGGAGGCTGGGACTCTTTGGGGAAAAATGCTGGATTGCTATTGTCCCTTCACCTGTGCATGGTCTCACATGCACCCCTCCACCCCATGCACAAGCCAGCCTGTCCAAGGCCAATGAGGACACACAGGGTTAATGCAGTGTCTGGCAGCTGCTTGGTAGCATGGGTCTCTCCAGTGCCAACTCCCTCTGAGTCTTCCTGGAAGGCAGCATCCCTACCGGATGGAGGCTGGCTGACTTGGGGCTGGGCCTGGGAAGCCCCCAGAGTCTCCAGGACAGCCTTTCCTCCAGCCCTTCCAAGGTTCAACTCAGGTGGTTCCTACTGCCCAGAAGGGGCCATCTGGGCTCACACACATGTACTAAGGTTGTGAATCCAGGAAACATACTCTCTTTCTGTGAGACACACACATAGACCTCCACACTATGAATTGAACATGGCACCAGCCATACCTTTAGTGTATCAAGAAACACACACACACACATACACACACACACACACACACACACACACACACACGCATGCACACAGAAATCCATATGGAGTCTGTATAGTGATTCTTAGAGACATAGCCTAACACACACATATACATGTTGGTGTCCTGAGTTACACACAACACATACTCAAGTCCTGATATTCATACATGTGCACACACCAATGCACACCTGCACCCAGTAACTGCACACACAAAACACAGTCATTCTCCTGGCTGAGACCAGGAGACACACCAGCACGTGCAGGATCAAGCCAGGTGCTCAGGGAAACAGATGCAGAATCCCAGACATCACTGCCAGGATCAAAGCACGTGGTGCCACAGACCCAAGCCAGCATCCCGGATTGTAGACAGAAGTTCTGAGCAAAGGATTGTAGACAGGAGTTCTGAGCAAAGGAAGAGGAATCAGGCAACTGCCAGGCTTGTTAAACCCCATGGGGTCCTGAGTAGAACCACCCATCACCACATATGCACAGTGTGAAGGTCACAAAACCCAAGTCCTTGTGCACACACTCTGAAGCCTACCTACAAAAAACACCCAACCTGTAAAGTTCACTTCAGTAGTACCCAGGAGCTCGAGCCATGGGCACCTCTGGCCACACCCAACACCTCTGGGTTGAGAACAGATAGCACTGGCAGTTTGGCAAATAGCATAGACATACACCTATTGTCCAGGAAGACAAACACAGCTGTCAATGTGACAATGTCACAGCAGTACCACCATCCTTTCAGAGTCAGCCAGACAGTCTCTGACCTACCCATCGTAAAGAGACCCAGCAATGGGTTGAGGAAGAGAGAAGACCCACTTAAGGTGACCAAACAGCCAGCCACAATAAAACCCCACACGCTAGAGTGCCAGAGTCACAACCACGTAAACACTGACACATGGCACTGTCACCCAGAGTGTACACACACAGCAACAAATAACACCCACAGTTACAGCCCCACAGGCAACAGCAGACGCCCTGACACATGGCAAAGAAAGACTGGGAGTGGTGTGGCCAGAAGCCGGGCATCCCACCTGGAGAGGAGCCACTACAAAGTTAGCCTGTGATATCGCTGCTCCATCCATGTGGGGAAGTCAGCAGGCAGTCCCAACAACAGTTACACACACACACACAGTGTCACTGCAGCCCACGGCCACAGTGTCCCCACGTCTGACCCAGGGGCAGCTGTGGAAAACTGCTCATAGGACGGGGGTGCTCCGTGTAGTCCGGGTGTCAGTCCAAACACACATACACCCACCGTGACGGGGCTCAGGCAAAGATTGCCAGACTCAGACTCAGTAGTCAGGCTGAGTGATGGCCCTGGGTCCCCAGTCGGCCAGGCCGCCCCTGCCAGGGTCCTCACCTGCCAGCCGGCCCCCGCCGGCAACGAGCCCCTCCGCGGACGATTTTGGGAGGCTGGTGGCCGCGGCTGCGCCATCCCGAGCCCCAGCCCCGGCGGCGCTGTAAGCCAGCCCGGCCCGGGGCCCCGTAGCCCGAGCTCCGCGCTCCTGTCCCGCCGCGGCTCTGCCTTCTCTGGGCTCACCCAGCCGCCGGGCCCGAGGGGGGCGGGGCGCCAGGTGCGGGAGGCGCGGAGGAGGGGCGGGACGGTGGGCCACGCCCACTCTCGGGGCGGACCGGCAAGCGGCCCAGGACACTGCGCCTGCGCGCAAGAAGCCTAAGGCACTTCTGTTAGCAGCTGTGTCTTCCCAGACCCTGCCTCTGGGCTTCAAGGACAAGGTTCTTGGGACAGCTGTGCCCAGGGAATGCAAGAGTCCCGGAGATGGTGCTTTACTCGAGCACTTCCTTAAGCTGGACACTTTGCATGTCTCACTGTATCGCCATAACCAAGGAGGTACACATGTCTCTACTAGACAGATAGGAAAACTATATTCCAAGAGGTGCAATAGCTTATCTGCTAAGAAATCCAGGGATCTCTGGAAGAACCTGGAACTTGCAGAGTTGGCGCAGTTAGCCGTCTGTAAATTATAAGGCCTCTGAAGTCTCCCTACTTAACACTGCTGTGTTTTGGGCTGGTGCAGCCACTGTGCAGCGGGGACCGATGGATACTGGAGAAGTCTGGATGCTCCAGGGGCAGGGTTGTCCTCCAGCTGGGAGGCCAGACCTCCTGCAACTTCTCAGAAGTGCAGTCTACTACCCTCTGTCCCCAGGGCCAGGGGAGCTCCTGAAAGGAAGGCAGGCAGCACTTTCCCTTCCCTCCCAGACCTGGCTCAGGGTCAGCTTGGACCCAGAGAGCCAGCAGCAACACCAGAGATGTGCATTCCAGACACCGAGTAGCTTTGGCTTTAATAATTAACAACAGCAAATATTGATTTACGCAACCACTTCCAGGCCTGCACACTTCCGGGAGCTCATCACGATGCAGCCAGAGGAGCATCCTTTCCCACAGTGGCCCTGGGGAGCCCGGAGCTGCTCAAATCACCAGCGATATGTAGGCCAGGTAGAGTGGATGCCATCTGTGCATGTGTCTAGGTCCTTATCTGTGTATGTGTACGTCTCCAAGGCTAGTCGTGGCTCTACGTGACATTCTGCATTTCTGTAGCGTAGAAGTGCAGGTGGGTAGGGATGCCTGGGGTGTTTACTTTCTGTTTCCTTCATGTGTTCATGAACAAGTCTGAATACACTATAGATATACGGATTTGTGTCTGTCTGTCTGTCTGAATCTGGCCTGGCCCCTAGGCTGGGTATAGGTAGGGCATGTATGCACATGTATGCAGATTTTACAGTCCCTGAGTTCTAGAGTCTATATAAACGTGGCTCCCCAAAGAAAAGAAAATGCCACCCGTGCCCAGCCCTGGGAACACAGTAAGACTGATTATTTCCAAAGCACTTCCAAAGGTGCTGCCCAGTGACGAGCTGGCAAGGGCAATAGAGGAGACAATCGCAGGCAGGCGATGGTGATACATGCCTGTAATCCCAATACTCAGGAGACATAGGCAGGCAGATCTCTGTGAGTCCGAGGCCAGCCTGGTCTACAGAGTGAGTTCCAGGACAGCCAGAGCTACACAGAGAAACCTTGTCTTGAAAAACTAGAGAAGAGGAAGAAGATGAGGAAGAGGAGGAGGAGGAGGAAGAGGAAGAGGAGGAGGAGGAAGAAGAAGAAGAAGAAGAAGAAGAAGAAGAAGAAGAAGAAGAAGAAGAAGAAGAAGAAGAAGAAGAAGAAGAAGCAACAGCAGCTGTCTACTCTATGTTAGAGGTGGGACTTGCCCTTAGGTACAGAGAGGTTAAATGCCCCTCAAACTGGTTCCAGTATCATTATAAATATGTACCAGTATAGGGTATTGAGGAAAACTGGAGAGTATCCCAGGCAGGTTCCCTCAGCCCACCAACAGCCTGCTAGAAATCCAGATGAGTCACTCCGGGAGTTGGTTTCTGTGAACTGCTATCATCGTTCACAGAATGGGTCCTAATTTGGAGGAGGGGTGGACTGTGGAGATGCGATGGTCTGAAGCTCACTGTCTGGCTGCATTTGCATGACTGGAAAGTGGTAGCCAACTGGGTAGAGGGCAGGCAGCTGAAAGATAGTGGCTCATTGGTAACAGAAGGGCCCACCTTGGTCTGTCGGAGGCTCAAGGCTCCAAGGATATGCCACGTTAGCCTTCCCTTCAGATGGAAGGACCAAGGCTCAATCAGGACAAACAACAGTCCCATGGCCAGGGGAAAGCCTCACTCTCAAACCTAGCTGTTCACACAAGTGGATACCATTAAGTTGATGTTTCCTGAGGGCTCCTGTGGTCTTGTTCAGGGCTGCTGCCCTCCAGGGAAGGCAGGAGAGGGTCTCCAGAGGCTACTGATTGTATCCCTGCTTGGGATCTCCATGGAGATCTAATACCTACACATAGAAAACATTTCTTGGACCTTCATCCTCCTGGCTTAGGAAAGGTGTCAATCCTTATTCTAGTCCAGATCTCTGGAGGACATGCCTGGCAGACCCTTCCTGGCTGTGCAACCCTGGGGAACAGCCCTTGCCTCACCTCTCTGAACATTTGGATCCTAGCTGGGAGCATGCCCTCCTGCCTGAGGTGATGAGGGCCTGGTGGCAAGGTGGCAGTGGGTGGGTTTTAGTGCCATAGCAAGGGTTCATTTCCCCTGTACTGGAATGTCCATAAGCCGCACAGTAGCCAGAAAACATCAACCAGCCCTGGCCCCACAGCATCCAGCCCGTAGTCCTTTGGCCAAATAACAGCATCTCTGGGCTTGCATTTGAAAGACCATGGCCACAGCACAGAGTGACTAACTGAGGGGCAGAGCAGTTCTACAGGCAAGACACTGAAGACTATTCAGGGCCAACTGAATGAACCTCCTGAAACACCAGTTCTCCCTGGCCCCGGACATTCTGCAGAGGCTACAGAGTAACTCATCTCGTGGCCTGAGCATGGCTTCTGGGGATAGAGTGTGTCCTTTATGTTTGGTACTAAGTAGGTACCTGGCAAACCTTGGCTGTTGATAGCAACAGAAAGGTTTTCACCACAGGACTTGGAGTCAGAACCTGCCTGGGCTATTGGAGAGATACCTTTCATAGAATCCTGGTGCATGTGGTCTGGTAAGCAGAGGCTAGTATCGCATCTGGACTATAGTGGGGACAGCTGTGGCCATGTTGATTCTGGAGAGGAGGCCAAGGAGGCATCTACCTTAATAGTTTATCTCTAAGCCCCATGCCTCCACCTCTGCAGACCCTGGTTCAACCTGAGACAACACAGGCCACCCAACAGTCAAGAGCCATGTCCTTTTGAGGACTAAGCCTCAGGGCATTGACTTAAACATTTTACATCTTCCCAATAGTTATGTTTAGGCATCTCCTGGCCCTAGCATGGTAGGGGGTAGACTGGGGCCATAGGTTGGGGGTCACTTACCTTAGGGTAGGCTGAAGCAGGGTGGGAGGGAGTTGAATCCACTAGTAACAGGTTTAGTGCCTGAGGGAAGCTCTGCTTCTGCCCATCACTCCTCCTGGAAGAGAAAGAGTCTGAGGTCAGAGAGAGCCCCAGGTTAGGAGACTTAGGACCTTGGGACAGAAGAGTCCTTTGAGAGCTGAAAGAGCACAGTGGGTAGGAAGGGGCTATGCGCACTGTAAGAGGAAAGGCAGGAGGGGCTTCCTGAGCGGGGCTGACAAGCAAGCTTCTCTTCCCAGAGGTCAGAGTTATGAATCTCAAGTTCTCTATCAGTTCTCCAGCCCATTCTGAAGATGGGAGACTGAGGTAGAGACAGCACGCATTGCTATAGAAACGGGAGCTATTAGGGTCCCCATCTCTCTGGGTCCCTCCCAGGGTCTTTAGTGGGCAGCAGCTTTAGGACTGCCATTACTGATGCCAGTAAGTGCCACACAGTGGGCTTGCCATGGCCTTGTAGGCATGCGCCGTCTCACGTCCACTCACTTAGGACATGGACCGGAATGTACACAGAGGTCACCCAGCCAGCCCACGAAAGGCCTCTGTCCAAGATCCATCTGACACTGAGCCTGGATGGTGTTAGACCCGTAGACAGGGGACAGGTGTAAGAAGGGTGAAGTCAGCAACTGTCTCCCGCACGCACGAGCCTGCTGAGTCCACCTCCTATGTCAAGAGGAAGACATGCCCATTGGTTCCCGGATCCAAGGAACCTGTGGCCTGGAGAAGCAGGCCTGACTTCTATCGCTGCCGGAAGCCAACCTGACATGGCTGTACTCCCGCCCCAGAGAGAGTGAGTCACCTTCCAGAGGAGCTCCAGTGGCCTGTAACAGGCTTGAGTCAGGCAGAGCCAGGAAGACACACCCAGGAGAGAGAGGACCATATGATCCGGGCCCTGAAGGAGACCCTGTCAAGTTCTAAGGCCCTTTGCCTCTCCCTGGGTCATATGGCTAAGTTCCCATAGCCTCAGCCCTGCTTAGCTTGGGAACTCCTACCCCCGCCCAGGGGTGTCAACCCTGCTTAGCACAGGGGACCCCCTACCCTCCAGGGCTGTTACCTTCTTACAAGGTTTGTGCTCTGGCACTACTTGACTCAAAAGGCAGCGGCCTTTTATACCCAGAGTACCAGTGTGGGTGTGATCTCGGATACCTACTGACTAGTGTGCCTGGAGTCCAGGACACGGGAGCCCCTCTGGGCCTCGGTCTCTAAAACAGTCCATCACCATCACTGGGCAGTCATAGGGATACCTGCAACAAAACCACTCCTAAGTAGGACCCCATAGAGCATTGGCTGACTGACAGCCTTACTGGACATGGGCAGTAGCAAGCCATGGAAGGCTGGTGAGCGAGGGAATATGTTAAACATATTTTCTGTCCACACAAAGTGTACTAACAGTGGGGAGGGGGAGGGGGAGGGGAGACACAGGTGGATGGTTAGACGGTTAGACAAAGGCCCGAGGAAGTGTTCCGGTAGATTCTGTGAAGATCCACTCTGCCCTTAGTGTACTGGAGTCTGGGGTTACTTATTCTCACCTTGTGTGTGTGTGTGTGTGTGTGTGATGTCATGTGTCTTCCTCAGTTGACCACCATCTTCCTTTTTGAGACAGGAGCTCTCACGGACTCTGAAGCTCACTGATCTGGCTATCCTGGTTGGCCAGTGAGGCCCAGGAATCCTCCTGTTTCTGTCTCCTCAGATCTGGGGTTAAAGTCGTGTGCCACTGCGCCAGCTTTTTGCCCGGGTGCTGGGGATCTGAACCCAGGTCCTCAGCCTTGCCATGTAAGGGCTTTACCTACTGATCCAGCTCCTGGGCCCCCTGCTGACCCCCTATTTTACAGACAAAGGAACTAAGTCCCCAGCAAATGGGGACTGGACTCCAAGGCTCACTGGCTTGACCAAGCACAGCTGGTGCCCATGCAGTGTAACAGAGGATGTGCTTAGTGGTCAGAAAGCACTGAGGGAGCTGGAACAAAGCCGGGTGCTCTTAGTGACTGTCCTGGGGTCTCCTGGCTGCTCTTAGTGACTGTCCTGGGGTCCCCTGGCTGCATGTGATGGCGGTTTTCATGGCCAGGCTCACTAAGTGGTACCTTCTGTCTACCCATTTGTTGGCCACAGAATCACACTTTGACCGCTGAGGTCAGCTGGGCAGCAACTCCTCCTAGCCTGCTTCCCATGTCCATCTCTCTCAGAGCAGCTGAATCTGGACCGGGACCTTTCACAGCTGTGGGAGGATGCTCCAGCTCCATCTTCCTCCACTTAGGCCCCACTCCCAGCCCTCACCTCCCTGCTCTGGGCTCACTTTTCTCTGTTGGCCAGAGTTCTGTCCCTCCCCCAGCAAGGCAGTTCCTCTAATGCGCCACAGCTGGGTCCTAAGGGCTGGGGAAGCCAGGGGTGGGACTAGGGCAGGGGACATCCTGTCCTCAGCCCTAAGGGATGGAAGGACAATCTTAACAAAAGCCTTATAGTCTAACGAGGTAGACTGCCCACTTCCTACCTGGGGAAACTGAAGCTCAGAAAGAACGGCCACCTGGAGAGCAGGCATCTGCACACAAGTTTATAATGTCCAAAGTCAAAATCTAAACTCTGTAACATGTGGCCAAGCCCAAGGGCCCGAGCCTGACAGAGCCTTCCTAGCCGGAGGGCTGAGCGTTGCTGTGGACAGCTGAGGAGATGTCAGGATCAAATAGCAGAGTCAACCACAAGGCATGTAAGAGGACAACTCAACTGGTAGGAATCGGCTCCTTCCCTCCACTACGGCCCCGGGGATCAAACTCAGGTCTTCAGGCTTGGTGGCAAGCTACTTTGCCCATGGAGCCATCTTGCTTACCAGCTGGGGTCCTTTATTTTTAGAGAAGATACTAAAACAGTGCAAAATTGCTTACTTACTGGTCCAAGGTCATACTCAGTGAGTCCAAGGCCGTAAAACTCACGAGGATCAGGGTGACGGAGTTATCTCTTTAATCACACATGACAGCCTCTTAACAAATAGTAGCTGCTTATTTAACACTCATTTTAACAGCAAAGAACAGACTTAGCCTCTCCTCCTCCTCCCATTCCTCCTCCTACTGCTCCCCCCCCCTTCTGCTCAGACATTCCTGCTTCAGCCCTCATTCCCTGCAGCCTCTGTGCACCTCCCCACCGTCCTCACGAAGTTGACCTTCCAGGTCCCTCCTGTCTCATCTACCCCACCCTTGTCTCCATCATTCTGTTTACATGGTGGGGGGTGTTAGATCCTCTAAACTTGTCCCCTTCCCACTTTCCCAAAACCCTTCCTGACCCTCAGACCTAACGCAGTTAAAGTATCTCCCATTCTTCCAACATCAGCCGCCAGAGGAAGGAGCTCCTCACGGCCAGATGCCCCTTTTGGCTCCTACAATTCACACGGGAGGTCTCCTCCCATCACTGCAGTGGCTTAAAAAATAAAATGATGTGTGTGTGCGCACATGTATGTGTGTATGCAGTGTATACACACTTGCCTACTGCAGTGTATGCAGAGGACAACACACAGGAATTGGTTTTCTCCTTCACCATGCGGGTCCCAGGAACCAAACTCAGGTAGTAAGGCTTGGTGGCAAGTGCCATTACCTGCTGAGTCACCTTGATGCCCACCCCTCACCACACACACACACACACACACACACTGACTTTGAGGTATGTCTCAAGCAACCTTTCATGCAGATGAATAAAATGGAAGCACAGAGACTTCCACTAACAGTCCAACATCACACAGCAGGAAAAGAACGAGGCTGGGATCCATCTCCACTGCATATATCCCAGCTGTCCACCAGGATAGACCAGACAGGTCCCTCCTCCTGTCAACTAGCTTTTTGCCCACAGTGACTTTTCTACCCCAGCCCTGGGCTCCTGCACACAGTGCCATGACCTTCCTGTCTCCAGTCTTGTCCTGTACGTGCCAGGTGCATTCTCGAACACATGAACAGGCTGCAGCCACAGAAGAGGTGACTTGCTCAGTGTCACAAGGAAAGCCAATCTGAAGTCTGGGCCAAGCATACTCTAGAGTGACCTTCAGCTCCTGCCTGGTCACCAGCCAGTTGGCCCAGTGTCTTCACCTCTTGGCGGTGTGCATCTTTCCCTGAGAAAGAGTAAGGCAGGGGTCTAGGGGACAGGGCCCGGGTCCTGAGTGGGACAGCTGGAAGCTGCTGCAGACAGCTCCCGGTTTCTTGGCAACTGTTCTGCATCTCCCTGTTCTGCATCTCCCTTATCGCTGCATCGAGGTAACAATAATAATCGCACATGGGGAGTGGGGGCGGGCTCTGTGCTTTTCAAAGACTTCTTTTCTTTATGCTTTGATCTATTGGCTCTTTAGGACTCTTACCGGATCTGAGCAGCAACTGAGCCAGCTGATAAGGCATGGGACTGAGGCCCCTCATAACCAGAGAGGCAAACTGAGGCTCTCAGGCAAGTTAGGCATCACTTGGAGGTGGCCCAGCATTCGACAGCAGATCGGAGCTGCTCAAACTCTCCCACGGCCTACCCCTCAGGACCCTGGACACCTCACAGGGTGAGGACCCCCAGAGGTCTTGCCCTGCCAAACAGCAGGGTCTGAGCCAGGTCTGAACACTTCTGGAAGTACCAGCAGGCTGAGAATGAGCGCCAGGCTCCTCCCCGGGGTACATTCCCCTGTGGCCCAATAGGAGGGTGGTGGCAGAACCCCATCTTGAATCTACACAGTGAGAGCCCAGGGACTGTCTATGAAGGGGTGCCTAGAAGCCTGAAGCAAGCAATGATGTCGGGCACCAGAGGGAATCCCGGCTGACCCAGGTGTTCCAAACATGGAGGTGTCTGGACCCTGCTGACACTCCCTCCCACCCCCCCCCTCTTTTCATGCTCTTTATCCTGTCCCAAGGACACCCACCTGGCACACGTGGGTGACCAGATACAGTAGTCAGAACTGGCCAGTTAATGGAGGTTGGGAGGGAAGAGTTAGCCAGGGACAGAGGGACAGAGGCCTAAAGGGTGCCTGCCAGCAGGGACTGGGGGAAGGGACCATCAGCCAAGTGTTTCTGCTCTCCTGGTGAGTGGGCAAGGGGCACTTTCCCAGTGAGAAACAGGTTTGGGGGGCCATGCCCTCGAGGGCCCCAGTCTCCAAGCAGGGACCTGGGGCTTTGGGTCTAAGAGGACTTATTATAAAACAGGAGCCAAATGGCTACCCGAGAGCTTCCCCCACCCAGGGGGCACAGAGGCCCATTGTTTTCAAAGCTCAGCCATCTGGCACAGGCCTCCTCCATGCCCCATGTCCTGCCTGCCCATCCCTGCCGGTGCCCAGGTGCCAGGAAATGTGGCTAGGCATAGCCAGGTGAACAGGTTTCAAAGCAAGGTGTGTGTGTGTGTGTGTGTGTATGTGTGTGTGTGTGTGTGTGTTAGGTAAGGGGACTTCTATCCAGGCAGAGGCAGGAGCCTAGGCAGTCAGACATAGGCCTGCCTTCCTTCCTTAGGTACCTCTGACCTCATGGCAACTGGAAGGGAGCATGAGACGGAGTGGGGGAGGGCCAAGAGCCTCTGTTGACTGTGATATCATTTAATCCTTATAAGGACACTCCGACACCTATTTTTGAGATGAACCCAGGGTCTCCCCAAAAAGTCTTAAGATGAGCTTGGGGCTACAGCTGCCAGAGCCCCCATGGAGCATGCAGATGAGAGGTCTTGCACTCCAGACCAGGGTCACCAGTGAACAAGAAGGTGGCACATGGGGCCCTTAGCATGTGCTGGCTGAGAGCCCAGATACCCGGATCCCGGAGCTGGGCCAGGCAGTGGCCTCCTGAGCAAACAGCAGGTTGGCAAGCCAGAGAAGAGGTCATGGACTGGCCCCAGCCTGGGGTGCTGGTCTGCCCAGCTCAAGTGGCCTAAGCTCCGAGCTCTGCCATGGCTATGCCCGCCTCTCCCAGCTCCCCTGATTCTGAGGCATAAACTCAGGCCTCACAGTATAAAAAGGAAAAAGCACGTGTGAGAGGACGTGGGTCTGGGGACCTTTCCTGCTAGGGACAGCATCAGCTAACGCAGCCCAGCACCTTCCAACTGACACACTACCAGCCCTCCCCAAGGAGCACTGTATCAGCTACCCAGAAATCCACCAGCAGGTAACACAATCCACACTCTACCTGGAAGAAAACCGCAGTCCCAACAGATAAACAGGGACTTGCCCGCAGTGACACCCGAAGCTCACACCTTGTATTTCTAGCCCTTGCCCACACCGCCATAGGACAGAGTACCATGTGCCAGCTCTCTCAGATGGACCTCCCACTCCCACCCTAGACACAAAGCCAGGATGGCCAGGGTGCCCTTTCCAGCACCCACAGGCCACAGAGTGCCATAGCTGCCTACTGTCTCTGTGTAACCCCACCCACCCTTAACCTTTCGTCTTAGGCAGCCTCTGCAACCCAGGGGGTCCCCTTCTCCAAGCTCCTGACATTCCTGTGCTCACTCACTTAGTCAGTGCCCACGCACACCCCCCCCCATACCCTTCATTCCTATGGTTGGTCATTCATCCAGAGCACGTGGCCTGCCGCCTGCTCTGAGCCAGACAATGGTGCTGGATGTTGGCAGGGGGCAAAGGTGGGTTAGCCACCCCCGGCCCCAGCAGATCCACAGAGATACCCAGATTCTCTAGCTGTGCCCAGAACTCTCTGATTTTACCAGCAAGATGTTCAACCTCATGATCGAAGCCTTATTTAATCCACCCCTCCCCCTTTGTGCCAGCCCTGCTTAAGATCAGATTTGTCACCTCGAGGGCTCCAAGCTCCAGGACAAGGTCACCATTTCCTAACTGAAGATGACAAGGGCAAGAAGCCTTGGTTCTGTCTCTGCATTAGTGGCTATGTAGTGATCTTCGTAGAAATCTACCACCTCTCTGAGCCACCGCCTCCTCGACGTTGGGTCTCAGGCTAGACAATTCTTAAGTTCAGCTGTGAGATCCCACAGGTGAATGGGAAGACAAGAAGGTCTGGAACCAAACCCTAGAAGGAAACCTTTCCCTGAGGAGAGACCTTAAACCCCTCAGAGGTTCTTCTCTGCTCCAGGCCCTGGTTTTTCTGTCTGCAAAACAGGATAATAAATACTTAGCAGGGTTGTTACATGTGATAAATTAGGTGCCATGTGTATATCCTGACTAGCCTAGGCCTGAGTGTGCAATAGGCCCTTATAAGTTATGGCCTCCTGCCTGCAGAGACAGCATGGGTCATGATGTAGGTTTTAATCCTAAGTCTGACACTTAACCGCTCTGTAATGTTGGAAAAGTTACCTAACCTCTATGAGTCTTGATTTCCTCATCTGTAAAATCAAGATGAAGAGGGGCTGGAGGGATGGCTCAGTGGTTAGAGCACTGGCCGCTCTTGCAGAAGACCCAGGTTCAATTCCCAGCACCTGCATGGCTGCTCACAACCATCTTTTTCTAACTCTAGTTCCAAGGGATCCGATGCCCTCTTTTAGCGGCTGGGGGCACTGTATGTACAATGGTGCACATACATACATATGTATATGCATGCATGCATGCATACATACATACATACATACATATATATATATACACATACATGCAAATACTCATTCATGTAAAATTTTTTTCAAAAATATTTTTTTGGTCCTCTGAGACAGGATTTGTCTGTGTGTAGCCCTGGCTATCTTGGAATTTGCTCTGTAGACCAGACTGGCCTTGAACTCACAGAGAGAGATCTGCCAGTTTCTGCCTCCCAAGAACTGAGATTGAAGGTGTGAGCCACTACCGCCTGGCATAAAATAAATATGCCTTTTAAAAAAAAATACCCAACAGAGTCAAGAAGAAGAGCTGGAGATGTAGTTCAGGGACACACTGCTTGTCTGTCATGTGTGAAGCCGTGGGTTCCATCACCAGTGTACACACACACACACACACACACACACACACACACACACACTCAGAATCTGAAGAAAGGATAACAACAGTGTTACCTTGTGAACATTCGTAAATTTGCACTTAGAAAGTGTGTGTTAAAAGAAAACCTGGACCGTCCCCTTTCTCTGCCTGTCTTCTTTCTTTGCCGACAGCAGGCTGGGCTCTGTTCCAGAAGGTAGACATGAGCCATGGGCAGCCAGCTGTGTGGGGGATTACTCCCCTGGACTGTAAGGCAGGGCAGCCCTGGACTGCAGCTGGAGACCAGAGGAGCAGAGACAGAGGCCTGGGCAAGGCTTTTAAGGTGCCTGCTTCCCCCACTCCCAGCTCCATAGGACCCCCAGGGCCGGGATAAATCCCCACAACTTCCAGGATTTCTCCAGATGTATCAGGGCAAACAAGGTTTAACCCTCTGCTGGCCAAGAGCAAACGACACATGCTTTGGCCTGGAGACTCCATTTCTACTTTGTCTTCTATAAACACGTGCAAGGATGCACAGAGATCTGGGAAGTCCCTGCAGCAGGGTTTGCAGAAGGGGAAGTCTGGAAGGTTCCCCTTAAGCAGCCAATGAAGGAGGCCAGTGGGCAATAGAACACTCAGATGGCTGAGCCCAGCCACAGCATTGCACAAAGTGGAACACTGCCAGGTCTGATGGGGCAGGCCTCTGCCCATTGTTCTAAAGGTTGAGACAGGATGGAAAGTTCTAGGCTAGCCTGAGCAACTTAGTGAGACAATGTTCCCCAATAAATATAAAAGGGGCTGTAGCTCACGGATGGAGTACGGATGGAGTACGGATGGAGTACTTATCTAGAGCATATGTGGTTCTGGGTTTGGTTCTCACCACCATAATAAAACGAACTCTGGAAAACATTTCAAGGTACATCCAAGCTGTAAAGCAGTAGGCAACAGGGGTAACGCTGGCCTCTAGTTGCAGTGGCTTAGGGCACATTAAGTAAACAAAGCAAGCTGGCTCTGCCATAGAGGTGTGCACCTTTAAATTCCAGTACTTGGGAGGCCAAGGCAGACAGTTCTTTGTGAGTTCGAGGACAGGTTGGTTTATATAGTGAGTTCTAAGACTGCATAGACTCTGTCTCAGGAAGAAAGAAAAAGAGAAAGAAAGACAGACAGAGAGAGAGAGAGAGAGAGAGAGAAAGAGAGAGAGAGAGAGAGAGAGAGAGAGAGAGAGAGAGAGAGAGAAAGGTAAGCTGCAATTAAAATATATCATTTTCATAAGAAGTCAAAACTACATGTGAATGTTCCCACAGCTTGTATCTAAGAAGCAGGAAGGGCTTCTGCCTTTTTCTGTGACACCTTTTTCTACTTTCAATTCTAATGAGAGCCCTGTGTGCTGTCACATGAACCTGCAGGCTGGCACATGCTAGACAACCATCTACCACTGAGCGGTAGCCTCAGCCCTTTCTAGGGACTTAGTATTGTGATTTATAAATAGAGAGAAGCCAGGCATAGGGACACACATGCCCATCATCCCAACACTTGAGAGGTGGAGGCAGGAGGATTGAAAGTTCAAGCTCATTGTTGGCTACACATCTAATTCAAGGCCAGCCTGGGCTATATGAGACTCTGTCTCAAAAAGCAAATTAAATTAAAAAAAAAAAAAAAAAAAAAAAAACACTGACAGCCCATGGAAGCCCACCTCTTTGGGAGACTGAAGAAGCAGCTAATAGGCTGGGTGGCTGGGTGGCAATTAGACTCTGCCTTTTATACTGATTTACACAGTGTCTCACACTGTAGCCTGGCTGGCCTGAAACTCACTATGTAAAGCAGGCTGGCCTTGAATTCACAAGGATCTGCTTGCTTCTTTCTCCCAAGTGCTGGGATTAAAGATGCTTGCCGTTTCTCCAAGCACCCTTCCTTTCTTAAAACAAAACAAAAATCACTGTTTACTCGGGGGGAGGGGAGAGCACATGCCGCCATGCCATCACACACGTGTGGGCATCAGAGGAGAACTTGTGGGATTTGGTTCTCTCCTTCCACTCTGTGGGCTCTAGGGACCAACCTTAGGTTGTCAGGATTGGGAGTAGGCACCTTCACCAGCTGAGTGGCTCCCCGGCCCCTACTCTGTATTTTAAGAGAAACAGGAGCCACGGTGAGTCCAGTCCTTTGTGTCCACCCCTTGCCTGCAGCCTCCAAGCCAGTGCCTGGGGGCTCAGGCAGGCTGACCAGTCTCTCGGCACCCCTGTGAGCCTCTGGGGAGCCAAGGCCATGCATGTATGATCCTCATGTATGTAAGTGCATAGCAGGTCCTATGTGTAGACTGCCAGCGTAATGACACACGCAGCTTTGATGTTCAACAGAATGGAGGATCGGATCAGCTCTGTATGTGTGGCTCGAAACACTGGCAAAAGACCCGGGCTTAGACTTGTGGACAGAATAGAGGTATTGCAGCCTCAGAAGACAAATGTGGGTTTGGAATTATAGATACAGATGTGGAAGAGTTCACAGGTTCACAAGGAACTGCAGATTATTAGACTGCAGATAAAAGGGATATGAAGGAAGTATTCCACTAATAATCAGTTAAAAGAAAAAGAAAGGCCAAGGCCAATTTAGCACTTAATCAGACTATTAGGGCCGGGCAGTGGTGGCGCACGCCTTTAATCCCAGCACTTGGGAGGCAGAGGCAGGTGGATTTCTGAGTTCGAGGCCAGCCTGGTCTACAGAGTGAGTTCCAGGACAGCCAGGGCTACACAGAGAAACCCTGTCTCGAAAAACCAAAAAAAAAAAAAAAAAAAAAAAAAAAAAAAAAAAAAGACTATTAGGACCGCCAGGCTCCTTTGCCTTCTCCAAGTCTCCTAGAGAGGGGGACCCTGACCCAGAGAGATCAGAGCCCAGAGCCAGGCACTCATCCCCTGGCACTCCACGCGACTTCCCTGAGGGTTGAGGAAGGACGCTGGTGTCACAGCAATGTCCAGGAAGTCAACTCTGCCTATCTTATTTGTAAATGCAAACACAGGCTCTGTGCCCAGCTGGCCACCAGGTGCAGGTTTGCCCCCACTGCACCCCACTCCCACCCTAGAGACCTCCTGGCCACCTGGCAGGTGGGTACTGGCTGGCTCAGCCCCTCTCCCTAAGCTCTGAATAACTTTGTGTCAATCAACTTGTTTGTGGAAGACTTTGGCCTTGAAGGTCACCTGTCCCCATCTCAGGGAGAATGGCAGACCAGCCACACCTGCACATGCAAGGAGTCAGAGGGCTGAGAACAGAACTGGAGGTCTGGGGGCCCCCAGGTCAGTTCTTGGCTATGTCAAGATCTGTGAGTGTGGCCCTGTGCCTCTCAGCCTCAGTTTTCTCCAGTGTGCAGGGGTGGTAGCAACCCCACCCTGCAGGTTCATGGGAAAATTCTCAGGCAATCAGCTACCTCATGACAGGGGCTGGGCTCCAGGAGCCAGGCTGTTTACAGTGGGTGTGTCTGTCCCTTCTGAGTTTTGGGTTCCCTGCAGCTGAGCAAGGGGGTGTGCAGTACAGGGGTGGGAAGTGACTGGGTGTTCATAACAGGAAGTGGAGGTGGCGGAGAATGCTCTTGTGTCTGGGGCAAGCGTGGGCTTGGGCTTGGGAGCAAGTGTGCTCACATGGGATTGTGCAACCCACCTGCCTAATGGCTTCCTTCTGCGTGAGGGTGAAGAGACACCACCTCACGTGGCTCCCCTCTCCCCTTCAAAATGGTCCTCCCTCCCAGCCCCTGTAGCTCCCAAGCTCCTGGGACACTAACAACTCCAGGTCTTTGCACACAGCCTGTGCCAGTCTTCACAATAGCATCCTTCTTCAGCCTCTCCTACATACCAGGAGAGGTGTCCCACTTAACAGCCTGTCTCAAAAGCCTGGGCCAGGCCCACAGACATTGTTACCAGAGCTTGCTCAGACTACATACAGTGACCCGCTGGATGTCCAGCTTGTTGGGTTATCGCCTGCTGCTCAGTGAGGGGGTGTCCATGTGATCCTATGCTCACCACTCAGCTGTCTGCTAGACCAGCCTCTGAGAGTGAACTTGGAGTTCTGTGGGTACATGGGCACCCATGTAAGAGGCTTCAAGGGACCTCTGGCCTCGTGGCCATCTGGCTGAAGGCAGAGGACTGTCACCGAGCTGGCTGAAGTAAGAGATGGGGACCTAAAATCTCATTTCCAGCTCCTAAAACAGAGGTCCATCTGCTACCTGGACCACCTTTCCCACAACAGACTTCCATCAGTCCTTGGGAACACCCCAAGGCCTTCAAAGGCAGGTTCCTTTATATGCCTGTTTGAGACCATGCTACCCATTTGAAATCACCTCAGTGGCCCATTAGGTTATCTTATGTCTGTTCCTCCAATTGAAGGGAAGCTGCGTGAGGCTTCACTCGTCCAGTCCCCTGCAGCTTCAGGTGAATAACTGGCCCAGGACATAAACCTGGGAAGTATCTGCTAAATGAACTAATGGTTAATGAAAAGCCCTACAGGGCCAGGCATGGTGGCACACACCTTTAATCTTGGGGGATGGAGGCAGGAGGATTTCTGTGAATTGAAAGCCAGCCTGGTTTTGGTAGAGTCCCAGGACAATCGGGACTAAAGAGAGACTTTGTCTCAAAAGGACAACAATGATAACAACAAAGGAGATAGATAGATGATAGATAGATAGATGATAGATAGATAGATAGATAGATAGATAATAGATAGATAGATAGATAGATAATAGATAGATAGATGATAGATAGATAGATAGATAGATAGATAGATAGATAGATAGATAGATAGACAGACACTCTGACTTAAAGGGCACCTCTCTATTTATGTATTTGTGGACATAAACAGGTTCAGACAAGGCAAGCCTCCAGCCCAAATTTACACAGCAAATAGCCAGACCAGGTCAAACAAACAAGCTAGCCCCTGCTGGAGCCTAGGTGCCCAAGAATGTATGAGGATGACCTTGGGTCACCAGGCAGGCTTCCCTCCAGCATGTCCTCCCCATGTCATTGGCCCTGAAGTGGGGGATCTCAGACATCCACTGCATGAGGGAAGAAAGGAAGACTCAGGTGAGAAACTCCTCGGGGTTGTCAGCTGAGATGGCCAGTCTGTGTGGGCCAGTGCCAGGGAACCAGTAGGCAGTGTATTTATTCATGTAAGGAACCAGAGAAAGTATCGTTACCCGTGGGCAAAGGCCTCCATGACATCGAGCAGACCGGCTGCTGTGTACTCAGTGACAGTGGAGGAGGAGGAGCTACCATAGCCAGGGGCAGGTCTGTGCCAGGCCTTAAGTTGGTCCTTGGTGCATACTACCTTGTGGAATCGCCATCACACTTTGTAGCCAACTCTTGCCGGCGTCCCAAACATCTTCCTCATCTAGTTATATGCTTGCCGGCATCTGCCTGAGGTCTGGGCAGGAGGCTCAGCAAGCCTGCACGTGTGTCTTGACTTGAACCCATTTCTTCCCTGGGCCTAGTTCCTTGTTCCTCTGTTAAACTAACTCTCTCTCTCTCTCTCTCTCTCTCTCTCTCTCTCTCTCTCTCTCTCTCTCTCTCCCCTCTCTCCTCTCTCCTCTCTCCCCACACACAGGCTAAAGACCTAACAAGTGGAGAAACTGAGGCCCACAGAGGCTCCCTAACTTTCCAAATCCAGACTGTGGTGGCATTCACAAGCCAGATCCAGAGTCAAGAATCTGGAGTTCAGCCTACACTAAGAACCAGCAGGATACTGCTCTCCAAGGGCCCAGAACAATTCAGCTTCATAGAGGAGTTTAGGATAAGTCCTGGCTTAAGGGTTCGGGGACTCCCGAGTCCCACCACAGGAGATCAGACACATGACCTGGTAACTCTGCTGCTCTCAGTGGCCAGACATGACTGAGGCTCTGTGCCCAGCACATGACATCTGCTCTTCTCTGCCATGATCTCCTAGAGTATTCTCTCACATGGGGTTCATTCCCTACTGGACACAATCCACAATCTCTGTCTCCCCACCAGTCTGCTGCACACATGCGCAGTGCCATGCAGCTCACGTCCATGCTGGTCACTGTAGTGAAATGGTCAGTGCTCATTGTCAGCTTGATAGAATCTAGAGTCACTTGACTGGAGGGTCTCTGCGCATGTCCGTGGAATTGTTTTGCTTGGATGGGAAGAGCTAGCTACTGTGGATGGCAGTTCCCCGGCTGGCATTCTGGACCATCTAAGGAGAGTAAGCAAGCTGAGCAGCAGGCATTCATGGCTCTGCTTCCTGGTTGTGGATGGGATGTGAGCGGCGGCTTCAAGCGCCTGCTGTCTGATTTCCCTGCCATGACAGTCTGTACTTTTAATTTGGCCTCATCCCTTTTCCTCTCTGGACTGAGTAACTCCAAGAGTCATGGCCTCTTTCCTGTCTCTACTGCTTGTCACTCTGTCCCCTAGTTTGCACAGGCTCTGGCCCTCCAAGGAATCCCCACATTGACACCCGAATTTGTCTACTTTGGCCAATAATCTTGTATAAGATTCTGTACCCCAGACTGGAGAGATGGCTCAGAGGTTAAGAGCATTGACTGCTCTTCCAGAGGTCCTGAGTTCAATTCCCAGCAACCACATGGTGGCTCACAACCTTCTGTAATGGGATCTGATGCCCTCTTCTGTTGTGTCTGAAGACAGTAACAGTGTACTCATATAAAAAAAATAAATAAATCTAAAAGAAAAAAGACCCTGTACCCCAAGATACCAAGACAGCCTTCTAAGCCGTGCACTCACCCCGAGTGCACTTGGTCTCTGTGGGCTAATGAATCTTTTCTTTCAGGGCAAATACTCACAGAGGCAGGAAACATCCCTGAAGAGCCACGGTGTTACCTTTCTAATGGTAACACTGACAAGATCCTGGATCATGGATGGCCCAGAGGCAAAGCAGGTTGAGAAATGCCACAAAGTAAAGGGAGTGGAAGCCAGAGTGGGCATTTGAACCTACGGAGTTCAGAGCTTTCCTGACAGAGGGGGCAGTCTGAGCATCAGCGGGACGTAGGGTCAAGCAAGACCAACCAGGAACCTCGAACTCGGTGTGGGTGCTCAGCATGGGATTTATAGCAATCATTTGCCTAGGCCAAGCTACAAAACCACAACACTCTGGAATCAAAACCCACCTAGGCAAGACCTAACTCTGGTCTCCTGAAGCTACAGAGAAGCTTCCTGGCAGAAGGCATCTCTCTGAGGCTCCTTCCAGGGGTCACCCTTTTGTATAGCATGATGGGAAGAGTCAAGGAGAGGCTTCAGCTAAGGCAGTAGTAACTGAAGTGGAGGGTGAAACGAGAGCCAGACGACGCAAAGACGCAACCCTGCCTAGGAGGATCAGCCTCAGGGAGCTCCCTTCTCTTACTGAAGGGCTGTGTGTGTGTGTGTGTAGGAGGGTGAGCCCCCAGAACACATGCAGGCTCAGGCAGCTCAGAAAAGAAGACCCCTTGAAACCCCGTCTAAGCTGCTTAGCAATGCAAGGGACCACTTCAAGGGCAGGGAACGGCCCATCACTGGGAACAAACAAGAAGATGTAACAGGTGAGCCAGTGAGATGGCTCAGCAGGTGAGGGTGCTTGCTGTCCAGCAGGCAACCTGAGTCCCCTCCCGCTCGATCCCCCAGGAAGCATCTGATGGGAGGAGAGAACTGAAAGTTCCTGAAAGTTGTCCTCTAACTTCTACAAGCATACTGTGGTGCTTTGTATCCCCACCACCACCACACACACACACAACTAACTAAAATAAATGTAGTAAAAAATTTTTAAATGAAAGGTGATGGGTCAACGGAGGCACAGAGGACTCAAGAGGCCCATGAAGTTATTGAAAGTCGAGGTGTGTTTTTCTCACAAGGCCCCCTGAAAGCTTCTAGCACTTGAAGGGGGTCACGCAGAGATGAAGTGGTTCCTTGCCAAGCGGGAGGCTACAAGAGGTACTTGTAAGGTTCCTCTACAGTCAAAGACTCCAGGAGGTCGGTAGCCTTTAAGATTCCTCAAAGTCAGGCAGCTGAGACTCAGTGCTACCATAGGGTAGTGGCTGACCTATCTGAACCCCCCATCTTACCTGCAGAACACACTCGGTCCCGGCCTCTCCTAACCTCACACCCACCTGTGGCCTCACGCCCCCTCAGGCTTCCGGCCACCCACTCCTCACTGTTCTCAGGACGCACTGAGTTCATCCCTGCTGTAGAAGCAGCTGCTCTTTAGATACCCCAACTCTTCTCATGACCGGCTCCACACCCTCCTCAAGTTCGAGTCTAAACACTGGATCTTCTAAAAAAAACCTTTCAGAACTTTCTCTCCCTGCCTCAGCTTCCTCCTGGCCCAGGATGATACATGGCTCGTGGAATCACTGGGACAAAGCAGCACATCTACCCATGTGAAGGGCAGCCCAGAGTCACGAGCCTCCTCCTTCACTTGGAAGCCTGCTTGTAACTTCAGTGTGAGGCAGAGGCAGAGGCAGAGGCAGAGGCAGAGGCAGAGGCAGAGGCAGAGGCAGAGGCAGAGGCAGAGGCAGAGGCAGAGGCAGAGGCAGAGGCAGAGGCAGAGGCAGAGGCAGAGGCAGAGGCAGAGGCAGAGGCAGAGGCAGAGGCAGAGGCAGAGGCAGAGGAGGCAGAGGCAGAGGCAGAGGCAGAGGCAGAGGCAGAGGCAGAGGCAGAGGCAGAGGCAGAGGCAGAGATTGGTCAGTTTACAACACCTTTTTCCTATTCATTTCTCAAATGAGGATACCAAGGCCCAGAGAAATACAGCTAGTCGAGGCCAAACAGAGATGTCAGCTTGTCTCAGGTTTCACTGACTCCAGCACCTGGAACCCTGCCCATACACAGTAGGTGCTTAGTGGTTGCTCCAAATGCCTTGAACACAGTAGGTGTTTAATAGTTGCTGCTGATTCTCAGTTCTTGGAAATCTATAGATGCACAATAGTTGCTTGAGGCCAAGTGGATGGATACATGGTCAATAATCACAGCTCCACTACACTCTGGACAGCCACGAGAGAGAGAGAGAGAGAGAGAGAGAGAGAGAGAGAGAGAGAGAGAGAGAACCTCAGACTCCATCAGTACCTCTCTTCATTCATGTCTAGGTCTAGGAACTTAGGTCCCTCTCAGAATGGCTGCTGGGATGTATTCTTGCCCCTGTGCCCTCACTCTTGTTTAGCTGAGAGAGACAGGACTCAGTGCCTCGGCCAGCTCAGCCTTGGTGTTTGCCCCACAAGGTCCCTGCCCAGAGCCGGGAGCAGGTGTGGGCTCAGGAGGCAGCTGCTGGCTCCCAGCCTGGCTCTGCCAGCTGCCCGCCGGGGGCCTACCCACCAGATGCATAATAGATGAGGTGCCCCAGCAGGCTGTGCCTACTTGGCATTTCAGAACTGCTAATGAGGCCAGCCCTGGGCCAGGCCCCAAGACCTCTGGCTCTATGACAGCTGAGAGAAGCCACTGAGGACAGGGGCCACCACCGAAGCCCACCTCACATCTGCTGCATCTGGAAGATTGAGCAGGTAGGCCTCGTTCACCAATCACTGCCTGTCTGCTCTGGGTCAGCCACTTGCCCTCTGAGTCTCCGTTTCCTCATCTATAAAATGGGAATGGAAATCTACTCTGGAATAAAATAATTCAAGTAAAGCACCTGGCACAGGACCTAGCGACACTGTGGAGGGGACACCTCTTGGTGGCAGGTGAGTCCTCCCTGTGGGACACTCAGCACTGACTCCCATTTGGGACATATTTGGGGCCACTTCCCTCTCTCTACTCTCCTGTAGCAAGACACCCATTTCTGTAGCTTCCATGCTCAACCAAGGTCCCTTATCCAACAAGAGAGGGAACCCAAAGCAAATCCACCTCCACCAGCTGCAAGACCTTTACCATCCTCTGGCTAAATTACAACCTCTGAAATGCAGGTCCACTCTCAGGCCTGACCAAGGCTATCACAGAAGAATGGCCAGCACCCTGTTGGCTGGGCTCTGTGCTTTTGCCTCCAAGGCCCCTAGCTTTCAGGGCAAATCAACTGCTTCTCTCAGGTTCTTCCCAGAAGCTCCTGCCTTGTGTAAGTCCATCATCTGGATCCAGACATCTTGTCCTCCTTCCTTTGTCTGGATCCACCTTAAATGCCCAGCCCCATACACCAGGATAGCTGGGTCCTTAGGCCTACAGAGGCAGCAACACATCTCCATTCCATGATATCCACCCAGGCACTTGGATGGGTGCAGTAGCCCCATGGGGGATGGAGCCCTGTTGATCTGCGACTCAGAGGTATATGAAGTGAAGCCCTGAAGGCTCTGTGACAGAGGAGTGCAGAGCCTGCTTCATGCTTCAGGGTCACATGGACACATTCAATGCCACAGACATCACCTCGTAGAACCTCCCATCTCAACAAACGTGTTGAACTTCGAGCAGGGCTCTGAGAAAGGACTGACCTGCCCAAGGTCCCCCAGCTAGAACATGTCAGAGACGGATTCCTCCCACACCTGTCAGCCTTCCCAATCCTTGCTCTTTCTGCTAACTAGGGAACAATCAGTAACGTGTGTGAGATAAACAGGCAGGCGTGATGTGGGATCAGAAAAGAACTCCCTCCCCCGCCACCCAGCAGCTGAGGAAGGTGTCTGGAGGAAGCATGCCGGGGTGGCAGGGGAGACTACCATGTGCAAAGCATCATGGTAGTTCTAACCCGGTGACCCTGTCAACCAGAGATGCAGGCCATGTGAGAAATAAAGCCCTGCTAGAGAGGAAGGCAGAAGCAGTCCATATGTATCAGGAGATACCGTAGGAAAGCTGCCATTCAGAGTATAGGCTAGGACAGGGTCTGCTGTAGGAATGGGGTGGGGTGGGGCACACCTACGTTAGCACCTTGGACAGCTGCTCGGGCACTGGCAGGGCAGGGCAAGGAATTATGGATAACAGGTGCATCCTGAGGACGCAAGATCCCTACATCCCAGGGAGTGTCAAAGCCACACAGCTGGTCAGTTGCTCTCAGCCCTGGGACCCTGTCTCTAGCTCTTGGTTCCTATCAGGTTCCCATGTGGGTTCTACATCGGGTCAAAGTTCAATTCTCTGTGGCCTTGGGCAAGTCATTTGTCTGAGCTGTGTCTCATCCATACCTAATTAGAGATAACAGCCCTAAAATCAGAGTTGTGGTCAGGATGACTTGAGGCAACACCTACCAAGCACCCGACAGTCACAGAGTCCCTGACAAATGGCCATTACTGCTGTTTGAAGGTTTTCAAGGGAGCCACGCTCCTTACCTCTGCATCTCCTCACTCCACCCCTGCTCTGGGCAGAGCAGGCCAGTTTGACTCAGCACAGCATCAAGGGCAAAGCTCAGAAAGGGAGAGTCACTGGCTCCCAAGCTGCACAGCGAGTAACAAAGGGACCAGAGGAAGTGGCCCTGGAGATCAGTCTGGACACCTGTGTCCTTCTTGCCCCGCTTGCTTCCTGGGACCCTGGGCCCATGCCAGCAGCTGGAGCACTGTGGGTGTGCAGACCCCAGGAAGCCCCCAGCAGGAGCAGGAACCTAGAATGGGGGCTGGCGCCGCCAGGGGGAGCTCCCACCAGCAGTGAGGCAATTGCAGGAACAGTGGGAAGGGCCATGTGATGTTAGTGACAGAGAAGCCAGGAGGTGCCTGCCTGGGGGCATCAGGTGCCCACTGCCGTGTGAATCTCCAGGTAAAGCTGCACCTCTACCCACTGCCTGGCGCCTCTTGGTGTTAGGGAAGCTGCTGATGCCACCCCCTGCAAAGGGAGGGCACAGACACAGGAAAGAGCTTCAGAGATGGGTATGAATGGGACTAGAGGATTTGGGGTCGGCAAGAAGGCAGGACACCTCCCGTGCAGTGGGGAGGCACACCAGGACAAGGACTGGAGAATGGGAAGGGAAGGAAGTATTTGGATGAGGGCCTCTCATACACCAGCCTGGGTCTGCACACCTTAGTTTTCTAATCTCACACTACTAAATAGGCATCTAGATGCCCATATCCCAGATGAGATAGCTGAGGTTTGGAGAAGTGGCAAAACTAAGATCTGACTCCAAGGCTGAGCTTCATCGAGAACTGTGGGGAGAATATGTGAGTTCTAGGGGAAAGATCTCCCATGCCCTTCCCTGAGGGGCTGAAGGTCTGATTTGTCATTATACAGGGTGGGAATGGGCTGGGGGTGCCCCCCCAGGGAGCAGCCAAGGCAACCCAGATGCTCCCGAGGGTCCCCGGTACTCACCACACACTCTGTCGAGGGGAGAAGGATTTGTCCACCCTGAAACACAGTAAGTGGACAGCCCATGAGGGGAACATCCATCATGGCCTTGCAGGGAGCTCCAGACCCATTCCGATCTCTCCTACCCCCTGGTGGCCAGAGGAGGCACTGCTGCTAAAGGTGCCCAATGTCCTCAAAATACAACCAGACCCTGAGGTCAGTTTGGACCCTTGGGAAGGAGGGTTGAGGATATACAGTAAGGATCAGAAACAGGGAATATGAGTGTAGGCAGGGGTGGAGTCAGAAGTAGTTCTGATCCAAGCAGAGAAGGCCAGTGTTAGAGGGGCACAGTAAGGCGGTAAAGTTTCAGACAGGTGTGCTAGGTGGCTATGGCCTATGGCAGGATTCCATGCCCTCTCCAAGCCCCATAGCCTTTGTGCTCGCTCATATCTACCTGGGAGCCAGTCACCTGGGGACCTGGGCAATCCTCCCATCACCCCAACACACACCTCTGCACTTCCGAGTTCACAGGCACCCCCAGACTACATTCCCCATGCCCTGTAGGCCTGGCCTAGAGGAGAGTGGGTGGGCAGGGCCTTGCCCACCTTCTCCCGTGTTCTCTGAGAGGGCACCTTGATGTGGAGGAGCCTTGGGGCTCCGCCCTCCTTCCTAGTGGGGGACCACAGGACTGAGCGACTGTTGGGAAAACAAACAACCCTTGCCTTTTGCCTGAGGCAAGCAGGGAGCAGAGAGGAAGGAAATAACTGAGCTGCAATGGTTGGAGGGTGGGGGACATGTAGGGGCTGGGCCTTGGGGGGGGGGGCAGTGAGCTAGGTTGCATGGAGGAGCCTGTTGGGGAGAAAGCAAGACTGGGAGAACCAAAACTCACACCCAAGGTTACAAAGCAGACCCTGCCCTCACCTGAGCTGCTTGGATAACATAACCAGGAAGTCCCACACCACCTAAGCTCCTGGCTTCACTTGACTGCTAAGGCCTTACCCCCAAAAGGTGCCTCTCTGTCTGCCCACCCTGTCCCTCTGCAGGGGGTCTCCTTTGAGGTTGAGCAGCCAGGAAGAGAGTACCTCCCCTACACACAGCTCACGGGACACTGACTGCACCCCATAGTACCACACCAAACCCTAACTGTGTCCCTCTGACAGTTATGAGGCCAGACTGGTGAAGGTCACACAGCCCCTTGGCTGGCCCAAGAAAGGCCACTGGGCCCAGTCTCTGCAGCCCATCACCCTATGGTTTGCCAAATCTCTGCTAACTGGCTATAATCCCATCCCACCTCTGCATCCCTCAGGGGTGGGTGCTTAGGGGCAAGGAGGTGAGGCCCGCTAAGATGGACCATCTATCACTCAGCCCTCAGCCCCAGCCTCCAGGTCAGGCAGGAAGCATATAGGGTGGTCGGCTTGTAGAAGACAGGGTGGTCAAAGTAGGAGTAACCAACTTCTAAAGCCTCAGTAGAGGGACTGCAGAGGCAAAGTAGAGCCTTCTGAGACTGCACCCCACCACACACACCTAGCCCTGTACCCACCCAGTTGGGGACACACACAGGCGTGGGCACACACACACACAGGCAAGCACACACACACACACAGGCAAGCACACACACAAGCACACACACAGAGGCATCCTTCAGTCTCACAGGCATGTTTATAGACACTGTGATCCGTACTTACTCTCACCCCCACATGTGCACGTGAACACCCAACAGAGCGCGCGGGAGCTCACGAGCCCCGCGCACGACTTGGATGTATGCTTGCCTCGCAGCCTCCGCACCCCTCCCCACCGCGGAGGCCACCGCACCCAAGCAAGACCCCGGGTGCGCACATGCACTCGCGCACGGGGGCGCACCTACCCTCCATAGGCACCGAAGGTGAAGCTGCGCTTCCGGCCGCTCATGGTATCGTTGCCACTGCCCCGTCGCCAGCCCAACGCGGGGTCACCTTGGCAACGCCGCCCCAGCCCGGACCGTGTGCGCCCCGGGCCGCCCGCCAGCTGAGGTCCGGGTACAGAAAGGGCTGCTTGTTCGCTCCGGGCCGCGGGGCTTTCCGAGAGCACCACCCCCAATCTGCAGCCCGGCCCCGTCCACAGAGCCACCTCCAGTCCTCCCCAGGGAGAGGTGCCAAGGGTGTCCTACAGGGAAAGTTGGATCAGCCTGGCCTCCAGCTGAGCTAAAATGCTGAGATGGTGCACGGCCCAGGGGCTGATGGCCTTGAGGCCCCGTGCCAACATTGTTCTGCAGGTCAGCCAGAGAATGAGGGACCCTCCTGTTGACCCAGCTGAGGCCCCCTTAGAACTCTCCATAACTCCCGTTTGAAGAGCAGCAAAGCGGGCAGGGGTTGGAAATACATCTAGCTCAGGATCCTCCATGAATTCACGTTGGGAGACAAACAGGGTTGAATCACACATTTACTCGACAGACATAGTAGATCTCCACTGACCTGAGCTCGACTCTGACACTCCTGGAGATATCAGCTAACAGTGGACACAGGCCCAACCCCCTGCCAGGCTCCCTCGCTGTCCAGAGAGGCCCCGTGAGCCTAGAGTGTTCCTGTGGAGCCTTCTGCTTAGGGAATTTCAGGGCCAGGCTTCAGAGGGAGTTGAGAGGAGGGAAAGGGGAGGAGGGACCACTAAAGGAACCAGGCCAGGTGGCAAGGATTCTCAGAAGCTTTTTTGTAACTGAGCTAAGGAGGACTACCTCTCCTTCATCTTTTGGAAATGACCCTGTGATTGACGAGGGTCTAGACTCCAGTCTGCTTCACGCAGACAGGGCTGGGCCAGGCTCACAATAGTTACTGAATCAGCTGCCCCTCAGCCCGGCTCCATGCTCAGATGAGCAGAGGAGGCCCGAGGAGGGCCCTGCAGGGTTCAGAGCCCTGGGGGTGGGACGGTCCTTTGAGGTTGCTAAGAACTCCCACCTTAGTGTCTGGCTCCCTCCTGGCCCTCTTGGCAGAGTGCTCAGAATGAGGTTGGGGATTGAGGTGATTGTGCTGGATGCCAGCTGCAGGCTCTGCTGAGGAGGAACCTCCACGCAGGGCAGTGTTAGAAGCCCATTGTGTACTGAGCAGTCAGCAAGGGCTGGAGAGTGGGGAGGGGTGAGTCTGGAAGCGCCTCAGTCCTCCATGGAGGAAAGGACAACTTGTCCCGACATCTGTGGAGCAACAGAGGTTCTCAGGTACTAAGGAACAGAATGGGGCAGGAAGAACCTGGATCTAGCCTGGGCAGTATGTATAGTGGGGGCTCCCTAACCCAGGGCTCCCCCAGGACTCCAGCTCTATCTGGACTGTGCTACCCCCTGGAGCACAGGCTTCAGCCTCCTTAGGTTCATTGAGGGGGCCCAATTCCTGAGTGGATTCTGAATGTCCAGTTGGCAGGGTAGCCAAGAAGCCACCAACATGCCAAGTTTCCCAGCTGGGCCTGGCCCCAGGGAGGCCCCCCTGGTGTTGGGACAGAGGGCCCTTGAGACAGGCCATGGGGGCTACTGGGTTCCCACCAAGGACAAAGAACCCAGTGTGGGCTCCAGCCTCTGAGCCCTGCCCAACTGCAGCTGCCTGGTTGGCAAGAGATGGGGGTGGGACAGTCAGTGAGCGAGTTCATGTTCTCTCAGCCACAGATGTGGCGGGCACTCCATGGCTAGCTCCTAGCTACCCCCACCTCCTTAGGCCAGCAACCATTAAATACACCCTCTTAGCCTGTGCAACCCCCTATAAGAATTCAGTCTACATCACAATCTGGATACGGAAGATGAACAGCCAAGGACGGGGGATGGGGCAAGCCTGCACTTACATCCTCTGGGTTCTCCTAGGGTGCCAACCCAGCTCTCTCATCTGCCCACTGTGTGCCTAGGGTAAGGTGCTTCACCTTTCTGTGCCTCAGTTTTGTCAATCATAAAACACTGGGGATCTTACCTAGCTCTCTCTCTCTCTCTCTCTCTCTCTCTCTCTCTCTCTCTCTCTCTGTGTGTGTGTGTGTGTGTGTGTGTGTAAAACCTTCACTGCAGCATGATTTAGAGAAATCTTAACTAGATGAGTTTGCCATTCTACCAGGATAACAAAATTTTACTGGTAAAAAACCTAACTGGCCACCCAGAGAGAGATGCAGAGCCACAGGGCCATGAGAAAGAATGGGCCAGGTGTGGTAGCCATGTCTGAAACCCCAGCACTCAGGAGGCAGAGGGAAATGGATCTCTCGGAGTTCCAGGCCAGCCTGGTCTACATAACCAGTTCCAGGCCAGCCAACATCACTACATAGTGACACCCTGTCACAATAAATAAATAAAATAATAGAACCAGGCATGGTGATACACACCTCCATGTGTCTCAAAAAAAAAAAAAAAAAAAGTGTGGGGTGGGGTGTGGGGGCGCTGCTGGAGACATGCTCAGAGCACCGGCTGAGGACCTTGGTTTGTTCCCAGCACCTCACAACCATCTGTAACTCCAGTTCCAGGGGATACAAAGACCTCCTCTGGTTTCCTTGGGTACCAAGCTGCCTATAGTACACATGTATATAGATACAGGCACAACACTCATACACATAAAATAATAATAAAACTTAAATAGGACCGAAAAAAGAATGAGACAGGTCTGTGTGAGTACACAGAACAGCCTCCCAGATGAACACACAGAAAGACAGCACCACACAGGACCCGCCCCGCAGTGGCTCTGGAAGACATCAGCTGCCACAGACTACTGTGACAGCGAGGGAACTATCCCCACTCAGCACAGAGTGGGTGCTTGCAGGCTGGCACTGAGGAACCCCAGCTGTACTCCAAGGAGTCCCCTTTCTTTGGCCTCTCACCTAGGAAAGAAAGCCATAGGCTTGGGGTGAGGCTCAGTGGGCAGAGGGCTTGCCTAGTATGCATGAGACCCTGGGTGCAATCTCCTATACAGAAAAAAAAAGCAAGAACCAGGCCCACATGTGGCTCACACCTTTAATCCTAGCACTCGAGAGGCAGAGGCAGGCAAATCTCTGTGAGTTTAAGGCCAGCCTGGTCTACATGTCCAATTCCAGGCCAGGTAACACTACATAGAGAGACCCTGTCTCAATAAACAAACAACAAGCAAGCAAACAAACAAACAGAGCCGGGCACGACAAGGGAGGTGGAGGCAAGAGAATCAGAGGTTCAAGGTCATCCTCAGCTACCTGAGACTCTGTCTCAAAAGGAAAATGGAGCTTGCTTTCCAGGCTCAGACTCCTCCTGGGAAGCCACCTCCAGGTGGCACCTCCAGGTTTGGCATTGAATGCATGCCAAACCCGGTGAAGAAGGGAAGATGAAGGGGTGGGGAGTGGTTCCTTCCCCAAGCTCACCAGAGGCTGAACCCTGAGCATCCAGCTTACCTGCCTGTAATGCTCCCTTCCCAGGCCCCAGCAAGGAACCAGAGAACAGAGTGAGGGACCTGGGAAGATCCCAGGCTGGCTCCACATGCTACTTGCCAGGGTCCCCAACCACCTTCTTCCCTCTCAAGTTACTCCCATGCAGGGATATGCTCAGATTCCCCTGGGCAGGAGGCATGGCAGGCCCGGGTTCCCTGCCCTGCTCTTGGCAGCTCCTGCGTGGCTTGGCTGGAATCTGTTTCCTCCCCGGGCTTAGGTCTGCTCATGTGTTAATCAGTCTCCCTCACACATGCACACTGATCTCTTTCTCTCCAGGCTAAAGGTCTAACACTGGCAAAGTACACTTGCCTAGAAGGAATTCCACCCACCATGGAAAGCACTCAAATCCTTCTAACCCAGTTACATCCACCCAGTCCCAGGAGCGGAGAATTCTAACCTCTAGGATGTCCTGGGTGGGGGGTATCCCCAGGACCTGGGGAAGAAAGTGTGGCTCAGCTCACACCCTCCCTGAGCAGCTGCCTGTGGTCCGTGTGCTATCCTGGTTCTTCCTGGAGGACCTGAGCTTCTCCAGGTCCTCGAGCACCAAACTCGTACAGTGCACACATACATATGTCTAACTTGTGCCTAGACGCCACATATGGACCTGCTAACATAAAAGCCGGGCCCCCACACTGTCAGCTCACGTGCACACACACGTGCACAGGTCAGATGAAGTTTGCACACCTGAGTCCTAAATCTAGATGTTACTCAGCTACTGACTGTGGCTAGGTCGGCACCCCCACAAGGCACCCAAGACCACAGATCTGTGCACTGAAATTACACTGTGTGGTGTGCATACAGACAGGTACACGTACACACATGCCCATCTTACGTGGCACCCAGCAAACTTCTGAGAAGAAATGAGGTATAGAGAATGACCTTTTGTGGGTCAGAGATGTGTGCAGTCAACCATGGCACCCCTGAGGAGAGCACAGCGGGGACACAGGCACCTCCCTCTACTCTCTTTGCTAAGTGAGCCTTCCCTGTTCATTTTCAGGGATGTAGGTCAAAGCTCAGGCAGATACCCACAGCACCTGCCAGGGTAGCATGCTGACTGAGCCCTGGTCCCTGAGTCAGGCTGGGTCTAGCCCCCAGGTTTGTGTATCACTTGCTATTTCTCAGGACAAGCTTCTCCAGGTCCACGAGCACCGAACTCGTACAGTGCACACATATATACGTCTAACTTGTGCCTAGACGCCACATATAGACCTGCTAACATAAAAGCCGGGCCCCTTCCTATTCTTGCCTCTGTTGGCTTACCTATAAGACGAGGAAGGAGTACCCTAACCACTCCTTAAAACATCCCCTTCCACACAGCTGGCCAGTCTGGGACTCTGAGCTCCAGCAGAGCCACAAAGCCCCCACCTTGGCTATGGTTCTCAATGAGGACACCTCCGCCTCCAAGAAGCATTAGGGAAATACCAGAGGGTGGTTTTAATTTAGCAATTACTGAGAGTCACCACAGCCATTCAGAGGGTGGCAGCCAGAAGAGCTATTCAGGGAGAGTCCCACTCAAGGCTTCCTCACACGGACTGCCCCGCCTTGCATGTGGGCACAGCCTGGTAAGCTGGCCTGGCCCCTAAGTACTTCATACATCAGTATTGATCTGTGATTTTCCTTGTTTTGTTCTGTTGCAGTGCTGGAGTAGGGTAGAACCCATGACCTTGAACAAGCCAGGCAATTGGCCTACCGCTGAGCTAAAAGCCCCAGCCCCGTGAGTATCTTTTTTGATGTGGCTTTAATCCATAATGAAATTTTCTGAGGTTCGGTTGCTGGAGTCATCCTGAGCTGGACGTCAGGTGCAGCGGTAAGATTTTTCTACTGTTAATGGAAAAAAGTGTCTGTCGTAAATACCAAGGGTTTGGTTTCTTCTGTGACTCTTGTGGTGTGGTCGTGCCAGGGCATTCGCCCAAAGTGGGGCACTGTTTGGTTCTCTCGTGGTGAAATGTCATTGGCTTTTGAAATGATCTGGGCAGGCTTATTATCTAGGCATGTTAAATCTGGAAATGAAGACTGCTCTTAGTACCCTCTGAACGCGGTTTAGGAGTCAGAGGCGGTCCCTGGCGCCCTCATCTGGCCATTGGTGGAACTGCAGTCTAGCTCAAGCAGCTCTCCAGGACCAGGGACAGCGCCCCAACCCCAGCCCCCAGAGGCTCTCCAGGATGCGGACCCTGAGCCTCCAGAGAAAGCGCCTCAAATCCCTCTGTGCCACATCCTCCCTCCTTCCCTGATGCGGAGGCGGCCCCACAGCCTGTCCTCACCCTTCCCTGTAGACTGTGCCTCTCCAGGACACAATAGCACACCTGCGCCCCACAATGGTGGCACCTGCTTGGCCGCCTACCTTGTTCCTTCCACCCTTCGCTCCTCTGAGAGGATTGCTGAGCTGCACCTACGCACCCTGTAGCCTTTGTGATCCCCATAGTAGGTCCCAGGAGCTAGATCGTGCAAGAATAGTGTATCTGCCATGACTGAAGGGGAAACTGAGGCTGGCGAAGACTTCCCTGAGTGCTCCTCAAAACCTCACTCCCATCATTCATGCTCCAGCCCAGAACAACAGTAGCTACTCACTACCGAGGCCCTGTGCCAAGCACATCACTAATTAGGTCACACTGCTGCCCCCATTCCACAGGCCAGGAAACCCAGGCTCCTGGGGGCTGAGGGCCTGCCCGAGAGTGGGGGTATAAATGACAGCAAACACTCCATGATGCATTCACTCTGCCTTCCAAAAGAAAGCAGCTTTTCTGCTCTGGTCCTCACAGGCTGGAGAGGATGGGGCTGGAGCCCTACACTCCTACCAAGGAACATGATCTCTCTATTTGGTCAAGCTTTAGCCTTGAAAGACACACAGTAGGTGCTTAATAGGTACACGCTGATTGGTAGATACCTGCCTTCCAGGCACAGTTTTTTAAGCACAGCCACACAGCCTGGGCACAAAGCCCGGACACAGGGCAAGGCGGAGTCCACTGTGGGTAGGGACACAGAAGCAAGAGCCACACTGAGCAGGGGCCCAGCTCACAGGACCGGAGGCTGACTCGGAGTAGAGGCGATGCCCAGTGCTCACAGAGGGCTTGCACAGGGTGGTTATTTATACCAATAGCAGCAGGTGCACCTGCTGGGTCCTGCCCCATTTCTCTCAAGGGGAGGTCAGGTACAGCACGAATACTCAAGAGGGTACCAACTGACTGACCGATAACAGGAGAGAGGCAACTATCATAGGTGAGGCAGAGAGTGAAGGGGTGTCTGGAGATCCCGCACCTCACAGCCTAGCCCCTGACTCTCAGCCTCACTTGATGGGGGTTCATAATGGTATCCTAGGCCAGTTATGAACAGAAAGAAAGGAAAGCAAATGTTATCCCAGTCAGAACACACACACATGGTCTAGTGCCGGCATGAGCTTGGAATCAGTCGGGCCGGTGTTTGAATCCCCTGCTCCGCTTTTCCTGGCTGGTGACTTTGGGTCCTTTCATAAACTTTCAGAGCCTAGAATTTGTGACAGGTCACGGTGGTGGCGGTAGCTGCTCTTATCTCACAGAATTGTTTTTAGAATTTAAACGAGCTTGAGCCTAACATGGGGGGGGGGGTGTACCAAAAACAGGGACTCAAAGCCAGGCATGGTATGCATACTTATAATCCTAGCACTTAAGGAGCTGAGGCAGCCCAGCACTTGGGAGGCAGATGCAGGTGGATTTCTGAGTTCGAGGCCAGCCTGGTCTACAGAGTGAGTTCCAGGACAGCCAGGGCTACACAGAGAAACCTTGTCTCGAAAAACCAAAAAAAAAAAAAAAAAAAAAAAAAAAAAAAAAAAAAAAAAAAAGGGAGCTGAGGCAGGGGGATTGCAACTTCAAGGCCAGCCTGGGTTATATAGCAAGATCCTGTCTCAAAACAAAACAAACAGACAAGCAAACGCCTGAGAGGTGGCTCAGCAGTTTAGAGCACTGCCTGCTCTTCCTGAGGTCTTGGGTTCAATTCTCAGCAACCACACGGTGGCTCACAATCATCTGTAATGAAGTCTGATGCCCTCTTCTGGCATGTAGGTTTACATGCAGATAGAGCACTCATATACATTAAATAAATAAAAATAAATTTTATCAAAAAACAAAACCAAAGCATAAATATATGGCTAGTACATGCAACCTCAGCACTTGAGAGGCTGAGACAGGAGAATTGCCATGAGTGAGTGTGAGTAAGGTGAGACCACCTTAGGCAACATGGTAAGACCCTTTAAAAACAAAAGGCCAAGTCGGCAAAAACTGAGATGGGTCTTTAATATGGTTACTGGGCATAGCCATTAAATGTCCCAGGAAACCAGGTCCTGAGCTAACTTCCACACTGGCTCACAGAGTAACTTGGGGATAGGTCCCATCCCCTCTCTGGGCCCCTTTCTCTGTCTATAATGAGTGTTCTCCAAAGGCCTGTCTCAGTCTGGTTTCCCAGGTAGCCCAGCCCCACGGGCATGGCAGGCAGAGATGTCTCTTGGGTAGGGGCAGAGGTGAGGCCCTGAAGCACCCAGCCTCATCTCTCAACCGACTATCCCTGGTCCCAGCACCCCAGACTGGAATGGGGCAGGGAGTAAGAAGTGCCTTCTGACTATCCTGCCTCTCTGTCTGCAAGACCCTCTACCCTGGAATACAAATATGTCCTCTGTGTAAGATCTGGAGAGACGCCCATGACAACGATGATCTCCCTGAGAAGGGGTGAGTCACCCAGGGCTTCACATCTGGGCATTCCCCCTAGACCTTGGGAGGCAGGGTGACTCGTATGGCAGCTGCTATCCCATCTCACGATGAAAGTGAGGTTCAGAAAGGTAAGGGAGTGGTCCTTGGGTGTGTGCTTCTGGGTTCATCCATCTCCCTGAACACTGGAGACATCATGGGCTGTGGCTGTAACATATCCCACACTAACACAGGCTTGGTTCTAAGAGGTCCATGTGACACAGGGCAAGAATCAGAGAAGGCTCTTGGATGGCCAGTGAGGCCCTCCTTCCTCCCTGTCATGGGACATCGACTTTTCCCATGTTGGTACTGACAGGCTGATGGATAAAACTAATAGAAAAGACCCTGTCCTGGGGGTAGCCTAGCCCCTGCCCCCACCCCACCCCCGTGGCCAGAGCAAATTTCTTAGAGTGGCCAGGGAGTATGCCACCCCTCTCAATGGCACCCTCTCCTTCCCTGTCTTACTTTGTACACCACAGTGGTTAATAAAGGCCAACAGGGCCCTAATTAAAAATCTCAGCCCACCGAGCAACCTCCGGAGGCCACTCAACCTCTCTGAGTCCCTTATGGCTGATAATAACAGTTGCTGAGAAGTCAATGGGATAGATCCATAGAAAGTACTCATCCCAGGACTCAGTATACTGTAAGTGCTCAATTAATGACCCTCTGGAGTTCTGCCACTCAGTTCATATTCTCCCAGAATCCCAAAGGCACCTGGGCAGTTCCCGTCCTGGTGGTAAGGACTGCATACATTTGGGGTGATAGGGTAGGGTCGAGCCCCAGGCTTCTCTGTCCTTAGGAATTTCAACTACCTACACCTTTCTAGCTAGAAGCCTGGTGGCAGGGATGAGTGAGATCTCAGCCCTAAGGGCCCTGCCCAGTTTTGTTCTCGGTGGTACTTAGAGCTCAGAGACTGGCTACAAGGTGGGAGGCAGGTGTGAGTGGGCAAGGTTAAGGCCCACTCATCCCCAGCTGTAGCCCTGTGACTTCCTTAAGACTGCCACCAAGGCTGGCCCAGGGGCCTGCAGCAGTCTACCAGAGGGTGTGTGGCCATTCTTAATTTCCAAGGTCAGAGAAAGGATGATAAGGCAAAAGGCTTGCCAACCACCAATGCCGCCTTGTTCTGGCAACCCCCTGAGGTCAGTGGTTTGGCCCACTCTGAGATTAAGAAGTCAGAAATGTCCTCTAAGTTCTGGTCCTATGCAGTCAGGCAAGGGACACTCCCAAGGTCACCCTCCATTAACCATCTCCATCTGCCCAATGAGGGAACCCTGGACAGGGGCATCTGTCTCTCAGAGATTCAAGTCAGATTATCTGGAGCGGGGCAGAGGGCTGAACCCCACCATCTGGCCCCCATTTTCCCTCCCTCTGCAAATATGTGGCTTCCGTGGGCTATAGGAGGTGGCACAGGTGCCTGATCTCCACCTGTTATCCCTGTGCACCTTGCCAACAGCTCCAAATTCCCAGGGGTGCCTGAGGAACAAGCAGTCACAGAAACACCTGCAAGAGTAACACCCCCGGGGGCTCACGCAGCATAGCCATTATCAACCCTGGAGCCCTGCATCGGCCACAGGCCTCTCCTGCCACAGATCTATCGGCAGGTTCAGAGCCTACCCTGCTGCCCCACACAGTAAGGCAGGGGACAAGGTTCGGACTTTCTGTGTGGATGACAGGCTTGCTTCCTGCAGCTCTCAGCTGCCCAGTTCTCTGCCAGGCTACTGGCTTGACCCCTTCACCTGCTCCAGGGATAGGAGACCCAGCAGCCCTTTCATCTGCACACTCAAGGAAGATGAGGTTCCGGGGAGAAAGGCATTGGGCACCATGCTCCCAGCACGGCCAGGCAGAGAGCTGCACCTGTGCAGGGCTGCTCCCTCATCCCTGCCTACGGAGTTAGGTTGGGGAACCAGAGGCTATGCGTACAATGCCCAGTGGGCTCCCTTGTGACTTTGGGGCAATGCAGAGTTCTCAAACTAGCATTTGAGCCACCAATAAACCAGGTCATCGCATCACCCCTCCCTGAAGCTAAATGCCCCCAAGTCGGCCTCAGTGTAGCCTTTACTCCTCTCTGACATCCATGTTATCATGTACCGACACCTTTTATCTACCTTTTATCTATTTCAATTGCCTCGAAAATGTGATGTCATGGGAGGAGAAAAAACAATTCCACTACTCCCAAACACTGAAGGGAAGATTTAAAAAAAAAAAAAAAAAAAAACTATAAAATTTGGGCTGGGTGTGGTGATGCATGCTTAAAATCCCTTGCACTTGGGAGACTGAGAGGATTACCATGAGTTCAAGGCTAGCCTGGGCTACATAGTGAGAACTTAATAATAATAATAATAATAAAAAGATAAAGGGGTAGGTGATATGGCTCAGAGGATAAAGGTGATTGCTGCCAAGACTTGAGAACCTGGGTTTGATTCCTGGAACCCACATGGTGGAGAGAGGGAACTGACTCCTGCAAGTTGTCCTCTGATCTCCATATGTGTGCTGTCATGACCATGTACATACACACATAGGTAAGCTAATAATTAAATGTCTTTTTAAAAAGAGAGAGGAAACAGCAGTAAAGTAAATACACTAAAGTGGTAGTTTATATGTTTTTGTTTTTTGTTTGTTTGTGTTTTTTGGTTTTTTGTTTGTTTGTTTTTCAAGACAGGGTCTCTGTATGTAGCCCTGGCTGTCCTGGAATTCCTGTTCTGTAGACCAAGCTGGCCTCAAACTTACAGATTTGCCTGCCTCTGCCTCTGGGATTAAAGGTGAGCACCACCACCACCGGGCTTATTTATTTTTGAGACAGGGTTTCTCTGTGTAGCCCTGGCTGCCCTGGAACTCACTAAGTAGGCCAAACAGGCTCCGAACTCAGAGACCTGCCTGCTGTGCCTCCCAGGTGCTGAGATTAAAGGTGTGCGCCACTGCCTAGCGATGTTCTGCAGTTTTAAAAAGGATTTCTCTCCAGGTTTCCCTGGTGTTTGCTTGTCCACTGTAGATTTCAGTTTTCTGGAGCTCAGAGCTATTTATCCAAAGCGGCTCTCAGTGACTGTGCCTCTGTCCTCTTAACGCTCCCCAGAGGCTAGCAGACAAGAGCACCGTGGAGAACTCTGAGTTTGAAAAGGTCGGTGGCTCATCCAGAGTCGCACAGCAGAGATCAGAACTGGACTCTGGCTTGTGGTAGCATTTCATCTGCAGGTCCAGCGGCTGAGCCTGCACCTGAGCTACCGACCAGCCTTCTTGCTTCTTATTTTGAGACAGGGTCTCCCTGAGTTGTCCAGGCTGCCTTTATCTCATTCTGTACCCTAGACAGGCCATGAACCTTCACTGCTCCACCACATCCAGCAGTTTTCATTGTTTTAGACATGACCTCCATTTGTAGCCCAGGCTAGCCTTGAACTCAAGATCCCCCTGTGCTTGCTACCATTCCCGCTTTGATTGGCTTTAGATTCTTTATAACTCTTATCCTGTGTCTTTAATTATTTACTGGGCTTTTGGTTTTGGATATGGTCTCTCTCTCTCTCTCTCTCTCTCTCTCTCTCTATATATATATATATATATATATATATATATATATATTTCTGGCTGGGCTTGAACTTGCTATGTAGACCATGCTGGCCTTGAACTCCCAGAGATCCATCTGTCTTGGTTTTCCAAGTGCCGCTATTAAAGCTTTACACCACCTATGTCAATCTTTTTTTTTTTTTTAAATAATTTACTTACTTTAATTTTATGTACATTGGTGCTTTGACACCATGTCATCTGTATATCTGTATGAGGATATTGGATCTGTTAGACCAGGAGTTGTGAGCTGCCATGTGAGTGCTGGGAATTGAACCCAGATCCTCCAGAACAGTCAGTGCTCTTAACCACTGGTCTCTCCAGTCCCCCTATGTTAATCTTTTTTTTTTTTTTTAAGATTTGTTTATTTTGTGATTATGAGTACACTGTCGCTGTCTTCAGACACACCAGAAGAGAACATCAGATCCCATTACAGATGGTTGTGAGCCACCATGTGGTTGCTGGGAATTGAACTCAGGACCTCTGGAAGAGCAGCCATTAACTGCTGAGCCATCTCTCCAGCCCCTATGTTCATCTTTTTAATACTTACAAACAAAACAGAACAAAGAAATCCACAGTCCCTGTTTTACAGATAAAGAAATGGAGCCTCGGAAAGATGAAGGAGGAAGGCCAAACCATGCAACTGGGTGACAGAGTCAAAGGACAAACTCAGGTCTGTTCAACCTGACAGGAGAGTGGCCTCATGAGCAGCGGAGGCACAACCCCAGTAACAGATACCACAGCGACGGCCACACCCAGCTCACCTGTCTCCAGTCCTGCTGGTCTGTATGATGCTTGCTGACATCTCAGTCAGATCTGCCTGTTCTGTTTTGGGGTGCCTCCCTACCGGCGCCTCTCAGAGTCCTCTCCTTACCTATTTTTTTCTTCAGTCACCTGCTTGCCAAGTGTCAGCCCTCAGCCCTAAAATTAGAGCCTGTCTTGAAGGCTAAGAACATCCACACTACAAATGGGCACTACAATTGCAGCCTCCTGCCCTTGAGTCCCCCTCTTCCTTGGGCTGAGTCCAAGATGGCTGCCTCTGAAAGTCCAAAACCTGGCAACCCCTGGGCTAGCATAGCATAGCCTGTGGTAGTCTAGACCTAGGGCTTCTAACCTATAGAAAGTCCCCAGCCAGGGACTCTCAGTGATCACACTGCTCAACTGAGCCCAATTTCCCTTTCTCATTGGCCAGGGGCTACCTCTTCACACCCCTGACCCTCCTCACTACCGAGCTGGGCCAAGCTGCTTCCCAGAATTGGAGCTGGGCCCAGAGAGGAAACATGATTTGCCCGGCTGCACACCCAGCCAGAGGGAAGGCCACACTTGGGCTGAGGACCAGCGCTCTTAAGCTGTCTAGGGTAGGGGAACAAACGAGCATAATGGAACCCAGAGTCCCTTTTTGTCCCCAACCTGCCATCCACCTGCCCAGGAGCCTTCACCTCAGCCTACCCAGACACCTTTCAGTAACAGCTTCCCAGTGATCCTGGTCTCTAAGAGGCACAGCCAGGGTACCAGGGCCCAGCCTAGCAATAGCTCTGCCCTGGGAAAAGGCAGTGGATCTCCAAGGATCCTTCTGAATTCACACGAGCAGGTCCCCAGCCCTGCTGGGAGGGCAGAAGAGAAAACAGAACTTAAGTCAGGCTCTAACAAGGCAGCGGACGAAAGGGAAGCTGGGCCTGGGGCTGTCCCAAGCCTGTGCTGGGGCTCTGTGGTCTCAGGAGAGATCTGAGGGATGGTTCTCTGGGGAGGGTGGTAGATGAAAGGAGAACGTCTCAAACAACCCTTTGGGTAAGTGTAGGGTAGGATCAGGAACAGGGAAGGAACAAGAGCAGAAGGGAGAAACACGAGGCAGTTTCAAAGGCTGCTTTCCCATCCCTCACTGGGATCATAGGAAGCCCAAAGAGGGAATAAGGTAAGGGTTTGCTGGGGAAGGGGGTTCTGCTGCCCCCCCCGCCCCCCAGGGTGATGAGGCAGTTACATCCCGCGCGTAGGAAGCTGATGCCAGGCACGCATGTGAGCGTGTATCCATGTGGGCGCCTGAGCTCGTCTGCCAGGTTCATTTTTAAGGGCACAGGGCTTCCACGTGTTCCCTGCACGTTCATGTCTCCTGTCAGCACACTGGAGGCCACTGAGGTAGAAACATCCCCCCCCCCAACCCCCATGAAGGCTTCAAGATGCTCTTCCTCTCAGCCACAGAGGTGACATATGTCTTGTGGGTGGGTGGGGTCAGACAGGGTAGAGTATGCCTGTTCCTGAGTATGGGTCTCAGGGTACTTGTGAGTCAAGCCATCTTTGTGTTTGTGTCTGACTGTGTGGGGGGTCATGGTTGTTTGCCTACCATGTGTGGCTGCTGACAGTCTCTGACAGCTGGAACAAAGGCCTTGAAGACACACAGGTGGCATGGAAGACAGACCTGCCTCAGGAGTCCTTGAAGGGGCTCTCTGTTCTTAAACAGGACAGCATGGTAGGCCCAGGAGTAGGAGACAAGGCTTTCCGGCCTCCTGCACCTTCTCTCTGTGCAGACCCTGCTATGGGGCTGGGGGTGTTCCCTGAGGTCCAAGGAGAAAAGCACTTCAAGACAAAGAGGAGCCCTGTTGCACCCCAACATCTCAGAGAAAGGACCCTTCCGTGCCCTGTGCTGGATTATGGTTAGTGAGGCAAAGGCGGCTCCTGAGAGCAGGCCAGGCAAATACCTTGGGGAGAAGGAGAGGCTTTTCTCAAATGAAGCACTGAGCTGGCAAGAAGCCTGGGTGGGGGACATAAAAGCCAATGGGAAGGGCGTCCTGCAAGTAGAGACTCAAGACTTGCTCCATCCAGAGGCACCTTCCTCCCCACCCCCACAGGTAGTAGGAAAGGGCCTGGAATCCATGGAGAACCCTCTACCTGGCAAAATATCCTTGGATCAGGGTTAGTCAGGTGTGTTGGTGTGTGCTTTTACTCTGTACCCAAGAGGCAGAGCGGGACATGTCTGCCATGTTAAGTTCTGGGCCATCCAGGGTTACATAGTGAGACCCCTATCTCAAATATATATATATATATGATTGTAGCACAACACCAGCACAGCACCAGGTGACTCAAAGGTCACATAGCCTGGCCAAGCCTCAGTTTCCTCATCTGTGTCAGGTGGCGAGGGAAGGTGGACAGGGCAGGTTGTTCTCACTGCCTGTTGGTCGTCACCCTGGAATCTTCTTCAGGGCTGAAAGGCACATCTACTCCTTGTTCAGATCCTTCCACTGCCAGTCAGGCTGAGTTGCCACAGGGGAACCCCATGAGGCAGGGGCATGAACACTACTTAGTCCTGCTGCCCTGAGGGTTCTGAGCTTATCTAGACACTTGTCGGTGCTATCGTGAGCCATTTCTTCCCTCGGATGTTCTTAGGAAGAAGAGGTAAGGTCCTGTATTGGTGGGGCACCCCACATTCAGTTAGCTCCCTTGGAGAGGAAAAGGTATTATCTCACCCCTACTTCCTCTTGACTTCCTTCTGCTTCATACCTGGCAGGATTTGTCCTCCTACCTTTCCTACAGCTACTAGGTGTCTGGCCCTGACTTTGGCAGGGAGGGGACTGAAGGACAGGGACAAACGCCAAAATACCATGTGAGGATGGGGTGGGGTGTCTTTCCTAACCCCATCTCAGACCTCAGGCCTGGGCTGTGACAGTCACCCACAAGGTCAAGCATCACAGAGAGATGGATGCAGGGGACGGACACACACACACACACACACACACACACACACACACACACACACACACGGGCGGAGGGGGCAAGGTTTCTTCACCAAGCTGGCACATTAGCAAGGCTCCCAAAGGGCCTGCAGGGCACAGTGGTGACTGCGAGTGGATTTGGCACCGGCCCTGAGATCCAGCAGAGCCAGGGGTGGCAACAAGGACTGCGTGACGCCAGTACCCAGCTCCGCTGTGGGTCGGGATGGGCAGGGATGCGTTCTGTACCTGGAGATGCAAGGACACCAAGGCCCTAGCGGCGCAGCTCAGGGCGATGGCTAAAGGACTCCCCACTTCCCTGCTTAGAGGAACTGAGTACCTCCCCTTGCGGATTCCGGGCTGGCCTCTCCCCAGCGCGCCCACTTCTCCGCAGTCCCTTCCAGAGGGTAACAGGGGTGATGGAGCCCAGGACTCGGGGCACCTAAGGGTGGAACATGAGCCTTCCCCGTGGCATGGCTGGTGCCCGCGGGGTCTCCCGCCCCGCTGCGCCGCCATCTAGCCTGGCCGCGCCCCTCCCTGCCGGGATCCCATGCACGGAGCCGGCACTCACCGCAGGCCTGGGCCGGGTTGTCTTGGGCTCGGCACTCCGGTGCCCGCGGCAGCCGCTGCAGCTCTGCCGGGACTCGCTCCCCGCTGCCGCCGCCGCCGCCACCGCCGCCGCAGTTCGGGGAGGGGGACGTCACGTGACTGCCGAGCGCTCTTTCCCGGCGCCGCTCCCCCCTCACTGCGGAGCCTGAGCCCCAGGCGCGGGAGCAGCAGGGAGGCCACCCCTGCCACGAGCCCCTATCTAACAGGTAGGGAAACTAAGGCCCAGAGAGGTGTAGGGACGAGTTTAGGGTTGCACAGGCAGACAGTGGCAGTGTTGGGGCTCTAGCCGACAACCTAGGCTGTGAAGGACAACTTCTGGCCCAAGTGAAGCAAGTGGAGAGTTGTGTGTGTGTGTGTGTGTGTGTGGTGGGGGCACTCTTACAGGGCGGCACTGGGGTGGAACCAGGAGAGGCCCAGTTAATGACTCCCTGCCTCTCCTTAGGTTCTTCCCTTTCCTGCTCCAGGCTACAGGAGAGGAGGGAAGGCAGAAAAAGGACCAAGAGCAAACCCCGTATCTAGGCAGTGACTTTGGAGGACCCAGGAAGAAAAGACTTGCCCAAGGTCACCTACCAAGCTGGCAGCATGGGCTCTTGGGTTTGCCCACCAACTCTCATTCCTGTTGGCCAACAGAACGCAAGGTTCCCTGCAAGGTTCCCTGGTACCCCTCTCCCTGAGGCCAGGGCCAGGAGCTGTCTGCACAGGTGAAGAAGACCAGTGCCAGAGCCTTCCTGGGAGGTGCAATATCCTGACCAAGCCAGAACTTCAGATCTTACTATCTCTGGGTTTTACTCATTGTTCTAACTGGGGAAACTGAGGCTACAAGAGCTAACGGTAGAGAGAACTTCTATCCTTTCTGTCCCGTTATATTTGGGGTTGTCCAAGGTGAAGGTAGGACTTGGGAGGAACAACTCAAATCATGAATTTAATGTTTCTTGAGCACCCTCCACTCCCACTCCGATTTCCTGAGCCGCGGGAACTGCATCTCATTAAGAAATGATCTGGGTCTTTGGCAACCCTTACACCAGCTGCTTGCAGGACTTGGCCAGATTTCAGACCCCCACTTACCTCAAAGGATATTAGAGGAAATCCCTCATGCCATCCTCCCTTATGGGAAAAGGCTGAGCAGAGGGCATGTTCTCCCCTAGCAAGCTCTCCTGGCAGTGTGGGTGGGGCGGAGGCCTCGGGTCAGAACCACGTAAGAACAGAAAGACTGCAGAACACCTGGAGCCAGGGCTTCTCCAGCGTCAGTGCTGCTGTTGTGGTAGTCCTGGACAATAGGGATACCACAGCTAGCTAGGGCACCGAGGAGGCTCCTGGAGAATACCCTGATGGGCCCTTTGACTTTCTACAGAGAAACACTTGAGGAACCAAAGTTATAAAAAGGAAACTGAGTGAAGGGGGGGGGGTGATGGGGTTAGGACCCGTGTGGTAGCAACTACTTGTGGCAGGGTTGATCTGCGGAATCTTGGTTATTGGCAATATTTGGTGGAAGTCCTAACTGAAAAACAAAACAAAAAACAAACAAACAAAAAAACCCAACAACCAAATGTCTACATACCTTCTGGTTAGAATGTGACAGACTAGCTTCCCCCAATCAGACGTCCAAATTCCAGGGTTCTCTGAGCACCCTTTGGCTTTTTGTACACAGCAGGGCAGAACCTTGAATTCAGTTTCAAGCACAATCCCTGTGCCTCTTCCTTCTTCCTCAACTCTTTCCCGGCAGAAGCCACTTCCCTCCCAGTCATAAGTGGCTCAGTGCCTGGAGCCTGACAAAAGGCCGTGAGACAGATGGATGGACAGCAGCCCGCTGCAGGCTGGTTATTAGACTGAGTGTCCCATCCGGGCCCAAGGGAGAGGCAGACAGAGGCAGTGGGTGGTGGACAAATACACTGGGGAGCAGGATCCGATGGTTCAGACCTGTAATTCTAGCTCCCTTGTAGGTAGGAAGATACCAAGTTCAAAGCCCGTCTGAGCTGCTCGGAATTCCTTATGTAGACCAGGGTGGTCTTAACTCAGACTCATCTGTCTCTGCCTCTTTACTGCTGGGATTGAACCTAGGAGCCACCCAGCAACCAGGGCCTAAAATGTAATCAGTGATAGAGCACTTGCCTGGCACGTGCAAGGTCTGGGGTTTGGTGTTGAGGATAGAGCTAGTTGGTAGACTGCTTGCTAGCATCAAGAGACCTTAGGGTCACTCCCCATCACCACATAAACCAGGCGTGGCCTGTGATCTGATCACAGCACTCAGGAGGAAGAGGAAGGAGACCTCAAGATCATCCTCCAGGCATAGTTGAGACCCTGTCTCAAAAGACAAAAAACAAACCCAAACCTAAAAAACCACCCAAAACAAACCAAGAAGCTCAGTTGTACTGTCACGGGCCTTTGTCCTTCCATGCTCTGAACCCAGGTGTCAAGCCCAAGAGCCACAGTGCTGCTGTGCATGGGGGACTGAACATGCCTGACGTTGGCTGAGTAAAGAATGGAGGCTTTGCTGTTCCAGGTCTGCTTCTTTAGAACCAAGGAGCCTTTCAATTACAGCCTTTTCCTCTTTATAGAAAGCCTCTTCAATGAGAGGTTTATAATCTCTTGTGGGTCCTGGAGGGCGCCATTCTGAGCCAGCAAGAGCCCCCAGGGAGGCGGCAACACGTGCCTCTGAAGGGGGCTGGGTGCACAGCCTGGCATGAATTGAAGGGGAGATTGGACAAAGGCCCTGGAGCTTTGCTTTCTCTGGCCTATTTCAATCCAAACCACTCAGCACTGACCACTCACGCATGGCTACCTCTAAGCACCACCTTTCTTTTCCTTAATAACCCAGCCCACCACCCTACTCTCACAATTTCTCTCTCTCTCTCTCTCTCTCTCTCTCTCTCTCTCTCTCTCTCTCTCTTTCTCTCTCTCTCTCTCACACACACACACACACACACACACACACACACACACACACACACACACACACCAACCACACAGAGCTGGCCTCAAACCTTTACCATCTAAGGCTGGAGAATGAAAACATGTATGACATAAGTATAGCCTCTGAATGGTTCTTGTGGCTGTGTGTCCTAAAACAGAAATGGTGCCCCTTGGGGAAGACATACTTCCACCAGCTCTGACAAAGGGAAAACACACAAGGCAGGACGTCCCCAGAGGGCAGGCATGCTGGGCTAGGGGTTAGATAGCAAGTCTTCAGAAAGAGGATGTTGGCCTAGCCCCATGGGCTCTCTTCTCAGATGTCCTCACTGGAGAACCTCTGAAAGACCCCGAGAGAACGTCATGGCTAGGGCTGGCAAGAAAGGTGACTGGGCACTGGTGTCAGGGGCCTAAGCCAGCCCAGAACTAACCAAGATGCTTTCCCTGAGATGGTTATTGGAGGTAGCCATTTCAGCCATAACCTCTGGCTCATTCTAGTTCCAGAATCTGACAACCCTGCACAACTTGGCACCTCTTTCATCTGGAGAACCAGCGACAGGCTCTGGAGGGATGAGATGCTGCTGCCAAACCTTCAGACACAAACCACCCAGAGGCAGTTCGGCAGTTGAGTGACAAGTCCTTAGAAGCAGCCCTTTGGCAACTTTCCAGACACACACCTGGAGCATCCTCCAGGGAGTCCGTTTGAGTGTGGGAACACAGTGCGGGTGCTAGGAAAGACCTAGTACTTTTTCCTTGCGGAGCTCATCTGGCAGACAGCATGTTTGACAATGTCCACACAACAAACTGAATATACAACAAGGAGCACACTTGTCCATAAGAGGAGCTGGTTGCCTTGGTTACAAAGCAGGAATGGCAGTGGCAGGAACACCCAGATGCAAGTGTGCAGAGGCCAGTGTGCCAGCAGGCCATGGTCCAACCCAGGCAGTGGCTTCCCTGGAATATGTGCCCACTTCCTGTGGCCCAGGGCCTGCCTGGCCTGGCAACACTAGCCTAGATCTGGAACCCAGCAACCACAATAGTTGCTGCTACAGGCATTGCTTCTGAATCCAACAGCAATTTTAGTGACAGGCCCTGGCTGCCTGAGGTGCTGGCTAAGCCAGTGCAGGAAGTGTCTTTCATTGTATATGTTGGAGGGGAGGGAAGCAGATGTTCTAAGGCTTTTCTCTAAGAGATGAAGCTCATTTGTACTGACCTGGACTCCTAAAGGCAGGAAGATCAGAAGTTCAGGATTATTACTGGCTACGAAGACAGTTTTAGGGCAGCCTGGGTTTACATTAAATCTGGCCCACAAAAGGAAAAACAAAAAACAACCCCCCCACCCCCCGCCCAAACAACCAATATAAGCAGGAAATGGTAGGGAGGCTGGCTACCTTGGTCTCAAGTTCAAGGCTAGGCTGTGTGATCTAATGCTGTTAAAAAATAAAAACAAAGGCAGGGAGTGGTGCCTCAGGACTTTAATCCCATTACTCTGGAGACAGAGGACCAGAGTTGGAGGACAGCCTAGCCTTACAGTTTCGGAACAGTCAGGGCCACACGGAGAACCACTCTCAAAACCAAACAAAATCAAGTTAAGCTGAGTCAGCTCTCCTGCAGAAGTACCTACTTAAGGATTAACCTTGAGCTTGCCTCCTTTGGACAGGACACAGCAAAAGCTTGGCCAGTGACACGCTTGGTAGGTCTCAATTCTGATGGTAGACCAAAACCTGTTTTCAGTTTGCAATTCTGGAATTACTGCTTGCTTCAATACTCCACAAAGAAAACCTCCACAGGCCAGGAAGTACCTATGAGGCACCAATACGCAGCCTGGCGCCTATACACCCTTGCTGGCCTTTCCAAGCAAGCAGTTTTGTTTGTTTTGGTTTTTCGAGACAGGGTTTCTGTGTGTAGCCCTGGCTGTCCTGGAACTCATTCTGACCAGGCTGGCCTCGAACTCAGAAATCGGCCTGCCTCTGCCTCCCAAATGCTGGGATTAAAGGCGTGTGCCATCACTGCCCGGCCAAGCAAGTAGTTTTGATGTTCTTGGCAACGGCCATCAAAACTGAAACTAGGGATAAGAATCAATCATTGGAAAGGCATAAATCTGTCCACAGTCAAACTGTGTTTTGAATACCTTTTAGCAAGGTCCTGGAGATGAATAGTGCGCTGCTTAGCCACTGGCTCTGGTGATACTTGTGGGCGGAAGGGAAAGATCTATGAAAAAGGCTAACTGAACATCTGTCCAGCCATCGCTGTAGCCTGCAGGGCTCCTAGTACAAGGTGTACAAGTTCTTGGTGAAGGCTAAGCAGGAAGCTTGGTTGGGTGGTTTCCGGATCTCTGACTCTTCTCATTACAAGCGTTTTCCCACCAGCATGTATGCACACCCAACCCTTTGGATGCTGGGGTGAACACTGTAGCAGGTAAACCAGGTGGACCCTTCTCTTCCTGCACAGCAGCCTTCTCCATGTCAGGGCAAGGCGCTACCTAAAGGAAGAGCTGTGCAGGGTATTGGCTTCCCTTTTATGTTAGGGGTCTGGGTACATGGTCAACACTCTTCACACAGCTGCACTCCCTCCAGCTGCCCTGTATCCTGATGGCCCTTGAGCACTTGGTGCCCTGCTTGGCTAGTCTGGAACAGGAAAGACAGGATTCTCTGCTCTGTAGGGACAAACCATCCCCTAGGTATCAAAAACAAGCTACTGAAGCCAAACATCAGTGCCTGCCAGGATCTGGTCAGACCCGGGACCAAAGACCAGCACCTAATAGGTGAAAGGACAAAGAACTCACTCTGGATAAAGGTCCATGGAAACAGAGACACAGGTGTCTTTAATTTGGCAGAAAGGTTAACAGTGATTCTCAGTAATAAAGTTCATAAATACAGAAAACAGGTTTCCTCTCAGGGAATAAAGACATCAAATGATAGCCTACATGTCTGGCAATGGCAAAAACCATTTCAGCACAGGAGACTCTACACATTTGCTTGGGATTAAAGAATGATTAGAAATCTATACGGGTAGAGCTGGGGATGTAGATCAATATGCAGAATGCATGTCTAGTGTGCACGTAGCCCGGGGCTCGGCACAGCACAGGAAACCTGTCACAGTAGCCACATGCCTGCAATCCCAGCACCTGGGAGGAGGAAGTAGGAAGATCAGTTAAGGTTATCCTGATTACTTAGTGAGTCCAAGGCTAGCCTGGGTTACAGGAGACCCTGCCTGGGGAAAAAAAAAGGAAACATAAAGAAGCCTGGAGATTCATAATCTGGTTTAATGCAGTTTCTGAATGTAGCTTTAGAACCCAGCAAAATAGCTAGCCTGTGCTGTAAGGCTATCCCAGCTCAGTAGACAACCAGACAGCATGAATTAGTAAGCAGGAACATGGCAGCTGTTAAGTCCAAGTGTGTATTCTTTGAAATTTGTCTGCTTCAAGCTGTGAGGAAGCGGAGTCCAGGAACCCCAAGCTTGGGAGTGGGAGTAGCCTTCTTCAGTGGGTTCCAGGTCCAAGCTGACATTCCAATGAGGCTCTGCAGTGGTGGTACCATCATTGAGCCACACTTCAGCTGGCTGACATAGGGTCTGCCCCACCTGCATTTGCCTGACAGGAATGAATGGCTATTTCCTTGGTAACATTCTGTAAAGGAAGCAAAGGATGCCTATGCAGCCAACCTCACAGTGCTAACTTCTAGCTTGTGCACATCCAATCTCAGGAAAAGGGGGGAACAGCTTCTTCTTGCTATTTGTCCCCACCACCTTTTAGGGTGCTGAGGTTCTGCCAACGCTTTTGTCACACAGCCACGAGCTCCAGGTTTCTTTGTAAGGACAGTAAAGGACATTTGTCAAATATTTGGTTGCCTTTCAATTGTCTTGGCCTTGGGAAAGAGAGGGCTCTTGGTGAGTGAGGCTTGGTCCCATGAGTCCCTGTATTCCCGACGGCAGGAGTTCCTTGAGTAGGCTTCCAGGAAGGTGTGCAGCTCGCCTGGCTCTGCCTGCACTTTTCACCATCTCTAGAACACTCTTCATTGAAAACATAAATACCACAGCGGGACTTCTACCCAGCAGCCATAAGCACTGGCAGAAAGCTATCAAAAGATGCTGCTAATGTTGAGATCAGCTTGTATACATCAGTTAAAGTTTTAAAACAAACTAGAGGCTTAAAAAGAAAAAAGTAAGAAAAAAATCTGTCAGCAACTGGGCCACAAACACATACCAACAACCACTCAACAGAGAAAATGCAGACCTGCTGCCCAGACCAGCCCCATGCTCCACTAAACCTTTCTGTTCCTGCAGACACGGATGCTGCTTAGACTAGCATCCAGTGATCCTGAGCTGGTGAGATAGCACACCCTGTATAAGTCTTGTCCCTCCTATCAGAAGAATGGTTTTCAGAAAGAAGTGAGATCCAAGGAGAGCGGAAGGAACTGGAGAACAGGAGGGTTGTCTATAAAAACCTCCATGTTGTCCTGCAGAGCTTCAGTCAAATGTTCCACTCTTCCATCCGGCGTCTCAAATGATCAGGGGTACTTTCTTTGCTGCCACCATACACTGAACATTTCCCATCACCTCTGGAATGATGGAGAAAAACAGACAGTCCCTGGCTTGACAAGGAAAGCACACCGGTGGGTGCCTTCTACCCAGCACCGACAGACAGTGAGCAGATGGCAGGGCTGTGGCTGTCCTGTAGCGGCGGTACTCTGAAGACACATTCCTTGTTGGCAAGTCCTTCACTTTAATGCTTTAGTGAAAGATGAATATAGGTCAAAGACAGGTTGGGTTAGCAAGTTGTGTCTCTAGACAGTCACCTGGTATTTGGAGCAGGATGCTAGCCCACGTACTGTGACCAGGGCATCTATATGAAACTGACTGGGACTTTATTCCCTCCTGTGTAAACATAATTTAGTCTTACTGCTACTCTGCCTGCTCAGTCCTCACTCGCCCTCCCACCTTAAATAGAAAATCTAAAACATCTCCTTCAAGTCTGATGTCCATCAGTGCAATCTGCTTTATTTGACATAAGGCAATTGGGACAGTCTCTTTTGAATGGATTTTTGCCTTCTGGAAGAGCCAGGTAAGAGTTTAATTCTTAAATCCACGTTTTAATGCCCTAACATGTCAAGTTTGTCTTCCTTTCTGGTCATTCCTTGGCAGTCAGCAAATGGTCAAAGATTAATGTCCAAGCAGGCCCGTACCTAGAACAGAACACATGTGGAGGGATAGCTCAAGTTATGAGTCTGTGTATTCAGTTTGGCAACAATGTGTCAGCAGGGGACATCCACCATGATACATGAACTCAGGGGCCCTTGGCACAGACTCTCAGGGAAACCCACTCTGCTTGACAGCCAGGTATCCCATGTACATCACACAGGTGAGCCGGGAATGACTAATGCTTTCTTTCCTTTCCTAGCCACGGCCAAAGAAAGTTTTTGCTTTCGTTTGCTTAGATCCTGCCACCAGTTCCTCTGTGGCATTCACACACAGACAGCAGAGCCACACAGGGCCACCAGTTCCTCTGTGGCATTCACATACAGACAGCAGAGCCACACAGGGCCACCAGTTCCTCTGTGGCATTCACATACAGACAGCAGAGCCACACAGGGCCACCAGTTCCTCTGTGGCATTCACATACAGACAGCAGAGCCACACAGGGCCACCAGTTCCTCTGTGGCATTCACATACAGACAGCAGAGCCACACAGGGCCACCAGTTCCTCTGTGGCATTCACACACAGACAGCAGAGCCACACAGGGAGGACGGCGGCATTTAGGACAGGAGCTTTGTCACTGTCCATTTGACTCAATATCATTCAAGGCAGAATCATAACTTGCCACAGACCTTGGGATGTGGACAGTGAATCACCACACCAACTTGTCACAGGTATGCACACATGCAGTGGCTGAGGAGTCAAGGTAGGGCCATATCCACCTGAAAATCTCTGATTAATAAAACCTGCACTGACTGATGTCATTCTGCAAAGTCTCCCACCACTAATTCTTAGTCACACAGAAGATGCCCTGCTGAGATGCTCTGGGCAGGTTAAATATCAATCTAGAAATGTCACTCACAACATCCCAACCTCCTCTAGAATGAAACCGAGGGAAACATTCTCACACACCAGCCTCATATGAGGCCTCAGTGCTGAAAAAGAGAGAAGCTGGAATAAAAACGCTTTCAGCTAAAATTAATTCCAGTCACGAGACTTGGATTGGATTGAAATTTAAAATCAAATTGCAGCCTTCACATTACCAGTCACGGTGAAGCTCTTGCATGGAGGAAGCATGACAAACGCCTTACCTTTAAAGCCCTCTTCCGGCATACAAACTGCAGAAAGAAAAGAATTCCAGAGTGAAAGACAGCCTGTCAGCTAGTGAGAACAGGTCAAATGCTTCATGATGAGAAGTTGAGAATAACTTTTAATTGCCTTCGTCACCTGGAATGGACCCCTTAGAACCTGTGGTAGCAATCTACTACTGGTGAGCTTTCTTTCTCTTCAAAGTGACACACGTGACACAGACACACAGACACACACAGAAAGGCAAATGTGGCGCACCTGGAGAAGACCTCGTGGCACCTCCAGTAGCTGTGTTTCTCTCCTGCCTCTCCCATGCGACAGGAATCACGTGAGGTTGTAGCAGTCTCTTTTTTCTGATATCCTGTTTTCCTTCCTTATTTATTTATTTTTTTTAAAGATTTAACTTGTGTTATGTGTATGAGTGTTTTGACTGCATGTATTTCTGTGACCCTGGTTATCCCCAGGCCAACGTGAATCAAAAAGGGAGTCAGGGTCCCCGGAACTGGAGTTACACATGGTTGTAAGCAAGTGTGCTGAGCTGGGAAGCAACCTGCATCCTCTACAAGAAAAACAAGTGCTGCTAATGACCTCTCTTGGCTCTATTTCAATTACTTTTGAGACAGGATCTCACGCTACGCTAGGACTTGGGCAATTCTCCTGTCTTCAGACTTACAGTGCTGAATTACAGGCATGAGCCTCCACACCTGGCTCAGTATTCTTTTTAAATAACATGTTTTCCCCGCTTTCCATATCTTAGCCTCTGATTAACTTCCACAGAGGAACATTCAGCTCTTCTACCACCTGCCCCACCTTAGCAACACCAAGCCTGGCCCTGGCTGCCATTGGTTCTACTGCTCATGTGCTCTTTCTCTGCCTGGCAACTCCTGCATCAATCACCTGCTTTGTCTCTTTTGCTTTTAGATCCAGTAACCTGTTCTAGGCTGTTGCAATCACTTCCATTATCCTTTGCAGATAGTTCATCCTTCCAGTCTCAAATTTAGACCAGTGCTTACACTGCTTGCCACACAGCCTGGGCTGAATCTTCCTGGCCCATGCCTGGTCCTTCCTCACCATGTCACCAATAACTTTCTTGATCTGCCAACCCGTTATGAGTGCATCTCTGCACAGCATGCTGGCAGGTAACTTTGGAGGGTGTTCTGAGTGGCAGGCATGTGAGCAGAATTAGTTTCTCTAGCTGCAGAATCGAGAACCAGAAACCTCCTTGGCTCAGGGCATCACCCTCACTTCCCACCACTGTCCTAAGAAAGCATCCCCTCCTAGCTCACCACTGACTGTTGCATAACGTGAGTCAATCCATTTTTATTCCTATGAATTCTTTCTTTTCTTCTAGAAATATCCTTTTAACATATGGCCTAATTACCATTTGCCCATTTTCTCTGTATGTTTTATAGAAAACCTTGTTTTTGGACTGGCTTTGAGCTCATAATCCTCCTGCCTCAGTTTCCAATGGTGAAACTGAAGGCACGTGTTACTGTGCCCAGTTATTTGTAGACCACTTTAAAGCTTTCTGGGCTGCCTACAATATTCTCGTAGTTTGTCCAAAGACACCCCTTGCTTTCATGTTCTCAGTTTGGTCCTCAACTGTCAGGTGACTCTATCTATTGATATTATCAAGTGTCAAGCAAAGCTTCTGAGGGCCCATTACTGGACACCAGTGAAGCCACAAGTCTTGGGATATGAACAGCCCTTTTCCTAGAAGTAACTCACTCTCTCCTGTTTCCTTAGAGAGGGATTCTTCTGGCACTGGGTTGCTTGTGCTCTCGTGTGCGCTCTCTCTCTCTCTCTCCTTCCCTCCCTCCCTCCCCCCCCCTTTCTGTTTGTTATAACCCTGACAGTGCAAGTCATCCCAAGTGCTGAAATACCTCCTATAGCTGCTATATCTGAGGTACCCAATGGACAAATGGTGGCACAGACAAGAAGACAATGGGTGGAAAGGATCATAGGGTGCAGAGCTGTCCGACAGCTTCTCACACAGGCTAGAAACACAGAGGACAAAGTGTGCCTGCCTTTGGAGCTGCAGAGCTTCCTGCTCCTGTGTTAAGTCTTGACCTCCATCACCCCTTAAAAGGCTTACCTTTTTTCCAGTTTCCTCATGTTAATAAACAATGACTGTTCTTCCTATTTTCCACTTCCCAACCTTTTACCCCACATTATGACCAATACTGGCAGACTCTACCTTAAAAGCAGGCACCTTTTTCTAAGGTCAAAATTAAAACCTAGGGCACCTCAGCTTCTATCTACAGCCCTTTATATTAGATCCATCACCAGGTCCTGAAAGCAGACTGGTCTTTACCTTGCATGACATCATCCATTGCAGCATAGTCTGCAATTGGTTCATCAGCCTAGAAAACAAATGGAGACAGTTCAGAGCCATAGGGAAGGACAGGCTGAGGGAAGAGCTGGGGAGTCACATCACTCTGAAGCCTGGCTGGTGGTTCCAATACTGGCACTGCTACAAAGCCTGTTCTATAGATCACACCCTTTTACTGTGTCTCAGCCTCCGGGTAGCAGTGATACTCTCAGGCTATACAGTTTTCAATTTGGAAAAGAGGCACCTGTTCCTGCAGGGTCAGCAGCAATGGTCCTCATCTACTCAGTGCTGCCTAGCTTTGTACAAACAGCTGGTACTGGGCGGGAGGAGCCTTGTTCAGACTTATGCCAGCTATGGGTCTAGGCTCCTTGACTCAAAGAAATGGCGCACTGTCTATGGCAGAGCACTGCTTTCTTCCCCAAACGAATCTTCAATGGAAAAATGTCAAGTAGCCATATTTAAGGGGAGAGTAGCTGCAAAGGCAAAGAAGTTGATGCCATCCAGAATCCACTGCTGCCCTGCCACAGGACCCTTGTAACAAGCTGATGATACAGTTCTGGGCAGAGCTAAGACTTACATGGCTGCCTGCTTTGTTGTACCGTCTAAGCACAGTGAATCAGAGCTGGGAGATGAGTTACAAAAACATGCCCAGCCCAGGCTAGACATCTCTGGACTTATTCTACCACAAAAATGCACCACTGTGTGGCACAGCAGGGTCCTTCTAGACACCAAGAGACAAAAAGCAAAGGGAAGTCACAAAGTAAGTTCTTGGGGAGCGGAGGATGGAGGTTGTGGAAGACCTGCTAAACCCAAAGCCAGTTCCCATCCAGGACAAGAGCCTCCTCAGTCCATGTTGCTCCCCTTGCATCTGAACCACGCACCTGAAACTCCTCCCCTCCTCACAAGTAGATATAGGGAGGATAGCTCTAATTCCAAAATCCAAAATGTCTAATTTTCTTTCTAAGCTTGCAATAGGATATCTGAAATACCCAATTTCCATAAGCAAGCGCCTTTGATGGGCCACAGTTGAGATGTTCATCCTTATATGTCCAGGATAGGTTTTTGTCAGTTTGACACAAGATGGAGTTATCTGGGAAGAAGGACTTCAATTGAGAAAATACCTCCATCAGATAGGCCTGTAAACAAATCTGAGGGACACAGCCTTGATTAATGACTAATGGTGGTGCTGTCCCTGGGCAGGTGACCTTAGGTGGCAGAAGAAATCAGGTGTGTCTAGGCATGGCACACACCTTTAATCCTAGCAGTGAGACTCTACCTCACAAAAAAACCAAACCTACAAAAAAACAAAACCAACCAAACAAAAAAAAGAGCAGGTTGGAAAGACAGGAGGTACAAGCAGTCAGCAGTGGTCCTCTGCCTACACGTACCTGCCTTGAGTTCTTGCCCCCCCACCCCCAATGGTTGTGGTGTTTTATCACAGCAATAAAAACCTAGCTAGGAGATCTTGTTAAAATAACAGATGTACATTTTAAGTATCAAGAGTTGGCATTCCTTTCACAGGTCACAGCCCTACCCTCTGCTCTTCCTCGAAGGGAGGAAGCCACAGACCCTTACCTGCTTTGTTTGCTTTTTGTTGTTGATTTTGTTTTAGGGGGTAGGCTGTCTAGCTAGTCCAAAACAGAACAGAGTGCAAACACAGTGGTGCATGTCTCTAATGCTAGCACTCAGGAAGCAAATCAGAAAGCCAACCTAAGCTATATAGGCCCCACTCCAAACAATACAATAAGCAAACCCAAAGAAACATGTGCACCCATAGCAAGCAAAAAAAGAGAAGGAAAAAAAAAGAAGAGGCTCACTGAAGTGAACCCAGTGTGGTGTTGCTGGTGATGGTCCTGGGTTCTGACCCGGGCTCCTGCCCTCCCTTTATACGTGGAATGAAAAAGAGATCTAAAGTCCAGAGTAGCTGGCCACATGTCAGAGAAAAAACAACTGATGCAGATGTAGATGGGAATTTTCTTGGCAGAGCTGTCTATTTTGACTGCCTATAGCACAGACACCAATCAACACAAAGACAAAAAAAATTCCAGAGAGGACCAAGAACAGGTAGGAGTCTGCTCTGTCTTCTTAGGATCAGGAAGCCTCCTGAGAACAAGACTCAGTGCTGTCTGTGCAGGCCTCCCCTCCATCTCTAATAGTGCCTGATAACATGAGAGCAAAAGCTCTGAGTGGCTCAAGACCCAGGCCCTTCACCACCGCTGTACATCCCTTACCAGGGGTGCAGCACTGAAACCTAGAGGCCACAGCTGGACAGCTGTTACTCACCTTTAATAAAATGACAGATTCAGGAATGACGCCGAGGGTACCAAGGGTGGCACAGTCATCATTTAAAATCTTTCCATCAATTGACAAATTCTGGTCAAATGGAGCGACTGAAAATGCATGCATGATCTGGCAAGAAAAAGAAACAAAGTCTACACACAGGAGAACACTGAGACCTACACCCCCTTGAAAACATAAAACACATTGTAAAAATCATAGAAAAAGCCCAAAGGCCCCAGGGTTCAGAAGCAACCAGCCCACCTGCGGCGTTGCTAGTGTTCCTAGGAGACTAAGCCTGAAGAGTTCAGAAAACAGAGACAATTATACACCCAGGTTGGTGCTTCAGTGTCTTGTTGCTTCCCCAAGTCTACAGGGGCAGAACTTAAATACGCTGCTCAGCCTGAGTCCGTCAGGACAACCCCGATGTACACGATGTACACGCTCTCTCAAAACCATCTAGACTCGAGCTGTCTGGTACATAGAATCTCATTTATAAAGGAGGTTAGAACACAAGGCCTCCGAACCTAGGCTGGCCTGAGATATACCACAGCCATCTCAACAGCAGCAGCAAACACACACATTTGAATTAATAAGCCATTTGGACATTTTAAAGATCTCTCCTCCCTCTTTAGCAATCAGCCTGGATTGTGGCATTCAGACCTCAGAACTGCCATGTGTTCTTAGACTCAGTGCTGAGTATCTAGGAACCAAAATAGGATGTCAGGCAAAGGGCCACATGACTTACCCCAAGACTGACATTCTAAAACACTGCGATAAGTCCTCAATGTCTTCAGATTCAGAAAGTTAAAAAAAACTTTTTGTTTAAGGCAGGTTTGGTGGGGTAGGCCTGTATTTGCAGCCATCTGTGAGGCTGAATGGAAGGATCAAGTTGAAGGCCAGTCAGTGTAATTTAGTAAGATTCTGACTTAGTGGCAAGGCACTCAGGGTAGGCCCTGGGTTCAGTCCTTGATATTGTGAAATGATAAATAATAGTGGTTTTCAATCATTTCTGGATAGTGATTACATCCAGAGACAACATTGAAAAGGCACTCCCACACAAACAATAACATTTTCTATTCTAAACAGGAAAGATAATTTTGATAGTCACTTAAAACTTTTTTACTTAATTACATTATTTACTTTGAAACAGGGTCTTACTATGTATGTAGCACTGGATGTCCTAGAACTTGCTATTTAGATATGCTAGCCTCCAACTGTCAGAGATCCAGTCAACCTCTGCTGGGATTAAGGCTGTGTATTACCAAACTGAGCCAAGACATAGTATTCAAATGTATTCTGTAATAACTGCTTTACACTGCTACCCTGATGCCAAAGGACTCATTCAGCTTTCATGCTTTCTGCAATTTGTAGGCAGGAAAGATAGGCCTCATGTAGGAAAACAGTTCTCAGCTTCCGGTGCAAGTAAGGGCTTGAGAGACACTTAGTATAGGAGTGACCTTAATATGGCCTACAGATAAGAACCTTGGCCAGGAACATGCTACTTGGACTTCTCAAAAAGACATGAACTCCCAGAGCTCGAGCAGGGTTTGACTAAACAGGCCTGTGATCAGAGGTGCTGAGGATGTGGCTGGGACTGCCAGTGATCTCCCTGAAGCAGGGAGCCTCTCCCTGCACTTAAGAGTACAAGAACTGACGGGGCTGGCTCTTCCAGTCCCAGACCAGCACATTTCGTACAGGGAAGGTAACATCACTCATCTCCAGATGGGACTCAGGACTACTTCTTAACATGTGAAATGCCCTCACCATGAGATGGGATAAGTACCAACTCTGAGAGGCTGAAGAAAGAAGAAGAGTGTGCAGGGAAGGAGAGAAACAAATCAAGATGGGGTCCATGGACAGGATATCCCCAGCCGTGTGGGTGTCCGCATACCAGAATGGAGGTACTACAGCCACTTCGGCCTGTGCCTAGCATTCCCCTTTCCAACGTGGAATAACATTTGGGACTAGAGATGGGAAGGAGAAGAGGGAAACCAAACCAACAGAAGTATTACCGAAAAAACTAACAACTATGTGAAATGTTCTTTCTAAAAAGTTGTTTTTAAAATTTTCTTACTTTATGTGTATGAATCTGTTGCCTGCATGATAATATGTGTATCACTTCGTTGCCTGGAACTTAGAGGAGTCGGAAGAGGTCATTAGATCTCCTGATAGAGTCACAGACCATTGTGAGCTACCACATGGGTTCTAATAACTAAACCTGAGTCCTCTGTAAGAGCAGCATGTAGTCTTTCTTAACTACTGAGCCATCTCTCCAGTCCCAAAGCAAGTGTAAGGCCCCAAGCAAGTGTATAGTAAAGCATTTACAACCACATGCTTGCATTGTTGTGCAGGGTGTCACTCTATTCACCCAACAAAGTAGTGTGCCAAAAAGAAAGCCCCATCCTCCATCAGAGGAGTAAGTACAACCCCTTTAAAAAGGATCCCCTACCAATAAGAACCGCATGCATGCCCATAGCTGAGGCAGGAAGGGTCCTGGCTAGCTGATGCTCTTGCAGCAACCATAGAGCAGCAAGGGGAAATTCCATTCCTTGGCCCATTCTTTCAGTCCTGTTCGACTCACAGTGCTCTTTGAAGCAAGAGTGGGAGATGAGAGGAAACACACGGCAAAGAAATAACCCAAGGAAAGCCTGTGGGGGTGGGGAGGTGTTCATGTGAGCAGCTGCTGCTGTGAAGCAGGTCATCCGTGCAGGTAGCACACTCCTAGGTGGAGAGGTTAGCTCTGCTGCTTTTTGACTTATTCTTCAAAAACAGTGATCCATAATAAGAGCTGCACAGGCCTTTAGAAAGGTCCTTGTCCACAGGGGCTCTTTTTGTAATTGGAGGGTTTGAATGCTGGAGGTTTACCACTAACAGGCAGAAAGCCTGTGATAGAAACAAGTCTTCTCAGATGCAAAGGGCACAACACCAGAGGAAAGATATTATGCCAACACTGGTTTATTTTCAGAGCCGTGGGTTCAACCAAGGGAAATGCTGTTCTCAGGACAATCTGGAACACATACCACTCTGAAAGGAAGCCTGTACTTTTGCCTCAATTACAATGATAAATATCAGCAACAAGAAAACTGCAGAGCCAGTGAACGCCGCCACATGAAGGCAGCAGACCGGGAGGGAGCATGGTCAGCTTCTGGAGATTCATCAGTGACTCAAACCACAGGGGCGATTGGTTTTCATGGACATCTTGAATTTATCAGCTCTTTCTGCCAAGGTTTAGAGACATGGCATTGGAACACACACTTATACAACTTTTACTGATAGCACCACAAAGCATTTGAGTAATTGCCTGTGTCACAATCACCTTATTGATTTGCAAGTGAGTCTTGGGGGCGGGGGCGGGGGCGGGGGGGGTTAATCAATAATTTGGGAAAGACGACTGTAGAAAAGAGGAGAAGGTGACTTTAAAACCTAGCAAATGGGCCAGTGAGGTGGCTCAGTGGGTGACGGCAATACCTACCAAGCCTGACAACTCAGAGTGATCCTGGAGATAGACATGGCAGGAGAAAACCAAGTCTCACTAGGTTGCTCTTTGACAGTCACAACTGCGCCCATGCCACCATACACATATCCACATTAAAAAAAAAAAAAGCATATAAACGCACAAAACAAGTGTAAGCGTATTCTGGCAAAGAGATGTTAGCAGAAATACTAGGGAATGAAAGGCAGAGGCAGGAACACAGTTCTTTCTAAGTTGATTTCAGTCAGCCTTGTGGTCAGCATAATAGTGAGGTCCAGGACAGTCAAGAGCACACAGCAAAACCAGGAGGGGCTGGAGAGAGTGAGGAGTTAAGAGCACTCCTCTTGCAGAGGCCCACAAATGCCTTTAAATCCAACCCCAAGGGAACCCACATTGCTCCATTTTCTTAGGCACAGTAGACATACATGCTAATGAGAAAAGGTTTGATTGGACCTGGTGTACTGGCTTGTTTTATGTCAACTTGACCCCAGCTCTCAGAGGCAGAGGCAGAGGCAGAGGCACACAGATCTCTGAGAGCTTAAGGCTAGCCTCAATGGCACAGTAAGTCTCAGACCAGCCAAAGCAAGTGAGTCACTGTCTCAAAAACAAAGCAAACATAAATCAAATTCCAACCAAAACCAAAAAGCCTAACTGAACCTATGTAATGGTGTCTTGCAATCTCCACACACTTTAGAGTCTGGAAAGAAGGCTCGGTGCTTACGAGTGCTTGTGTGCTTGAGCACTCAGGTTCAATTCCTAGCACCCACATGCTTACTCGCTGCCATTTTATAAGTGCAGCTCCAAGTAACTGGAGACACCACTCTCTTCTCTGCAGGCACCAGGCACCCATGTGGCCCACATGCAGAACGCTCACACTCATGATAAATAAACCTAAAAAAGTTGTAATAAAATCTTCTGGACTCTACATGCATGAATATATATATACATACTCTCATGGGAGTGTGCAAGTGTGCAAACCATATAGAAAACAGAACACCACCAAAGTGGGCCGGGAGCTTCTGACTCGTCCTAGGGAGACTCTCAATGCTCCATCTCTCCCTCAAACTTTACAGCAGATCCTGGCAAGAGACTCACATACTATTAAATGGTCAGAGTCACACACTAGCCATGAAGATTATCCTGGAACAATTGGGATTGCTTTGGGAGATTAACCAGCTCTCTTGATGCTTTCCATACCAGCTACAGTGAAAACTCTTTTTTAAAAAAAAAATTTTTGTTGTTGTTCCAGGGAAGGAATTCTGGCCGCAATGACCAAGGTGGCTTGCAATAATTATCTGAGAAAGAAGTCCATGTTGAGTGTGACACTAAAAACACAGTGGTGGGGTAGGACCTAAAGAAGCTAGAGCAACCCTCCGCAACAAGGTCATTCTTAAAGAGCTTTATTTCTCTCTGGAAAACTATGGAACCCATGCTAGATGAATGGATCTGAAGCTTTCCAACAGAGAGGAATTCCTTGCCCTTGGATGCACTTTTTAAACAATTCATATAAATGGCCTGGCATAGTGGTGCACGCCTTTAATCCCAGCACTCAAGAGGCAAAGTGATCTAGAGAGTTTCCTGAGAGGCAAGGCTATATAGAGAAATCCTATAATAAAAAACAACAAACAAACCAAATAAATAAAAACTTTAAGGGGGTGTGGTAAACTTTGGGGTCCTATAAGCATATTTAAAAAAAAAATCAAAAGCCCTCACCTATTGGCTCACTATAAGTAGGCTGACTAATTAAAGCTCAGCCTCAGGAAACAGGTTAACTACGTAAAACAGACATAGAAAGGCATCCACACAGGCCTTGATATTTTCAGACAGGAACAAACAGGCATTCCCTCACCTGAATCTTCAATTCTTTTAATGTCTGGTTAGCAGATACCAGCAGCGCCTTCTCTCCCCGAACCTTCCTGTGCCGAGTGCTCCTCCGGATGACCTGCTTCTGGTAGGCCACATAGCCCTGTTGGGATGTCTTTTGTCGCTTGGTACTTACATTGCTCTGCAAGACACCAAAGAGAAAACTGTGGGGTTACCCTGCTCAGGAGCTTCTTTGGGCAAACAGAAACGCTGATACAATCACTCTTGAAACCCTGTGAATTAAGTACAACACATTCAATATTCTACAGAGGTTAGCAGGTTCACATATAATGGTTATGTGTATAAAAATCAACTTTAACTGCATGTAAGTAATCTAAATATTTGATTTAAGAAACATGTAAAAGAAAAGGAATTTTCACCTACAACCAGTGTCGTGGTTCCACACCTAGCACTGGAGAGGTGAGGCAGGGATTCTGAATTCAAGGCCAGGTGAGGGCTATACAAGGCCCAGGACTACTGCGATGGCTCTCACTGCACAGCCGGACAGTGAATTTGTTCCACAGGACCCACACAGTGCAAGGTGAGAACCAACTCCTTCGAACTGTCTTCTGACCACTACCGTATGTGTACGTACACATACATACCCCAAATGCATTAAAAACATCAAACATAAGCAATAAGTTGAAATTTCAAAATTATAGAACTTCCTAAGTAAATTCTAACTTTCCTTGTTTTATACATTTTCTTCTTGGGGGTGGGGGCTGGTCTCTAAATCCCTGTGACTCACTGGATGACTCCATCCCCACAGTGCACAATTAAAACAGTGCACAATCCTGTCAGGTTTGCAGGCTGGGAATGGAGCCCAAGGCTTCTGTTATGCTAGGCAAACACTCTACCCAGAACCACATCTCTGGCCCCTTCTTCTTTTGAGAATGATATGGAAGCTAAATACCAACTGTAAAACAAGAGGTTAGACTGTACAAGAAATCAAACATACTTTTACTAAAATCAAGACACTGTACTTACTTCTTGACATATTGGTGGTTGAGAGAGGGAAATAGCTTCAACTATTAAGTATTTTTGTAAAAATGGTTTAAAAAACCATAAATGAAGGCTCAGGCCCAACTTATAATTTATAAAAAGGTTAATACACAATACAGGCAACGCTCATAAGAAACAAGACCCTGGTGTAGATGGAAAACTCAGGATGAAAACTACCCAGTCACAAAGAGCATGCCAGTGGCATCACTTTGGGTTGAAGAAGGCTGGTAGGCACAGTCATGCCTGCTAGCTGCTCTTAAACACACTGTAAGCACTGCAGTGCTGTGTTTATCCCTGGATACACAGGATCAAGTATTTAGAACTTCATCATCACTGAACTGACCTAAGCATTCAGCAAAAAAGCAGTTACTATATATGGGCACAAGATACAGGCTGTACTGGTCTTTAGAAAAGCGAACAGCAGAGGCCAAATGTTCTAGAACATCTTTTGGTCTGTTCTGAAAGAGTCTCATTATGTAGGTCTGCCTTGAGCTTGCTATGTACTGCAGGCAGTGGGTGATCTTCCCATGCTGGCATTAGTGCTTGTGGCTCTTGACTCTCAACGCCCTCATGGAGGGGTTAAAAAGCCAAGATTTCTCTCTTTCACCAAGCCAGGGAATCAAAGTGGGGCTTTCCTCTAAATTAATTGCATCTAGATAGAATAACTTCAACTTTCCTCTGGTTTCCAAGATGTTGCTGAATGCCAGTTGAGGTGATCAGGACACATGTATCTCATTCATGTTATTAATGTGTTTTTCAAATTCATAAAGCAGCTACCAGGGCAGAGACTGTTCTCAGATCTCTGGCCACTGGCAAGGCTCTACCCAACCTAGCCACAACTTCCCTGCCCATACATGTGACTCTAAAAGTCACAAGAGAGTCAACTTAGCAGTCACACAAACAACATCCGACTAAAACAGAGGACATTATCTATAGACAGAAGGTATCCACTGCATAATCCCAACCCCACCCAAAAGGTCCTGGGAATCAACTAAAATCTTTTCAAATTGATTTTAAGAGGATCTAAAAGCTTTTCCTAGAATTATTTTTCTTTAACCCATGTCAACCCACTAAAACCAGTACAGTGGTGGTTGGTTTTTTCCAATCACTGGATTTAAAAGGCTTCCAATTACCTAAGTGATACCTACTGAGTAGATCATTAACCTGAATGTTAGATAACATAGAAAGGAACTGGGTTGATCTGGCTTAGAGAAGAGGGAAGGGGATTTGCTCAACTCCATTATGGAGCACTAATGCCTCGCTTTATGGCATGGATTTAACTTCAGTGAAAACAGCCACCCATGTTCTGAGGGGAAAAAAGGAGGAGCCGGGAGGGGGAGGTGACGTTCTGAAGACACTAGGTATCCTCAGGGACTAACTAGTTACTATGCTCTAAACAGAGGGTTAGAGCTGAGATCCCTGCCCTGCCCTGAACCAAAAGTATTTAAAACATTCTAGAATATTACAATATCCAAACATGGAGAAGGGAGATGGGAGAAAATTATAACATGTACAAAATAATTATGGCGTAAAAAGCAATCCTCTAACATTCTGCATCGTATTTGTACATATGAACTCTGCTGCAATCCACAACTGAAGGCAGGAATCCCACATCCACCTGAAAACATTGCTGTGGTCATGACCACAGTGAATAAAACTGGATGTTCAGAGAAAGAGTCAGCCTTTCAAGTCTGAGTCACAGGAAAATGTACAGTTTGCTAAACAATGCTTGGGCTGAAAAACAAAGCAGGAAACAGAGAGAGACACATCTGCAAACTCCTAGAGAGAGGGCCATATTACAGCCAGGCAAGAGCACCCACACCAGCAATCCCAGTACTCTGGATTGTCTAGCAAGATTATGGGATCAAGGCCAACCTGGGTTACGTGGCACAGCAAGCCTGTGTCTCAAAAAGGAAAAAGAGGCAACAGAGAAAACTTGACTCTACACTGTAAAGAGAGAGACAAAAGACACACACAGATCTGAATAGGGCAATAAGGCACCTCAGTCAGAAAGCCCTGCATGACCACAGACCACTGAGGATTAACAAGGGATAGAAACTAAATCTGCCTGCCCACTGTCCAAGGGAAAAGCATAAAATTGTGGTTTTGCTCACTCATATTTTTTTTGTTGTTTTCAAAAGTTATTTTTATGTAAGATTTCAACAAAGCATAGATAACAATGACATATCCTTCCACACCACCAAGTACAAGCAACATTTATTTACCTCGGGGTGCTCAAGACTTAAGACTTTCTAAGATTTATTTATTTATTATGTACACAGTGTTCTGCCAGAAGAGGGCACCAGAACTCATCTGTAGATGGCTGTGAGCTACTATGTAGTTGCTAGGAATTGAACTCAGGACTCTGGAAGAACAGTTAAGTGCTTGCTCTGAACAACCGAGCCATCTCTCCAGCCCCAAACTTAAGACTTTCTTTCTTTTCTTTTTCTTTCTTTCTTTCTTTCTTTCTTTCTTTCTTTCTTTCTTTCTTTCTTTTCTTTTCTTTCTTTCTTTCTTTCTTTTTTTTTAATATGAATGTACTTTATGCATATGAGTATACTATCACTGTCTTCGGACACACCAGAAGAGGGCATTGAATCCCATGACAGGTTGTGGGTCACCATATAGCTGCTGGAAATTGAACTCTTAACCACCAAGCCATCTCTCCAGCCCAAATTAAGACTTTTAAATCAACATTAAAAATAAAGCAGCAAGTCAGGAGGTGGCAGTGCATACCTTCAACAATCCCAGGACTCTGGAGGAAGAGGCAGATGAATCTCTGAGTTCAAAGCCAGCCTGGCCTACAAAGTGAGTTCCAAGGACAAGGCTCTATAGAGAAACCCTCATGGAAAAAACCAATCGACCAACCAACCAGAAAAACAAAACAAAATGACAAAAACAACAAGAAAACAACAAACCAAACCAAAAGCAGGAAAACAAAACAGAACAAAACAAAAACAGTGGTATACAGATGTCAGATCAGCATGGTCAGAGACTATGCTCTGCATTGAATGAGGCAGAGGGCTACTCAGGCAGAAGCAAAGCATAATTTGACTACCATTAGGATCTTAGGATAAAGATATTCCAGTTATTAAGAGTAAAACATCAAGTAGAAAGCCCATGGAATCAGCTAGATGTGAGGGCAGGACAAACAAGGGGCGTAGGCAGACAAAGGCATTTCAGTGAACCTGAGCCTAGTCCAGCCAGGGCTACACAATAGAAACCTGTTCCAAAAGGGGAGGAGAGGCTGGGAGGGGAAAGGAATGGTGGAAAGAGTGGGGTTGGAGGTGAGGTGCAGCAGCTCAGAGCTGGATCCAAGGTTAGAAGCACTTACTGCTCTGCCAGAGAACCCAAATTTGGTTCCCAGTGTATTTCTAAGAGGCTTATGACCATCTGTAACTCCAGTTCCAGGAATCCAATGCCCTCTTCAGGCCTCTGTGGGTACCTGGGCACATCTGCACGTGAGCTCATGCATGCACAGACACATCGGTTTTTTTATGACTTTAAAATATACAAGGTGACCTTCAGATTTTGCAAGGCACTCAGTGGTGGGTCTGTCTTCCAGGAGGCTGAAGCTCATCTACAGATCCATCTATTCAGAGCATTCCTATAGTCCTATCAAGAGAAGTTTCTTCCCAGAAGGAGAGTTACTCTTAATAGAAACCATCCCTCATTTGTTTTTAGACAGTTGATCACATCTCGAACCCTGATATTGTGAACTGGAAAAAACGTTCCTCAGCCCTAGCACACACCTTTAACACAAGAACTTTCTGTAAACACGAGGTGGAGCAAGCAAAGTAAGGAAACCCAGGAAAAGGGGGAGTCTTTGAGTGGAATGGTATTAAGGATGAAGTGGTAGAGAAGAGGCTTTTTCCTCCTGGGATGTCAGTGGAATAGGAAGCTGGGGTCACAGGCTTGTGAGCAGCCCCATGAAGGTGCTGAGTTCCAAACTCAGGCACTCTTCAAGATGCAGTCTTTCAACTCCTGAGCATCCTATGCAGCTGCAAAGAGCCAATCTTAGTAGAAATTTGATTATGGTGGAGACTGAAGGGCTAATATCATCTTACTCCACTTATCACAACTCCCAGTTGGCAGGCTGGGTACAGAGCGAGTTCCAGAACAGCCAGGACAACACAGGAAAACAGGGTCTTAAAAGACTAAAAAGACTTCCAGCTTGTTATGATGAATCAGAGTGAATATTTTCATTCATTCCATATATTTTGCTTTTAAATTTTCATTTCATCATTAGTTGGAATTTTCAAGGGGTTGCTGAGATGAAGTAGCAGTTAAAAGCATACTGCTCTTGCAGAGGTCAGACTTCAGTTCCCAGGAACACTGAGACATCCAAGGCCCTGGCTTCTGAGGGTAGCTAAACTCAAGTGTACATATACCAATACCCAAGCACACATAATTAAAAATATTATCTTAATTACATTTTATTCATTGTATGCACAGGCATGTCTGTAAATTTCAGATAACTTGGAGGAGTTAGTTTTCTTCTCCTGTAGTGAGTTTCCTAGGAAATGAACTCAGGTTGTCAGGTCTAGCTGGTGCCTTTTTCCACTGAGCACATCCCAGATTTCATGAAGCTGGAGTTACAGGCAATTCTAAGCTGCCTGAGGTGGTTGCTGGGCACCAAACCCAGGTCTTCTGTAAGAGTAGGGCTGCAAACTCTTAATCCTCCTGCCTCAGTTCAAGAAGGCAGACTTGTGCTGTGTCACCTTACCTATGAAAAGGAAAAAGCTTCCTCGCTTCTTTCTCTCCTTAGCCAGCCTCACTGTGGGCGAGGATGGCCTCAGAGCACAAGTGGGAAACCCTGCCTCAGGTTCCCGCTGACCAGGCTGTCCAAGGACTCTCAGAGTAGAGCAGGCTGGCCCCAGACCTACAGATACCCATTTGCCAATGTCTCTAAATGCTTTAACATGACATTGTGTCACCACAGTCATCACACAGTTACTTTTTCTTCCGTAAAAAACGACCTTTGGAGGATATGTAGTCCTTTTAGGGGGAAGGCAAGAAATTAGCTGCAGCAGGCTATAAAAACTAAAGAATCAGAAGTGTAGAACAAGTAGAAAGGGACCCAGAAATACCCAGTCAGGGCTGACAGAGGGCAGCCAGTTGGTATGGACGAAGGCACAATGATGGAGTCCTGCAATACGTACTTGATTAAAGTCAGGATCTTTCTCTCCATCTGGCTTAGCTTCCTCCTTGTCTTCTTCCGTCTCAGAACTACTCACATTCAACTCTGGAGCAGAATCTTTCATCACCTGAACACACCAGGAGCAGAGAGAGGAATCAGGCCTAAGAGAGTGTGCAGTAGAGGGGGCGGATCTTGGGCCTATGCCATGTGAGTGGATCAGGAACATACCTTCAATGCTCTTTAATTTCTTATAGTCTAAGCCTGTGGATTATATATTTCTTTGTTTACTTTTATCTGGTGGGGGGGTTCATCTGATTATTGTAGCTCTTGCTGTCCCAGAACTCACTGTGTACAACAGGCTGCCACCATTCCCAGCTTAATTTTATTTAGTTTTAATTCTGTAGCCGTGCATGTGTATGTGCGTGCACAGGTTACGAGTTGTAGCTCTCCTGACAGGAACAGAGAAATGGACAGAGGAGGCTGTCTTCTGCATGGTACCGTGGACGATGCTATTAAACTCATTATACATGATGGCTGAGGGAGCTTCTCCTGCTACTGGGTAAGTGGGCCAAAGGACAAAAGGGTTAAAGACATCTTGGAGGAAGTAGAGGTGCTCATATTATGTTCCCTTTCTCAGCAAGTTTGGATATAGAGGCCTTTGTTAGTCTGTGAAGCAGAACTCTACACCCATCATGCATGCTCTGGAAGGTAGCATACTAAAACAATGAACTGCGACCCTGGAGTCTAACGGATAGATGTTCAGAGAACTAGGTGGACTCCCAAAGCCAATACTAGTCACAGAAGGATCACCATCTAATCACCCTCCAATCGCACCTTCAGTCCAAGGCTGAGGTCCAACCTCACTCCCTATCCTGCTATGCTAACTAGGCTCCTACCAAGTCTAAACCCAACAAGCTGGCAACTTTTAAACCAGGACTCAGACAACACTGCAAGTTTTCCTACTCTTTTTTCAACCATTCAAGTTCAACTTTCAGTGGTCAGATTTGATACCCCGCCTCTCCTAATCATGGCCACAGGGAGGACTGGTACCTTTTTGTTGTCCACAACTTTATGGACATAGATGGTGGCTTGGGTATACTCCCGAAGGTCCCTCTGCTGCTGGCACAGCAGACCTTCTCTGCAATCTGGACAGAGATCTAGAAAACAGTAGAGCAGAGGCAACTAAATCACTGCAAGACCTGTATCAGCTGCTCCAGCACACTCAGAGCCAACATTAGGCTGCATGCAAATCAAGTGCAAGCAATCTGTGAGGTATCTGTAGGTAATGTTCAGACTATGGCGGCCAACAGCTCTGCCAGAAGCACCTGAATGGCCAAACCATCTTTAACATTAGGTAGAAAAACAAAACTGAGGGACCCTTCTCTTCCCCCTTAAACTCTCAATTTTTAATGAAAGGAACCAAACAGAGCATGAAAACTTACTGGGCTCAGAAATATACTGTGTTTGAGAAGGGCTTACGTCTCCCACTTCGACTCTGGTGATTTTAATCACTTTATCCACAACAAAGAGCTTTTGAATCATTTGCCATTCGCTGGGCCATATGAGAGCTATACTGTGCAAAAAAAAACAAAAGACAAAAAACAACAAACAACAAACAATATGCCTTAAGACACATGGAGATCAAAAGAGCCAACAACCTACAGCAGAATCCACACCACCCACCTAACGCAATGGGGGAAGGCCTCAAACAGGAAAGCAGTGCAGCAGGGAAGCTTTATGACCAGGTCTGAGGGAATCAGCCCACAGCACCTGAGTGAAGTGAGTTAGCAAGAGTGATATGCACACGGTAATGCCATTTATAGAAAACACACTAGATACACTATACAATTAAAAAGTGAAATACATTCAACTATGAACACCTCAATTCTGCTTTGGGGTATATATATATTTTGTGTGTGTGTGTTCGTTGAGACAGGGTTTCTCTATGTAGTCCTGGCTGTCCTGGAACTCACTCTGTAGACCAGGCTGGCCTCGAACTCAGAAATGCCTCTGCCTCCCAAGTGCTGGGATTAAAGTGTGTACCACCACTGCCCAGCTGCTTTGGGTTTTAAGCAGAGGTCTCAACAATTGGCTGAGGCTGACCCAGAACTTGTGACTGTACTATCTACACTTCTGTGTTCATCTTTTAAATCTCAGATTTCATAGGACAGATGACTCAAATTCAGACAGAGAAAGAGTGAGAGAGGAAAATGGAAATAAAAAGGAAGGTAAAGACTCTGGGCATTGACTAACTGCTGGAATAACAGTCCTGTACCACCGCACATGGATCATGTGGTGCTGGATCATGTTGTTTATGCCCATGTCCTGGCATACACTACAGAAGCTCTCTAGACTCAGTTATATCACCAGCTCTTAGACACACAGTTTCTAAGTGTCACTTTATATATAGATAAACACCGAGTTCCTTTAAAAGTAATCTAAAAACATTGAAATATAAAGAAACTGCAAGTTCATCTTCATCCCAGGGGATTTTGAATTCCCTATATTTACTTATTATATGCTGTAGTGGGTCAGCCTCCTTCTCTTCTCTCTAAAGGTTAACATATGTAGAAAAAGACAACTATTAGGTGTATACAAAGCCAACTAGATTTTCTTTTACTACTTTTAAAGAAAGATTTATTTTATGTATGTGGGTACACTGTAGCTTTCTTTGGACACACCAGAAGAGGACACTAGATCCCATTACAGATGTTCATGGGCCACCATGCGGTTGACAGGGATTGAACTCAGGACCTCTGGAAGAGCAGTTTGAACTGCTGAGCCATCTCTCCAGCCCACAATTGCAGCTTTTGCATTGCTGAAATTACCATATTAGGAGGAAACATTCTCAATTAATGTGGTAATCTCATACAGCATTTGAATACACAAATCTTAGCTTTGTTTCTTGCTAATGACTTATTAGTTGCCATCAATTTTATGTTTATTTTATACTATGGAAATGATGTTATACAAAAGCCAAATTCGTGCAACATGCTTATTACGGGCTTGTAAACCAGCAAAGACAACTCACAATAACCACAGCATTTGCTCAGGAACTGCTAAGAAGATACAGTGCAGTGGAAATTCAAAAGGAGAGGAAAGCTCCAAAGATGAGCATGCAGTGGCTGGCCAATGGAAGATGAAGATAAATGTCTCATTGAGAGCTCCATGGGGCCAACCTTCTTACGAGGAGCCAAGAGCTGCCCATCAACTCGGTCAGCACAATGTTACTTTGGTGCTTGAATCCAATTGGAAAGGTGAGAAGGCTGGGTAATTGTGTATCTCATGAGGCAGGGTGTATGTGTGTGCTAAAAGAATCACTTCTTAATCCAACCGTGATGTACCAGAGAACATGAACTGAATATGACAATTTGCAACAAGCTCAGTGGCCAGCCCAAGAAACTCTAAGGCCAAGCCTGCACAAAAAAAAAAGTCTGGTCACTGTTTGGTGTCTGCCGATGGTTTGATCCACTGCAACTTCTGAATGCCCACAAATACTCAGCAAATCGATGGGATGCACCAAAACTGCAACACCTTGCCCAGTATGTGTCAAGGCCCATTCCTCTATGATAATGTCCAACCACACAATAAACACTTCAAAAACTGAATGGACAGGGCTATGAAGCTTCACCTCCTCCAACGCCTTAACTGACTTTTTGCCAGCAACTTCCACTCCTTTAAGAATACTGACTTTTATCACAGAAAAAAAATGCTTCCACTACCAGCAGGATACAGAAAATGTTCTCCTAGACTCTGTTAAATACTCAAGCACAGAGTTTTAAACTACAGGAATAAACTTACTTCTCATCTGCAAAATCACTGTTTGTAATGGTTCCTATTTTGATTAATAAAGGTATTTGAGCATCTTTATGATTTAAAAATCTGTCTGAAGAAACTCTAATTCCTTTTGCACAAACCTAATACAACCAAGACTATGCGGACTATGTGAGTCGTGATGGTGCTGACCTACAGTCCGCTGGACACCAGTAGAACAATATCCAGGCAACTGGTTGACAATGGGAGAAGAAAGGACAAATTTCCCCTGGTAGTTGCTTATCCTGACTGAATAAGCACTCAATTCATCTCCTTTTAAAGACAAATGCTCACAGCCATAGGTTGTTTCTAGAAGGAATATGGTAAGGTGGTATATTCCAAATGGAAATCCCCTATCCACACTTGATTGCTGGGGACAGACGGCCACACGAAACACGAAGAGAAGAAACTCACAGTTTTGAGTCTTCTTTGGTGAGGGAAGGAAATGTAAACATGAGTCCTCCATGTGGACACAGAAGGGCAGCATTCCCAATTGATGACACAGGAGTAGATCTTGCAGGCTTTCTATTCAAACAAGACAGAGAATAGATGCAATCTCACTGCTGAAGAGGTGTGTGTGTGTGTGTGTGTGTGTGTGTGTGTGTGTCTCCTCCCTCCCTCCCGCCCGCCCGCCTGCCATTTTGGTGCCTGTTTTAAGAGAGGGTCTTACTGTGCCATTTTGACTATCCTGGAACTCTAAATGTAGACAAAAGACCAGGCTTGCCTCAAAATCCTAAAAGATCTGCCTGCGTCTGCCTCCCAACTGCTGGGATTTGTTTGCCGCCACACCTGAACAACTTTAATTTGAAAAAAGGGTTTGCTTGGTATATGTGTGTGAGAGAAGGGGTGGGGAAGGAGCATATGCATGCTCGTTTACATGTGTGTACTTGGTTGGTGCACATCACATGTGCGTGGTAACTCAATGCTGATAGCTGGAGTTGCTGATAGCTGGAGTCTTTATCATTTTCAGTCCTAGCCTCTCAATTAACCCAGAGCTCATCTATATGGGCTAGTCAACCAGTAAGCTGGTTCTGGGGGAACCCCAGCTCTGCCTTTTGAACTACAGGTGAGCCTCTATTTGCGTAGGTTCTGCAAATCCAAATGTTCATGCTCTCTATCCTCCTAAACAATGAGCCATCTATCTCCATAATCTACAACATTTGTTTATTTATTTATTATTTATTTATATTTTGGTTTTTGATACAGGGTCTTACTCTGTGTGTGGCTTTGGCTGTCCTGAAGCTCACTATGTAGACCAGAGTGTCCTCCAATTCACAGAGATCCACCTGCCTCTGTCTCTTGAGTGCTGAGGTTAAAAGCATGCAAAACTAGACCTGATTCCACATTTTTTTTAAAAAAAAAAAAAAACAATAATTTTAAACCAGAGCTATGTATAAATGAATATTACTAAATTTTTGCTTTGGGTTTAGTTGTATAACTTATTAGAAGAGAGAGATCTTCTATGTATTCCAGGTAAAGTAGCCAAGAATGGACTGTTAAGTGGAATCCATTGAGTTTTAAAATAAATACCAGTCAACCCACAAAAATTGATGAAAAGAAATTTCTAATTTCTACCTAACAAATTTCCGCCATTCATCTAAAAAGAAGTGCGACACAATATAGAGAGCGTCCGTGTCCTGGAAACAGAAAGCACAGAGTTAGCTTCGACTCCCCCAACACCCCTTTCAATTTTCAAGGCAATTCTCTTTGAAGTTCAACTTGCCTGGACCTCGCTGTGCGGTCCAGGTTGTACTCCAACTCACAATCCCAGTGTACCCGCACCTCCCACAACACCAGGGCCACAGATTTGAGCTGTCATACCCACTGGGAACCACGGTATCACAACACAAACCCCATGTTAATAATATGCAGGTTGTGCAATAATGTGGAACTAGTGAGCTTCTGTGTCTCCCAATGAGGGAAGGGAGTGAAGGAGAACGAGAAGAGGGCCAGGTGGACCTCACATAAATCTGGCTGGGGCCTTTAAAACTGGAGACTGTTTTTCTCTCTGAGGCAATCACAGTACCTCTGGCCAGTTACTGAGACACGGTCTGTTTTTGTCCTGGAACAAGTTTGGAAGTGAGGTCTTCTGCTCATTTGCGATCATTTTATGCAAGGCTTCATTTTCTTCACCTTCTCGTTCTAGTATCTGAAAAAGATGGAAGCAGTCAGTTGACTCCCACTGACCACAGGTACCCCTTCCTGTTACCACAGACATTAGGAGCTATGCACCTTGCACTGTGAGCAGCACTCTTTGTAACTTGGGAACTCAGGAGCCTTTGGGAAATACTGCTGCAGTTTGCGCCAAGCCTCTTGAGAAACAAGCCTTCTTTCATTTTCAGATATGCTTAACTCCCCTAAATTAAGAGAAAAAAAATTTACTTAAAAATCAAGGATGAAAGAAGTCAGCATCTATCTATTTATTTCTGTGTGCAGTGCCACGGCACTTGTGTACAGGTCAGAGGACGACCACGTGCAGGGTCAGCTCTCTCCTTCCACCTTGTGGGGCCTGGGGAGTGAACTTAGGAGACTGAGGCTCAATCACAAGCACTTTTGCCCAGAGTCACCCCACTGATCCCCAGTCCCTATCCTGATGCAGTCTACAGGTGGTCTTTTCCCCTTCTGTTCTGTCACCTCTTGGTTCATGTATGAGTGTCAGTACTGGCTCCAGCTGCAGAACCAGCATGAGTATAATGAGGCCATCATACACACTAAGTGTTTAATTTCATTGTAGTCAGGTCCCACCCACCCTAGGATCTGGGTTCTGGCAGGGGTTAAGAGCATTTCGTCAGAGGGCCAGTGGTGGCGCAAACCTTTAATCCCAGCACTTGGGAGGCAGAGGCAGGCAAATTTCTGAGTTCGAGGCCATCATAGTCTACACAGTGAGTTCCAGGACAGCCTGGGTTATAAAGAGAAACCCTGTCTTGGAAAACAAAACAAAAAACAAACAAATGAGCATTTTGTCTCTGGCCACACACAAAATTCCTAATTTCTCCCAATATAGCCACATTTCAGAGTAAGACAGTGAATCTACCAGAGGCAGCACAGCACATGAGTTAACATGGCTGTCTTTGCCATGCCCAGTATATTCTAATAACACAAAATATAATCTTGAGTTATTTTTGACCCCAACCCTTCTGGTCCTTTGAATGATCTCTAGGAAAGGCTATCTTAAGCCCCTGTGGTGGTGGTGAAAGCCTGGAAGAATACAATATGCTCTTGCAGTTGACCCTGAGGAGGCCAGAAGCTCAAGGTCAGCCAGTGCTACAAAGCACAGAAAAAGGCAAGCAGCCCTCTCTTGCTGTCCACCCTCCAATTCAGCCTTTCTCCATGTCTCTGGCTCAGGGCCTGGAACAACCCTCTCCTGTACCCGATAGTGTCAGGAACAACTAGAAAACTCTGGAAAGGTCCAGAGAATAGTGAGACACAGGGACAGAAAGAAAAATAGTATCTTCCAAGCTTAGAAAACAATGACTAAACCATGGATGGATGGATTCAATTCTGGCTGTTTTGGAGATGGAGGCAGGAGAAGGAGTTCACCCAGAAAGATGCTGGGTGGGATGGCAACACAATGGTTGTCATCTACATTACATGAGACCCTAGGTCCTATTCCAAAAACAACTGTATTTTGATAATAAACTTAGCAGGAGTCAGGTGACTGGGACAATGAAATGGCTCAGAGGGACAGGCATTTGCTGGGCTAGACTGACCTGTAAATTCAGTCCTTGGGAACCATGTAAAGGCAGAAGGAGAGAACCATTTCCTTAAAGTACTCTTTCTTTTCATACATATGAACTCGCAAGATAGTATCCCTTCACCCAAAAATATAAGAAAAAAATTGAAGATACAGAGCCCAGGGGCTGGAAGGATTGCCTAGCAGTTAACAGCAGTTGCTGCTCTTGAAGAAAGCCTCGGTCCAGTGCCCAGCATCCACATGATGGCTCACAGTCACCCGTGACTGCCGTACCAGGGGATGTCATGCCATCTCCAAGGGCACTGCATGCACAGGGTACATACACAGGCATACAGAAAAAACACACATAAGGCTCAACTCTGCTTTAAAAGCCATCTCTATTCTTAAGACTATTATTTTATGTGCATGGTGTTTTACCTGCATGTATATTTGTGCAAGACATGTGTTTGGTGCCCATGAAAGCAAGAAGAGATCCTTTATAAATGGAGTCACAGATGGTTCTAAGCATTTGGAGCAACCATGTGAGTGCTTGGAACCAAGCCTGGATTTTTCTGCAAAACCAAGTGTTCTGAACTTCAGAGCCACTTCTCCAGCAGCCAAGATGCTTTTTAAAAAAGTGAGAGGTGACTGTGGCTGTCCTCTGGTTCCTATTACATGTGCACCCATTCATAGACATATCACACACAGAAGCACTCACGCCGGATGAATACAACACAAGAAAAAGTACACTTAAGTTGGCAAAAGTCAAGAAGTAACAAGAGGGACAAGGCAAGATGGCTTAGCAGATAAGACACCTGCCATGCAATCCTGCTAATGCAAGTTCAACCCTTATGAACCATTTAAAGATCAAAGGAAAAGACCAACTCCATGAAGCTGCCTTCTATCCTGACACTTGCACAGAAGCATGTCCCTGACCAGAAGCTGAAGAAAGCACACTATTTTTGCAGAGGACTGGAGCCTGGTAATTCCCAGCATACTCATCCGGCAGCCTAACCACCGGGGACTCCAGCATCAAGGGCTGCCATGCCTCTGGCCTCAAGCAGACACCTGTGCTCACGCACACTCACACAAAGATGTGTGCAAAAATAAAGAGTTTTAAAAACACATCTACTATGCTTCAGAACTGCCTCCACAAACCTGGCCAAGGGGCAAACAAAGGTTAAAATGAGATTAAAAAACTCAATCTTACCCAGTGTTGCACACTTAGAATCTCAGCACTAAAGAGGCTGAGGCAAGGGACTAATTTAAGCTTGAAACTAAGCCAGAGCTGTTGAGTTTTCTTAAACAAAACAAACAAAACAAAATTGATTTAAAAACCTATGGTATTGCCTTGGTTAGGTTAGAAATCACTTGTAGACCAGGATGGTCTACATCTAATAGAGATCACCAATCACCTGACTCTGTCTCCTGTGGTGGGATTAAAGGGGTCACCCACCTGAATCCGGCTCTCTAACACCCACAGACCCTTCTCAAGTTCAGCGTAAGCTTACACTACAAAGATGAGCTTTTTCAAAAGGGAGTCATCATTAATCTACAAGATGGTTAACTGTCAGCCTCGGGCCTACAATCAATGTCCCCTCTAATCACGCATATAAAACCTAAGCCACAAGGCTCAAGACTTGAAGCTCTGCCCTGAGGGTGGAGGACACAGAACAGAGATGGGTGAGCATGTTCTACACAAGACAGTTTGCTAAGCCCTCTTCCTGCATGTGGTCCAATAGTGAAAACAGGGCTGTACTTTCCAAACAAGGAAAAGAGAAAAACAGACGCCCTAAACCTCTGCAAGTGTGATTAACTTCACTGAGCGGTGCCACTTCCAACAACCCACATTGACTTCTGAAAGCAGAGGGGTAAAACCTAAGAAAAAATGTATTTGGACTTCAGACTGGCATGCTGAGAGCTACTGTAAGTTCTCAAATATTCAATAAAGAACTTTCAGGAAGGTGTTCTGACTGACATATACCTGTAAACAGGGAGAAGAACTCTGAGTTAATACCGATACACAACCCAGACTATATAATGAAATACTATCTTAAAAATAAAAACAAACCATTGGGGTTACCACCACAGGCAAAGTGTAGAACAAGGCCCTGCAAGCTGATGCAAAACTGACAACAGACTCAATCTTCTGGCTTACCATGTGGACACAGAATGTCTTCATTAAAATTTAATTCCTCCTCCTCTTCTTTCTTTTCTTCCTTTGATTCATCTAATCAAAAGGAACAGACAGTTACTGCTCTGGCTGATGTAGTTCACAGGTCAAAGAAGCACAACTTGAGATAATGTGAAATCAGATCAGACCAAGAAGGGCTGCTTTTCCTTTTCCTTAGAAGCAAAGGGGAAACCTCGATGACAGATAATGAATTTGAAAAGTTATGAAATAAGCCTGCTGTGATCCCAGCACTGGGGACAATGAACGCAGAGAGATCAGGACTTTAAAGGGTCAGCCTGGCCTGTGTTTTTATTTAAAAAAGGAAAAGAGTTGAGGCCAGCCTGGTCTAGAGTGAGTTCCAGGACACCCAGGGCTTACACACAAAACCGATGAATAAAGAAAGAAGGAAGGGAAGAACGGAGGGAAGGGAGGGAGGGAGGGAGGGAGGGAGGGAGGGAGGGAGGGAGGAAGGGAGGTGGATGGGTATGGTGGTGTATGCCTTTAATAAGAAGGAAGGAAGGAAGGAAGGAAGGAAGGAAGGAAGGAAGGAAGGAGAGAGACAGAGAGAGGAGAGAGGGGACGGAAGGAAAGAAGGAAAGAAGGAAAGAAGGAAGGAAAGAAGGAAGGAAGGAAGGAAGGAAGGAAGGAAGGAAGGAAGGCAGGCAGGCAGGCAGGCAGGCAGGCAGGCAGGCAGGCAGGCAGGCAGGCAGGCTGGCTGGGTGGCATATGCCTTTAATACCAGCACTCAGTAAGTAGAAGCAGCCAGATCTCCCCCATGAGTTCAAGGCTAGTCTCGTCTATAAAGCAGAATTCTAGGACAACCAGGACACGGAAAAACCTTGTCTCAAAATAAATGAATGAATGGAATAAAATTATAATAAATCAATAAGATTTGCTTTTTCTGCCGGGCAGAGGTGGAGCACGCCTTTAATCCCAGCACTTGGGAGGCAGAGGCAGGCAGATTTCTGAGTTCGAGGCCAGCCTGGTCTACAGAGTGAGTTCCAGGACAGCCAGGGCTACACAGAGAAACCCTGTCTTGAAAAAAAAGAAAAAAGATTTGCTTTTTATAAATCTGAAAATTTACAAGTCCTATGAGCTCTAACAAGTGTCGCCTGTGTCATTTGTCACTTTCACCGCCCACTCTTACAGGGCTTGAAGAGAAACCTTACATGAGACACATATTGATGCTTAGGAAGTCTGTGTCACAGTCAATACCTTCCTGTCCTTGCTTATCTGCACTGTCACTATATGTAGTCCTAGATACTGGAAATGGATCAAAGGAAGAAATCTTGAATATTTGAAAAAATATAATCAAGGGCTTTCTGGGTTAAGACAGGAGACAGTATTAACACACAACACTACACACATTGCCAAGTGTGGAGGCAGTATCTCAGTATGTGGGAAATGGGAGGAAGTAGACTAAGTTCAAGGTCAGCCTGGGCTGTGTGCTCAGGCAGACGTAGTGTACACTTTTAACTGCAGCAGTGAGCAAAGCAGGAAGATGCCAGGCTCCAGGCTCACCTGTACTATATTGTGACTGCAATACCCTGCCTCAAAAGGCAGGGAGAGGAACTAACACATTCGGCAAGGTGTGGTGGGGAAGTGGAGGAAAGTCAGAAGGTAAAGGTCAGCCTCAGCTACAGAGTTGAGAGCAGCCCACGAGACCTTAATCTGGTTTTTTTTTTTTTTTTTTTTTTTTTTTTTTGGTTTTTAGAGACAGGGTTTCTCTGTGTAACCCTGGCTGTCCTGGAACTCACTCTGTAGACCAGGCTGGCCTCGAACTCAGAAATCCACCTGCCTCTGCCTCCCAAGTGCTGGAATTAAAGGCGTGCGCCACCACTGCCCGGCAGACCTTAATCTGTTAACCAAAAATTTAAGCCGGGCCTACAGAGTGAGTTCCAAAGTAAGTGAGTTCCTGTCTCAAAATAAATAAATAAATAAATAAATAAATAAATAAATAAATAAAATTAAAATTAAAAAGGGGGGGATAATGTTTAGTGTAGAAAATACATGACTTCAACAGAGCTTAAAATACTGAAATAATAAAAAAAAAAAAAAAAAGACATTCATGTATGTATGTATATAGTGGAAGGCCATGGGTTCCAAGCTTAGTTCCATAAAATAACAAAAATTCAGGTGAAAATAACTGCTCAAGTCACAAACCATCCCTGAGTGCAACCAACCTCAAAATTAGTACCCGACAGAATCACAATCTCCATTCGAGACCTAAAAGTCAGTCTAAATGCTTTAATTTCCTTTGGTATCTGTTTACTGGTGGGTTTAAAATAACACGATTTCCTGTCTAAAAGCAGGGCTCAGTCAAAGAATGGACAAGCAATAAGCTGTCCAAATCCTGCCCTTCTTGGGGCAGGGTGCAGAGACCACACTGCATTCAGCTGCTGTCCTGAGCCAAACTGTGGAGCTCAACAGCCTGAGAGCCTTTTGTGTTCCCTCCCTTGAGTGTGGAACACAACTGTTGTGAACGCTGTGTGTCACTAATTAGGCTAACACTTGAGCCCAGAGCTCATTGCTGGAAAGAAGACGCCTCAGGTCCTGCCGAGTCTGTGAGGAGAATAGTAAAAGCTTAAATATGATATTATTTTTGTCCTTAAGAGACATTGAGATTAATTAATGTTTTTTAATACACATGGACATAAATTTTTATCTAGGCAATTTTACTGAAAATTTACTGAAAAAGAGTAAAGGGCCCTTGCTCAGTGTTGTCCACCTACAACATGAGCGAATGGAGCACAGCACGGCTGTCAGACTTCTCCTCTGATACTCCAGACTGCTGGGGACATGGGGGAAGGGACCACAGTGCAGCTTTGCCACTGAGACACTCCAACTCTCTAAGCAGACATGAATCGCCATGTTCAAGAAAAGGCAGGGACACAAATCTGCAGAGCAACAGCAGCAGCTGCTGAGTTGGTGGGAGAAACCCTGTGGGGAGACAGACAGACACAGACTCGAGAGCGCGCGCGCGCGCGCGCGCACACACACACACACACACACACACACACACACACACACACACACAGACACCGGGTCACCTTTATTGAAGGGGCTCCCGTTCATCTTCCCGTTGCTTTGCTCCGCCTCACCATCTTGCTCATCTAGCTGTTCAAGAGCAAGCTGGCGCCAGCTACGCAAGGAAGACTTTCCTACCCAAAATCCATCAGTGCTGTGGAAAAGAGAGCGTTAATTAAACCCTAGTAGGTGATTATCAGTGTTCCCTCCTTTTCTGTCTGTCCCCTGAAGCCCACAACTAAAACAAATTACAAACATTCAAATCAACTCCCAAGCACACAACTGTTTTTAATCCAATTCCTGATGTGAGCCATTTCACACCTCATTACTGAACTGCAGTTGTTACTTTTGCTTCCGTTCTAAATCTTGCCCTTTCTCATACATCAAACTAAAATCCATGCCAATCCATCCAACTTGAACGTAATCACTTTCAGCACACAGCCATACCTTTTAAGTTGGCACAAAGACACTCTTATCAATGTCAGGCACACATATCCAGCCAGGCCTCACAGGAGGCCCTGTAGAATGACCCAGAAGAAGCAGACTTAGGCCCACTAAAGCAACAAACAACATGAACACGGCAAATACCAGCACTTCATCACTCTTGGTTGAGTGACAGGTGCTGTGGAATTGGGGCCAACATATTTCAAATACTCTTGACATTCTTAAGGATGTCTCACTTAGCTCCCCATTTCAACTTCACATCATCTGTGCTGAATGTAAAGGAAGTTTAAAGGACACTCACTCATGTAGTGCAGCCTGTCCTCCTGCCTCAGACTTTAAAGTGCTAGGAACAGAGATGTGAGCCATGCTCCCTGTACAAGATCTGCCTGGACGGCCCTGCTCTCTAACTTCCATCTTCTAACAGCCAACCCTGTTCTCAGAATGTGTAAGCAGCTGTCTGAGGACAGCCTGGCAGAGGCGCACAGGCTCTCAGGAGCAATGCTGCAACATACCCCTTCATTGCTGCTTTCAGCAAATTGTTGACAGTTTTGTAGTCTTCATTCAGTTGATTCTTCAGGCGCAGTATGCGACAGCGCTCCACAACGCAGTCCTTACAAAGGGCTTTCACTGGAGGCAAGGATCAGAAACAGACGTCATTCTCATACCGACTTTTGTATTGAACAAAGTACACCACAATTTAAAATCTAAAGCACAAATTTTTACAGCGCAATCAATGTGTATCCTAGTTTTGCTGAATTAGAAACTCACACAGGAACAGTTCTATAAAAGGAAGAGCATGGCTGAGACACTCAAGGCTGAGACACTCATGACCAAATGGCTAGCCGAAGCAGGAAGAGATGTGACACAAGAACAGAGATATTTGGCCGGGTAATGGTGACGCCCATCTTTAATCCCAGCACTTAAGATGCAGAGACAGGTGGATTTCTGAGTGAGTTTGAGGCCAGCCTGGTCTACAGAGTGAGTTCCACCACAGCCAGGGTTACACCTGCCTCAAAAAAACAAAACAAAAAAAACCCAAAACAAAAAAACAAAACAAAAAGAGCAGAGAGAGATACTCTAGGAATCACATGCAGTGTGATTCTTTTTTTTTAATTTTTAAAATTCGTTTTATTTATATGAGTACACTGTAGCTGTCTTCAGACACACCAGAGGAGGGTATTGGATCCCCCATTACAGACGAGACTCCATGCGGTTGCTGGGAATTGAACTCAGAACCTCTAGAAGAGCAGTCAGTGCTGTTAACCACTGAGCTATCTCTCCAGCCCCTATAATTCTTTTATTGAGTGTTTAAGTTTCATTTACTATTACTGTGGGTATACAGAGTGTGTGTGTGTGTGTGTGTGTGTGATAGTGCACATGAGCACACCTGAAGACCATAAGGTATCAGTTTTCTTCCATCAGGAGGATCCCAGAAATTGTCCAGGTCAGCAGAAATTGTGGCAAATACTTTCACTTTCTGACCATCAATCGCATTGGTTCTAAGATGTGATTCTTTGAAAGAGCTTGCAGGGGCTGGAGAGATGGCTCAGGACTCCCTCAAAAACAAAAGCTCTGCAAGCAGACCAGATGCCCTGACTTACCAGTAAGTCTGGGACCTCCTCCATACCGACTGTAGAAAACATCAGCCGCATACTCCGATATTCTCTTCATAATTGATATTTTATCTGGGTGAAGCTTGTCATGGGAACACAGGCAAGCATTATTATCAATCGGTTTGGTGGGTGTTGATTCATCCAACCACTTCTGCAGCCATTCAAGAGAGACAAACTCATAGGGCTCTGAGAGAGAAGGAATGGGAAGAAACTATGTAATTTTACAGATTTTGGACTAAGCCATTATCCTTAAAAGACAGTGCAAACAATTGTTCAAAGTCAGCAGGATCTGAAGAACTGCTAGGTGGTGTCTGGTGTGTTAGCTAGCATTTCTGTGGGCTCCAGTTGTATGTAGAAACACAACTGCAGAGCCCTACAGGACTGGCGGGTATTATTAGCCACATTCTACAAGAGGTATCCACAGAGAAGTGCCTTGCTTGAGAGCACAGCAGAGCTTCCATGAGCACACTGTGTGCTGAACGGAAAAATCAGCACTTCCTTTTCAGAAGTATGAGCTACACATGTGAACACTAAAATGAGGCGCTAGGACTCTGAGTTACAGATTAACTTTGTCAGCTACAGCCACACTTCACAGCTCATTTCAACAGTCAAATTCCCTGCATCCAAGGGGAGGCTGGGGCTGATGAAAAAAAAAACACAACTTTCCCAAAATCTTTATGATCTAATCATTTCATTTTTTATTTCAAGAAAATTCACATATTTGAGACTAGTTCTAGGATGCAGCACACACTAGAACAGAGTAATTTTGAAGTTCAGAAATTAAGAACACCAGCTATCTCAAAATGAATTTTAATTTGGGGAGAGGGAGTCCCAAATTTCCACAAAAGACAAAATTAAAAATAAAGGGACATCTTTGATTACATACAAAATCTCCAGTGAGTCCCAGCATAAAACACAGGAGAAAACATACAGAGGTTGAATTCATGAATCTGTGCTGTGAGCTACTTCTGGCAGATGAGAGCAGACACTTACTGCAAAGCTTGCTTTGACCAGCTTCACTCTCCCCAGAGTCACACATACAGAAAGCTAACACTCACTGAATTTTAGTGGAAAACATTTCAGTCGTTTGGGAAAAAAAAACTTTAGACGTGTCAGATGCATTTTTGAGCTGAAACTGGACAGCCATGGCCTCTTCTGATCAGTGCTGAGGTAGCTACAGGTGAGGTGGCAACTGCTAGGTGAGACCAAGGTCTAATCCAAGTTCTGCCTCAAGAAACTCAATGTGAGTTTGAGCAAGTCCCTTAAACCCTATGCTTCAGATCTTTAATTTGCAAAATGAAGGTAATAATACCTGCCTTCTACCTACCTCACAGAGTTGTTGCTGAGTGTAAAAAGATAAGATATGTGAAGCATTTTGAGCTTTTTGAAAGAAAGAGATATAGAAAAGTTAATTATACATCCAAACAATGTATATAAGAGGAGACCATAAAACATGGAAAAGGTAAAATGATCGTGGCATCCTACAAGGTATCAGCTCAGCAAGGGCTAGGGCTAGGCTCAATGGTAAGACTACGTGTCTAACATGAGGAAGCCCTAGGCCAAATCCCCAGCATCACCAACAAATAAATGAGAAAGCAAAACCATAGTTCACGTGCCCTTGTGAGGTACAGCCCAGAGGGAGAGTGACAGCTTTGGATGTGTCCTACATCCATGTTCAATCCCCAGTATCAGTCTTGCCCTGAACCCCCAAATCAGATCATAGCCAATTATACTCAAAATGTCTCCCCAATTTGGAGCAGTTTATCAGGTTTAGACTAGGTATCAAAAGAATGGGGTGCGGGGTAGCCCGTGTCTGAGAGAAATAAAGTTTCTGAGACGCTGCTACTTCTTGATACAAAGTTTAAGAGTAAAGTTTTGAGTAACATTTAATATAAAGTTTTTCAAGGTGGGGGAATTGATACTGGGTCCCATTTAAGGACTAATTCTACAGGTGTCCTGTTTTTCCAGCAACTAGGAGGAGAGGAACAAAGGATGCAGATAGTGTAGTAGCACTAGTAATAAAAAAAAAAAAAAAAAAGAGTTTAACTATTAAGATACTCAGGCCAGGGAACTGAGGCTAGAGGCTCACCATGCTTGAGGCCATCAGGGGCTATATGTTGAGTTCCAGACCAGTTTGAGCTAGAGTAAGACCTTGTCTCAAAAGACATAAAAAAACCTAAATACTGTAAAGGGGGTCCCAGAATGACTAAAGGGGTACATACTGGGACTCAAGACAGGTGGGTCAGAGTCAAACTGTCTAATCCATTTCTAGAATCCCACTGAAAATTTTCAAATGAAGTTTGTTTGCTGTTTTAGCTCTTGATGAATTAATATAAAATCCAAGGATGGGGGGGGGGGGGGAAGAGGAAGAAAATCATTTCTAACTTTCAGTTAAAAACAGCAAGAAAAAGCAGAGGCTGTGCCCACAGTTCTGATCTAACTACCTGCTTATCCTTACCCAACAAGTTTCCAGCTGTTGGGTTAGTGTGCTAGAGTCCTGAGGAGGTGTTAGCTGTGGTAATGGGTCTCTCATTGTCTGGGACTATGAAAGAACCTGGCCTAGACAGAGTGGTGATGCTCCTCTAATCCTTGCACCAAGGCAGATGAGGAGGGGGGATTGCCATGAACTTGAGAACACTCTGAGCCAACTATCTTAAGTGAGTTTAAAGCAAGGTTCAAAAACTAAAACTAAAAACCAATGGATTTTGAAAACAACAACGTTAAGAGTCTTGAATAATAGCACAAAAAAATAACCGTTTATCTAGAAGTCAAGCACCTTTGAGTGTAAATTACAGAGGCAAAGAAGTTGAAGATTCTGGTGAGACTAAGATTTTTAGGGTAGGCGGCCTTTAAAAGGAATGCTCACAGGCTAAGATTTGCAAACCAAGGCACGATAAAACATGCCGGCTTTAGAACAAGGAGCCTCCACATACGAGACTCCTGACTGGCAATGCATACAGGAGATCAGGAGCCATCAAGAGTGGCTCATAGCCAGGCCTCTCCAGATTCAAGCACTCGTTTTCCAGAGGGCTTCACCTTCACTGTCTCATGCCTTTCTGTCTTGGGGCAAAAGAAGTCCTTTTCCTCCTGTGCAGTACAGAAACTGACAATGTTTGGCAGAACAGAAAGGAGGGCCATCTCCTATAAAGAGAGGCCCACGAACTGAATGATATGCCTCCTGGGGTCACTTCCTAGTAAGCACAGGTCACTTAACACAGTTCAAGAAGCAAGTCACAAAGAGGAATTGAATCAAATTAAGCAGCAGGTTTGAAGATCTGCTTTTTTCCCTTTGGGTGCTAGGGTAGAAACCAGGCCCTATCTGTGTGAGCAATATGCTCTGCCCTTGAGCTGTACCAGTAACCAGAGAGAGCATCTAAAGACTTTTCATATAGACGTAGAGACTTAAATTTAGCTGTGATTTAAAACTACACCAGGAATGGGAAATTAATTTAAAAAGGCAAAAACCCCTCAGTACAAGCATGCTTGAACACTTATATTGGTTTTTGTTGTTGTTGTTGTTTTGTTTTGGTTTGGTTTTGGTTTTTCGAGACAGGGTTTCTCTGTGTAGCCCTGGCTGTCCTGGAACTCACTCTGTAGACCAGGCTGGCCTTGAACTCAGAACTCCACCTGCCTTTGCCTCCCAAGTGTTGGGATTAAAGGCGTGCGCACTTATGTTAAGTTCTGACACATTGCTCTCTTCCATATGCAGGAGTAGGGTTAACTTTGTCACAAACAAATCATAGCCTCTGAAGGCACAAGGTAAATTCAAATAACACACAGAAAGAATGACAGTTGTGTGGTTAAGCCTAAGCCAGGTAAGCAAGAAAGATTCCTACTTCTAGCTTAACACTTCATATTTAAAATAATACACATGTATACCAGCTAATATTCTTAGAGAACAAAGTGATTTTTTAAAAATCAGAGAGCCACAGCAATCCAATCAGATCTTTAGAAACATTTTGTATCTCACAGAAGAAAATGAGACAAGGCCTCACTACATATCCATGACTAGCCTGGAACTTGCTAGGTAGACCAGGTTTGCCTATATCTCACAGAAATCTGCCAGCCTCTGCTGGGATTAAAAGCATACACCACCACATCTGGCAGTAAAAATATTCTTTTTCTTACATTCTATGTGTTTGTGGCGACGACGGGGAAGCACAAGAGCAGAAGTCAGAGAACAGCCTGTAGGAGTCAGTTCCCTTCTGCCATGTGTGTCCTGAAACTTGAACTCTGAAGATCAGCAGGCTTGGTGGCAAGTACTTTTTCCCCTAAGCTGCCTCACCAATTCACAGTAAAAAAGTTTTTACTGGTCATGAGTGCAGAGTGCTGACCTAGGATTCCATTCAGTAATAGCCTCCCACTATGAAAAGATGGTGACAAAGAGAAGAATATGGGATACTCTGTCTAGTTACTGCCAACTAGCAGAATGATTTTAGAATGTATAGGGTGGCCTCTAAGAGGAAGAAGTGGGTTTTTCATATACATTTTTGCAACATTTAAAGATAAAACACCACAGAACAAAACCCCAGGCATTTGATAGCAAAAGTGTTGTCCTGGAATCTCACAGACCAGCTCCAGCAGGCAACCTTTGGTACAGCTCCTTCACCTCCTCGTGCTTCGCTTTGCCTTTGTCCACACTCTGCCTGCGCATTTCGGCCATTTCAACACACCACTCTTCAAATCTGGAATTATCCCGATCTACCAGCTCTTGAAGAAAGGCTATCCAAAAGAGAAACACAAAAACCAACCTTATCCCCTTTTCCAAAGACAAAGACTACACTGATGCATACATGATTCCAAGATGGATGACTACCGTAATAGAAACCTCCACTGGAGTTCACCTTTTTTTTACTAGACCTCCAGGCTGAAGCCAGGTGACCCACCCAGAATGCCCAGAAGCATCAAGTGGCTCTACCAATGGGGACCTACCATGTGCTTCAATTTCTTTTATTCTAGAAGTTGAAGAAAATAAAACTAAACTTCAACCTAGGTTACCTTTTCCTTTTCACATTATTAAAACTAGCTTCTTTCTGCCTTTCTTTGGGGTGGGATAATAGAATAGCCTAAGGCTCAGTCATTCCAAAAGCTGGATAATTGGTAAATTTGTGACTAGCACTTTTCATTCAGTAACATTTCCCATACAGACCTGTCCCAATGAGCAATACAGTAGCAGTTTTTAATTGACCTGGAGTATTGATTCGACGGCATTCCTGAAAGCAATCCAGAAAAAGTGGTTACCTGGGACTTGAACCATTGTGTGGTTCTTTTCCTGGGTTTGCAGTCTATAAACCAACATGTATGCATTTCGAGAGCAATGAGTTCCTTTGCCACACTTGGGTTTACGAGTCTGGGATTTAGAAGGTTCTGCTGGGAAAAAGAAATTAAAGACAACTAGATGGGTTAAGAGGTTTGCTGGGGGAGGGAAGCATATAAACTATGACTTATATGGCTCAATGAATAAAGGTCTCACTGCACAAACATGTCCCGATTCCTTCCCCAGAGTCCACATTTAAGAAGCTGGGCATGGTGGCATATACTTACAATCTCAATGCTCAGGCTGTGGAGAGAGGCAGATCCCTGGGGATCACACAGGCCCTAAACAACAAGGGCCAAGCTATTTAGAGACCCTGTCTCAGAAAAACAAAATGGATAGTACCCAGGAGAGTCACACACAAACACAATTCCTAAGAGCTGGGGATTTGGCTCAGCAGTTAAGAGCACTGGCTGCTCTTGTAGAGGCCCAGAGTTTTCAGTTCCAAGTGGCAGCTCACAACCACATTACTCATCCTTCCAGTTCAGACACACTTCTAGTTCCACAGGCACTAGGAGCAAGCAAAGCACGAACACTTAAGAAGCCTGAAACAGCTGAAGAGCTAAACCATTAAAGGCCATAGAAATGTAGTAGGTCCTTGGATAAGGAATATACTGTTTTATTCTGTGCATGCATGAGCACAGGCAGCACTAGCAGAAGTCAGTACAACCTTTGGGAGTCGCCTACCATGTGGGCTCCAGGCCACTACTCAGGCAAGAGGCTTGGCAGCAAGCAAGCTTATACCGAGCAACTTGAAGATCTGTGAAAAAGACAAGTGCCCATTCTTGCTTGTCACGCTCCATTCGTGTTTTCAGACAGTCTCACACTATAGCCAAGGTTGGTTTCAAACTTATGGTCCTTCTGCCTCAGCCTCTAAATGTTCGAATTACAAGTGTATGTCACCATGTCCATCTTAAAAACTTCATTTTTAAGAATGAAATTACATCAAGGACAAACTACAAAAAAGGAAAGTCCTACTTACTGAGCATAGAATATATAACTACACTCAGGAACCAAGTTGAAAAAACTAAAAGTGGGAAATCAACTTGATCTACACTGTTCTAGTCCAGCCAGGGCAAGATCAAAGAGTACTACTCCTCCCACAACTCGAGCGTCTTGTTATATGGGACCCCCAACCCTGCTTGGTAGTTTTTGTTGTTTTTTTGATACAGCGTATCTCTACATTATAGCATTGGCAGGCCCAGAGCTTGCTATGTATACCAGGCTGGCCTCAATCTCAGAGTGACAGGATTAAAAGTATGTGCCGCCTGGCCTGATCCTACGTGTCAGCCTTAAATTATAAAAATTAGTTTAAAACTGGGTGGCTGGTGCACAGAGGGAGAGTCTGAGACACAAAGATCTTAACAGCCTGGGGTTCTGTGTTAACCATGAGACTCATCTAAGCTATACAAAGCCTTATCTTGATACATCATCCCACCCACTTAGTAAAAGGAGAGGAAAACTGCGCAGTTATAATATCAGAACTTGGAGGTAAGGACTGCCACAGTGTCAATGACATGGCTTGGTGGGTAAAAGTCTTGCCTGAGTTCGAGCCCTGGAGTCCTTATGGTAAGCGACTCCCAAAGGTCCTGACTTCTGCCAGTGATGCCTGTGCTTGTGTGAGGCCAGCCTGGGCCACATAATAAAACTGTCTCAAAAAATTCCAGCTGATAAAGTTATTAAAGTATCAAAATAAAATATTATACTAAGCATCAAGATTCTCTTTTAAGTTCTTTTAAAGATAAGACATGGATAAAATGGACAGCAGATTATTTTTAAAGACTTAATTTTCTATCGTGTCTGTATAGATGTGTGTGAAGCTGAGGAGATGCCTACAGAGGCAGTGGACCACCTAGAAGGGTGCTCTTGAAGAGCAACAAGGACCCTTTTTCTTTTTTAAATTTATTTTATGTATATGAGTAACTGTCTTCAGACACACCAGAAGAGGGCATCAGATCCCATTAACGATGGTTGTGAGTCACCATGTGGTTGCTGGGAATTGAACTCAGGACCTCTGGAAAAGCAGTCAGTGCTCTTAACTGCTGAGCTTTCTCTTCTGGTATGAAGAGGGAAGGAGGGAAACTTATTTTAAAAATAAAAAGAAGGCATGGAGCCCAGAGGCAGGAGGATTGCCACTGGAGAGTTCCAGGCCAACATGGCCCTGGTTCAAACATCAAACCATTAAAAAAAACAAACAAACAAACAAACAAAAACAGTTCAGATGCCAGGAAGGAAATTTTTGAAGACCACTGGCTCCCATCAGAAGACCTGGCCTCTGTCTGACAAGCAAAGCTGGTAGATGATAGCTGAGGTGTCGAAGAGCTGACATGAGACTGTGGCTCACAACAATTTCTCTGCTACAGTTATTAAGTCTTCACCTCGGGAAGAGGATGACACTATCTCTCTCTAGCAAATACCCTCCTGGTCAGCCAACTTCCCTTCCCCTGCAAGGGAATAAAGCCTGCAACTCTGACTCCTTTGCCTACGTGCTTTCATGGCACAGCCATCTCTGTGGCAAAGTCTGATTATTCTAGAAGCAGAACGTCTACAAATGATGATGCCTAGTGGTGTTAAACAGCCTCAGTGACCCTTAATCTCCAGCCAGGACACTATCAAATACTGTGACTGCCAATAGAGGAATTTATACTTAATCCAGGCATGGTGGTGCATGCCTCTAATCCAGCACTCTGAGTTCAAGACCAGACTAGTCTCTATATAAGAAGTTCCAAGATAGGCAGCAATAGAGTGTGACCCTGTTTCAAAAACAACAACAAAATTTATATTTGAAAAGGGCACTCACGACTTAAAAACTTTACCTAGATCTTCCTCAATCCCTAGCTGTAGCTTCTTCCCCTCCATTTTCTCTATGTCCTCATCATTGAACTTGTACCACTCTCCAGACTGAGGGTCTTTCACGTGGGCGATGTAATGGCCGGAATAGGCACTGACTCCTCTGTGGATGAGGACGGCGCTGAGTTCATACACGAAGGACCCACCTGCAGAGAGAGAATAAGTATAGCTTTCGATGACAGCATGCCTTATAGCTTGAGCCAGGCACAGTGCCTGCACCACCACCACCACTCGGCACCCCAAAGACTGAGGTAAGAGGACCAACAAATGCAAGGTACAGGCAAAACACTCAAATGAGAAAAGATCACCTAAGATGGTAAGATGTTTACAAAATATAGGTGCTTTAAAAAAAACAACCAAACACTATGACAACCCCAACAGCTGGAGGACATGACCAAAATACAAAACAGAACCAAAAGGGTAAAATCTTTTGGTGTTGACACAAGTTTTCCCTATGTGACTTGGAAGGCAGCTATGTAGACAGCACTTAGACTCCTAGGAATCCACTTGCCTCTGCTTCTTGAATGTTGGGAAAATAAGTGTGTACCATCATGCACAGTTCAATAAAACCTTCTCAAGTTTGGGAAAAGTAGTTGGGTATGGTGGCTGCATCTTTAATCCCAAAACTGGAGAGGCAGAGGCAGAAGGATCTCTGTAAATTCCAAGCTAGCCTGATCTATATATAGAATTCTAGCCCACCAAGGCCTAGATATTGACCCCATTTCAAAAAAAAAAAAAAAAAAAAAAAAAGGCTGGACATGCACATGATACATAAATATGCATCAGACAAAAGACTCAGACATAACCATTTTAAACAAAAATCAAAGCCGGGCAGTGGTGGCGCATGCCTTTAGTCTCAGCACTTGGGAGGCAGAGGCAGGTGGATTTCTGAGTTCAAGGCCAGCCAGGTCTACACAGAGAAACCCTGTCTCGAAAAACAAAAACAAAAACCAAAAAAAATCAAAACAAACTTAAAATTAAAAAAAAAAAAAAGGTAGTTCCAACATCCACAAGAGATTCATAACCATCTATAGCTGGATCTAATACCCTCCCTCTTCTGGCTTTGGCAGGCACAAAGAATGTACACACATATACAAACAAAACAACCTAAAACAAGTTCTTTAAAAAAAAACCACTACTTACTTATAATTTAACCACAACATATGAAGCCAGTCTCATGTCTATAGATACTGAAACTGGTAATAACTGAAAGCTCTTAGAAACAATTACTACTGTAACAAGTCTTCACACCTAACTGATTACTTTGTTGCTGCAATATTCTTAAAACAGTCAATCTATCACTCAATCAGTGAAAGATAAGTATGTGGGACCCTGTTTAAGACTGAAGAAAAATCAGTTGACCAAAGAACAAAATCCGAGCACCCTTGTAACTTAGTGAAATGGACATCAATAAAGATTAATATATGGATCAAAACTTGAGGTTAAGATAAAAATACTGAGGAGAAGGGATGCAAATGTTTCTGAATTTGCCCAGGGAGAATCCCACGGCTCCCATGGTAGGACAAGAAGACAGAATAGGCTGGAAGCTTTTTGGCCAGCTAGCCTTGGAGTATGTGGGTGGCAAGAGACCCTGTTCAACAATGTGGACAAGAACTGACCCCCAAAGTTGCCCTGTAACAGACAGACAGACAGAAAGACAGACAGACAGACACACACGCAGAGTATATGTCAGCAGAGGATCTCTTTCTGGTATCACTGGTACAAACCTTCCTAGTCTTCAGCTCCAGTCAACCACATCATGCAACACATCACCATTTTATCCCTTGAGCTTGGCAGACAAGCTTCCCTGTTCATTTCTACTTGTACAAGGTCAACATTTTTAGATTCTCCCAGTAAGATCTTAAGAGATCTGCCTTTCAGTGCCAGCCGATTTCACTTTGTCTTCTTATCCGAGTGTTCCACTCTAAATATGCCATGTTTTCTTTTAAATCAAAGTTCTTAATTTTAACAACAGAAATGAACCTTCCTGCCACAACAAATAGTATGAAAAATTATCAGCTGAAGTGGTTTGAATGAAGATGGCCCCATAGGCTCAGACATGTAAACGTTTAGTCCCCAGTTAGTAGAATTGTTTAGAAAGGATTGGTACGTATAAGCCTTGGAACAGGTGTGTGACCTTGCTGGAGTCACTGGCAGCGGCCTCTAAGGTTTCCAAAGCCCACAACAGGCCCCTTCTTTCAGCCTGGGGATTAGGATGTAAAGCCCTCACCTACCACTCTAGACATACCTGTCTCCACACACCCCCTAATTAAATGTTTTCTCTTCTAACAGTTGCTTTGGTCATGGTATCTCTTCATAGCAATACAACAGTAACTATGACACCAGCTTTTATGAATATACTTTGGTATTTAGAGGCAAGAAAAATTAAGTCTCATCGCTGGAGAGACAGACATACTATACTGCTCTTCCAGAAACTGAGTTCAGTTCCCAACATCCAAGTGAGGCAGCTCACCTGGAGCAACCAGGGGGTCTGATGCCTCTGGCCGCAGACACCTGCACTCAAAAACATATATCTATACACACACACACACACACACACACACACACACACACACACACGAGAGAGAGAGAGAGACAGAGAGAGAGAGAGAGAGAGAGAGAGAGAGAATTATCTTACAGAAAGAAAAACAAAAACTAAGCTCTCCCTCCCCCCAAGAAGCTAGACTCCATAAAAATTTTAACAAAGAATTCACATTGTAGGAGTCAGTTCTCAAAGCAATATGAGTTTTATTGTGAACTAGGTTGCCATTTGCCTATAACCACAGTATTTGAGGAGCTAGGGAGAAGAACTCCACTGAAGGTAGGCCTAAGCTAGACTGCAGGACTCTCAGTAGCCTTGTGGTTCCAAGGAGCATGACTTCAGTCAACACTACACCATGTATGTGCCACAGAAACAGCTCTATAACCGAGAACTAAGAAACAGTAACTGAACACATTAAGATTTTCACTTCAGTAGTAAGAAATAAACAAAAGAAAAATTAAGTATTAAGAAAAAAACAGAATGAAAATAAAACTAAAATAAAGAATATGATTGCAAAAAAAAAAAAAAGTAGATTAATTAAAAACCAAACAAATGTCTAAAAGCTACTTAAGTGACAGTAAAACTATAGAGGAGCCGGGACACCGCTCAGTGGCAGAGAGTGAGTTAGGCACACATTGGCTTTTAACACTCAGAACCAAAAGGAAAACAGCAGAGAAAGCTTACCCTCAGACCAGGAAAACTGCACAGAGAAAGCTTACCTTCAGACCTGGTTTCCTTGAATAGAAAAAATTTTAAGGCATAAAGTAGGAGGCAACCATGGAAAATGCAGCTGACAACCCCGGAGCCAAGAAGAGCTCAAACGTTACAGTAACAATAACAGTGTCCTCCGTGAGGAGGGCAAATAAACACAATAAATGGAAAACCCAGCCCTCTCTGCAAACGCTAGGACCTTCAAATAAAACAATTACATAAACACAATTGTAAAGACAAGACTCAGACTGCACTCAACAGCGGTAGCCAAGACTGCAGAAGGACCTCTTCAGTCCAGTGAGTACAAGCAGGAAGCTGCCTACATTTTGAGATTGGGTTTCACAAAAAAAAAAAAAAAAAAAAAGAGGATGACATGTACAGAGAATCTGCCAGCAAAAAAAAAAAAAAAAAGAAAGAAAGAAAGAAAGAAAGAAAGAAAGAAAGAAAGAAGCTGAAGGTGTTTACACACAACAACTCGATGTGAAACCAGGCAGGACAGAGGGCTTGGCGAGGGCAGCTCGTGCCACAGAAGCGCTTGGGTCTGGTGGTCAGCACTCACTTTTCAAACCCAAGGCACGAGGCTGAGGCTAAGAAGTAAGTAAAGGAGCTCGACAAGGAGCCTGACAAGCTGCGTCTAACCCCTGGGCCTAAGGGAAGGACCTTCAGACATGCACCCTGGCATGTGTAGATGCACACACACACAAAATACATACATTTTTAAAGGCAAGTATGGGTGGTATGCCTATAATCCCAGTGCCCTCTAGATGGAGACAGGTGGGTTCTTGTGGCTCACCTAGCCTTACAAAATCCAAGTTCATTGAGAGCATGTTGCAAAAAGAGAAAAAGGTCAAGAGATGGCTCAGCGGTTAAGAGCACTGACTGCTCTTCCAAAGATCCTGAGTTCAATTCCCAGCAACCACATAGTGGCTCACAACCATCTGTAATGGGATCCGATGATGCCCTATTCTGGTGTGTCTGAAGAGAGTGACAGTGTACTCATAGAATAGTAAATAAATCTAAAAAGGGAGAGAGGAGAAGGGAGGGAGGGAAGAGATAGAGAGCTTGGCACTTGGCCTCCACATGCAGGCACACACATACACCCACACAGAGATAGACACACATACTCGAAGGTGATTGTGGAGTTGGACTTCCTAGCATGTGCCTGTAAATCCTAGCAGTGGGAGACAGACAGCATGGGTAAGAACAAAGTAAGAACCAAGGGATTAAGAGTGCTTGTTACTAAACCGGGTGGTGGCGGCGCATGCCTTTAATCCCAGCACTTGGGAGGCAGAGGCAGGCGGATTTCTGAGTTCGAGGCCAGCCTGGTCTACAGAGTGAGTTCCAGGATAGCCAGGGCTACACAGAGAAACCCTGTCTCGAAAAACCAAAAAAAAAAAAAAAAAAAAAAAGAGTGCTTGTTACTCTTGCAGAGGACCTGAATCACCAGTTTCAGTACATCCGATGCCCTGTTCAGGCCTCTGTGAAAATCAGGCACATATGTGGTAAACATACATTCACTCAATCACTCACATATAAGTGAGAGAAAAAAATACAACCTTTTAAAATAGTAATAAAGAAAATTCCCTAGTCCTCAGAAAAGCAGCAGAGAAAAAGAGGAAGAAATTTCATGGCCTCAGGTAAACTACAAGGTCCTAAGTCTGGGTGGATTTCAAGCACTATACTCTGTGGTGACATCTAACTAGAGTGTCCCAGAAATAAACCTAAGGGTCTTAGGGGAAGCCACATGTGTCCCACTCTAGGGAACTCTCTTTTACAGGTTTTTGATAAACAGAAGCCAGTGTGCCCAAGGTACCAGGGCCAGAAGACAATGGCACCATTCCCACACTGCTCGTCACAGTTGAAGTAACTAAGCTTGCAACCTTAGGGAATCAAGGAGCTTGAAAATGCAAACGAAGGCCAGGGACCTGTCAAGAAGGCTGTAAGCCAAGGTAATGGACTATAGGTGTGGAATGCACATGTGAGCAGCTAGGGAGGAGCCACTAGGAGGGGACACAGTGTAAGGGAGGATCATGGGGAAGGGAATGATGGAGAACTAAACAGTGACAAAGGGAAGAAACCCACTAATGTGTGTGGTAACCAAAATAGTTAATTTAAAAGGGGAGGGGCTTCGTTACAGTAAATCTTAACCAGAGGAATAAATCAGTAATCAATCACATCAAGCATGGGACTAGCCAACCCAGATGAAAGGTCATGATGTCCAATTAGACTTCTCTGCGTGTTGTCTGAAACCGTCTACTTTGAGAGACAGGCACCTGGGATGGTGTTTTCTCCAGGCACCTCTTCACCCAGAGCAGCAGCACAACAGGATTAATTACATGTTATCTTTGGCTGGCACTATCTATCCCATGAGGCAAAAAGAGTAAACCAAACTATCAAGTTCAGGGAACTGCTTAATGGCAACAAAATTAAAATTAAAAGGTGATGCTGGATAGAAAGGACAAGAGACAATCTGTAAGCACCCAGTGGACATTAGGTCGCTGGGGTGGTGTCCTCCCTTTTGGGAGGTTCATGCGGAACGACATTTTTATAACCACATTTTTATAGTATGCAGAACCACATTTCCATTTTGAATTTTAAAAGGAGACAGTAGGACCTGGTGAGACATGTAAAATTTAGGTGTGCTAACTCTTATAAAGAAGTAACTTCTTGTCAAAAAACTGCTGTTCAGAGACTGCAAGCAGAGGTTCAAGGAAAACTGCAGCTGTGCACATAAAGAGTGGGCCATGGTCCCATCTCAAGCTAACAACAGTCACAAGCTAACAACAGCTTGGTCAAGATAGTACCTTTGTGCTCCACATAAGGCTCCATATCTAGACTCTCCGAGAAGCCAATATAAGCATTGAGCTTCTTCTTGTGTCCAGTTTGCCTGCAAACAAGAAGACAGACAATCAAGCCATCAGGCACATGTGCACGTGCTGCCAGAACCTTGACAAGCTCCAGAGCAGCCGGATTCCATCCAGAAGTCTACTATACACAGGCAAAAGCTGAGCCCCTCTGCAAAGTTCTGACACCTAACAATTCATTCCCGAGGCAGAGACTGTATGCCCAAGTGCAGAGCCCCCTTAATTCCCTGATGAAAGCACTCAGGTCCTCATGGTTTCTAATTAAAAAGCTACAATATTAACAGTGGTTACAAACAGACTCTTTACATCTCCAGCTCCTATCCATATAGGACTGACCTCCGAAGATTTACTGCACCATTGCTGGAAGGCACTGGCTGAAGACCTTTGTACTATTCAATTTTTAATTCTGTAGAGGCTCTGGATAAACTTTGGTATTGTTATTCTTATTGAATTTCGTAAACTCTTCCTCCTTTACCCGCCAAATGGTTTAATAAAGAGCTAACAGCCAAAAGCTGGGCAGGAAAGGAAAAGTCGAGACTTTTCTGGGCTGACACAGGATCTCCGGGAGAATAATCAGACATGAGAAGATTCATCAGTGGGACATGGAGGAGGTTGGACATATGTGGGTATGGGGTGCAACAGGCCTCATGACATAATGTGCACTGGAATAGTCAGAATAGTCAGAGCTGGCTGGGAGGTAGCCTAAGCTGAGACCTAAGGAACAGTACAGTTAGTAAGTCTCTGTGTCTTTATTCATCTGATGGGTCCAAGAGAGTCCAGCAATATACCATTACGAAAGGTGCCATCCCACCAGTGTCTTCTTCTCCACAAGCCGCCTGCACAGGCTCACCTGTCAAACACAAAGCGCATCAGCTGCAAGTTCAGAGTGCAAGGAAGGCTCAGAAGTCGGATTTTCCGTGTAGCATTCTGTTTGCTTTGACAGTTTTCACAGAAGTATCGATTGTCTCCTTCTAATCTTTCTTCCTGATTACAAAGCAGACAGACTGATTAGGACGGGTATGAAGGAAGCACGCAAATCTCTGGTGTAAAGCACAACCATGTGAGTTACCCAACTGCACATGACACCCTCCTTCCACCACTGTCGTCCTCCTCTTCTTCCCTCCCTCCCTCACAAGCCCTCAGCAGCTTCCCTAGCCAGCTTTTGCTAATTACTTCAGAGGTCAGGACAAGAAAAGTGGCTCTAGTCCTTTCCCTCCTTCATGTTTTATAAAATCCTCATCTCTCCCCATTCAAGGGAGACATGTTTAACACCAACCTCTGTGTGTGTGTGTGTGTTTTGCTGGCATTCAGTATGTTGATCAAATTCTGCACAGAGCTATAGGTCAGGCCAAACTCTTTATGCAACATGAACAGTCTCTCCCTAAAGTAGCTAAAACTGGCTTTGAATTCCTGGCTCTTCTGTCCATCTCCAGTATTCAGATCTTCACAAACAATTCTTCTCAACCCCACCCTTCTCAGCCTTCTTCCATCTTAGCAAAGACATTCTTCCAACTCATCAGGCCACAAAACTTAAAATCCCTTGACTTCCACCTTCATACTCTTTAAGTGTGATTGACTCTACCCTGAAAACAGAAAAGCCAGCCTGCCAGCCAGCCAGCCAGCAGGTGCTCCTCAGCACTTCAGTTAACCCATGACTCAGCTGCCCAGAAATAGCCTTCTGTTTTCTTGTGAAGCACACATGGATGCAGCCAGCTCCACCCTGCATTATCCCTCTACAGCATGGTGGATGCCCACTCCAGTCTACTTCTGTGCATGCAGTGAGCCTCTGGTAGCCACAGTAGTGCACTGCAACCTCCGCTGAAGCTGACTTTACCCACTCCAGTCAATGCTGTCAGTGCAACATTGCCACTGTGCTTAATACAACTAAGTGAACACTCAGGAAGTCTTTAGCTGGACAAACTCAACGTGATTAATGGCTTCCGGCTGCTTAATGTGTACAAGAAAGAATGCAAACTCAACACTATTTATAGACAGGAAGGTGAGTGCTCCAAGCTCATCTATCTATCACATTCCTCAGAGAAGCTCCTCAGAAGGGAACCACCACTACCTCTGCGGAACTCAGGATGTGTAAAAGGGAGAAACATGGAGGGAGGGGCATGTGCTACCTTTAACCATACACACAGAACTTTACATTAACTTTAAATGAGCACACAATGCTCTAAACTTAAGATGCAGACTGCTGTGGTACTTTATAGTTCCTTGTGGACCTTTACAAAAACAAGTTTCCTTATTTGAAAGTCTCCAAAAATGGATGTACTTATGAATCAAAATGCCACCCAAAATGGCACAGGGGCACCAGCGAGCAGAAACCTCGCATGCTGACATGCAAGTACCTTCAGGAACTCGGAGATGCAGTCAGTTAACTGCTTGTGTCCTTGGATGTTCAGCTCCAGTTCATAGAACTTCGATACGAGCTTAGACTCTCGGCCACACTGATTGCACCTGCCATGAAGCAATGAACACTAAGTCAGAGTGAGAAGAGAGCTGTGTCACTGCAGCACACACCCTACCAGCAGGTCTCAACCTGGGCACACACATGCCAAGCAGCCCGCATAGCAGACATTTTATTTATGTTAAGATTCATGCCAGCAGTAAAGTCACAATCATAAAGTAGCATGGAAATAATTTGATGGTTGGGGTCCTGACGACATAAGGAGCTGTAGTAAAGGGTGGCAGCTAATGCTGAGAACCACTGCTATAGAGAGAGGGAGGGAGGGAGTGTGTATAACCTTCATCACTTTGATACTCAAGTCGTTGCACATAAACTACATGTGAAATAAAAACAAGCCTGACTAGGGAATGGGTCTCTCTTGGACTAGACCCTCCCCACACAGTGCCCGACAGGATTCAGTTTGCCAGCCAGTTCCGACCTCACATCTCAGCCCACACTTCACAGCCGTCACAGACTGCAGCCAGACAGTTTCCAACACCTGCAGCACTCAACTGCAATTGGCAAGGTAGCTGCTTCAACATGCTCCCACAGAAATGTACAGCTATAAACACAGGTGCTGTGATGCCCACACTGCAATAACCTGGGCTTGAAATGAAGGGCGATGGCGGGAGAGCGTGGGAGACTCACACAGTCACATAGGCCATGGAAATGTACAGGTATAAACACCTCGGGTGCTGTGATACCCACACAGTGGTAACCTGGGCCTGAAGTGAAGGGCAATGGCAGGAGAGCACGGAAGACTCACACAGTCACGTAGGCGTACTCCCCACAGAACTGCTGCTGCACCACGTTCCGAACATCCGGGTTCTTCTGTTTAGACAAAGTGTCTTCCAACAGTGACATAAAGAGCTTAGAAAACTCTTGTGCATCCTACAGTTTAAATTAATGGAAAAAAGTTGTATCTTGCTTCCTGACTTCTAATGCAAATACTACTCAGAAACTACCTGTATTTTCAACTTAGAGGTTCACAAAGACCACAGTTATACTTGATCAGTCCCACAAATCAGTTTTAAGAAATACTTGACAGGCTGGAGAAATGGCTGCTCTGGCACAAGACCCAGGTTCTGTTCCCAGCATCTACAAGGTGACTCGAAGCTTTATCTCTCACTCCAGTTCCAAAAGATCTGACCCTGTTAGCTTCTTTGGAGAAGGGGCATGAAACACACATATCCATACAGCCCAAACATTTAAAATTAACAGAACACAATTTTATAAAAGGAAGGGAGAGCCGGGCAGTGGTGGCGCACGCCTTTAATCACAGCACTTGGGAGGCAGAGGCAGGTGGATTTCTGAGTTTGAGGCCAGCCTGGTCTACAGAGTGAGTTCCAGGACAGCCAGGACTACACAGAGAAACCCTGTTTCAAAAAACCAAAATAATAATAATAATAATAATAATAATAATAATAATAATAACAATAATAAAAGAAAGAAAGGAAGGGAGGGAGGGAGGGAGTAGAGAGTACAGTCAGGCTGGAGATGGCTCTGCAGTCAGGCTTTGGCTGCTCTTCTAGAGGACCCCCAGTTCCCAGCACCCACAGCAGGAGCTCACAGCCACCTAGTCTCTCCAGTTCCAAAGGACCCAACACCCTTTTCTGGCTTACATGACCAACTAAGAACACATGGTATGTACACATATACATCAAAACAAACAAAAACAAAAAACAAAAAAAAGAAAAGAAAAAAGGCAAGCATAATAAGGAACACACCGGTCAGCAAATAAAGGTGCTAAAATCCAAAGTAGAATTTCTTTTAGAAAGATGTCAGCATGTCCTGACACTAAGTAAACCAGGCTGGCCTCAAACTCAGATCTTCCTGCCTCTGCTTCCCAAGTACTGGGATCAAAGGTGTTTGCTACCAAGGCCAGGTGAAAATTTACATTGACAGGCATCCCATTCATCTTCCCTAGAAAGGCTCTAAAGAGCACATGAGCACCTGTGAAGATGAGGGGTGGGGCGGTGGGATGAGAAGCCCAGGACTGAGATTGTTCTCACCTGCTGCTGCCCAGTATCCAAGCCCAAGGCTTTAACAAATCCTGAAGGATCAATGTATCGTCTGTTACTGTTTTGCAACAAAGCAAACAAGTACTGAAGATGCTCACAAATTGTCTGAGGCTCATAATCTATTAAAAGAAAAAAAGCAAGTTTCATTTAAAAACAAAAAACAAAAGCAAATTACCTATTTCCAGCCAAGCACATGCTACATGCTCATCATCTCTGAACTTTGTGGTGCTGGGAACTGAACTCAGGACCTCTGGAAGCGCAGTAGTGCTCTGAACTGCTGAGCCAGCTCTCCAGGCCAAAAATGCTGTATTTTTATTTTATGTGTATGAGTGTTTTGGTTTTATGTTTGTGTTCCATGTGTGTGCTTGGTACTAGTAAAGGGCACTGGACTCCCCGAAAGTGGAGTCACAGATACTAGAAACCTGAACCCAGGTCTGTTACAAGAATACCAAGTACCAAGTGCTCAAAACAGCTGAGCCATCTCTCCAACCAAAGAACACAAGTTTGGGGATTTTGTTTTGTTTTGTTTCGTTTTTTGGGGGGTGGGGTGCGGGGACAGGCAATGGCCTTAAATTCCTTGTGTACCTGAGAATGACCAGAAAATTTCACTAGAGAAAAGTAATTTTTAAAAAACAGTCACCTGGGGGCTGGAGAGATGGCTCAGCGGTTAAGAGCACTGACTGCTCTTCCAGAGGTCCTGAGTTCAAATCCCAGCAACCACATGGCAGCTCACAACTGTCTGTAACTCCAAGATTCGACACCCTCACACTCAGACATACATGCAGGCAAAACACCAACGCATGTGCAGTAAAAATAAATGAATAAATTATTTAAAAAAAAAAAACAAAAAAACAAAAAAAACAGTCACTTATTGGTTAATGTATTTTGGATTCTCAGTATGTTTACAGCACCGCCCTTGGCACGGACTCAGCACTCCTGTTTCCTCCTTTGTAGCAGGGTCATGAGAGAGCTGCCTGGATTCCCTCAGCAGGAAGCCCCTGCTCCCCATCCGTACAGACCTTTCCCTCCGCGGATCCCGTCTCCCTTCGTGTAGTCACTGCAGGTGCTTGGGCACAAGTAGAGGGCCTGCCGCAGCTCCAAGTTGAGAAACCACACCTGGAGAAAGGTGTTGACGTAACAGGTGGCTCCCAGGTTAGTCAGGCCCACAAACGAATTCTACAGAGACAAGAGAAGAATCAAGTAGCAACATTAGCCTGCACAAAACTAAAGATTTATAAGAGCATTATTTTTAAATTTACAGACTGAAGATTTTTATGCCTGTCCTCATCAGCTTGGCATGAGCACCAGAATGTCTCTTAGCTTCAGGGAGGCCTTTTCTGTTTGACCACCACTGTGGCTGCCCAAAGTAGAAAAGACTTCAGAGAGCAATGGTGCTTGGCTCTAGCATTACTGTCATCTCCAGCCTCCTAAACCTAAAGTCAGAACAGATGTTTCTAGAAAAGATCAGTGTGCAGCGTGTGTGCACAGGCTTCACATTGTACTTATAAACACCAGGATTCAGTAGGACAAATGTGACTTCTAAAAGAGCTACAAGACAAGAAAGGAAAGCAGGCCCTCCTATTTTAGAGATCTTGAACTGAAAACAAGTATCCCTTTTAATCTAGAAAATACCAGTGAAACACAGCTCATTGATGCATGCTGGGTTTGTTAGAAATATTAATGCATATTTTTAAACCCTAACCATGCAGTATATAAATGCAATCATATTACACAAGACAGACGACACCCCAGAAAGCAAAGGAAACCACTCTAACTTCTAAGCAAAGCTTGCTTTGTTACAGAACACAGAAGCAGAATGCAAACCAAGGCCTCTGGCTAAAGGCTTGCGTACTGTGTGATTCCCTGCTTTAAAGCATGTGGGAGCAGCCTAGTGCATGGAGAAGGTGACTAGCATGTGCATGACCCTGGGTTTGATCCCTAGCACAGACAGTTTTATACAATAATAATGTCACTAGTGTGGCTTAACGAGACTTTCTGAAATTAAAAAGCAAGGATTCAAATGCATATGGCCATCAGGTCACTGAAATCATTGACATCAGTGGTAATTCACTTCTTTTCTTTTTTAAAAAGGGAGGTAGTTGTAGGGATGGCATGCAGCCCACCCCATCCCCACTACTGTGGTGCATGTGTACTGTACCGGGTCTCTGATCATAGGTACTGAACAACAACCAATGGAGCCAAGTCTTACCACTGCAGCCACTCACCTTTTTCCTCCTCTCACAGTTGGGATCGTCAATGCTATGAAAACTATTCTCATCTATCTCTCCTAACCAAATGTGCTCGCCAATCCCAACCAAGCAATTCGGATTTCCTCTGCAGTTTCTTCTACAAGGAGGGGGGAAAAAAAGAATTACAGTTAAAAAATACTCCCAGGAATGAACAGGAAGAGCATTGAGCTGTTAGTTTTCACCCCCTAACCCCTACCCCTCAAGACAGGATCTGTGTAGCCCTGGCTGTCCTGGAACTCAATAATCTGCTTGCTTCTGCCTCCCAAGTGCTGGGATTAAAGGTGTGCGCCACCACTGCCTGGCTGGGATTAAGCTTTTAAAATATGATAAACATAGTATGGAAAATGGAGAACCATGGTGAGTTAGTGGTGTCACAGTGCTTCACAGCTGTAAACTTTAAGGATTATTATGTGTTAATATGAAGAAATCAGAAAACAAACAAACAGCTGCTCACCTGTTAGAAGAAACATTAAACAGACAACCCAGACTCTAATGGCACTACTGACCTGCACATCATGAGACAGAAGATGGTTAAGTGGGTGTGAAGCTGTTCTCTGAATACTGAGTCCCTGTGTTACTGTCACTGAGGTGGGGTTGGTGTTAACAGCTCCTCACCACACAGATAAACAGGAACCCAGCAACAGAAGCAGAACATATTTCAGCTGGGCAAAACATCCAGAGTTGGGGGATGGAGTAAAGCCAAGCCACTTGAACACCATCATTAGTAGTCTCCCCAAGATAAAGACAAAGAAACAAGGACCAAGCTCATTAACAAATCCTGATTTCTAAATATTCTCCACTAAAGTTTCAAGCTCCCGAGGGAAATGGTTAAGATGAACATATAGTGAAGGCACATAACAGGAGACACAGATCTCATATGGGGGAGGGGCATAGCACCCACTGGCCAAATCTAACAACAAAACAGGTAGATCACCCACCCAAACGGGTGTGGAGGCACACAACCATAATCAGCGCCTCAGAGGCTGAGGCCAGATGACAGCAGTGACTTAGGGTCAGCCAGGGTTACATGGAAAATACTATCTCAAAAACTAAGAAGCAGCCACAGTGGCTCACAAGTGTAATTCTAACATTCAGGAGCCAGGGGGAGAAGGAAGCTGGAGGCAAGCTTGGGCTATACACTAAGCTTTCAGGGCTAAACACTCAAATCCTGTCTCTTTAAGAGTCCACAGATTTTTATAGTGAAACAAAGGGACAGATGAAGAAAGCTACTTCTTCACAAGAGTAAAAATGCCTGGAGTAGATGCAACAAGATCAGAAAAGTAAAAGAGAAACCCAAACCAAACTCCAACCAAACAAGTTATATCACAGAGAACAGATCTGCCTGACAGGCACTTGCCCACCTGAGCCCTTGGTTACAGCTTCACTTTCTATAGTGTTCTATAGTGTTCTGGCCAAAAGCACACAACCTATGTCCATCAGCAAATACCTGACAACTCCAATCTCAAAAATATCATCCCACAAAAAGTCAATGTCATGCACACAAAGATTAAAAGAGACTAGAGAGACAAATGTACGTAACAGAACATTGGGTTCCCCTGTCCTGTTAAAACACATTAAGATGTATGTGCATACTTGTGAAAGTCACCCACAAAGGCTTCACTGACAGTTGAAGACTGGAACATGGGGCCAGAGAGAACAGATAGTTCACAGGCACTCACTGCCAAGCCTGAGAACTTGCCCTGTGGTCCTGGCTGGAACTTGTGGTAATTTACTTGCCTCTCTACCTCCCACATGCTGGGAGTACAGGTGACATGCACACCACCATTCCCATCTGGTTTTGTTTTGTTTTGTTTTGTTTGGTAGGGAAGGAACACACCCACGCACAAACAAACAAACACACACACACACACACACACACACACACACACACACACAAGGGCATGTGCCACACATGCATGTGGAGGTCAGAGAACAACATCCCTTCCACCACAGGAATCCTAGAAATGGAAAACTGGGACTTGTCACCAGGCTTGGAAGCAAGTGGTTTGTTTACCTTCTGAGCCACCCTGGTGGCTTTATTCTCTTACACTCTCTACAGTGAACATAGAAGCTATTCATAAAAAAGGTAAATAACTTTCAAGGTCCTATAATTGTACTGTCTTCCAGGGACAAGCCCCCTGATAGTTATTGAATCTCACCCCTTAACACATGTACAGATAGATAAGCAACATTAAGTAGACTCAGCAGGCTGTATTTATGTGTATCTGCACGTGCATGTGAGAGAGCAAGAAAGAGTGGGAGGGAGGGAGGGAGGGAGGGAGCGGGCGGGGTGGCAGTACACATGTAAAACAATGATTAAAGAAAAAGAGGTGGGGCTGGAGAGATGGCTGGTGGTTAAGAGCACCAGCTGCTCTCCCAGAGGTCCTGAGTTCCATTCCCAGCAACCACATGGTGGCTCACAACCATCTGTAGTGAGTTCTGATGCCCTCTCCTGGTGTGCAGCTGTACATACAGACAGAGCACTCATACATAAAATAAATCTAAAAAAAAAAAAAAGTCAGGATGTTGAGAGGGAGTGGCAGGAACATGGGAGGAGCTGTGAGGAAAATATGTGGGGTGGAAATTGTATGAACAGTAATCGAGTATGAAATTCTCAAATGAATGAATGAAGACTGGGGTGGCAGTGAACACCTTTAATCCAGCACTCAGAGACAGGCCAATCTCTTGAGTTCCAGGACAGCTAGGATGACAGTGAGACCTTGTCTCAAATGAATGTCATGTGATACGGCTGGGCTGCCAGTCCTGTGGGTCTTTTAGAAAACAGTTCTGGTGGACAGCTTAGCACTTCAGTCTCCTGTTGCTGATGCAGGCTTCCCCATCTTTCTCCATCCTCTACAACACAAGAAGTCATGTCCAACTGGCTCCAAAACTAGCTTCAAAGAGTGGAGACAAACAGTAATAGTCTGTAGCCTTCAGTAAACCTTTCAAAGCTAACTAAGAGGTGTGAGTAGTTCACATTGTTTGGCTTTTGTAATTCTGGCCTTCTCCCTCCTCTCTCAGAGAGGAAGGTCTCATTAGGTAGCCCTAGCATGACCTCAAATTCAGAGATCCTTCTCTCTCTCCCTCTGCATTTGGAGATTAAAGGGAAGGACATCATATTTGTAAATTAGTTTTATTTTGTTGCCTTTAAGACAGAATCTTATGTAGCCCAGGCTGTCCTCAGAACTCAATGTCCACCTTGCCTCCAGATCCCCCGCTTTCTGTGTTTCGCCTCAATTTCTTAGTAATTGCTATTAAGTCTCCAATCAGCAAAAAGACTACCTCCCCAATGGAAAGATAAAACTGCCTTCTTTCTGGCCTATAGCACTTAAAAGGGGACTCGGGCTGCCAAGAGCTTTCCAGATGTTGGCTCTCTCCTTTACACAGCCCAGGGTTGCTATAGGCATTTTTGTGTTGTTGTTAGAGGAATAAATGAAAACATTATTATTATTGTTGTTGTTATTATTATTATTATTATTATTATTTGTTGTTCTCCTCCTCCTCCTCCTCTTTTTTTTTTTTTTTAAAGACATCTTGTGTCCTTCATGGAGGTTTCTAAGCTCATTTAGTGGGAGTAATAGACCACAGTGATGGAAGGGGCGCTGGCTTACTTAAGAGCCCCTACACTGGTGAAGATCCATTTGGGTAGTTGAAACACAGAGTGATACTGTCACAAAGGTTTCATTTCACTACTGACATTATCTGCTGGCAGCATCTGGACTTCCAGACATGTCACAAGGCACCCAAGTAAAGGTAAGCAATGTGATTATGTATAATTAAATCCTGTCACCTTAGCACAGCAACAAGGCTCTGCTGGTTCATATATTCTGTCAAACACAGAGATGCCCAACTAAGGAGGACAGAACAGGGATGCCCTTGATAAAGACAAAAGGTCCCAGTCGTTAAAGAATGGCTCAAACCGGGGTGGTGGTGGCACATGCCTTTAATCCTAGCACTCAAGAGGCAGAGTGGATTGCTGTGTTTGAGGATAGCCTGTCTCAAAAAACAGAAGGCTCAGAACTGGTATGGCAAACTGGAAAGCGCAAACATCAGTCAGATAAACAAGCGCTATGGTAACAGCAGACATACAGCACTGAAGCAGAAGCCTCACAGAGGGTAAAGTGCTGCCCCACTGGGAGTCTCCAAGAACAAGCAGAACAGACTCAATGCAGTAGAAGACAGCAAATGGAGAGATTAGGCTGAGAAAGAAACCAGGCTAGGAAAGTCATCCAGCACAAGTGGGAAAGCTAGAGGCCACATCAGGTAGGACAAGCTCTCCAATGAGAGGGTAGACCTACCCAGGAATAACAAGTAGCCACAGAAGGCTTTATGCAAAGAAGAACCTGATCTGCACTGCCAAGGCCCTCTGCCTGCTTCTCCAAACTCTGTGCACACCATGTATATGTATGTTCAGGAGCCCTTGGAGGCTGTAAGATGGCATCAGATCTCCTGGAACTGAATTACAGGAGCTTGTGAGCCACCATGTGGATGCTTAGAACCAAGTGAACCCAGGTCCTCACATGGGCAGTCAGTGGTCTTAACCACTGAGCCACCTCCCCAAGGCAGGTTTTCTAGCCCTCTGAGCTTAAGCTACTCCTCTCAAGGTTTCTGAACACCTCCATTTATCTCTTTCATCAAGAGTCAAGATGCCATTACACAGTAGACAGCAGTAAAGCAAGAGCCTTTAGCTAAAGCTTGCGACCCCTTGGGGCAACTTAGACAAATTCCTCATGGCAAATGTACTACTAAAACAGTGCTTAAAAGACCTCTGGACAAAGAGGTCAGCTCTCTTTCCCAGCAAAGTGTCAAAGACTGCCACACAGGGGACTCTCCTAGGCCTGAAGAAGCCTTCCTGGTGCCATCAGCTTTCAAACTGAAAAGAAACAAACTAAGCTAAGTTGTTTTCCTACCCTTACTTATCAAATAGAGAGAGAGTAAACAGAAAAGAGAACTTAGGGCTCAGTGGTACAATATCTGCTGACTGGAATGGTTGAAACCCGACAGAACAAACGTCATCCAATGCCTTCTAACTTACAGGATATACATGCTGTATCCTCATAGATCACTGTTTCTGTTGTCACAGGGTCTCTATAGCCTTGCTGACCGTCCTACAAAGACCTGGCTGACCTTGCATTTCTAGCAATCAATCTGCCTCTGCCTCCTGAGAGCTGGGATTACAGATATGTGTCCTGTTTATGCAGCAGGGACAGAACACAGGGCTTCCTGAATACAGTTTAAGCTACCATCCAAAAACCCACACAAAAGAGGCCAGCAGGACTGATCAAACCCACAAGGTACAAACTCCAAGTAGTGACCTTTACTCACCCACCCACCCATACATGTATTTAGTTCCATTGTTCTTAACCTAGTTGTTTTTCAAAAGTTTCAGAAATGCAAACAGTCCTGGAGGCAGGGTGTGGAGGCCTGCTGCTTTAGTCCTTGGGAGGCAGAGGCAGATCAGGTCTAAGTAATGAGGCCCGCTCTTCCCTCCCCCACCCCTACCCTCAAAAAAGGAAGGAGAGGGTGAGGTGGGTTTGAGGGTGCCTGGTATGCAGCAACCCCTGGCTACAAACCCCAGCACCTAGCAGTTACAATATAGACTCAGGAGGTAGAAGGCAGAAGGAACAGACATTCAAGGTCATTCTTGTCCACGGAGATTAACATTAGCTATATGAAGCCCTGTCTCCAAAACAAAAGGCTAAAAATAATTTCTCTAAAGAAAATATATAAATGAGCCTGGCATGGTGGTATACACCTTAACTCTCAGCACTCTGGAGGCAGAGGCAGGCAGATCTGAGTTTGAAGCTAGACTGGTCTACAGAGCAAGTCCCAGGACAGCCAAGGTTACACAGACAAACACTGTTCCAAACAAAAAGGAATGTAAGGGTCCAAAACCTATGAAGAAAGACCCCAAACTCAGATAGTATGCAAAAAAAGACAGAGTTTATTCTGTAGAAACAATCAGCATGGGGGGGGGGTGTTAACCATTCTTTGAAATGGTGACCCCAGATAAAAGCACAGAGGCCTTCTTACGCAAAAGGGGTTTTTACAGGTATTGGTGGGTGCTGGGTGGTCACAGGTGATCAGTGGTCTACATTCCTGTCATGAACTGTCAACTAAATGATGAAATAGGGCTCTCCAGTGCAGACGGCACATTCTGAGACAAGGTATTTCCCCATTTTTGTGGTTCTCCCCAGGCTGTTTTAGGGAGGGGTTTATGACCTTATTTTGGATTTTATGATCTGTTCTTAGAGTTGGTGTCTTAAGACCTAGTTTCTGGGACTTATGGTCTATTCCTGAAGCTGGTGCCTTATGGTCTTTTTGATATCAGACCTGATCCTCAAAATGGAGACAAATGGGGTTCTTAAATGGGGAACAAATAGGGTTTATATTGACCTTTCAAAAACAACAAAAAAAAAGAAAATATATGAATGACCAATAGCATGTAAAAAGATTTCACAAAGCCAGGCATAGTGGTGCAGCCTTGAATCCCAACATTAAGGAGCCAGAGGCGGAGAGATCTCTGAGTTTGAAGACAGCCTGGTCTAGAGTCCAAGACAGCCAGTGTTAGTATTCTGTCTAAACTCCACCTCCACAATTACCTGGCAATAGCCAGGTATGCTCCTCCCCACAGTTACCTGGCAACCACCAGGTAGGCCTGGCCCACTATAAAAGGGGCTGCTAGCACCCTCCTCACTCTCTTAATCTCCTACTCTCTTACCCTCTCACCTCTGTCCCCTCCCCCCTTCCTCTCTCTCCACGTGGTCAAGGCCAGCCTCTACTCTTCTCTCTTATCCTTCCACCTTCTTCTCCCCACCTTTGCCCTATTTCCTGAATAAACCTCCTCCCTCTTGGAACCGCGTGGTCTGGAGTGGTCTGTTCTCAACTGTGGTCGGATTTCTAACAATGAACACTGGTGGATTTGGGGGCAATGTGTCTCTAGGTGGAGTTTAGGCAGAATACTAACAGTCGGCTTGTTATACAGAGAAATCTTGTCTCAAATCAAACCAAAAAAAAAAAAAAAAGGAGGAAGAGGATAGTCCACACTGTTAGTCATCAGGGAAATGTAATCAAAACCACAATAAAACAGACAAATACAAAAATGTAAAGAAATTACAATCTCCCTATACTGCTTATGAAACATGTTTTGGAAAAAATATTCCTCAAACTGTTAAAGACAATTGCCACATGACCAAACAATTCCCTTCCCGGTGCACATGTGTTCATGAGCAATTTATGACAAGCATAAAGAAACAACCTACAGTCTATCAACTGAAAGATGGTGCTGTGTGTGGAGGCAACTGTATAATCCCAGCCTTCAAAAGGCAGAGTAGAGTGACTACATAGTCAAACCCAGGGGTTTTTAATCCTAGAACTTGAGAGGCAAAGGCAGGTAAAGTTAATTAAAGCTAGCCTGGTCTACAGAGTTCCAGAACAGCCAGGGCTACACAGAGCCCAAATGGATGGATGGATGGAAGGAAGGAAGGAAGGAAGGATAGTTTCGTGAACTATATGCATACAATTAATCACAGTGCTTGGGAGACAGAGGCAGGCATTTCTCTGAGTTTGAGGTCAACCTGGTCTACAAAGCAGGTTCCAGAACTACTATTATACAGAGAAACCCTGTCTCCAAGAAAGGAGAGAAGGAAGGAGAGGGAGGGGGAGGCAGAGGGAGGGAGATCGAGGGAGGGATGGAGTGGGGGGAGAGAGAGAAGCGCACGCTAGAGTGATATCCTCAACTCAGTTATTAGGTAAATGCAAACCAAACAAGAAAAGGGGGCTAAGGGAGTAACAGAATACTGGCCTATCATCTGCAGGATTCCAGATCTATTCAGAGCAGGAGGTAATAAACAGACACTATATACCCACCGCTTCATATCCACTATGACAGTCTATGTTTGCACAGTAGTGTTTGCACATGGCTCTGGGTTAGAGCTTCGGCACCAACAGAACAATGAATGACACACGTCTATGGTCCCATGACTCTCATTGTCACAGCACTTATGGCTAACAGGACTGTCCCAGGCAAGCATGGGCTGCAGGGTAACACACCAACACACACATATACCAGACCAACCTGGAAAACTCAGTGAGACTCTTAGAAAGTAAAAAAGGGGGTAGCTCAGTAGTTAAGGTTGGTCCTCAGTACTTACATGCCAGCTGAAAACCCTGGTAACTCCATTTCCCCTTCTGGCCTCCATGGGCACTGGGCATACACATGCATGCACGCACGCACGCACAATAGTCATACATTAGGAAAAAAAATTCTTAAAAATCTTAAACATGCCAGGTAGTGGAGGCACATGCTTTTAATCCAAGCACTCAGGGCAGAGGTGGATCTGAGTTCGAGGCCATTTTGGTCACAGAGAAACTCCATCTGGAAATCCTCAAGCATATAAAAGACTGAAGTCCCCAGCCCTACAAAAAGAAACTGGAAAAAAAGGAAAAGAAAAAAGGAGATTGTACAGTATCAAAATGGATTGTGTGTGTGTGTGTGTGTGTGTGTGTGTGTGTGTGTATGCGTGCACGCCAAGTGTCTGGAAGAAGGCTCTGCATACTCTGGAGCTGGAGTTAAAGGTGGTGGTGAAGCACCTGTGTGGGTTCTCAGAACAAATGGTACTGAGATCCTTTGAAGAGAAGCCTGAACCCTCTTTACTAATTAGCCATCTTTCCAGCCCCAGATTGAACTTTTTTTTTTTTTTTTTTTTTTAAATTCCCAGTGCGGGTAACTGAACCAAGGGACTCAAGCATGTAACACTGCCACTCTACTCCCAAGCTAAACCACCAACCAACACAGTAACTGTACACTTCAAGTGAGTACCTCAGTAGAGCTAAGTTCCATAATGGCATTCCAGAATTTATAGGAGTCCAAACTGTCCCTGTGAGCAAGCACCTAGGTTTTAGAACGATGCACCTGCATTATTTTTTAAAACTTCTTGTTTTGTTTTTGTTTTTCCAGAGTTTCTCTGTGTAGCCCTGGCTGTCCTGGAACTCACTCTGTAGACCAGGCTGGCCTCGAACTCAGAAATCCACCTGCCTCTGCCTCCCAAGTGCTGGGATTAAAGGCGTGCGCCACCACTGCCCGGCTTTTGAAAGCTTCTTGCATTATATCTCATATGAGGCAGCTCCGAGGCCAGGAACCAAGGCTTCCCCGTCTTCCAGATCTCCCCACACGACCGCTGAAACGGAGCTACTGACCATGCCTAGGTCTATCAATTCGAATGAACACATGCCGGTGCAGGATACAAGGTGGGAAAAAGGAAAACCGCTCTACACAAAATGTAAGAACCAAGGGCCAAGCAGAAGGAGCAGAACTTGCACAGGTAAAAACACTTTACTCTGTAAAGTGGTGTGGAGTTAGAGGGTGACCGAAAGAAAACACGTATAGATGAAAGAGAGCCAGCCAATGAGAGTGGGGGGGCCGATGACGTAGGTTAACCAAAGGTTTTTCTAAACCTACTCTCTGCAAATGATACTTAAGCCTTCTCAGCGTGCAATGACAGAAGATACGACCTCGATGAAGTTCGCAGCCGGCAAGTTCCTCTTTTACAAATGAAAAGCGCACGGCTATAGCCATGGCCAACCAACCCTCCAGGGTTTCTTACTAAGCCCTATCTCCAACTATCTATCTCTACAGCCATGTTCAGGATGAGAGCCCAGCAGCCGCATCACTTCGGGGGCTGCGTAGCTCTCAGGTCGTGCAAACCGAGAAGAGATGCATTAGCACCATGCATTGCCCTGGTCCGCCCCCGATCCCGCCTCGGTCACCTGAGGACCTCACCTGCACACGCCTCGGATACAAGGCTCCAGCCAGATGCGATAGGCGGTCTCAATGTGTTCCTGCGACACCTCCTCGGGCCGTACGGTCTCCGCCCAGCGCCAGGCCGCCTTCTCCAGCTGCAGCCGCGGAGCCATGGTGTTGACCGAAATAGCACTCGAAGATCCGGGTGGCCTCCGACGCCGCCTCCGTCTCCGCCCGAACGGGCACCGGCACCTGCCAGCCGAAAGAACCAAGCGCTCCCCTCAGACAGACAAGTCAATCACCTGCGCGCGCCACAGCCGCCGCGACCGCCCGCGCCCAGCTCGCACGACCAGCCGCAAAGCGCCCCGGTTGATACCCGACAGTCCCCGCGCCTGCGGACGTTGGAGGCGTACGCCCTGCCGCAGTCTGCGCATGCGTACTCCCAGGAGTCCCTGCGCCGAAAGCCCCTGTAATTCGACTGGCGGAAGAAAGCAAAGCGACTGCCCAAAGGAGGCTTGCCACGTCTTTTTTCCGTCATGGCGAAGGCAGCTAGCTACGCTTCAGCTTCCGCCGTCTACTCTGACGAGCGGGAGCCTGCCCTTGCTTTCCATATTTCCCCTGTAACTGTGACAAAGTCACACCAAAGAGTACTCAACGCACACCATAGGGCCACCGGGACTGTGGGTGGAACCTGTTAATAGTAGAAACCGGGTCAGCCAGAACTCCACAGTCGGATCCCTGGAGGATGATTTAACTTGAGCTTGGGCGGGTTCCGGCTCCTTTCCCGTGCTCTCTGACGTCACGAGGCGTTATATTTATTTATTTTTTTTTTTTGGCGGATGCTACGACCGAACTACATATCCCAATGTGCACTGCGTTCTGCCACTCTCAGAGTGTGAGGCACCTGGGATTTGTAGTCTTAGAAGTGATAGGCTCAGTCATTAAATTGCAGATTATGTAGTGGCGTACGCGCAGGTCTGGGGCGAGTTCTTTGCTGTAGGCTGTCTCCTGTTTACACGTTGACCCTTAATTCTTTATGGAGGGTACACACCCTAGCTCCCGGCTGTGACACTATCTTTTTTTTTTTTTTTCCAGCTCCTTCTGCTTGGACCTAAGGGCTAAAAGGTTTCACAGTGTTTTGTAACTGAAAAGAGCTCTAATGGCTTAAAGAGATTATCCCAGGACTTTAAATATGCAAAAGCCCTGTCCGGATTTAAAAACTGAATTCTTTCCTTATCTACTCTACCACCCCCAGTCCCCACCCAACCCACCAGCCACCCCCCCCCCCCCCCCCCCCCCCGAGTAACCTTGAACAGAAGTCAGCTAATTTACTGAAGGAAAGCAAGATTTGGTCCTGTGGTTGAGGTTGACTTTTACGTTGAAAATAAAAAAAAGATCTCCGAGTGTGGAGGGTCAGGACACACACACACACACACACACACCTCCTATCCCAAAGAATTCCTACACTAACTGGTTCGTGGTGGCACACACCTTTAATCTCAGGAGGCTGAAGAAGCAGGTAGATCTCTGAGTTGTTGGCCAACCTGGTCTACAGAGTGAGTTCCAGGACAGCCAGGACCACACAGAGAAACCCTGTCTTGGGATAAAAAAAAACAAAAAAACAAAAATCAAACAAACACCGAATTCCTATACCACTGATTAACAGTTGAACACTGTTGTGGGGCCCACCTTTAATCCTAGCAAAATGTCCAGTTTAGTGAGTTTCAAGACAGCCAGAGCTACATGATGAGACTGTTGGAAAAAAAAAGAAACAAACAAAAAAAGCCCGGCGGTGGTGGCACACACCTTTAATCCCAGCACTTGGGAGGCAGAGGCAGGTGGATTTCTGAGTTCGAGGCCAGCCTGGTCTACAGAGTGAACTCCAGGACAACCAGGGCTACACAGAGAAACCCCGTCTCGAAAAACCAAAAAAAAAAAAAAAAAAAAAAAAAAAAAAAACAAAAAACACACACACACAAAATGGAACAACCTACTTTCTTGTTTTGTTTTGCTTTGCTTTGTTTTTCCAGACAGGGATTCTCTGTGTAGTCCTGGCTGTCCTGGAACTCACTCTGTAGACCAGGGGCTAGCCTCTAACTCAGAACTCTGCCTGCCTCTGCCTCCCAAGTGCGCCACCACTGCCCGGCCCAACCTACTTTCTTAAGTTAGAAAAAGGCAGCATTCCAGATAACACCACAGAGGAAAGAAAGTCCTCAGGGATGGCTGGAAGTGGTGGTCAAGCTGTGCCTGGGGAACTGGGCCGGTACAACAGCTAGTGATGACAGAGTGGAGATTTGCATTCTCCTCAGTCTGGGTCAAAGTTAGATTAAACACAGAAATCTCCTGAGACTTGCTGCAAAGCCAACTGGACAAACAATCCTGTCATTCCAGCACATTCCAAAAGTCAGAAGCAAGAGGATTAAGAGTTCAAAGTCATCCTTGGGTAAGTAACAGGAGACTCAAGAAGGAGTGGATGAGGGCTGGAGAGATGGCTCAGTGGTTAAACGCACTGATTGCTCTTCCAGAGGTCCTAAGTTCAATTCCATTGTTCATAACCATCTGTAATGGGATCCGATGCCTTCTTTTAGTGTGTCTAAAGACAGCTACAGTGTACTCCTATACATAAAATAAATACATCTTTAAAAAAAAAAGTGAATGAAAGACTGAAGAGCCAGCTAGGGAGGCAGGATTAAAAAGAAAAAGACAATTAGATATCATTATAACATGACTCCAACCATTGCTGCTGAACCGGGTTATTTTTTCCCCAGTCTGCTTTTTCTTTTTTCTTTTTCTTTCTTTTTTTTTTTTGAGACAGCGTTTCTCTGTGTAGCCCTGGCTGTCCTGAACTCACTCTGTAGACCAGGCCTCAAACTCAGAAATCCACCTGCCTCTGCCTCCCAAGTGCTGGGATTAAAGGCATGTGCCACCGCTGCCTGGCTTCCCTAGACTACTTTTATACCACTCTAGGGACATGGAAAGAGTAGGATCTGTTCTTAGTTCAAAGACAAAGTAGTCGAGGAACAAACAAGGTGATTTAAAAAGTCTTGAGGTCCCTGTGCTTATGGAGTTTATCAGAATGATCAAGATAACAAGGAGGACAATACGTTCCTCGGCTGTATTCCTCTTCAGCCTTGTCCTAGCCTAAAGTAAATATTCCTGTCTGAGCCTACACTCTGTCCTTCCAGCCCAATGCAGGTATTCTTGCCTATTATGTCCTTGAAGCAGCATTAAGAGCTCTCCACACACATACAAACAAGCGCACACACACACACTAAAAAAATCCATCAGCTGGGCTGGTGGCAGGGGCATGCACCTTTGAGGGGCAGAGGCAGGCAGACCCCTGAGTTCGAGGCCAGCCTGGTCTACAGAGTGAATTCCAGGAAAGCCAGGGCTGCACAGAGAAACCCTGTCTCGAAAACAACAAAAATAAATAAATGAATAAATATTCTGCTCTTCCAGAGGACCCCTGTTCAATTTCCAGCAACCGCTACCACCTGAAACTCCAGCTTCAAGGAATCCAACACCTAGCCTCTGCAGGTGAAAGATATAGAAAACTTATGAAAAATATAGAAAGTTTTTATGACCCCTAGACCTGAGCAAAAGAATGCAGGTTCACTAGTTCTAAGAATGTGGAACTGAATATAAGATTTTAGGCCTTCACTGCCCCGGGGTTCATTCTATATTCTGGGAGGGGTACTTTATCCCTCAGTCAGAGGACACTTGCTGGATTTACATTCAAGAGAGGAAGGGAGGGGCTAATTAACATTCCTCAGACCTCAGGGAAGAGAACACACCTGCTGGTGGGAAAGGCCCAAAGCAGGAAGATACATTCTGACCACAAAGAAAGATGTAAGTCATCTGGCTGGTTCCAGAAACTAGCTGACTTTCCATTGTTTTTATGTTGTTTCCTTGGTTACCCCTTCACTCCCCCACCCCACCACCCCCCACCCACCCGGCCCCTGACCAGGCTGTCTTGTCAATTCCTCTGCCCCTGCATGGGTTATGAATTGACCATCAGTCGACTGATCCTGAAATACACCTCATGCTTTTGTGTCAAAAATGGTGTCTTGTGAGTTATTGGGTGGCTGTGAATTCCTGAGGCTTGACGGAGGTCCTCCCTTTGTGGGGGTCTTACACAGGCACCTACAGTCACATGCATATACCAACATACAGACACGCCACACACGATACACATGATTAAAATTAATAAAAATAATTTTAAGTATGTTTTTTTAAAAAGAGGAGGAGGGGCCTGAGAGATAGTTGAGGGGTAAGAGCACTTGCAGTTGGGAATAGTGGTGCACACCTTTAATCCCAGCACTTGGTAGGCTGAGGCAGACAGATCTCTGTAAGATCAAGACCAGCCTTGTCTACAGAGTGCAATAATACACATGAGAATGATACAAAAATCCACATTAACTAAGCCAATTGAAAGAATGTGAGGGGCTGGAGAGTGGTTAAGAGCATGGGCTATTCTTTCAAAGGTCCTCAGTTCAGTTCCCAGCAAATACATGATGGCCCTCAACCATCTATAAAGGGATTTCATGCCCTCTTCTGTGATGCAGGTATACATGCAGATAGAGTACTCATGTGAAAAAAAAATACATAAGTGAAAAAATATTTAAGAAAAAAGACTATGCTATGTCTGTATGCCTTTAAACCCAGAACTTTGGAAGATAGATGCAGGCAGATTTCTGTGAGTTTGAGGCCAGCCTGGTCTGCAGAGCAAGTTCCAGTACAGACAGGACTCAAGCAGAGCTCCACAAAGAAATCTTATCTCAAATCCCATGCCCCCAAAAGAATGTGAGTCCTTGTTGGGCAGTGGTGACGCACGCCTTTAATCCCAGCACTTGGGAGGCAGAGGCAGGCAGATTTCTGAGTTCCAGGATAGCCTGGTCTACAGAGTGAGTTCCAGGACAGCCAGGGCTACACAGAGAAACCCTGTTGCAAAAACAAACAAAAGAAAGAAAGAAAGAAAAGAAAAAAGAATGTGAATTCTTTATTGGCCACAACCAAAGAGCAGGCTCCTGCCTCAGAGTCCCTTGGCACCTAAGCTCAGGAGTACAGCCTTTTTAGAGGCAAAAATCACAAAGACCATAACTCACATCAAAGTCAGATGAGGGCGAGAGTAACCTTGAAAGATTCATTTCTGGCAGAGCATAGTAATTACCTCAGGCATAACATGACCGTTATTTTTAACTTCTACTTTCTTCATTTATTTTAGTTTATAATAATTGTTTCAGTTAATATATCTAGACCATGATGAAGGCCACGGAAACCTCAAGTGTGTTGCCAAGGCAGACATGACTGTTGGGAGGTAGAGGACTAAGAACTGTCTAAGCAAATACGAGATAGACTCAGGACAAGAAGACACGTAGTCATGTGAGTTCTAGGACAATCAGGGCTGCACAGACTCTCTCTCTCTCTCTCTCTCTCTCTCTCTCTCTCTCTCTCTCTCTCTCTCGCTTGCTCTCTGTTCTCTGTCTCCCCTGCTCCTCCCCCAAAAAACAGCATTGCAGAAAACCTGGCTTACAGGAGTCTGTCTGCAGATCCAAGGGTTCCAGCGTCCTCTCCTGGCCTTGATGGGCACTAGGCATACACACACAGAGAAAACACCCATAAAATAAAAATACATTCCTGGGGGTTGGCGGGAGACAGTGTAGAATTGCAGCCCTGGTTTGGTTGTGCCTAGGCTATCTGGGCTATACTGTAAATCACTGTCTCAGAAAGACTGTCGCAGTAATATTGAAGACCCCCATACTCGGGAGACCCTTCCTCAAGCCTCCGGAATCGCGACCACCCAAAAATCACAAGAAACCATACCTGGATGCAATCAGCAGAGGTTTATTAGGGGAGGAGCCGGCGGTCAAAAACGACCAGCTCTTTAGCTCCAAGAGCAGGGTTTTTGGCCACGTGTGGTGGGATAAAGGGTCTTTTATAGCATGGGGGGGGGGGGGGAGGAAGGCATTTTCGCGCGCTTACACATGATTGGTTGTTTTACAAATTTTGAACATAGCACTGGGAAGACCAAGGGAGGGGTAACCAAGAACAGTGGAACATTTCAGAGAATCTAGCCCAAATGATCTAGAGTCATGTGAGATCACTCTGCACACTCATTCTTCTCAAAAATGTGGTTTTCACCATGCTATTGTGTCCTATTCTGCCATTTCAGATTACTATCTTTACTTCTTCCGGCTATAGGGCTATGGTCCCACCTAGGTGGTAGCATCTTTATCTGTAGTCAGGAATGCCTTCCTGCCTTGGGCGAGGCTTGGGGAATGTAATCTAGCAAGTGTCCTTCACCTCGAATGTGAAGGCCTGAAATCTTATTTTCAGTTCCGAGTTCTGTAAGGCGGAAAAAATCTACACATATTTCATAAAATGGCCTTTATAATTTTTCACTCTACAATATAGGCCAGAGATAATGAAGACCCACGCCAGGGCAGTGTAAAGCCTGAGGAATGAGGGGCTGAGTTTCTACAATGAGAACGAGCTGACCACTATTGTCTCTCTTTCTTTCTTTCTTTCCTTCTTCCTTTCTTTCTTTCTTTTTTTTTTTTTTTTTTTTGCCCCCGAGACAGGGTTTCTCTGTATAGCCCTTGGCTGTCCTGGAACTCACTCTGTAGACCAGGCTGGCCTCGAACTCAGAAATCCGCCTGCCTCTGCCTCCCAAGTGCTGGGATTAAAGGCTTGCACCACCACTGCCTGGCTGTCTCACTCTTTCAATAACTGACTTTCATGTTGTTATTGTTTTCTTTTTCTTTTTTTTTTTTTTTTTTTTGATTTTTCGAGACAGGGTTTCTCTGTGTAGCCCTGGCTGTCCTGGAACTCACTCTGTAGACTAGGCTGGCCTTGAACTCAGAAATCCGACTGCCTCTGCCTCCCAAGTGCTGGGATTAAAGGCGTGCGCCACCACCGCCCAGTGTTGTTGTTGTTTTCTAGACAGAGTTTCTCTGTATAGCTCTGTCTGTCCTAGAACTCTGTAGAACAGAGATCTGTAGAACAGGCTGGCCTCTAACTCAACAATTGACCTGCCTCTGCCTCCTAAGTCTCCTAAGTGCTGGGCTTAAATGTGTGCGAAATAGCCTTAGTAGGCTTAGTAATTTACGTTCAGTCGCAAGTCCTGGGCCTTTCCTCTCCCAGTTGCCTCCCTGTCCCTCTTTGCTTCACTGAGCACATGAGGACACATTACTGCTCTGTCCACTACAATACTCTGGTTTCTCTAACATGGATATTGAAGGAGATAAAATGTTTACCAAAGATTTAGAAACCCCAAAAGGAGCAGATTCAGAAGGGAGAGCCATGGGGAGAGCTGGAAGTGGGGCAGTAGACAGTGAAGGGTTAACGATGGACTGAAAATGAGGACAAGCATGCTCCTAGTGCTCCTAGGGATGGTTGAGAAGGTTTGTATTGGAGTTTGAGGGAGAGCACAGCCAGAGGCATCTGCAAGGCTCCAGAATGAGCCAGGAGGGGAGAGGAGGTCGGAGGGGAGGAGCAAGTGAGGAAGGAGGGGAGGAGGAAAGAGGGAGAGGAACCCAAGACCCCTGTGTCACATGTGCAGAGTCTCCACAAACTGTGGCCCTTCAGTTCTACTTCAGACTGTGAAATCGGGACTTAAAGGGACAGAGCCATAACCTAACATGAAAAAAGAGAAGGAGGAAGAAGAGGAGGAAGAGAGAGCCCAAGTTCAGCTCCCAGTACCCAAGTCAGGCTGCACACATGAATGGGCACTTGCACATAACCACAACCAGACCCACAAGCTCATACATATAATAAAGCAGATTTTTAAAACTGGTAAAGATGAGATTTGAAAAAAAAAAAATCTCTTCCCCAGTTAACATTCGTTGAAGAGGTGTTCAAGGCCATCTTCTCACTTTGCTTAGCAACCATGCTGTGCTTTTAAGTCAACAGATCACGTAATAAAGTGAGGGAGCTCTGCCTACACAGAGCAAGGAAAAGGACCCCTTTGTATCAGGAATAAAAACCCAGTGTAGCCCCTGACCTGAAGCTAAACATCCTTCTGAGGAAGGAAAGCCTTGCTTTGCTGGAGTGTCTAGGATTGTGGTCATTCTCTCTGGATCAGAGACCCATTTCGAAATACAGAATACACAAGACTTGCATTTTAGGAGCAAAGTCAGATTTGAGGTTAGGAATTTAGGAGTCAGAAACAGACGTACATAGCAGCAGAGGGCATTATTTTAATCCTCCTCCCCCCTTCTCCCCTTCCTCTTCTTCCCTCCTTGTCACCTCTTCCTCTCCCTCTCCTCCCCTTCCTCTTCTGCTTCTTCCCTCCTCCTCCTTTTTCCTCTTCTTCTTCTAGATAGGTCTCTTGCTTTCGATGGCTGTCCTGATACATAGTATGTAATCCAGGCCTGCCTCAGACTCAAACAACCCTCCTACCTATCCTTCTAAGACTATAACCAGCCTGACTGGCAGGAATACACACACACATACACACACTACATACAAACAATACATGTATGTATATGTATATATATATATGTATTATGTGTATGTATATGTAGAATATGTGTTTCTCACTGTGTAGCTCTGCCTGACTGCCCTAGAACTAGCTCTATAGACCAGGCTGTCCTCAACAGAGATCTGCCTGTTTCTGTCTCCCCAGTGCTAGAATACACTCTAAAGGGACATTTGCGACCCCTCTCTTTGCCTATCAGACTATTGAAATAATGGACTTCAAGAAATTACTGACTCAGAAACTTCTGAGTGAGTCGGGTGTCTCATCTCACTGTAGGAATGTGGAATTACAGATGTGTGGGAGTATATCCAAGTGTCTTACTGGGGACACTGGAACTCAACTCAGGTTGTCAGGCTTGTTTTCCAGGTACCTTTACCAATTAGATCACCTTACTGCAACATTCCCTCACATTTTGTAGGTCTGTGCTCCCTCTTAGGGAGGCCTTCCCTGGCTGTCCTGGCAAAATGTCAATGCCTTTCTGAAATGCCGTGTCTGTTGACATCAGTGTACAGTATTTTTTATCTTATTACTTAACACAAAATAAATTAGCTTTTTTTTTGGGGGGGGGGGGTTGAGACAGGGTTTCTCTGTGTAGTCCTGGCTGTCCTGGAACTCACTCTGTAGACCAGGCTAGCCTCGAACTCAGAAATCCACCTGCCTCTGCCTCCCAAGTGCTGGGATTAAAGGCGTGCACCACCACACCCACCTTGAAAACTAAATTGACATTGTTAATTTAACATGAAAGTTCCCAGTAATCCAATAATTTCAGTGTTGTCCTCATTTTGTACAAAAGAGAAGTGAGAGACTAAAAGATAAAGACCATTGTGCAAGGGCCATGCAGGTAGGAAATGTGTCGAGGAGGCTGGAGAGATGGCTCAATGCATAGGCACACTGGCTGCTCTTCCAGAGGTCCTGAGTTCAATTCCCAGCACCCACATGGTGGCTCACAACCATCTGTAATAGGTTCCAATGCCCTCTTCTGGTGTGTCTGAAGAGAGTGACAGTGTATTCATATACATGGGGAAAAAAGTCACTTGAATCAAGGTAGTATGGCACAAGTAATACCCCACCTAATGCTAACCTTATCTGGGCTCAACTTCCTCACCATTTGTTTACTTAGATTTTTTTAGTGTGTGTGTGTGTGTTTGTGTGTGTGTGAATGTGAATACACACATGCGTGTAGATGTTGTCCCAGGCTGGAAGAGGCCATCAGATCTCCTGAAACCAGAGTTACAGACAGTGTGAGCCACCCAATGAATGCTGGGAGGTGAATTTGGAGTCATCTGCAAGAGCATCCACCAAGCACTATTCACCACTGAGCCATCTTTCCAATGCTAAAACCCTCATCATTTAAAGGAAGCAGGTAAGTGTACCTGCTCTGTGGGCTCATGTGGATAAATATATCTGACAGAGCAGGTGACGGACATACCACCAATACCTGGCCTAGTATCATCACTCAAGAGCTACAATATAGTTCAAGGTATACCAAATGTTTAGCCTGTGGGTCCCCAGCACCAGCAAGTGATGGGAGATGGGGAGTCATGAGAGATGTGAAAGGTTGTCACCAGTCACAAAAGCTGGGAACATTTCAGGCCCCATCTTCATTGTTGTTGGGATGGTTAACCCTTGAATTCTCTGTCAACACCTTTCAGCAAGGATCAGAAATTCAAGTTCATTCTTGGCTGTATTACATCAAGTTTGAGGCCAGCCTGGTTTGCATCTGAAAACACACACACACATGCATTTTAGATGGGGTTTTATTGCTTATGAAGACCAAGGCAACTCTTATAAAGGCATACGTTTAGTTGGGGCTGGCTTACAGGTTCAGAGGTTCAGTCCAGCATCATGGTGAGAAGCATGGCTTCATGCAGGCAGACTTGGTGCTGGAGGAGCCTAGAGTCCTACATCTTGATCTTTGATCCACAGGCAGTAGAGGGGGACTGTCTCCCACACTGGGCATAGATTGAGCACTAGGAACCCTCAAGGCTGGCCTGCCTACACAGTGACACATTTCCTCCAACAAGGCCACACCTCCTAATAGTGCCACTTCCCCTGGGCCAAGCATATTCAAACCACCACCACATGAAAATCAATCAATCAATTTCTAGAGAGTGCTGAGAAGATAAATTCAGAGAGATGTGATTGTGTTATTGGCTGGGAGCCCAGTCAGGTTTAGAAGCCATTGGAGAAGGGCAATCTGAAGAGGCAAAATGCAAGCCATGACCCCAGTACTCTGACATAGCTAGTCAAGGACAGACAGACAGCTATGGGCACCAAGCACTGAGGATAGGAATTCAAAGACCCGGGATCAGGAACCCTTGGTTACAAATTGAAGCAACTCCTGGAGCCATGTACCGTCCCTTACTGCTTCTTTAGGACGTTAGAGAGGAGGTTCCTTTGGTATCCTGGGCCTCTCTCAAGCTCAGTCCTCCCACCCACCCATCTAGGAAAGCAGCAATTCATGGAGAGCAGAAGCCTCCCTTCTAGAAGCCCTGCAGCTAAGCTGGATCGGAGTCTCCTGGTTCCTGTCTGGCAAAGGGTGAGCAGACATCCTTGTCTTCTCCAGCCTGAGGCCCCAGATCTCCATGGCAACCCTTAGACGCAATTCTGATCCAAAGGAGGAAGACCTGGGAGGGAGAACCCAGAACACAGTGAGGAGACCTGAGGTGCCCTGTTCACTTCCTGGAGCAGTCAGGCCCTGCACGCCAGTCTCCCCAAAGACCCTAAAGGAGACTGCGCAGGTCTGCCCCCTGCTGGGCACAGATCCAAGATGGCTTTTCTTTGGCAGCTGCCCCAAAGGCTGCTCCTGCTAGGGACAACAGCCTTGACTGTGTCTGCCTTGGGGACAGGTGAGTAGGAAGGGCCTGGACAGGGCACACCTGAGACCCTGGTTCCCAGGCTTTCCCCAGGTAGCACTCATTAGTATTCTCAAGTTTATTTCAACCCCTTCTAGAAGGTTGAAGAGCCAGGTGAGTCAGAGGCAGGGATCTGGGGGTGGGTGGGGTAGCCCTTGAGGCTGGGGCTGTGGGTAAGACAGTTTGCATTTGGGCATTCCTGCATCCCACCTCTGACGTCATTGCTCCTACTCTGCTGTGTCTCCTGCAGTCAGCAGGCCAGGGGTGCACCTCAGTGTTAGAGCATTTGCTTAAGATGTGTAAGACCCTGGGTTATATTCCCAGGACCACGTTAAAAAAAATTCTAGAGTTGGGGAGTGGTGGCACATGTCCCCTCATTCCTCAGGACTCTGAGGCAGGGGATCTCTGCAAGTTTGAGGCCAGCCAGAGTGACATGAATTTCTGTCTCAAAATGAGCAAACAAAATGGAGGAGATATCAAACTAAATAGTGTTTGTGAAATCTAGGACTTTATTGTATCCTTAACAACAGCCATAAGTGATTCCAGGGATGGTTACTCCAGCAGCTACATCATGTTATAACTTCATCCTTGCAAGAAGAGGACTACTGTGGCTCCTGACTCACTTTCTGTGTCAACAGCTGTTAGAAGCTGGAAGGAGAAGGAGCTTCTCACTTAGACCTCTCTGTCTTTTATTTTGGACAATACTGGATGTGAATTTACAGCCTCACACAGGTCAGATACACACTCTGCCTCTGAGCTACATCCCTAGCCTGCTGTTTTCAGTCTTTAAGAGAAAGTACCAGCTAGGCGATGGTAGTGTGTGCACGCCTTTGATCTCAGAGGCAAAGGCAGGTGCATCTCTGAGTTCCAGGCCAGGCTACACAGAGAAACCTGTCTTGAAAAAAAAATTAAATAAAAATTAAAAGGCTTCCCTTGAACATACTCCATAGCGTAGGCAGGCCTTGTGTGTTTAATCTTTTTAGCTGGGATTACAGGACCGCCCTCCAGTTACTCATCACCATCATCATCATCATTGTTTATATATTGGGTAAGTAAGGCCTTGATATGCAGTGTAGATGGTTTCAAACTTTGGGAGATCCTCCTGCCTCTGTCTTCTGAGTGTTGAAATTAAATGTGTGGGCCACTATACTTTTTTGTTTTGCTTTGTTTTGCTTTTTGGTTTTTATTTTTTCAAGACAAGGTTTCTTTACATAGGCTTGGCTATCCTATCCTGGAATTGAAACCAAGCTGATCTCATAGAAATCCGCCTGCCTCCACCTCCCCAGTGCTGGGATTAAAGGCCTGCGCCACCACCAGTCCCCTGTGTCCCCCCCCCCCCTTTTTAAAATGAATACACTGTAGCTGTCTTCAGACACACCAGAAGAGGGCATTGGATCCCACTACAGATAGTTGTGAGCCACCCAGAACTGAACACAGGACCTTGGAAGAGGAGCCAATACTCTTAACCACTGAACCATCTCTCCAGCCCCATCCTCCTTTCTTTAAAGCAGGGAGGAAAGCTATTCCCCAGAAACTCCCGGCAGACCTCTCCTTAAATCATATAGGTCAGAACTAGGTCACATACTAATCCCCAAAACACAGGGATGCAACTAGGATCTCCTTTAGCAGGGAGACATGGAGAATGGGCAGGCTCCCAGTTGTATCCACCCCATCCTCACACACAAGATACCGGAGGGAGGTGGCTGACACTTTAGTAGTTCATTGCATTCTGAGCAGAGAGAGAAACTTAGATGTCCAGGAGTTTTTCGTTACAATCTCAGCCTACAAAATACTTGGAAAAGTAACATTAGTTTTTTTTATCTTGATGACAAGACCCAATTTGACAGGAGACATTTGTTCTGGCAGCTACATCTAGCCTGTTGACTGTTTCTGTTTGTCCTTCCTGTAGTGAACACAATAGTCCCTGGGGTAGTATCTGATCTTAGAGAGGTCTGCATATTCTGTAGCTTCCTTGAAAATAATACTGTGTATACACCATCATCCCTGACCCTTTTATACGGAAGTCTCATGTATCTCAGAGGGCCTTAAACTTGTTTATCGCTAAGAACGGCCTGATTATCCTGTCTCCACCTCCCAAGTTTTGGGATCAGAGGTGTGCACCACCTGAAAACCTTATTTACATTCTTTCTCTGTCTCTTTTCCTGTCCCTCTCCCTTTCTCTTCTCACATTTTTGAGACAGAATCTCATTTTGTAGTCCTGGCTATCTTGGAATTCACTCTAAAGACCAGAGCTGGCTTTGAACTCACAGAGATCCTTGTGCCTCTGCCTCCTGGGTCCAGGGATTAAAGGCGTGCATAGCCAGGCCTGATTGCTATAGTTTTCCCTTTTGAGACACAGGTCTGGATTTGTAACCCAGGCTAGCCTTGACTCACCATGCTTCTTTCTGCTCTCCAGAATATTGATTGGTTTTTACAGGTAGATGCCACCACCCTAGGGGCTGAAGTCCAGAGATTTTAAATTGGAAGTTGTGATTTTGAATTAAGTCATAGAGTGCTCACAAAAATTCATCCTTGTTTTGCCAATGAGGCTTACAGAGGATGTGCGACTTCCTGGATCACTCAGAGAGGGCGGGCCCGGGGCGGCAGCGGGGTGATCCCGCCTGACCTCGCCCCTGCACTCTCCCCGCAGCGGACCTGATGGACCTGTGCGGACAGACGTGGCAGGGGGACGCGCTGCAGCTGCGCTCACACTCGGCTTCGCGCAAGTTCTACTTCGTGACTCCGGACACTGACTGTATGCTGTGGCTGCGTGCTGCAGCCCCTGAAGACAGGATGCGCTTCCAATTCCGCTTCTTTCTGGTTTACAGCCTGTCCTCGGCCACCCGGACCAGGACCACCACAGCCACTCAGGCCACTGCGGCCACACCAACCGCCAAAGCATCCTCCAGCGACCCATGCGCGCCGGGCTCCTACCTGCAATTCTATGACGGCCCGCAGGAGGCGCCCCGGGTCCTGGGGCCCCCGATCTGTGGTCTGACCATTCCAGCCCCATTCATGTCCTCTGGGCCCTGGCTTGGCTTGCGCCTGGTCACCAGGGGCCGCCAACCCCGGGTGGACTTTTTGGGCGAGGTCACCTCCTTCCGCCTGGGTGGGTTGGGGCTGATGGCTAGGGTGAGGTGAGAGATAGAGCAGGAGAGGACAGGAAGAGGGGAATGGGGTCCCAGTTAGGAAACAGTAGGTGACTGGGACAGGGTTGGGGAACCAGTGAGGAATGAGCTAGATCTACAAATCCTGCGTCCTTCTAGCCTCACACGTTCAAGGTCCACACAGGACACCTGTTCACACGAAAACTGTGTGGACCTCACTTACAATTGAACCCATGTTGGCACATACCCCTCATATGCTCACTCACTGTCCTCTCCCCTAAATGGCCACACACTTCAGTACCACCTTGCACACCGATACATACATACACCGGCCCCTCTGTGTGGGCCAACCTGTCAGGTTTGGTGAAGGCCTTCTCTAGGACTCTCCCCTAAAACTCACTTAGGCAAGGCAGGTTCCTCTCTGGGCCCTCTCTGGCCGCCAGCTCACCCCAGGCTGCTCTGTACCTCTGTTGACAGCATTTTCAGATTTCTTTGTTTCCTGGTTCTGTTTCTTGACAGGGTCTATGTAGCATAGGCTGGCCATGAACTTACAGTCATCCTCCTGCCTCAGCCTCTTGTGTGCTGGGACCACAGGCTTAGAGCTGTGTGTGTGTGTGTGTGTGTGTGTGTGTAAGAGAGACATTCAAACAGCACATGTATGTCACAGCTTTTACCCTCTGAGCCATTTTGTTGACACTGGTTTGTTTGGTTGAACTATCTATCTATCTATCTATATCTATATATCTATTTATTTATTTTGAGAAAGGGTTTCTCTATGTAGCAGTGGCAGTCCTGGAACTTGCTTTGTAGACCAGCCTGGCCTTGAACTCATAAAGATCTTCCTGCCTCTGCCTCCTGAGTGCTGGAATTAAAGAAGTACACCCAGCTTGATTTTTGTTATTGTTGTTTGTATTTTGGTTTTTTTTTTTTTTAAAAGCCAGGGTCCTTCTCTGGCTCAAAGTTGGCTTTGACCTAGAGATCCTTCTGCCTCTGCTCCTGAGGTCTTAGATCCAAGGCTTTCAACACTACGCCCAACTCAAGCTAAGGGGTTGATGCTGGAATCTGTCTTTCAAGTCATATCAAGCCCGAGGCTGTACGTAGGCCTGCAGATTGCCTTAGGCCTAGAGTCACATGCTGATGTCACTACTGTAAGGTAGAGCAGGCTAGCTCCCAGAGCCCAGGCTCAGTAGGAGCTTTCCAACCAGTTCTGGCTAAGTCTGCAGACTAGAGAGTTAAGCGTGGGGCTTGTGGGCATCCCAAGGTTAAGAGGCCTCTGGTACTGCCTTAGATCCTAGAGGATTAGATGGTGGGCCAGCTCTTGGCTATGAGGTACTTGGCCCTTTGGGCAAGCTCATGTGTCTACTCAACTACCACTCACCTTTGTCTACACTAGAATTGTCTCTGTGTGTGTGTGTGTAGGTGCTGAGGAGCGGATGGGAGGTGTTATCTCTTCCCTGTTGAGTCTCTGGCTCTATATGAAGTGTGCCCTCATGTGTGTATGTTGGAGGTTAGAAGCCAACTGGTAGGAGTTGTTTCTTCCTCTACTGTGTGAAGCGAGTGCCTTTACCTACTGAACCATCTTACTGGATTCTACCTTATTTTTTGAGTGAGTCTCTAAACCTGGAGACCCCCGTTTCGGCTAAACTAGCTGGTTACCAAGTCTCCAGTATCTGTCTGTCTCACATCCCACCCCCGGCATAACAGGAGCATATCACTGTGCCCAGAGTTTACATGGGTGCTGGGGATTCAAACGTAGGTACTCATGTTTGCACAGAAAGTACTTTTACTCACTGATCAGTCTGCCCAGCTCCTTGATCTTTTGAGACAGGGTCTCATGTAGCCCAAGCTAGCCTTGAATTCTTGATCCTCCTGTCTCTGCTTCCCAAATGTTACAATTACTGGTTAGCTACCATTACGTGGGTCTAAAGCTAGTGTTGGACTCTAAGATCCAAAGCCAGGGGACGCGCTCCCCCAGAGACACTCACAGACTGGATTCACTGCATTAACATGAGGTTTATTGATGCACCGGGGCTCCCTTGCATGCAGGCAAGAGAACCCCCGAACAAAAGCTGGGAGCAGTTCTTAAACAGAGCTTACGAGGGCAACCACAAAGGACCACAAAGGCTAATCTCAGGTCCGCTCTATAGATGACTCAGGTCCGCACATTACTTTTATGACAATGAGTGTCTTCCATTTGCCCAGGTTTATTACATTAAGGGCTCAGTTTCCTGACCCCCTCCCATCCTGGGGCCCTCTCCTGGAAAGTAGTGTACTCTTCCCGGAATGCTTCCATGGGCAGTGAATTCTAAGTTTAAACTGAGACCTGAATATCTCACATCTGGTTCCTACACTAGCTTTTGCCCACAGCATGGGATTAGTCAAGCTGTCTACAGACTCTGTATACTGAGTCTCATTCTTTCCCTCACGTGTGGTCACTTATAAACATTAATTGAGCACCTGCTGTGTGCCAGGTGCTATCACAGGCACTAAGGCTACTTCGGCAAGCACTAGAGAAGGCCCTGTGTTCTGGGTGTTGGCTTGCTGCTGGGAAGGTAGACGCTAAGCAAATGAACAAGTGGATCTGTGTCTAGCCCATGGAATAAGTAGTTTAGTCGACTGTCAGCTGGGCTGAGCATCCATGGGGGTTGGGGAAAGGAGGCTTGCAGTTCTAGGTAAGCTGAGGGATAAAATAGCACTTGAGTGGAGATTTCCCACTTAGGAAGGGAGTGGCAGCGTTACCAGTGATAAGGGCAAAGGCAGGAGCCAGAATCTGCAGAGGATGTTCAGGGTTATTGAGACTCTTTTATTTAGTTAGTTTTTAAGACTTATTTATGTATGTATATGGGTACTTTTCTCTGCATGTACTCTACACACCAGAAGATGGCATCAGACAGCTAGGAGCTACCATGTGAGTGATGGGAATTGAACTCAGGACCTTCAGAAGAACTGTCAGTGCTTTTAACCACTGAGCCATCTCTCCAGCCCCCATTGTGACTCTACAGGTCATAGGCACATAACCCACACTCACACCCCTGGGTGAACTTCAAATCTATCCTTCCTCCAACTCAGACAGCAAGTCCTGTGACCACGGTCAGGTGACCCAACCTCCCCTTGCTTCAGTCTTCTTACCACTGCTCCTCAGAGTTAAAGAACACATGGTCCATGCCTATAATCCCGTCCTTGGAAGCTGAATCAGGAGCATAAAGTGTTTGAGTCTAGACTGGGTCACACCAGGAGACCCTGTCTTAAAAAAAAAAAAAATTAAAAATCTTAAAGGTGTTGGGATGTGGCTTGCTAGCTCAAAGAAGGCCCTGAGTTTGGCCCCCAGCATTGCATAAATTGGACATGGTGGCTCAAAACCTGCAATCCCAGCAGTAGGGAGGCAGAGGTCATGAGACCAGAGGTCAAAGGTTATCAGCACACCAAGCTCAAGGACATCCTGGCTACCTATTTTATGACTTCAGTAAGTGTTAGCCTCTAAGCCATCATGGCCACCAGCCCTACAACCACTGTGTTGATTGCCCCAAAGACCGTACTGTTACGTCTCCAGGAAACAGCCACCCACCTTCCGTGAACATACTGATAGCAGCCTTGTCCTGCCCCCCAGTTCTCTCACCTTGGGGCCACACTGTTGTAGGATCCTTACTCCCAGCTTCCCTTTTCTACCCCAGGGCCTTGCGGCACGTACTTCCGCTGTCGGAACAGCAGATGTGTGCCCCGGAGCCTTCTATGTGATGACTGGGACATGGACAACTGTGGTGACGGCAGTGACCAGGACTCCCGTCCCCCGGCCAGCTGCAGAGGTCAGTGATAGGGATCACTTGGACCCCCTCTCAACAGGCTGGCCGGCCCTAATGTTCATCTCCTGGGTGTCAGGGCCTGGGTAGAGAGGTAATGCCGCAGTGGGAGGGGGCGTGGCCACAGTAATGGTCATGTTGGAGTGGCCTGAGGCCTTGAGAGAGATGCTTCACCTGAGGGCCTGTCAGCATTCCCATCCAACCCTGCAGACCCTTCACCTGCAAGTGCTGTGTCAGTTAAGTGTTCTGCTTAGAGTGAGACACTTGCTGCTCAGACACCACTCACCCCAGACGGCTCTGCCCTATGTCTTAAGAAGCAGCAGCTCCACTTCCCAGCCTGCTGGGTAGACCAGACCTCATTTCTGACTGTGTACTCTTTGTCCCTCATTTCCCTTCTTCTGGTAGTGAGGAGCACAGAGAACCCTCATGAGGAGTAAGGGACATCTTTAGTGCCCCCTGAAGGGGAAGCTCTCAGTGTGTTGTTACTGCTCACAGGTCCCTCTCTGGTACCCAAGGAGACCTGGACAATGGAAGATGACGGTTCCAAGCCTCTGACTCTCCTTGCGGCTCTTGGGTCCACAGCTGAGAGGGCCTCTCCAGCAGGGCTGGCGCCTATCACACAAGAAGTGCTGGAAGGTAGATGACACTTGGTGAAAAACCCCTTACATTCTTCTACCGAAATCCCACCTGGGTCAGTCAGGAAAACGCTTGGATTCCACCACTTATGTAAAAAGACAGGCTCAAAGCTGGTGAACCTGTAATCCCAGCACTGGGGAAGCCAGTCTAGCCCAACAGACAAGCCTTGGGTTCAGTAGGAGAGACCTTGTCTGAGAAAATGAGGTGGCAAGGAAAGAGATTGGGCAAGGAAGTGTCCTGGGTTGGAGAGATAGCTTGGAGGTTAAGAGTTCATACTACTCTTGCAGAGGATTTGAGTTTAGTTGTCAGGACCTGTAACCCCAGCTCCACAAGGATCTGATGACTCTGGCTTCCAAGGATACCTGGACTCCCATGCACATGCCCACACACAGATACATAATTAAAAATAAATTAAGTCGTAAATAAAAAAGGCTTCCTGATGTCAGCCTTGGCCTCCACAATCAAATACACATATGTATATCTACACACATGAGAACATGTATAAAAACACAAGCAAGCTGGGCAGTGGTGGCACACACCTTTAATCCCAGCACTAGGGAGGCAGAGGCTGGTGGATTGCTGTGAGTTTGAGGGCAGCCTGGTCTACAGAGTGAATTCCAGGCCAGCCAGGGCTACACAGAGAAACCATGTCTCAACAAACAAACAACCCACACACAAGCACAGACCACACAGACATAGGCCAAACAGCAAAAACTGCAAAAAAGAAGTTGAGGGGCTGGCAAGAGAGCTTAGTGGATAAAGGCGCTTGCCGAGTGAGCCTGGGTTTTCAATGTAAACCCATGTAAAGATAAGAGGAAGGAAACAGACTCCATGAAGTGGTCCCCTGTCCTCCACATTCTTGCTACGGTACACATACCCTCACTACACCATAAATTATCCTGTGGTCAGTCACACACACACACACACACACACACACACACACACACCACGGGTCCTGTCCACATGATATTATAACATTAGGCCCAGTAGAAGCTGAATGGACTCTCATTCCTCCCACAGGTCCCTGGCTCTGGTGGGTGGCTCTGGTCTCCTCGATACTGCTGACCTGCACTGGCCTCCTCTGGTGCTGCTGCTGCCTGGGTTGGCTGGCCTGGCACCAAAGTGTCCACAGGCTTCGCCTCAGATGCTGTGCAGCCTGCAATGTTTGTCACCTATGTCCTGGCAGGGTGGCTCCTGGGGGTCTGTGGCTGAGCTGGCCGACCTTCCAGAACCAGGGAGGTCATCGTTAGGGGTCTGTAGTTATCAGCTGAGTAGGCTCTGGGGTCTGACAGGCCTGGGTTTTAAGCTCTGTTAGCTGGCTGACTTGGAAGAGGTCACTTAGTTCTTTGAACCTCAGTCTGTCTCTCTGGAAAATGGGCCATGTGCTGTTTCCCAAATGAAGTAAAGCCTGCAGAAAGCAGAAGGCTCAGGCCAGCCTGGTCTATATATTGAGTTCTAGGAAAGCCAGGGCTACAAAGAGAGACCCTCTCTCTCTGTCTCTCTGTCTCTCTGTCTGTCTGCCTTTCTCTCTCTCTCTCTCTCTCTCTCTCTCTCTCTCTCTCTCTCTCTCTCACACACACACACACACACACACACACACACACACACAACTAAAGCAAACCAATTCAAATCAAACCAGGAGAAATGGCAAGTGTTTAAGAGGTTTAAAGTGTTTAAGTGTTTTAAGTGCTCTTCCAGAGGACCCAGGTTTGATTTCTAGCACCCATAGGCAGCTCACAACTGTCTATAATTGCAGTTCCAGAGGATCCAACACCCTATTCTGGTTTCCTCAGATATTAGGTACACATGTGGTGGGGGAAAAAAGAAAAAAAAAAAAAACCAGACCTAACTTCTTGCCCAGGATCATATACGAGGAACAACACCTAATGTAGGGCTACGGTGGCCAGCAGCAGCTGGTGGTGTCCTAGATAGAAGGGTGAAGTATTTTGGACAGTGTCCTGATGGGGCTGGGGGTGTCTTGGTGCAGCAGGATCCCCTGCTTGTCTTGTTTGAACTGTGATATTGGGACCCAGCTCCATGGGGGCTGGCAATGCTAACTGGGACATTAGACTCCAACTACAGCCGGCCTCTCTGCAGCTAGGCCATTACCTTCACCGGGGCCTCTTCAAACCTGTAGTCATTCTGTGATACAGCACACACCTATATACCCATAGATACACAAGACAACGAGACGTGTCCCGAGACGTCTGAGAATTACAATTAGTCACTAGGACTGGAAGGAGAGGATCTGAAATGGCCAAGGACCATGTCTGTGAGGGAAGTTGTAGCCAATGATACTGATGTAGCTTATATAAATGATACTGACTTAGCTTCTATGAATGATATTGACATTGCTTATATAAATTTATTGTTGCTCAATAAAGCTTGATTTGTGGGAAGACAACCTGTCCGTCTGCTTCTGAGGCAGAGTGCTCATGACAGAGAGAACAGGTCCTGTGGGTTGAGGTGGATCATTGTGCTAGGTGGGGGAAGGGTGTCTAGGGTAGGAACTGGGGCCTTCCTTGATCAGAAAAACAAAACAACAACAACAACAAATCTCAGTTGGGGTTTGCTTCTCTTTCAGGTCTCAGAAACACAACCCTGCCTTTGCCCTTCCCCCAGCAGTACTGAGTGAATCCCTTGGCATTGAGACAGGAGGCCTCTAGCAGGGATAGCACCGTTTATTAAGAAAAAAAAAAGAGAGAGAGAGAGAGAGAAAGATCACAGGGAGTTCCCCCTAGGACCCAAGAGCCACAGTCTGGGCCTGCTTACCCCTTAGTTGGGTCCTCAGGCTCCCAGATGGGGCAGGGCTAACATCATCCCTCCTCGCCTTCCCAAGCTGAGGTCTCAGCTGCCCCTACCAAGCCACTGGTGTTCCTGATTCCTGCTCCCCCACACCCTGGGCCTTCACCTCCAGAAGAGTGGGGGGTGTGGCCTGGTGTAGTGGGACCTCATTGCTGGGCCCTGCCTAGCAGTTTTGGGAAAGAGTTGGTCTCCCTTGCAGCTCCTGAGGGCAGGGCCCTGGGCTGTGTGTGTGGGGTGTGGGGTGTGGGGTGGGGTGTGTGGGGGGAATGCAGATGGGGGAGGGCTGGGTGGGAGGAGAGACTGCCAAGGACATGGGACCTCTGGCTAGGTAGGTGTGGAGGAGGCTGGGATGTTATGTGGCCCGCAGGGGCGGTGAGCTGCCTTCTGCTCCCAGAACAGTGGCTCAGGCCATGGCCACAACCCCTCCTTCGATTTGACAGTGAGGTACCAGGTGATAACTGAGGTTGGCGCTCTCAGCAATGAGGACTGTCCACACGAACTGCTGAAGCGGGCAGCCCAGCCTGACTCTGAAGCAGGGAAAGGAGTGTAGGAACAGTTCTGAGCCCTCCAAGCCATGATGCCTGCCTGACTCCCAAGTCCCAGGAGCCTTCTGTGGAAACCTATTCCAGTCCCCTTGTCCTGCCCACCAGCCTCGGGGCTCTGCCCACACATACGTGGGAGCTCGCGCACCCACCCTCCAGTCCAGCCCAGGGTGGTAGCAGCAAAGCGTGGCATTGCCTCAGTCTCTTACAAAATGTCATAATAATATTAATAATAATATACTCGACACTGTCAGGCTGGGTGCTGCCCAGGAGTCCATGGGAGGCAGGCGGGTGCCTATGAGGGGCAGGGACGTGTGTTGGCCCCTGCCTGGGCACGATGCTGCAGGTCCAGGGGCTGTGGGGGTGGGGCTCCAGGCCGGGCGGAGTGCAGCACCAGATTCTTGATACAGCCTGTGATCCCAGAGGAGAACTTGCCCCTGGTCAGTGTGGCCACATCTGGGGCACCACCTGTGGCCGGAAGAGGATCATTGTGATGGTGGGTCATTGGTGCAACCGAGAGGCAAGGAAGCCAAACTGCAGCCCTGAAGGCTGCCATCCCCTCCCCATCTACCACTCACCAACGAAGATGATGTCCTTGGTGTTGACTGCCACGTTAGGACCTGGGGACCGGCCGATGACCAGCTCTTCACCGTCTACTTGGATGGAGCCTTTCTGGCCCTCTCTGCCGGTGTGACAGGGTCAGGAGATTCCATTGTCTTAATTCCCATCCTCCCCATGTCATTGAGACCCCAATAGGCAAATATGGCCCCTGCTTGCTCTCAGATCTCTACTTTCCTACTGCCACACACAGCCACCTTCTGAGGCCTGTCCTCAGCTTTCCCCTCTTTAAGAAGCAAAGGCAGGGCTTGAACTCAGAATCTTCTTGCCTCTACCTTCCACGTGCTGGGATCACAAGTGTGCACCACCACCGTGATACTGATGGGTTGCTGGTTTCTTATTTATTTATGGTTTTTCGAGACAGGGTTTCTCTGTATAGCCTTGGCTGTCCTGGAACTCACACTGTAGACCAGGCTGGCCTCGAACTCAGAAATCTGCCTGCCTCTGCCTCCCAAGTGCTGGGATTAAAGGCGTGAGCCACCACTGCCCGGGCGGGTTGCTGGTTTCTATGTTACTTATTCTGTCCCTCAGATCTCAAAGCCTCTGCCTTGCCCCAAGCCTGGGGCGGGGAGGTGTGTGCTCCTGATTCTATGCCCACCTCTGGTCCCTTCCCCTAGTGCCTGGCTGGATTCCTTACCGCAGCGCCGTCACCCGATGCCACTCGCCGTCATTGATGGGGTCTTCAGAGACAAGACGGGCCTCCCCACTGCCCAGTTGGTAGCTGGAATAACAGAGAGCCACGAAGGTGTGAGTTTTGGGGTGGGATGAAGGTGCAGATGGTACTGGGGTGTGCGGCTGGGGCACCTGGACCTGCAGCTTCCCATGGGAGAAGCCAGGATTGGAAGTGGGGGCTGGAGGTGCTGGAGCTCACCTGAAGACAAGATGGCCATCCTGTAGTCCAAGGCTAATAAAGTCTTTGCTACGGCTGGCTTCTCTCACCTGCCAAGGAAACATGGGGTCCCTAGGGTCCTGCACTGCAGCGCTGAGACCTGGAGGGCTGTAGCCTCAGCCGTCCTCTTTCTACATCGCACTGACCAGGAGGTCAGTTTCCAGCCCCAGAAGCCCCAGGACCCCCAGGCGGATGTCCACTCACCACACCCTGCCAGAGAAGGAGGCCATTGGCTGTAGTGGTCCGAACCTCGAATTCGATGGTCTCAGGTACTTCAGGCAGGCTGGGAAGAGGGAGCAGGAAGCAGTGGGTGGGGGAAGTCTGTGTCTCAGACTTCCTGTTAACCGTGTTGGGCCCAGAGAGTCAACTAACACCCATCTTACCTCCTAGAGAAGCTGTTGCCAGGGAGGGCGAGGAAGCCACTGTCATGAAAGTAGGCTCCATATTGCCCAGGGGCATCTGTGGGAGCATGGGAGACAGCGAGTGTGAATCTCTATGTCCATCGCATTGTTATTTATAGCTAATTATCATTGTGTGTACAATGTGCATGTGAGTGTGGGCATGCTCATGCCAGTGTGTGTGTGTGTGTGTGTGTGTATGTATGTGTGTGTGTCTCTGTGTGTATGTGTGTTTCCATGTCTATGTGTATATGTGTATGTCTCTGTGTGTATGTGTCTCTGTGTGTGTGTGTGCATGTGCACGTGCACTTCAGTCTTGTGGAGGTTATTAGAGATTGTCAGATCCTCTAGATCGGGAGTCATAGGCAGTTATGAGCTGATGTAGGTGATGGCAACTGAACTCAGGTCTCTGTAGGAGCCTCAGGCACTCTTAACCGCTAAGCTATCTTGTGGGGAGCCGACAGAAGGCGGCTATCATCCTTGCAGCCATCTTGAGCCATATACCCTGACAAGAGACTTCTTTTCAACAGCCTACAACAGCTGAACACACTCTGATAACATCTTGTTTTAGATGCCCAGGATTTTCCCTTGGGTGTGTGTGACTTAAAGGTGTGACTTGAGAAGTCAGACTTATAAAAGGTGAGAGGAAAACTTTGTTTGAAAAGGAAACTTGGAACCTGAAGGCAGTAGGGACTAGGAACTAGGGACTGGGAACTTGAGACTTGGGACTTGGACTAGGAACAAGGGACTTAGAAAGAGAGAAGAGAGACTTGAGAATAAACGGGACTAAATCACACTGTCTGGTCTCCATTCTTCGTATCTGCCCTCACTCTCTCTCTTGCTGAACCCTGACCCTCGGACCGGAGCAGCAGTATGAGCCCTGACAATTTAGCCCCCCAAAGCTTGGGGCAGTGCGGACTCTAACAATTTTGGCCCCCTGGGCAGTGTGGGTTCCAACATTTGGCAGAGCGGTCCCCGACACTATCTCTCACTTTTTTACTTTTTAAATATGTGGAATTCCAGAGAATAAAAGTCCTGTGTTGTTCAAGCTGGCACACAACAGATGCTTGCTGACTGAAGAAAACGGATGCCAGAGTGGTTCAAAGGCTTACCCAAGGCCACCCTGCCAAGAAGCTGTGTATAGCTCTGTCCCATTTGTTCTGCCTATCTGTCCCCATATGAGTTCTTCCCATGGGCTTGTTTTCCTTGAGGACCCAAACTGAGATATAGCTAACTGAAGGAAAACGAGCTGCAAGCTAAGACCAAGGAGCAGCCAAGGCCACCATTCGCCTAGCTGGCCACAGATGGTACATACCATTGCCTCCACTGCCTTCAGGGTGCCAGTCTGACTCCACTACGCCATATCCAGCACCTGTGGGCAAGAGTGGGACCTAGTTGGTGGACACAGATACCCAGGAACTATGTCTAGCCCCAAGGAAGGTACACAAGACAACTAACAAGTACCTTGTTGGCAGCGCGGACCAGAGAAGCCAGGTGGACAGAGGCAACGGGCACCCCGGCAGGTGCCACCATTCAGACAAGGTTCTTGGAGCTGGCAAGGGTTCTCTTCATGCTCACAAAGGTCTCCTGTTAGACAAGGTGGAGGGAGGTGGGTGGGCAGGGGTTACCTTCTGACCCTTGGGCTGCTGGTCCCCTGCCCTGCTGTGCCCTGGGCTGGCCCTGGCACCTTTGAAGCCATCTTGACAAAGGCACTGGAACTCATATTCGCCCGCAGGCATGCATGTGGCGCCATTCCGGCAGGGCTGGCGCTCGCAAGGGGAGCTGTCGTAGCACTGCCCCACACCCTGGCTGCCCAAGAAGCTGTAGGTGAGGTCCAACCGCTTGCCATTCACAGACACCTGTGGGTACAGGGGCACCAAGGGACTCATGGAGTGTGGAAACCCAGGTGTGCCAGCAGAGTGAGCATGTGATAGAGAGTGTCTGGGAAGTCAGGCAGGGGCACAAAATGTGACATGGGACCCTGAGTCCCTGGCAGGGAGGCCTTGAAGCTGAGTACCACGTAGCCAGTCAGCCACACAACTTTAAAGTGGTTGTTATTATGCCCATTTTGGTGAAACTGGATCATCAGAAAATGTATGATCCCAGGGCCCTGGGAGTGGCAGGCGGTCCCACATTGAACTCTCCCTCCCACTCTTCCTCTGAGGGCTGCTCCTTACCTCACCCACACAGCCACGAAAGTGAGCACTCATATTGGTGGCTGGGGACAGCTGTACAGAGGGCTCCACACCACCCAGGTAGAGTAGGGTGTGCAGGTTGAGGCCCTGGCTCTTTCCTGGTGAAGAGCGTAACACAGGGCGCCCTCCATCCACCTGCAGGCTGCCGTCTTTGTTCAGGCGTTCTGCAGACACTCGGTGCCAGCGTCCTAAGGCCAGTGGCTCATGGCTCCGCAGAACAGCCAGACCTGAGGAGATCACAGGTAGCTGCTGGGTAAAAGAGGGATCCTGACACTCCCTCACTCCAGGATATGATTAATGGAGCACTTCTCACAGCTTTGAGGAATCTCTGAGGACTTTGTGGTTCGGGTGGCCTTAAAGTCACAGAGACGTGTTCAAGGACAGACGTCAGTCAGACTTTAGACGCCTAGTTCCTGAACTTACCTCCTCTTGCCTCCTGGCAACATAGTGACCCAAGGATGACACCAGAGGCCCAGTCACACATGGCACCCACTGCTTACCTGACCCTAACTCATAGCGGAACTCCAGGTGGCCACCAACCATCGCTAGGGACACAAAGTCTTCCACAGGCCCGCTCTTGCCTCCACTGAACAGTAAGATCCCATCGGGTTCCAGTGGCTTGAACTCTACATCCAGGCGTAGCTCATGGTGCGTATTGGTGAGAGCCGGTAGTGCCAGGTAGGAGCCAGCACCAGACATCGATGGGGTGGTCACCGTTACACCTGTAGTAAACAGAGCTTAGCTAGGGGCATGGGGACAGCAGAGTCCTGGGAAGGACCCCTAAGACTCCCCCCCCCTACCCTAGCAGAGTCTCAGGACCAGCCCTGCCCATCAGGTTGAGGATCCCTGGGAAGATAGAAGTCCCCTTGGGGAACCCCAGGTAAGGGACTCAGGCTTAGAGGAGGGTAGCCAGCTGATTTTAACACCATCTTGCTCTAGATTGACTTCATTTCTGGCAGGACTTGTTTTAGCTTCAGTGTGCCATGTACAATGTTCCCAGCCAACACAGAGAACACTCACCTGCTTCACACCTCAACCCTGAGCGGCCCAGGTGGCAGCGACAGGTATAGCCTCGACCGTCTGGCCGGTTCACACAGGTGGCGTCGGGCCCACAGGCCTCTGCAGGCACAGTGAAGAGGCAGGGATAAGTCAACAGAGGAGATTCTCACGCCGAAACTCTGCCTCTCGCCCCACTGGGGACCTTGGCTCTTAGGGCCAAGGCAGCCTGGGAGGACTGCCCAGGGCTGAGGTCCAAAGTGTGTGTATGTGTGTTACTCAGAAGAAGGATATTGCCAGGGGAGGACCCCCTAGGACAGCTGTGGCAGGTGTGACTAGACCTGTGTTTGTGTTTGCGTTTGCTTTCAGGCAGTCTAGCTTTGTGGTGCTGGTTAATGTGGAAGGCAGTGGCTCAGTCTGGTTTTGAACTGGTACACGAGCCTTCTGGGTGCTGGTACTACAAGTAATCGATGCCATCCAGTATGGTTTTTCGTTTGCTTTTTTGTTTGTTTGTTTGTTTTTCCTTTTTGTTTTTCAAGACAAGAGTTTCTCTGTGTGACAGCCTGGCTATCTTGGAATAAACTTCGTAGACCAGGCTGGCCTTGAACTCACAGAGAGCCACACCTACCTCTTGTCTCGGGGTGCTGGGATTAAAGGCATGAGCTACCAGGCCCAGCCCTTGTTTGCTTTTTGAAAGAAGGTCTCACATCATCCAGGCAGACTTCAAACTCACTATTTGGTGACCTTGAACTTCTGACCCTCCTGCTTGTCCTCATTTCCAAGTGCTGGGACTATAGACATGCACCAATATGCCTAGTTTATAAGGTGCTAGGGGTGGGGTGCGGAGGGGAGCCGAGGCCTTGGGAATGCAGACATTAGGTGAATACTCTACCAACTGAGTTCTCCAGCTCTCTTTATGGTTTCTTTGAGACAGTCTTTGCAACCCAGGCTTGCCTGAAACTCATGGTAATCCTGTCTCAGTCACCCAAATCCTGGGATTATAGGTGTGCACCATTTTGACTAGCTTGTAATATAAGACTGGGGTGGGTGTGGGTGTGGGTGTGGGTGTGGGGTCAGGGCTGTGGCTAAATGGCAGAGCACTTAATTAACATGTGCAAGGCCCTGGCTTCAATGGCACATACACACACACACACACACACACACACACACACACACACACACACACACACATGCTGTACCGGGGAAAGAGTACAGGGTATGGGTGCCCGATTCCTGTCATGGAGGCAGATGGCAGTGTCTGGACTACACATAGAGGTTAGTCACCATCATGGGACTTGTCTTAAGTTCTCTTGGAGGAGGAATGAAGAACTGGCATGGGGTGCTCACCTGGGTGGCAATGCAGGGCTTGCGAATGCTCACAGCGGCTGCCGGTGAAGCCAGCAGGGCAGACACACGTGTAACTGCTGCTCTCGGAATCATGGCACTGGCCCCCATTCTGTAAAGCAGCCCCAGACATCAAGCCAAGGACACCACAGCCTTCTCCATCCCCATCCCTGGATGGGCAAGCCAGGGCAGCCAGGGAGTAGTAGTATAGGAAGAGGCACCTGGCAGGGTCGGTCCTGGCAAGTAGGGCAGTGGGAGATGCCATGTGTTGTGAGGTTGACGTCATGGAAGACAATCTCCTCGCCTTGGATGCGCAGCTCACGTACACAGCCTAGCATGGGGGTGGGGGGGGGCAGGGTTGGGGGAGGCAGGACGAGCATCTGGAGGGGATGGGAAGCTGACCAGCAGCAATCCATATCTATAGTGCCCCCCGCTTTAGCTCCTGGGGGAGGGAGGAGGAAGGCTTACCTACAAAGCCGTTACTCAGCCCAGCCTTGGGGATGGCACTGTAGTCAGGATAGCCACCCAGATACAGCTCCTCATTCAGGTCTAAGCCTTGGAACTTGCCCTGTGGAGGTGGGTAAGTCAGGTCCAGCTATTAAAGCAGGAATAGGCTGAGAGCTGGGAATGGGGCCAGGCTGGGTCTCACCTGGGAGGTCCCGTTGACAGGGGCCAAATTGCCCACAATCAGAGATCCATGAGTGAGGCTTCGTAGCAGGGTCACAGTGTGGAACTGGCCTAGGGCCAGAGGTGTGGGGTGCCGGATAGTGGCCATGCCAGAGCCTGCATCAAATCTGTTCCATGGGGCGTGGAAGGGGCAAAAAAGTGTTTGTAAGCATGTCTCCAGACAGGCCCAGGGTGGGCAATAGGACCCAGAGGAAGGATATCATCATTCCTTGTTTCTGTCCTTGCTTTGTCCCTGCCCCCGCAATCACCCAACCCAGGCTATTCCAACCTCTTAAGTTTTTTTTTTCTCCTCACCAGCTTTCCCTCGGAGCATCTTAGAGCTGGGAGAATTCTCTGCTCTGAGGTCCTGAAGCCTAGCACATGGCCTCACTGTCTCTGAGATGACCTTGATTGTCCTTGTTATGGTTTGGGTTCCCCAGTTAGAGTGGATACTCCCATAGGGCACAACCTGACCTGTTGTCCATACCTGTTCAGACCAATTCAGACCAGTGCCTGGCACATGGCAAGAGTCAAGCAAGTAATTATTAGATGGGTGAATGATTGGTGGAAGGATGAATGAATAAATGGATGAGTGGATGGATGAGTTGCTGGTTATGTGAATGGATGAATGGGTAGATGAACAGGTGATATGAATGAATGGATGAAGATAGATGCATGGGTGGATGGATAAATGAGATAGACTGATGGATGATGGATGGACAGTGGATGAGTAGATGGACGGGTAAATGGGTGGATAGTTAGATGGATGAATGGATGGATAGGTAGATGAATGGGTAGATGGATAGGTGGATGGATGGATGGATGGATGAATGGATGGGTGGGTGGATGGGTGAATGGATGGATGGGTGGGTGGGTGGGTGGATGGATGAATGGATGGGTGGGTGGATGGGTGAATGGATGGATGGGTGGGTGGGTGGGTGGATGGATGAATGGATGGGTGGGTGGATGGATGGATGGATGGATGGATGGGTGGATGGATGAATGGATGGGTGGGTGGGTGGATGGATGGATGGATGGGTGGGTGGATGAATGGATGGGTGGGTGGATGGATGAATGGATGGATGGGTAGGTAGGTGGATGGATGAATGAATGGGTGGGTGGATGGATGAATGGAAGGTGAGTGGATGGATGGATGGGTGGATGGATGAATGGATGGGTAGGTGGATGGATGGATGAATGGATAAGTGGGTGGATGGATGGGTGGGTGGGTGGATGGATGAATGGATGGATGGGTAGGTAGGTGGATGGATGAATGAATGGGTGGGTGGATGGATGAATGGAAGGTGAGTGGATGGATGGATGGGTGGATGGATGAATGGATGGGTAGGTGGATGGATGGATGAATGGATAAGTGGGTGGATGGATGGGTGGGTGGGTGGATGGATGGAAGAATAGAATGGAGGATAGAAATGGATAGATGAATTAATGAATGGACAGATGGATGGATTAGTGAGTGCTAGTCTAAATCTCTGGAGGCTCTCTCCCCTGCCTGCCTGGGATATGGCGCCTACTCCAGCAGACCAAGTGGTCACTAACAGTGATGGCCGCAGCTCCTCTAGAATCATGATAGTGTAACTCAGCCTAATGCAGGAGATGCCCAACTGAAACCCTGTGTCCAGCCCCCAGCCCATCTCTCCCTGAAGACAGGGAGGAGGAGATCTCACCGGAACTCAGGCCTTCCGCCCACGAGGCCAAAGGAGATGAAATCCGGTTGTCTGTTGGCTAGGTTGGTGGGACTCCCTGAAATCCGCTTCTGCCCGTTGTACAGCAGCATCCCTGGAGGTCACAGCAGTGTGAGCAGCCTCTCCCAGCCCCCCCACCCCCACCCCGTGGCCACACTCCCACTTAAGCTCTTTAGCCAGTCTTCAACCTTTCTAATTCGGCGACCCCTTAACACAGTTTCACGTTGTGGTGACCCCGTTGCTACGTCATAACTGAAGCTTTGCTGCTACTGTGAATCATAGTGTAAACGCCGTGTTATGCAAATAGCCTTAGGTGACCACTGTGAGGGGGAACCACAGGTTGAGGACCACTGTCTTGAGCCTTTCTATTCTTTGATATCTCACCCTGGCATGTGGCCAGGGGCCTCCCAATCAGAGACTCAGTGACCTGAGCAGAGGAGCCAAGCTAAAAGCTCCAAGATAGGACCTGGCTTTGGGGCAGGCATCCTTGGGGTGTGCCTGAAGGAAGAGAGGAAGGCAGAAACTCACCTGAGTAGAGAAGGAGACCTGGACAGTAAAAGTGAGAGACCAGCAAGATGAGGGAGGGAGAGAGAGAGAGAGAAAGAGAGAGGGAGAGAGAGAATGAATGAGATCCATCAGATAAAAAAGGACTTTGAGTAGGAGCAGGACAGGAAGATGGACCAAGAGGGCTGGGCATCAAAGCACCCATGCAGGAGGACTAGGTGAAGGCCAGAATGCCACAAAGGAGGGATGGAAAAGCAAGGAGAGGGCTGTGGACAGGACAGGAGCTTCTATCAGGGCTCATCCTGTGGCGACAGAGACAGGTCCCCACTCGATCCCAGGCCAGCTTCCCAGACCCACGAGGTTCCCACGCACCATCTGCAGAGTCTGGCCGGAAGGTGATCTTGATCTCAAACTTCCTGTAGGCATCTTTGATGGTGGGAAGTGGCAGGAAGGAGTAGGGAGTCTGGGTGAAGTAGGGTACCACTCGCTCTGCAGAGAGAAGACTGTCAGAGAGACCTCCCGTGGGCGAGTTGGCGTGTGCTGCCCATTAGGGCTGGAGTCCTCTTACCTGGCACCTGCAGATAGGCAAAGGCTTTGACCTTGCCCTGCCGATTGGTGGCAGTGCACACGTAGGTGCCAGCATCCTCAGGGCGAACTGATGGCAGCATCAGCATATTGTTCTCCAGGCGGCTGTTGGGTGGCAGGTCACCATCCACCTACAAACATTGGCACTGAAGGCCTGGCCTTGGCTCAAGCCACTACCTCTCCCCCAGGCCTGTCTTCAAGTTGGACATTCACTCTTGGCCAGGTCCTGTGGCACTGAGCTGGCTCAGAGCTCATCCTGGCCTGGAGGAATGTCGCCTGGCACCTGCCCAGCATTTACCTTACTCCAGGTGATGGCAGGAGTTGGGTAGCCTGAGGCCATGCACGGGAAGACAGCTGCAGAACCAGCAGGCACTCGGATCTCCGGGGGAGTTGAGATCTGGGGCAAGGCTGAGGGGACAGACAGAACCATCACGTGATGGCATTCACCAACTTCAGGGCACCTTATGTTTTTCTAGTCTTCATTTGACTCTGGGAGAGAGGCACTGTGCCCACTGTGTGAACGAGGGGGTTGTGACTGTTCACTCCTGGTTGGACAGAGGAGCGGCCCAGCCATAGCTGCAGTTCAGACCCAGGAAACCGGATGTCACTTCGCACCTGAGCAGACGTCGGTACAACCTCAGAAGGGGGCACTAGGGCAGTATAACTGAGCAGGATGAAGCAAGTCTCAAAGTTTGGAGTAGAAGGAATTGACTTTAAAGAAAACAGGTTTGTGTCTACTGTGTACCTAGAGTGTTTTTCCTTCCCATGATGCCTTTTTATTTATTTATTTAAAGTTACATTCATTTGTCTGTTCATGTGTGTGTGTGTCCACATGCCGTGGGATGTGTGTGGGGGTCAGAGGGCAACTTCCAGCAGTCAGTTCTCTCCTTCCACCATGTGGGTCCTGGAGCTTGGCAGCAAGTGTTTTTATGCTGTCTCCACTCCCGCTTTTAAAAAAGCTAGGTCTCTCCCCACTCTGTGGTAGCACAGGGTGGCCTTAAACTTATGAATCCTCTTGCCTTCACCTTGGAGGTGCTGGATTTTAGGTGTATAGGTGTATGTTGATCGATTTATTTTGAGATGGTGTCTTATTATGTAGCCTAGGCTGGCCTCAAACCCAGGATCTTTCTTCCTCAGTCTCCTGAGTGCTGGAGTGTGTGCATCGCCACTCTCGGTTTCGCATGGTCTGTTTCTGTAAAGTCGACCACCAGACTAGGGTATGGGTCTCCTCATCTGAGTAAGGGCTACTCCCCCCCACCCCCCACCCCCCGCTCTCCTTCCTCCCATTGCTCTTCTTTTTTTATTTTCACTTTTATTTTTGAAGACAGGATCTCACTATGCATCTCTAGAACATGATATGTAGACCAGGCTGGCCTCAAATTCACAAAGAGTGGCCTGCCTCTGCCTCTGGGGTCAGTGAGCCCAGGGATCCGCCAGCCTCTGCCTCCCCAGAGTGCTGGGTTGAGAGGCGTGCACCGCCACGCCAGGCCTACTTTTTCTTCTTGATAGCCCTTGGCATGCAGCCTGCTCGGCAAACACTCACACCCCTTCATTTGCTGGGAAAGCCATCCCTTAAAAAACGGACGCTAGAAGATCCCCAGGAAAGCACTGGGGTGACACAGCATTCAGGGTCCTGTCCCTCCCAGGTCCCTTCCATAGTCCCTCGACGTCTCTACCTTGTACCAGCAGCAGCACATGGGACTGGGTGGTGCCAGCGGCGTTGGTAGCTGCACAACGGTACTGTCCGGCATCAGCCAGCTCCACGTGGGCAATCCTGATGACGCTTCCGCTTTGCACGATGCCAGACCGCAGGCGCCCTCCGACTTTGCTCCATGTCACCTGAGGCTTAGGGTCACCCAGGGCCAAGCACTCAAACTCCACAGAGTGGCCGACAACCACAGAGTGCACTGAGGTGCGGACGTTGATAAGCACCGAGGGCAAGGCTGGAGGAGGGGCAGAGTGGTGAGCCAGGCTAGGGGAGGTGCGGGGTAGTGGGTAGGGGCAGGGTGGTGGGGAAGGGTGGTGTGGTGAGCCAGGTTGTGTGGAGGGGCGGGGTGGTGAGCCAGGCTGGGGGAGGGTGGGAGTGGTGAGCTGGTCCAGCATGAGGTCAAGTTTGGGAGAGAGATGGGTTGGAGCACTACCATGCGAGACATCTCCTGGCTTGCTTTTCACCTGGTAACTCACGCATCCCTCGTCAAGCCTGTTTATTCATGCACCCAAGTAGCTGCTAATTCAACCTTTACTGCTCTGCTGAGCACCCCTCATGCACCCATCTCCCTTCCCTTCCTTGCAATACTGGTTACGGCCATTATTCCATGCAAGGTGCAAGCAAGGAAGTAATCGTGCACATTTACGGGGCTTCCTGAGGAGCAGGGGCAGCCCCCTGCATCGCCCTTTCCTTTCTCATCTCTGGCCCTGCTCTTTGTAGAGGCCTGAAGCCACCTCCTACCTTGAACAATTAGCTGGGCAGTGGCCTGGGCTTGTCCCCAAGGCCCATGGGCCTGACAAACATATGTCCCTTGGCAGCTCTGGTCTAAGTTCTGGATTCTGAGAAGAAAGAAGAGTACTGTCAGAGGTAAAGCCAACAGTTTTGCTGCTGTGAGTTAAAACAGAACGTGGGGCTGATGAGATATGGCTCAGTGGATAAAGGCGCTCATCCTTCAGTCAGGTGACCTGAGTTTAATCCCTGGGTTCTACATGGTGGAAGAGAACTGACTCCTGCAAATTGTCCTCTGATCTACACACAAATACATGCTTATACACATGCACACATACAGACACACATGCAGACATGCACACACAAACATGAGATAAACCAGCTCCAGGGCCAGCATCAGAGACCAGGATGCTGGTGAGCAGAATGATGCACTGCACCTGCCTGCCTGTCTGCCTGCCTGCCTGCCTGCCTGCCTGCCTGCCTGCCTGTCTGTCTGTCTATCTGTCTGTCTGTCTGACTGTCTGTCTGTCTGACTGTCTGTCTGTCTGTCTGTCTACTTGCCTATCTGTCTATCATCTATCTGTGTAATTTCAATTGAACTTTAGTCCTCACCTTGGCAGGACAGTGCTTTACCACTGAACTACTTTTCCTTTCCATCTTCACTATTTATTTTGAAACATGCTTTCAATTATGTTGTTCAGGCTGGCCTTAACTCACTCTGTAGCCTTGAACTCAGGACGCGATTACTTCAGCCTCTCTATTACAGGCCTGTGCCACGAGGTCCGGCTACCACGCCCATCTCAGACAGATTGTCTGCTCTAAGGCTCACCGTCACACAGGCTCAAGGTCTCACAGGGACAGAGCTGCAGATCTCAGACCCCAGAGCCGTTTGCTCGCCTTGAATAATAGTAGGAATGCAGAGATGGACACAGTGGCTCACATCTGTAATCCCAGTACTTGAGAGGCTGAGGCAGGAGGATCACCGCTAGTTAAGAGGCCAATCTGATCTACATCGTGAGTTTCAAGCCAGCCTGAGTTACAGAGTGAGACCTGGTCTCAGAAATCTAATACCAAAAAGCAAGCCAAACCAGAAGCGAAGGAACACTGGCCACTGTTAGCAGATGGCCTTCCGGGCGCAAAGAAAGCATTAAGTGTTTTGGAGACCACAGCACTTCAATGTCATAACCTACAGCTGTGAAAACTAAGGCCCAGAGAGGACCAGCAGCTCACTCAAGGACATTGCTCTGTGGTGGGCCCCATAGGCATGTAAAGTGACTCAGTCTCACTGAGCCTTAGGCTGCAAGGGATGGGCTGGGGGGTGGGGCTGAGACCAGTCCTTGCCCCACACCGGACTCACCTGAGGACTCCATCTTGTACACTGTGTCCAGGAGGCAGCTGACCGCCCTCCTTGAGCCAACGAAGATGAGTGCCACGCTCATTGGGCACAGCACAGTGGAACTCAACGCTGGCCCCTACGTTCCTGGTCTCTACCTGAGGAGTGACTTGCACAGTGGGTGTGGATCCTACTGGGATAGAAGTGTCAGGGAGATTGCCCGAGGAGCCTGCAGAGACATTTGAGATTCAGATCTATTGAGACAGGGTCTCATGTAGCACAGGCTATCTTCAGACTCACTATGTAGCTAAGGATGACCTTGAACTTTGAACTTTTGATTTCCCTGCCTGAGTGCTGGGATTACAGGCTGGTTTCCCCACATCTAGTCAATGTGGTACTGGGGATCGAACTTGCATGTTAACAACCCAGCTTAATCATGCAAGGTTTTATGATAGGATTTTGAGATGAGGACTCTCATCTGTTGTCCAGACTGGTACTGAATTCCTAGGTTCAAGTGCTCTCAACCAGTATCTTGATGAGCTTGGACAAAGATATACACCGTTACATCTGACATGGATGGTTCTTTTGTACACATGAATATAGCATATCTCTGACTTGCCCAGGTACCAGGACACCCTCATCTCAATAATTCAAGGGACATTCTCCTGGCAGCCTCTCCAACAAAGTCCTTGCAATACAGAACCACTCGCCTGGCCTGTTTGCTCACACAGTCATGAATTTGACGCATGTAAGGGCCATTGTGGGGCTGGGTTCTGTCTCTCAGAGTCTGGATCCTTGGGCAGGGAAGGTGGCTTAAGACAGGACGGATTGGGTAGGGGACACCACTGAGATTCAAGGTGGGACAACCTAGCTAAAGTTATCTCTGAGGCCACAGTCCAGGCTCCTGACCACTGAGCTAGGTGCTCTGTTCCTCCTAGAATTTCATGTCCTAAGGCTTGTGTGGCTCTGTAGGAGGCCACAGGATGTTTAAGTTGTCATAGATACACTGGGATCCTGGGCTTGTAACAGATGGTCCTGTCACTTGCTCTGTTTCAGTTACGTGTTCACTCTCTCTGGGCCTGTGGAGGACAAGCTAGGGGTTTCTGGGACAGTGTGGTCCAGGCCCTAAATTGAGTGTCCTTCCTGTCTGGCAGATGCTAAGTACAGAGAAGGTAGAGAACAGATGGAAAGCTAGGGAACCAAGAACAGGAACGGAGGGAGGGGTTTCCTGGATATGGAAGCTGCCTCAGGCCTTAGAGAAGGACTCTCACTGAAGATGGGTAAACAGGCGGAGGCCTTTCTATCCCCGAGTGTACATGTGATCAAGTAAAGGCCTGTGAGGACGCTGACTCTTGGCTTCCCTCTGAGACTCCGGTTGCTTACCTTCGACCAGCACTTGGGCAAAGGCTTCCGCGGAGCCCACCTTGTTGGAGACCTGGCAGCGGTAGCGGCCAGAGTCTGCAGGGCCTGTGGGCTCCAGATGCAGCAGCTGGTTCCTGGCAACAGCCTTCTCAGGGAGAACGCCACCCATACGGCTCCACTGATAGGAGAGTGGGGGTGTGCCGTGAGCCAGGCACTGCAACTGAACCAGTTTCCCGGGCTGCACTGAGGTATGTTCTGGAATTATGGTGGCATATGGAGGACCTAAAGTACACACAAACAGATCAGGTGGGAAAGAGCAGAAGTCACCGTAGGAAGCTGGATCCGAGTAGCACGAACAAGCACACAGGGTTCAAGGAGAGACATGAGTGGCAGCCAGGGAAGGCTCTGGAGTCCTCTAGATGGATGGGGATCCTGGGATTCTGCCCAAGGAGGAGGTTGGCAGGAGAGCATAGGCCTCCACAAAACACTGACCAAAGTCCAAGGAGAGGGTATGGAACACTTACTCTCCACGTGCAGGACGACGGTGGCTTCAGCGTGCCCAGCAGAGTTGGTAGCGTTACAGATGTACTGTCCTGAATCCTGCTGGGCCACCCGGGGAATGACCAGTGTGTTGCCTTCTATCCGGTGCTGCCAGGGCAGTGGGGCACGCAGCTTGGACCAGTGGATGGTGGGCGGGGGGTTGCCTAGGGGGTTGAAGATGGGACTGGTCGCTAGGTTGTTCCAGGGACCAATCAAGTGTGGGGGTGATAGACAAAGGTTCCCTCCAGGGACTGGCTAAGTGGATATTTCTGGGATGTGAGAATCTTCTGGTGCAGTCAAGTCCCGGCGCAGCACTGGTCTGCCTTTCTGCGGGTCCCCACCACACCATACCTGTGGCTGAGCAGTGTAGGGTGGCCGTGTGTCCAGCCTCCAAGGTCAGTTCAGCTTCTTCAACTTGGACCTGGGGAGATCCGGGGGCCACGGTGCCAGTGTCAACGATCAGCTCCACCTGCTTTTGTGCCGTGCCTAGAGCATTCTGGGCTTGGCACACATAGGTGCCTGCATCTGATGGTTTCACTGATGCAATCTAAAAGAAAAAAAAGTTAGGTTCGGGGGTGCACAGCAGAAAACTTGGACACGGGTCCCCTTCCTTTGAATTGTGATTATTGCTTGTTTTCTGAGCAGTGGTCTCATGTAGCCCAGGCTGGCCTCAAACTCTACCCTTGATGATCTTGATCTCCTGAGCCTCCTGCCTCCACACCCTGAATGCTTCAAGTACAGGCATATGCCACCATGATTTATTTATGCACTGCTAGGAATTGAGAGCAGGGTTTGGCTCGCAGTAGGTAAGCCCTTTCCCAGCTGAGTTACATTTCCCCGATGCCTTCCTTTCTAGCGCCTCTGTGTGTTTCTAGATGGTTCATCCTCCCAACTTCCCATGGAGTCCATCCATCTGCTTAGGTACCAACCTACCTATCACTCAACCACCTGTCCCCCCCCCCCCCCCGGGCTTCTGTGCCGTTCCATCTTCCTTCCCATCTTCTACCTTCCTCCTCTCCTCTGTCCTAGGCACCTGCCTCAGCTGTCAGGTCTTAGAAAGGACCTCATATGCACACACGGAACAAAACAAGCTCACCTTCAGCATCGCGTGGCCATTCGTGAGCCCAAACATCCGTGGCTCCAGCTTGACAGGGATGCCGAGTCGGGTCCAACGCGGGGAAGAGCGGGGTTCCCCAGAACTGATGCACTCCAGGGTGATGTCCTTCCCCATCTTCACATGCACGGGGCCCTCAGGGAGCACAGACACCGTAGGGGGCCCTGAGAGAAAAAAATGACACGCAGAGCTTTGGGTTACATCCGAGTCCACAGCTGAATACCACAGATGTGAAAATTAACTCACAGGGAGGGCAATGGTGGGGCAGGCTTTAAACCTGGAGAAGCTGGGCTGGCAAGAGGGGCAGGGCCATAGGCTGGTGTCTCTTACCATGCACGCTGAGATTGACGACACTCTGGGCCACACCGTAGGCATTGGAAGCCACGCAGCGATAGGCTCCATGGTTGCTGGGCCGGGTACCCACAATGGTAATAATGGAGCCGTTGGGGCTGATGTGAACGTTGTCTGTAGGGTGGCATTGGGAAAGTGCGATGTTAGTGTTACCTGTCTCTTGACAGGACCTAGAATCATCTAGGAGACAGGGCCTGTGAGGGATTATCTGGAATAGGTTAATTAGCATGGGAAGACCCATGTTAACTGTGAAGAAAGCTATTCCCCCAGCAGGGAATTCTGGACTTTATGAACAGAGATGGATGCATGAGCTGAACAGGGGTATTCATTCATTTATTCATTCATCTCTCCCTGCTTTCTGATTGTGGATGCCAATGTGCAGGTGCTTCAAGCTCTGGCCACCTTGACTTCCCTGCTTTGATGGACTATAACCCCCAAGCTGGGACCTGAACTAAGTCCACCCCCAAAGGCCACAGTTGCTTTCATCTGGGTATTTTATCACATCAACACTAAAAGGAAGGCTAGGGTTGGATAGCCCACTGTTGATCCTTTGTGCCTGGGCAAGGGACTTGAAGTCAAAGATGGCAGAAAGTGGGAGTCCTTGGGGACTCCCCGGTCCTGCTCCATCACTACATGGGTGGGTTCCAGCCTTACTCAGAATATGGTATGGACCCTGACTGCCACACCAGATGGCCCTTCCTCTTGCCTTCAGCCCAGGCAGTCAGTCACTCACCCTCCAGCTCTTGGTTCCGAATCTTCCACTCAAGGTTGATGGGCGTTGCTCCCTCATGGATAAGGCACTTGAAACTGGCATCTTGACCCTGGTGTACCGTGCTGCTGGGTGGTTCAATGGAGATGACAGGGCTTCTGAGGCCTGCATGGTCAGATACTAGAATCAGTAGGGTAGACTGGCTCTACCCAGGTAGGCCCTGCCTGGGCTCCAGGCTCCCTTCCCCACTCCTGACATTCCCCACACTCACGGTAGGAAGACCCTTCACTGGGGGGTACTGTGATCTTGAAGGAAGCCTCATGCTCAGGGTGGGAGCTGCCAGCCACTTGACACACATACTCGCCGGAGTCAGCAGGGGAGATATGATAGAGCCTCAGCAGGGAGCCATGAATCTGCCAGAAAGAAAGAGAAGGTTCTGGAGAATGAGGGTTCTGGAGAATGAGGCAAGTTTCCAAGCAAGGCTGTTTCTCCAGGAGACTTGGGGGTTAGGCCACCAGCTGTGGGACTAAAGGAACTTCCTGCGCTTCCAGGAATCTCTGAAATCAACCCACTCTCTTTACTGAGGAGGAAATGTGTTCAGATGCTAGCTGCCGAACAGTGCTGGGGTGAAAAGCCCAGGTCTCAGCCACTGGTCTCTTAGTCCGGGGAACAATTCCTTGACGGATATCTGGTTTCCAAGATCCCACGAATGCTGAAGTCTGCCTGAGGTTCAGGTGCAGAGGAGACTACAAGAGACCATGCCTACCCTGGGTTTCTCCCCATCCTGACCTAGTTACCTGGTGTCGGGCAGGCAGGCTGCTCCCTCGTTTGTGCCATGTGACCTGGGCATGGGCCTGCCCTGGTACCACACATTTCAGATCCACAGTCTGCCCTTCAGCCAAATGGGAGGAGGAGGACTCTATGTAGACAGGCTGAGCCAGTCCCGGGGCTGTTGGCACAGGGATGGGAAACAGTTAAGGCTCCTGGTATGAGGACAAGGAACTAACTGTGGTGCTTCTCTTAGAGGTGACATGGCTGAGCCACATCAACCAAGGAAGTCTCCCTTCCCTGGGTCTGCAGTGTCTTCTTGAGACACAGGACTGGGTTTCCATTGATTTAGGGTGACTAAAGGACTAGCGACACAGATCATGGGAGCTTTGACCTAGGTGGCCTTGATCATCAGCCACAGCAAAGCCAATGCCCAGCCTAGCCAGGTGCGCTGACAATTGTCCATAATCTCAGAATTTAAGGCAGAGAGGAATACCTCATCCACAGTCGCTTGTCACTCACCAGGGATAGGGCTGGGTTCAGAGGCCTCGATGGTGACCAGGACAGAAGCCTCCAAGGTACCTGAGCTGCCAGTCACTTGGCATGAGTACTCGCCAGAGTCCGCTGGGGACACACGGTTCAGCCTCAGTATGTGGCCATGGACCTACACAGAGGGGAGAGACTGGGGAAGGGCTGGGAAACCTTCAGATGCCCAACCCTGGGCTACTCAAAACTCTGCCTTATGCAATAGACAGTTCAGGATGCAGGGTCTTTGAGAAGTAGTGTCTTCTTTTATAGCAAGGTGCTGGGGACTGGTGGTGGCTTTGTCGCATCCAGTCTGTTTGCAACCACTTGTCCCTAGTGGCTGTACAAAGTTCCCCCAAACTATCACTGACTGCTGGGGCCAAGCTCCCTTTAAGGATGGGCTCAGGAAATGGGGAAGAGACCGTATATGCTTCACTTCCCAGGCTCTGTACCTGGTGCCCGGCCGGCAGGCTGCCTCCACGTTTGTGCCATGTGACCTGGGCATGGGCCTGCCCAGGAACCACACAGCTTAGATCCAGGGTCTGACCCTCAGCCACTCTGGAGGAGGAGGTCTCGATGCGGATGGGTGGGACTCCACCTAGGGGGTCAGTGATTAAGGCCTCTTAGCCTACTGTGTAGACTAGATTCGAGGGCTTCTTTCTCTTTCCAGGCCTTTCAGATCTGGAGGGTAGAGCTCTCTGAGGATGGGGGAGGGGGGCTCTCTTTCTCTTGGTCCACCCTTGGCAACCTTGAACTCTCAGAGTCACTGTGCCAGGCCCCTCTACAGAGTCGCTGACACTCAGAATCGTTAAGAACTCAGACCTTGGGGCCAGACCACACGAGGTCAACTCCCAGCATGGTCATTTAATGTGTGACCTTTGGAAAGCTACCTCTGTGCCTCCATTTCCTCTGTTGTAAAATGCAGAATGATCGTTCTGCCTCAGGGCTAACAGGATGAAATGTACTTTTCATGCATCTGATGTTTCCATCATGGCTTGGTCCCAACTCCCCACGCGCTCACTTCCTTTAATTCTGTTTTCCTTTAATTGCATCACTTTGAAACCTTGAAGTCCTTAGGCCCACCCTAGTAATAACTACCATGAACCACAACAGATCTGAGGTGCCACAGTTGTTACTATACCACAGCTAGTACATACTCTTGGAGACACACCTCAGGTGACTGCTAACACCCTGCAGGACAAGCCCAGGTCTTAGGGAACTCACTGAATTGCCCATACAGTGAGACAGCAGAGGGAAGGAACCCCCTATCTTTTTCCATTGAGGACAGCAATGTGGAAAGGCAAAATTCTTTGTGTGACATCCCCAGGTGGGGACGCTGGGACCCGAGCCCACTGATGGCACACTTGCAAGCTTGTATTCTTAAGTCCCTGAGAGAGTCGGAGCCCACACCACACAGCGTGGCTGTCTGTTATGTAACATCAAGGGGGGGCAAGAGACAGGAGGCAGAAGTCTGCGATTAGATGCCTGCTGTCTCCAGGTCTCAGAGAGCCTTTCTTTTGCCCAACTCAGCTGCTGTTCTTTCTCCCTTGTCTCTTTTGCCAGACCCATACAGGGACCCTCACCAGGGATGTGGACATTAGAGGCCGCTGTAATCGAGACCAGGACGGAAGCCTCCAGAGGCCCGGAGCTGCTCAGAACGCTGCACACATATTCGCCCGAGTCAGCCGGGGACACCTGGTACAGTCGCAGCCTTGAACCATGGGCCTGGCCAGGGATGGGGCAGAGTCAGAGGAGCAGGAGTAAGATGTCAAGTGAGAGCCTTAGAAGGTTGGGAGTCAGGGTCCAGCCTCCCATCCTGGTGTGCCAGGTATCCCAGCACGGCTCTCAGGAGACCAGGGCTCCCAGACAACATATCTCATTTCCATTTCATACCTGATGATGAGTGGGCAGGCTACCCCCTCGCTTGTGCCATGTGACTTGGGCATGGGCCTGCCCGGGGACCACACAGTTCAGATCCAGGGTCTGTCCTTCGGCCACATGTGAGGAGGAGGACTCGATTCTGATGGGTGCAGGGCTGGCGGGGGCTAAGGACAGAGGAGAACAGGTTAGACTGAGTTAGATTCTCAAGTGGGGTTTAGGATCCACAACGCACAAAAACTGTAGCCCAAAACCAGTTTTGGCAAGTACCTAACAGCATGCTAGGCTCTGAGCTAAAGGGCCTAGATCCTTGACCAACTCATTTAACCCTCCCAATTCCATATTCTGTTATGATGAAAATGTCCTTTTATATGGACTCTATCTATCTATCTATCTATCTATCTATCTATCTATCTATTTTATTTATTTTTGGTTTTTCGAGACAGGGTTTCTCTTTATAGCCCTGGCTGTCCTGGAACTCACTCTGTAGACCAGGCTGGCCTGGAACTCAGAAATCTGCCTGCCTCTGCCTCCCAAGTGCTGGGATTAAAGGTGTGTGCCACCACTGCCTGGCTTTTTTATTTTTTTTTTTAAAGATTTATTTATGGGCTGGAGAAATGGCTCAGTGGTTAAGAGCACTGACTGCTCTTGCAGAGGTCCTGACTTCAATTCCCTGGTGTGTTTGGAGAGAGCAATGGTGTACTCATATACATAAAATAAATAAATAAATAATAAAAAAGATTTATTTATTTTATTTATGAGTATACTGTCGCTGTCATTAAACACATCAGAAGAGGGAATCTGATCCCATTACAGATGGTTGTGAGCCACCACATGGTTGCTGGGAATTGAACTCAGGACCTCTTGAAGAGCAGTCAGTGCTCTTAACCACTGAGCCACCTCTCTGGCCCCCTGGAATTTATTTTTTTATTTACAGGTCCGAGCTGTCATGTTTGGCATAAAATGTAACTGTGTGCTCGTGTGTGTGTGTGTGTGTGTGTGTGTGTGTGTGTGTATACACATGCACAAAGGCATGTGTATCAGCCAGAGGCCAATTTTAGGTGCTATTTATCAGAGCCACCCATCCTGATTTATTTGTTGTATTTATTTATGTATTTATTTATTTTGGAAAAAGGAATTCACTCGGTAGCCAGGCTGGCTAAATCTTGCCCTTTTGAGACAGGGTCTCTTACTGGCCTGGAATGCTCAACAGGCAAGCTGCAATGGCTAACAATTGAATCCTCCTGTCTGTCTCCCCCACACCAGGGTAACAAGCATGTGGCATCATACCCAACATTTTTATGTGGGCTCTAACTCAGGTCCCCACGGTAATATGGCAAGCACTTTATCGACAGAACTAGCTCCCCAGCTTACAAATCAAATTTCTTTCTATTTTTTCTTCTGCAGTACTCGGGTTGATCCTAGGGTCTTTGGCATGCTGGGCATGCGCTCCAGCACCAAGCTATATCTCTAACTTTCTTCTCATTCTGGTTTTGAGATAGGGTCTCACTAAGTTGCATAGTCTGACCTTGAACTTTTGATTCTCCTGTGTCTCAGCTTCCCAATTGGCTGAGATTATAGGCCTTCACCACCAGGCCTGGCTTGTTTACTATAATTGCCACACAAGGTTGGTGTGAGCCATTTAGATGTGAGGCTTTAGAGGGAGGCCCAGAGTGAATCTGTTTCCCTGTTTCCCTGTCAAGGAAGCTTGTAACTTACGAAGTCCGGAGTCCCATAGCAGGATTTGAACACAGATACTCTGTAAACCCTTGCTCTTACCCACACCTACACGGACCAGGTCCGTGGGCCTCAACTCAAGAGTCCTCTTCGTAGAGAACTGTGTCTTCCTGTCCCTTTCCTGGATCAGAAGTCAGACTCACCAGAGGGGCTGTTGGCGCTGGGGGAGACCGAGACCATAATGGAGGTCTCCTGGGCGTCAATGTTGTTGTTGGCTCGGCACACATACTCGCCGGAATCAGCCACTGACATCTGGTGTAGCCGTAGACGAGAGCCGTGGGCCTGGGACAGGTGGAGATAGGGCAGGGACAGAGCTGGGGTCAGCAGCCACAGGACCCCCATGGACTCCAGCTTCCCTTGCCAAGCCTGCTGAGGCTATATCTTCTTTTATTTCTGTGTGTATGTGGTTTTGTGAGTGTGTATGTATGGGTATGAGCGTGGTGTCTGTAAACGTGCATGTGCTGGTACATGTGCCTGTAATGTGCGTAGAGGCCAGGGGAGGGCGCCCGGTGTTCTCCACTATCCTTAGCTTTGTGGCTTTGAGGCTGAGTTTTGGCGGTTCAGACTGGCAGCTAGCAAGGTCCAGAAGCATCCTGTCTCTGCCCACCTCAATGTTGGGATTACAGGTAGGTGTAGAACAATACCTGGCCATTACCTACACATGAGTTCTGGGATCTGAACTCAGGTTCCCTACCCCACACAGACTGGAATGGCCTGGATTTTTTTTTTTTACTATACAGCGGAGGATAGCTTTGAAATACCCCCTCTCCCAGACAGGGTTTCATTATGTAGCCTTGGCTGTCCTGGAACTCACTCTGTAGACCAGGATGGCCTCAAATTCACAGAGATCCACCTGCCTCTGCCTCACAAGTGCTGGGATTAAAAGCATGTGCCACCAAAAAGGCGTGCACCATCAAAAGTGTACACTTTGAACTTCCAATCCTTCTTCCTTCTGCCCAAGTGCGGGAACACAGCAGAACTCCTGGCTTATTGTTAGGCTTGAGGGGAAATCCCCATGCAAGGCAGCACTCTACTGTTTGAGCTGTCTTCCTAGCCTGCTGGCTTCCTTTTGTCTCCCCAAAGTCCAGATGGCTGGAGTACACCGGGCATGAGACGGAGCCCCCGCCACCCTGAGAGATCCAAGGGCCACCCCACGCCACAATTCCTCTTGGTACCTGGTGTCTGAACGGCAGGCTGCCTCCACGCTTGTACCATGTGATGGTGGCCTGGGGCCGCCCGACCACCACACAGTTCAGATCCAGGGTCTGTCCTTCTGTCACTGTGGAAGATGAGGTCTCAATCCTCATTGGTGGGGAGACACTGGGCACTGGGGGCAGGGCAGGGGAGGGGAGAGAATGTAGACAGGCAACATTGACGGCACTGGGGACCTCTGGCTCCCCAGCGCTCACTTGCCCAGTCCCTGTCCACCACATTCTCACCATGGGAAGGCCCTCTGCTCTCAATGGTAACAATGAGAGAAGTCTCCTGGGAGCCAGCGCCGTTACTGACGTGACACACGTACTCTCCGGAATCTGCAGGGGTCACTTGAGGAATCCGGAGGCGGGAGCCCACAATCTGGGGGGCAGAGGACAGCGGATGGAAGCAGCACCATCACTGCTTCCATCCGCTGCACCAGGGAGCCATCGCTAGGCGCTGTGAACACCAGACTCCAGAAGTCCCCCTTCCCGACCCGGCTTGGGTACCTAGCAGCAGCCTCAGTGCCTTCTCGAGGCTCCTAGTGTGACAGATACCCTCTGGGTCCTGTGGAAGGAGCCTCTAGTGTTTGTGCTGTTCCTATAGCTCACCCCTCCAAAGGCCTACTGAGCGCCCACAGTGGGTCTCACTTGTCCTATCCTTCTGTCATTTAGAATGTCAGATTCCCTTCAGACCACCAGCCATATGAGGGCTGACGTCTGTCTTTACTGGGCTCAAAAGCACCAGGCACAAGCTGTGGCTTCAGCAACCTCTTCAGAGGAGCTGGAACCAGGACCAGCAGGATGGGTCTATACCCTAGTGCCAATCCAAGCCTACCCAACGGAGATGCTCGGGGTTTGTTGAGTGACTGAATGAGCGCAGGGCCAGGGGCTAGAATCCACTCCTACCTGCTTGCTCCCCTATCTACTGGCTCTGTACCTGATGCCGGCTGGGTAAGCTGCCTCCACGCTTATACCAGGTGATAGTGTGGGGGGTGAGGCTGGCAACCAGGCAGTTCAGGTCCAGAGTATGCCCATTGGCCAGCGAAGGGGATGAGGATTCAATGCGCACGGGGTGCACCACACTCTGGGCTGCGATGAGACAGAATGCAGGCTATGGGTGCAGCTGGGCCCCTCCCTGCCCCTGCTATTCACTGCCATCCCTGAGACACTCACAGTGGGAGGGGCTGAGGTGCTGCTGGATAGTGACAAGGACAGAAGCTTCATGGGTGCCTGAGCCGCTGACGACTCGGCACACATACTCCCCAGAGTCAGCTGGGGTCAGTTGGAGCAGTCTCAGCCTTGAGCCATGTACCTGGGAGGAGGGGGATAGAGGCGTCAGGCTCAGAGACCAGCATGGCAGTCACCCACCAGACTCTGGTTATCTTGTCTGGCTCCCTCCCAGCCCAGTTGGGATTAGTGATGGCACAGCTTAGGACCCATTAAGTACCCTTGGGCCTGCCACCTGATGCAAACAGGGCCAACACTCATGACAGGGATGTCCCCTCAACAGGACAGATGACCTTAAAGATCAGAGAAGTGAAGGACCTGGCCCAAGGCCACTCACAGCCTGTGCCTTTTATTTTATTCCCGGCTACGAGGGATCTCTGGGCTCGTCCTTTGCTTCCCATCTCCTACCTGATGCCGGGCAGGGAGGTTGCCCCCACGCTTGTGCCAGGAGATCTGGGGGTGAGTCTGCCCAGCAACAAGGCAGTTCAGATCCAGGCTCTGCCCTTCTGACACTTGGGAGGAAGATGACTCGATTCGGACTGGAGGGGTGACTCCAAATGCTAGCAACAGAGGGCGGAGTGTTGGTCTCCAGCAGCTGAGAAATGGGTGTGTGTTGGGGGGCAGGGACCCCTGGACTTATGGAGTTACAGTAGGCTGTGTCACCTCCAGGTCCTGCTATGGCCACAGTGAGGAGCCTCTGTGTGTGTTTGTGTGTGTGTGTGTGTGTGTTATCCAGCTCTATCCGCTTCCCAGCATGGCTACTTACCAGAGCCTGCAGGCTCAATGGTGACCAGGACAGAGCTCTCCAGAGGCACGGGCCCTCCCTCCACTCGGCACACGTATTCTCCTGAGTCAACAGGAGACACCTGGTGCAGCCGCAGCAGGGAGCCATGGGTCTGGGCAGGAGAGGATGACATCAGGGGGATTCCTCCCAGGACCCCAACATAGCACCCATAATCTGCAAACTGCTCTTTAGCCCCCTGGCTTGGCCATCAGCTCTGGGTCGGCTGGGTCTTGTCCTAGGAGTTGGGGGGCTGCTGGGAGAAGCCCTGGGAGAACTGATACACATTTTCCCCGAAATGCTAAGAACACACTGTCCATCCCAGTCAAGACCCTCTGCAGTGCTGCTCTGACAATTGTAAACACCCCCTCTCCCACAGAGGTGTGCTGCAGTCAGTGGGCTCAAAGGCTGTAAACCCCAGCTCACGAGCTGATAAGCTGCAACAGTAGCTATGCACTATGCACAAACTGAGTGGAAACACAACTGAACGTGGTCTTGAGAGCACACGGACCACTATCTCCTTGTAGACCCTGAACCTACAGCAGAGAGAGGCTGAGCCACTGGCCTAAGGTCAGGGCAGCAGATTACGATTTATACCTAGGCTGGCCCAGCACTGGCTTTGGGTCTAGCCATCACAACTGAGTGATGGGGTCCATGCTACCACTCCCATCCAGACTCCTTGGCATCCTCCTTATCCTCTACCTGATGCCGGGCAGGCAGGCTGCCTCCTCGTTTGTGCCATGTGACCTGGGCATGGGCCTGTCCTTGCACCACGCAGTTCAGATCCAGGGTCTGCCCCTCAGCCACGTGTGAGGAAGAAGATTCAATGCGAATGGATGGTGTGCTACCCGGAGCTGGCGGGAAAGTCACAGTCAAACATCATTGCTAGAGCTGCCCCAGCCTCCCCTCCCTCTACATCCCAGGCCAGCCGAGTGGGCTACTCACGGTAGGCAAAGTTGGCCCCTTGGTTGCCTGTGACTGTGACTGTGATGGTGGCTTCCTGCCCATTGCCTGCCCTGCAAACATATTCTCCAGCATCCGCTGGGGAGGCCTGGAAGATGTACAGGCGGGAGCCGCGGACCTAGCCAGCCATGATGGGGATATAAGAGGGCTTCCTGGAGTCCAGCAGGGGCTCCATATCTGCCTGCCAGGCTGTGACCCCTATGTAGCCTACCACCCACATACCCTTCCACATTCTAGGAGTGAGTACCTGATGCCGGGCAGGCAGGCTGCCCCCACGCTTGTACCATGTGACCTGTGCGTGGGCCTGTCCTGCCACCACACAGTTGAGATCCAGTGTCTGACCCTCAGCCACGGTGGAGGATGAGGACTCAATTCTGACAGAAGGGACAGGTCCAGGGGCTGGAGGAACAGGGGGATGGTAACAGATACTTTCCAAGAGGCAGGGCTGAAACTCCTTCTTAGAGCTGGCTCAACCTTGTAATCTGAGCTCAGACCCCCATTTCAGAAATTTGACAGCCCTGTCTTGAGATCCTGATGAAGATAATTCTAATGAAGAACCCATGGTTTCCTCATAGCCGGAAGTAGAAAGACAGACAGACAGTAAGTAAGACGGGCAGGCAGTAAGGCTAGGAGGGAGAAGGGAGACAGGAGACCAAGGGACAGACATGGCCAAGAAGACCGTGATGGAAGACCTGGGTCATTCAGACAAAGCAGTTTGCCTAGGCAGAGCCCTGAAGCCAGAGCTGGGATGGTCGCCTGTCCCCAGCTAGCAGTAGCAGTTATAGATGAGGATGCCATACTCTGAAAATCTTTTGCCTCTTGCAACTTTCTGTATCACTGGGAGCCACTCACCAGGGATGGACTCAGCAGGTTCGATGGTGACCAGGACAGAGGTTTCTATGTGCTCAGAGCCCAGGACGACATGACACACATACTCGCCTGAGTCGGCAGGGGACACCTGGTGTAGTCTCAGCAAGGGACCATGGGACTGCGAATGGGGTGGATTGGGGTTTAGGCAGGGCTTAAAGTGTTCCCATCCATTCCCCTTAGCAGGCTGGCCCAAGGAAGGCTTTACCTGGTGCCTGGCAGGAAGGCTGCCTCCACGTTTGTGCCATGACACCTGTGCCTGCCCAGGCGCCACGCAGTTCAGATCCAGGGTTTGTCCTTCGGCCACATGGGAGGACGAGGATTCAATGCGGATGGGTGGAGTGCTGCCAGTGGCTGGGCACAGAGAGGGTGGTTGGAGGCCCACCCTTGAACCTCTGGCCCCCTGAGTGGAGTAGTGGGTGCCCTTTCCTTGCCCACTTCCAGGTCAGGACTCTGCCACCCATAGGACCTCAAGGTGACAAGATGTAGGCACCCAAGGACTTTCTCTGTCAGTCCAGGTAAGAATATGCATAGTAATGATGCTGCTCCCTTTTCAGAACACCTGCCATAGCTTCCCAGCATGCTTCACTGGCCCACGTCACCTATGCATACCCTGACTTTACCATATCATATTCTGACCTGACAGGTGCTAAAACCACACCCATAACCAGTGGTTCGCCTACAAATGGCACAGTCTACCCAGAACAGGAAAATGGGGGTCACCAGAGGTTAAAGAACCACCTCGAGGTTGATGAAGGGCAGAGCCCAGATTTGAACCCATATCAGCCTAACTCCTGACTTGGTGTGGAAGCCAACACTACTGTGTACAGGGAGATCCTTGGGAAGCTTGAGGCAAGAGGAAGAATTCCTTCCACCCCAGACTTCTGGCTTCCAGAGCAGGCAGCAGAGGCTGACAAGATGCCCCTGCATCCTGATGGCTCTGGAGAAATCACAGGCATCCTTCTCTGTGCCTGAGAGAGCTGTCCCTGTTGGCTCTGCTGCCACCTCACCTGAGGTATAGCTGGGGCCTGAATGAGGGCTGTGAAGGACAGAGACAACAATGGAAGCCTCCTTAGGGCCCAAGTCACTCTCCACTCGGCACACATATTCTCCAGAATCCGCTGGTGAGACCTGGGGGAGCCGCAGCCGGGAGCCGTGGACCTGGGCCAGGCAGAGCAAAGGTAAGGAAGAGGCTATATCTGGGATTACAACTCTCTCTGAGCTGCAGTAATTCAGTCATCCAACTCACAGGCTCTACTCTGAGCCATTCACGCTAGGCTGCGAGCCAGGAGGAAGGGAAATGTCCTGAAACTACACCACAGGACAGCAGGGTGGCTCCGCAGCTGAAGCACCAAGACACCTCCCACTCCCCCCTTTCTTCCCACTCTCCCTCTACTCACAGGCTATCCACAGCCTGTGCCTCTGTCCTGAGTACCAACCCCAGGCTAGAAAAGCCTCCTACCTGGGCATGGGGAGGCAGGCTGCCCCCTCGCTTGTACCATGTGACCTGGGTGTAGGTCAACCCCATCACCGCACAGTTGAGGTCAAGCGTCTGCCCTTCAGTCACAGATGGTGACGAGGATTCGATCCTGACTGGCACCGAGCTGCCACCTGGAGCTGTAACCACAGCAGAGTAAGCATGCCTCAGAGAGCCTCGGCTCACCTCTCCCATAATGCCAGCCCCGGAGGGAGGCCCCATACCTGAGAGGACGACCACCTGAATGCGGGCCTGGGCGGTGCCTGTGGGGCTGGTGGCCACACAGAGGTAGAAGCCAGCGTCAGCGGCTGTAATCGCTGGGATGAGCAGTGTGGGGATGTCTGTGTTCTCTGACCGGGCCTGCCACATGGAGAGAAGCCTCAGGTATTAGTGAGGGGGCCAGGGCAGACTTGGAAGGATCAAGCCCTACACCAAGATGAGTTGGGGACTATTAGAATGGAGTCACTATGGAACTGTGGACCATGGAGTTAGGCTGTAAAGGAGTGGGATGCAAGAGGGACTGGAGTATAGAGTCTAAGTAGGAGGTTCAGGGAGCCTGAGGGAGGGAAGGAGAAGGATGGAGGGACAGACAGATGAGTGCTGGGACTCTTATTGGGACAGCCAGGCTGGCTCACCTGTGGGGGCAGGCTGCCTCCCTCCTTCCTCCAGGTGATGCTGGCACTGGGTACCCCTGCTGCCCTGCAGTACAGCCTCACTGTGCGGCCCTCATACACCTGGGTCCTCTCGGGGCTCACCTGGACCCTGGGTCCACTGCCCCCTGCAGACAGAATCCCTGTGAGGATGCCTCTCTGAGCCTCTCCCATCCCCACTCCCACCTCGAAGCCTGCCCTCTCACCGTGGACCTGAAGCATGGCCCTGGCCACATGGTGCCCAGCGCTGCTGTGGGCACGGCACAGGTACTGGCCCTGATCCGAGGGCTCGATGGCTGGAAGGCGCAGGATGCTGCCGTGGTGGATCTGAGCCTTTGCAGGAAGCTGGCCGCTAGGACCCCCTGGTCGGGAGACATGGGTCAGCATACCCTGGGACTGGCCCTTGTCCTCCTCACCCAGGACAGCCAGTCTCACCTATCCATTCCAGAGTGGGGGTGGGGTTCCCCGTGGCGCTACAGCGGAACTCAGCCTGTTGTCCTGGCTGCACAGTGAGCTGTGGCGGGTGTATGGAGACCACCGGGGCAGTAGAGGTACCTGAGACTAAGAAAGCAAGGATAAGACACAGTCAGGGTGGGGACTGTCCTCCAACACGCAGCTATAGCCCCTTGCCAGTCTCTGCTTCTATTTCAGCCCTGCATAACCATTCCTCCATGAAGTAGCTGAGGGCGAGGGTTTGGAAACATCACGGGCCCTGTTGCTTCCTTACCTAAGACCCGCCCATGGCACCCTCCCTCCTCTTTCTGAAGAGGCTTCACATTGCTACCCAGACTCCTTAGCTTCACAGAACTTCTGCCTCGACCTCCAACGGATGGCGTGACAGGCCTCTACAATCTTCCCCTCACTTCTCGCCCTTTAATCCCTCCCACCCCTGGCTTTCATCACCACACACAAGTGTCTGTGTCTGCTCTCTCATTAGGGTCACCTCAACCAGGACATACGCCTCAGGAGGGCTGACATACAGCTTGTCCTTGTTCAGAGCACATAGGGGGAGCCCTGGGGCCAGGCTCCAATCACAACGAGGCATACCCTGAACATGCAGCGTGGCTGTGCCCTGGTCCATGGCGAACATATTGGAGCCAGTACACACGTAGGTGCCCGCGTCACTTGGCTGCACGTTGCGAATGGTCAGGATGCCGTTGAAGTCCATAGCTCGGGAAGGCAGCTTCCCATTGTGCAGACGGGTCCATACCAGGGTGTAGGCTGGGGACTGCAAGCCGGCAGCAGGGTGAGAGAGATGTGTGGGCTCAGGGAGCCCAGAAGACTTCCCCCACTGCTCCCTTGTTGGCTCACTTTGCTCTTAGCAGTGCAGATGAAGGTGACATCAGCTCCGGGCCGCACACTCTGGCTCCGTTGTTCCTCCACTGTCACCGTGATGGGCTTGCTGGGAGCTTCTGCGAGTGGGAAGTCTCCAGTGAGCTCCACGTCCTGGTTCTGGCACTTTCTCTTAGGCCTGCTTTCCCGACCCCTTCTATGAGACAGGTCTTCCTCTGTTTCCCTGGCTGGCCTGGAACTCACTCTGTAGACCAGGATGGCCTCAGACTCATAGAGCTCTTCCTGCCTCTGTGCCTTGAGTACTTTTTCTTTTGAGATGGAGTCTCATGTACTGCAGGCTGGCTTCAAATTCCTTTGTAGCTAAGAATGACCTTAAATTCTTGATCCTCCTGCCTCAACTTCCCAAATGCTGGGATTACAGGTTTGTGCTACCACATCTAGTTTTTATATAATATATACCTTTAAAATAAAATATAAATATGTACTATATAACTAATATATAATATATAAAATATAAACATGTAATAGATACATAATTATATATTTATTATGTATGTATGTATGTATGTATGTATAGTGTGTGTCTATGTGGCTGTGTGCATATGCATGTGAGTACAGGTGCCTACCGAGACCAGAAGAGGCTATCGGATCCCCTTGAAGCTGGAGAAACTGGTGACTGTAGGCAGCCTACACTAAAGAGCAACATATACTCTTAACCACTGAGCCGTATCTCAAACCCCAATGCAAGGCTCTGTACATTGTTGGCAAGCCCTCTCCCAACTAAGCCATGACATCCCCGGTCCCCCTCCTTTGGACATCTCTTCCTTCCTAGTACAGCTGCGATGCCGTTCCACCTCCTGGTGCCTCCCTGCACCTTCCTGGCTGAACCTTACCAAGTCTCTCTCTGATTAGCCAGCATGTGGTCCAGTGGGAGCATACTGGCCCGGGTTCATCATCCCAGGCCACGGATGAGCTCTCAACACTTCACACTTTCTGGCTTCTCCATCTGCTTCCGGTTTGAGTCCCGAGACAGCTATCTCTCACTTCCTCCCAGCTCCCTTCACCTGCCAACCCACCCTCCCACCCTAAAGCCTATGGCTTCAACTTAACTTGTTAGAAGACAGAACCTGCTAGTCAGGTTTATTTCTATGCCCATCCAGTGTCTAACCTTCCCCTATGAAGTCTACCCCCCCCAAGTCTAACCCTCTCCCCTAACGTGCCCCTCCCCCTCCCGCAGTTTAACTCTCCCTTGCTCCTCCTTGGTCCCTGAAGGATGTGACCATGTTTCTGCCTGCCTTGCATTTCAGAGTTCTGGATCCTTCCCGAGGACTTCCTCCTGCACCATATCAATCCCCGTCCCCTGCTTCACTGACCAGTTTGCTCTAGAAATCATGTCTGCAAACATCCCCTTCAGTTCCATGTATTCCCAGATGCCTCTGCACTGCTTACTCGACTTCTCTTCAGAGTTAACTTTTCTTCCCTCCTAGACAGGCTCTTGCTTCCATAGTCCAGGCTGGCCTCCATCTGGAGATCCACCCATGTCAGCCTCGTGAGCATGCACATTAAAGGTGGGTGCCATGGCACCCTGCTCAGAGCCACGGTCCTCAGAGTTTCCACATGCTCCGTGTGTCTACTCCAGCTCTTACTTCTGTCAACCGCTCTTGTCAGAGTCCGACCTTCATGTCTTTTCCCTGCCTATGCTGTACTTTCTATAAAGTGATGAATGAGCAGCTTTCCCAGAAGCCTTTGCCCCAGCTTGACAGGTTGGCCTTGGAGCTTGGTGGGTCCTATCCAGGGCCTGTCTTGAATAAAACTCAGCTAATGACCAAGATAAGCTGGGACACACAGACCAAGTAGGACATAGCGACTCTAGAGTTCCCAATTTCTTTGTCCACATTAAATAGCTCTGGAAAATCTGCTTATAGCGGTTATTCACTTGACCATGTCCTCCCTGTCTGACACCTTCTCTTCTCTGTCCCCCTCCCTTGCTGGAATCCTACAGTGTCTCTGCTTTGGGGAAACCCAAATAAAGATACTTTACAGGCTGAGCCTTCCTCATCTCAGTAAATGGCACCCAGACCCAAGGCAGTATCTTTTCCCTTCATCCTTATGGTTCATAGTGAGTCCGGTGGACTCTGCCTCAGGAATAGGTGTGAATCTATCATCTTCCCGATTCTTCACAGCTAATATCCTTGTCCAGCAGACACCATCCTCTCTAGGCAGGTTCTAGAGAGGACAGGCAAGCGGGGACTCACCAGCGACCAGTAGCTCAGCCCTGCTGTTGCTGGTGTGAATCAGGTTTCGGCAGGTACAGATGTAGACACCGGCGTCCGAGGGTTGCACGTTAGGGAAGTGGAGCTCAGAGCCTGGGGTGGGGAGAGACTTGTCCAGGTCCAGCTCTACGAGCCCCCCAGTAGGACAGGAACAGGGCTGACTCATGGGACAGAGCGGGCAGTAGGTGGGTAAGTACCTTGATGCCGCTGTTGAGCTCCACTGGGCAAGGGACGCCCGTCTTCACGGGACCAGTAGAAGTAGTGGGGTGGACTCCCACTGACCTGGCACCTCAGTGAGTGTGGGTTGCCTTGGGGAACCACACTCCGAGAGGGATGGATCTGAACCTCCAGGGACTCTTTGGCTAAAGGAGTGGTGGAAGGAGGTCTTTCAGCCAGAAAGGCTCCAGCATAAAACAGTGTCTCCCAAAGCCTCACCCCGACCTCAGAACTCCATCCCTCACACTCCCTGGGATCCACAACTCTCTCTCCCACTACCCTAGGCCATGGTCCTACTTACTCAGTGGCTGGCACCGGCCTCCTTGTACATTAGGGTTACCCTCATAGCCTGGAGCACACCTGTTAAGAGGAACAGGGACCAGCTCTGTAAGCCTCAAGGGATCTAGAGTCTAACAGGGAATCTGAGGAGCCAGCTCAGCCAGCTGCCCATGGTATACTGAGCAAGCTCAGGGTCCCAGAAGGACTCTGGGGCCCAGGGAAGCTCTAACATGGCTCCTCGAGGAGCTGAGACAGAAGTTGCTAGTAGGCTAGGCAATGAAGAGATAAGCCTGCTATTCTCCAGGAAAGCAGTCATTCAACAAACATTTACTAGAGAACTAGTGGACCAGACACCACGCTTGGTGTGGAGGCACAGCAGGGGACACAGCAAGGTCCCTGGTCTGGGACAAAGTTTATATAAAGTGAAAACAAGGGAAGGGAACAGGGGCCAGGTAGAAGTGAGATCAGAGACACTACAAGCATGGCTCCTATGCTGTCATGGGTCCCCTCGAGCATGCCACACAGTGCTTCCAGAGAACCGGTCAAGTTTGGAAATGTTTATCTCATAGCTGCTTTTCCTCCGGTTCATCTATTTTGGGTTGCAGACTCCATAGGGCTGACACAGTTTGCCAGTTTATCCCTGGCACCTCAGCACATGGCACAGACACATAATAGATGCTCAATAGAAATGTGCTGAGCCCTGCAAGGCAAAACCCACACCTGTAATTTGGGAGGCTGAGATTTCAGGCCAGTCTGGATTACACAGAGTTGGAGGCCAGTCTAGGCTTACACTGAGACCCTGTTTTAACCTGTTCACCCTCCAAAAAGTGTTGAATAAACGCAAGAGGCTGAGTCTTGAAGGCTGAGAGGAATTAGCCAGGAAGGGGTGGGGTTGGGGTTACAATGTTCTGTACACAGGAAACAGCACATAACAATCTGAACAGTAAGAACTCAAGAAGTTTCCAGGGGTGGTTGCACACTCCACAGTGTCAACACTGGAAGCAGTGTAGCCTGGGCTACACAGTGAGACCCCCGTGCCTTATCAACAAAACAAAACAACACCTCCAAATGATTCAAGAGGTTTATCCCAATCCCAGCTGGTAGAGCAAGCCATATGCCTGAAGAATGGAGCCATAAGCACCTGCTCATCCCAAGGGTGGCATGAGCATGGGAAGTGTTTGGAACAGCGGGGACCATGGTAGAGACTTTTCTGAGGCACACCCTGCAGGACTCTGGCCTGGGAGTCTCTCATTCACCCCTTCTCTTCCCACTCCCTACTTACTGCTCACAGTACTGCCCGGTGTAGCCAGGTTCACAGGCGGTACAGCGGTACCCTCCAGCTCCGAGGCTCTCACAGGTGCGGGAGAACCTGGGGCAGGCAGGCAGATGTCAGGCCCCAGGAGCCCCCTTCCCAGCTTGCCTCCCACCCTCCAGCGGGAGTTCATCCCTGGATCTGAGCAAAGCACGCACATGTTCTCTGGGTTGGTTAGCGGGCAGGCGCAGGGCTGGCAGTCCTCAGGCGTCCCAGCCGTGGCATCTCCATAGTAACCCGTTGCACACAGCTCACAGAACTCACCGGCTGTGTTGTGCTGACATCGCTGCAGGGTACAAGGGTGTCAGACACCAGCCATGAAGCTAAACTCATCCAACACCCTGACCCAGAAACCATAGACCTATACACATGTCTTAAAAAAAGAGTTGTGGAAGGACACATGGATTTAATTACAGAGATGCCCGTCAGCTCAGCCGTGCTGAAAAGAATACCCACGGGGACCTGGAGAAATCAAAACATTCATCTAGACCTGGGCTTAGTGATGTGTCAGCAGCATCAGCAACTGAGAGGGATGCAGGAGGGTCAGGAGGTCAAGATCATCCTTGGCTACAGAGTCAGCTATCTCAGAAAAAAATAGCAGAGAAGAGTGTGTGTGTGTGTGTGTGTGTGTGTGTGTGTGTGTGTGTTATTAAAGCAAAGCAAAGGTATACATCTGGGCACAGAGCCTTGAAGATACATGTTTCACTGTAGAAAAAAAAAAAACACACGGAGGTGGACTGGAGAGATGGCTCAGTGGTTAAGAATACTGGTTGGTTCAATTCCTGGAACCCACGTGTTGTCTCACAGCCATCTGCAATACAAAGGAATCTCCCGACGCCCCTGTCTGAACCCCATAAGCACCAGGCATGCACATGGTACGCAGACATAGGCAAAAACACCCATATACATCAAAAACCAAAAACCCAGTAAGGAGCACATACAATCTTCTGTAAAGACAGCCTCGTGTGGGATGTTAATATAGTGTGTTCCTTGTTTCATACTGAGTTTGGGACTCTATCAACTCTCTGTATCCTGGCCATGTACCTGTGAGGCCATACACATATCACTCCAAAAAAAATGCATGAAAGGTACATTTACCAAGGTTTGAACCCTACCACCACCACCATCACCATCATCATCACCACCATCACCACCACCACCACCATTATCACCATCACCACCACCATCACCACCACCATCATCACCATCACCACCGCCATTACCACCACCACTACCACCACCACCACCACCACCACCACCACCACCACCATCACCACCATCACCACCCCCAAGCCTCTGTAATCAGTCTTTGTTGCAATAGCGTTAGCCATTTGGGTGTAAGCAATGAGGAGCCAGAGCTTCCTTTACAAAGAATAGCGTTCCATAGTTCTGGCTCCTACCATGCTCGCCTGCTTTATTCACCCCAGTGCTCTCCTGTGAACTTGTCCTGGAAGCAGGCATTACCATACCAAGGCCCCTCCCCATTCCACTGCCCACCCCCCAGCCTAGCCCTGCTTGCAGCTCACCGAGCAGGCTCCAGTCTCTGGGTGACACAAGTCAGAGTGGCCGTTGCATTCACACAACTCGCAGTGACCAAGGTACAGTCCGCTCCCAGTGCGAGTGTAGCCTGGGGCACAGTCCTAGTGGACAGAGGAAAGTTGGTCTTCATTGGCCACAGGGTTCCACCCAGAGTCAGCAGACGTAGCCTTCTCCTGCGCTTTCCAGTGTCTAGTCCCCACTGGCTCTAGGAAAGAACATCCCAGGCCAGTCCCCATCCCCAAGCTCTCTCAAGAGGCCTTGGCCTGTCTCTCATCTCTCATGGCTTCAGGAGGAGACAGGGCTCAGTGTGCCCAGGCAGTGTTAGCTTGGAGAAATGTAGTATATTCTTAATGGGGAACCTGCCTCACTTCAAAGACCTTGGTTCCTGAGAAAGTTCTGCTGGGAAAGATCTTTCTAGAAACACTTCACAGCTAAATGGGGGAAGTGAGCTGGGAAGATCACTTGGGAGAGAGGGCCCTCGGAGATATTTTTACGTGTATTTATGTATTTGGGTGAGTGTGTATGAGCCACGGTGTATGTATGGAGGTCAGAGGACAGCTTGTAGGAGTCAGGGCTCTCTTTCAACAATGTGGGTCCAGGGAGATGAACTGAGGTCAGGGCTTTGTGGAAAATGCCTTTGCTGCCGACACCATCTTGCCAGTCTCTATCACTGGCACCACTACTGCATGCACTAGTTGGTAATCTTGTTAGGCCTGGTGGTACACACCTGTAATCCAAGCACTTTGGGAACGGTGACAGGAAAACTGGGATGTTCAAGGCTAGCCCCTGATATATACTAAGCTCAAAGCTAGCCTGAGCTACATAAGCCTCTGCCTTGAAAATTCAAACCAAACCAAAACCAAAACCAAAGCCAAACAGGCAATAGTGGTAGAAAAAGCACACAGCATGGCAGGTGTTGGAGATGAAGGTCTGGAGAGCAGGCAGTTCTCTCTCTTTCCCCCGCCCCTTCTGTCAAAGCGGCCAAAGGCTTCCTTTCCACAATACACGGTCAGTTGGTGGATCGCTTGAGCTGAGCTGCTACAGTGTGCACAGGGCACAGAGGCTCTTCCCAACTGCTCCTCCTTCAAGTGAGGGAAACTTGGCATCTCTGAGGAGCATGAGTTTCCACGCTGGGATTTGGGAAGTCTGTGGCCCCAGATAAGGCACAGAGACATTAAAGTGTAGAGATGTGGGCCTGCTACAGCTGTAACCACTCCTGACCTCCCTGCCCCCCGCACCCCTGGGAAGGGTTCCGCCACCTCATCGGATGTTGACTGGGTCGATGCCATGTGTAGGGTGAACTCCTGCCCACCTGGAGCCACATCTGGCAGAGGCTCCCAGGAGCTTCAAAATGATAGTCCTCTGTCCTACCTCACTACACAGCACACCATGCCTCGACATTTCTGTTCTGTTCATTTTGTCCACAACCAGCACACACATTGTCCCTGTCTGGCTCTGATCACGGGATGCTTATAGCAGCGTGACTTCCCCCACCTCAGGGCCCTGTTGTAAGCTATTCCTAGTAACCCGGCTGCAGGCCTGGTCCCCATGTGCTTCTCCTCAAGCCTATGACATCACTCTATACTGTGCGCCTGAGGCATGTCACTGCTCAGCTCTGAGAGTCTTATGTGCTTGAGAGCATCTTCCTATCTGAAAGTATGCCATTCTTTACGCAGTGCAGGCTGGTGGTCAGGGCAAACAGACTTCGGAGTCCACCAGACCTAGGTTCAAGTTAGTCTTCCACATGTTGGCTGTGTGCCCTTGGGTAAGTCACCTCTCCCTTGGACAGTCTGCTTCTATTAGTTAAAGAGATGGCTTGGCTATTCAGGAGTGACCGTGACAATGTGAGAAGAGATGTCGCCTCACTCAAGAGAGCAGTTACAGCCTACAACCATGGTTACTGACCAATCACTTTGTACACACCATAGAGCAGATGCAGCCAGGCTAGCCAGCCACACACCCACCTGACAGGACAAGCCAACATAGCCTGGGGGGCAGCGGCACTCTTCCACCTCGAGGGCTCGGGGTCCACCGGAGGGTCCTGGCTGAGCCACTTCTAGGCTCACGGCACTGATACTGGCTGCCCGTGGCACTGAGGAGAACGTGGCCCGAACCAGAAGTTCATCCAGATCTGCCAGGGCCATGAGCAAATGCTCTCGGGTTGCAGGCTGTCCATCTGGCCGCCGCCAGAACTCCTGTGTAGGGGCACAGCAGGTGTCAGTGGAAGCTCTGGGCTAGGCCTCCTGAACTTGTAGACCCGTGTGCCTAGGCAATCAAAGCCAAGTGCCACCCACCTCTCGGAAGATGATCTCAAAGCTCCTCCTCTCTGGGCCCTGTAGCGCAGGCTGAGAGGCCACCAACATGATGTTATTCCCCTGCAGAGACAGCAGAAAGGTTAGAAAGGGTGGTTAGGGCTACTTAAGGCAGGGGTATCCACCAACCCCATGCTCGCCCAAACATTTGTCCTCTTGTCTGTCCACACCCCTAAGCTCATATGCCTGCCCACTGCCCCCATGGCCAGCATCCAGGCTAAGATCTGGGGAGTAGCCAGCCAGGTAGGGGCAAGGAGAGACCACATTGGCTAGCTGGGTGTTGGGAACAGGGCTTCCATGTTCTCTTCTGCCTAACTATTGTGGATTTTAATGAGCTTACCGTAATCTGGATATCGGGGTCCAAGAGTGGGCTGCCCTGTGGCCCAGATGTGTAGGAGAGGGTGTACCGTAGATTCCCGCCATAGGCTGCCACCTGCGGAGGGACAAGATCACACAGGTGAGGGGCAGAGCCTCTTGCTCCTTTGTGTTACACCCTAACCTCAGAAGGCCAGAGCTCTCACGACAGAGAGCTGGAAAAGGCCCCTCTGTCAGTTCCTCCTCAGCCTCCTCATGGGAGGACATCCTTCCCATTCTCCATTGCCTGACAGTCACAGCAAGCTCTGAGTCCCTTTTTATGTGTAGGCATTTCCCACAAGATGACAAGAGTAACAGTAACTCCCAGAGCGAGGCTGCCAAGACTAGAAATTTTAGCCTAGGGGTTGGCTCTGCATGGGTTCTGAGGCCTAGTTTCCTGGGCTACTGGCTTTGGGTCTACGGAGAATTTACTTCCTTCTTTCTGTGAACTACATCCTTGTTCCTTCTCTCTCTCTTTTAAAGTATTTATTTTAGGTGTGTGTGTTCACAAGGGTATATATGTGAGTATAATAAACCTGAGTGTACGGAAGCCTGTGGAGGTCAAAAGAGGCCTTAGATCCCTGGCACTTGGGATCCACTAGCACTGGAGTTTCAGAGGGTTGTGAGCCACCATGGGGTGCTGGGAATTGAACCTGGGTCCGCTGAAAGAGCAGCCAATGCTCGTAACCTCTGAGCCACCTCTCCAGTCTCCTCCTTGTTCTCTTTATAGAACAACCTTCCTGTACATACAGGTGTCCCCCCCCACCCCCCATTGCTGTGGAGAGCAAGCCAGCCAGGCCTGCCCAATTGACAGTTCTGGATCAGGAAGGGAGATGGGTGGGATCAGTCCCAGTGTGACCAGACACAATGTGGCCATGTGCACCTCTCCCCAGCTGGGGGATGAACAGTACACATAGCACTTTTTTTTAGGACAGGGAAACTCCCAACTACCATGGGACCAGAAGCTACAGAATGAGAAAAAAACGCCCTAATTTGAATGCCTGGATCCTGCCGTCATCCTTGGACCCCATCCTTGGACCCCGTGGTTTCACCAGCCATTCTATTGTTTGATTGTTATTGTTTGTTTGTTTGTTCTTTACTGTGGGCAAGCCAACTGGACTTGTGTCTTTGTAGTCTTGACTAGAAGCCTTAGGTTTGTTGCAAAGGACTCTTTCAAACTGGCAGCTGAGGTCCCAGCTCTGCCCATTGGACTTTCCTCCCTCTCCTCCATCACCAGGGCAGACAACTGGCTGAAAACTACCCAGCACAGGGTGTCTGTCTGGCTCAAGTGCGTTCATTCAGTGGGTGAACATTGATCAAACACCAGTTGGCTACACACCAGGCTCTGGGTGACATAGGCCCCAGGCTATTCTCTAACAACTCCAGGGTGTGGTAAGGAACTCAGCATAACCAGATTACAACCGAAACAACTGGTTTCCTGTTTGTTTTGGACGTCAGTGAGTTCACAGTGTCATCTGGGAGCAGCTTTCTAGGAAGTGGAAGGCGTGTGCCACACAGGAGTGTCAAGCAAGGACTATAGTGGAAAAGCCTGGGCTCAGATGCCAGCTCTGCTGTCCGGACAACTGTGCACAAGTCGCTTACGCTGAACTCTACTTCCCTCGTCTGCAAATAGGAGTAAATATACTTTAAAGGCTCCTAGATGATTACACAGCTCAGGACGCATACAGCGACACACTGATCTTAGCACAGAGAACACACTTGAAGGCCTCTGGTAGGCTCTTACCTCACTTCCTCTGGACCTGCCTGGCCTAGCCTGGCCTCTGAAAACAGTCTTGCATGTGTTAATCAAACCCTGCCTCCCTCCTCCCACTGTTGGAACCCAGACCTGGGCCTTAAGCACTGACCCAAGGCCCCTAGGTACACACAGTCTGAAGAGGCTCTCTGTCGTGGAGAGACAAGGAGGCAAGGCAGAAGCCATATCAACAGTAACAGCACCCAGGGCAGTAGTGGTGGCTCCACTGGTAAAGTGTTTATGTGCACACATGGGGACCTGGATTTGCTTCTCAGAGCACCCCTCCACCCAAAAGTTCTGGGCATTCTAACACTGATGAGACAGAAGAGAGTGACCTCAGGGACTCCATGGGTGGCCAGCCTACTAGTTGAGCTCCAGTCCAATGAGAGACTGTGTCCCAGAGGCTCATATGCATATGCAAGTACACACACACACACACACACACACACACACACACACACACACACACAAACACACACTAAAGGTAGGGACATCCAGAATGCAAGACTGGTAAGTAAGAACAGTAGAGAGTTCTGGGAGGCCAGCACTGCAATTGCCTCTATACTGACAATACAGCACACAGCAAGTGCCTAATAAATGCACCCTCTGACCACCCATGACCCTTCCGCTTCCTGGTTACCTTGTTCCCTAAGAAGGCTCGGGGCAGCTGCCAGTAATAGAGGCTTCCAGGCAGCAGAGAGAAGCCCTCGTAGGAAAGTGAGAACTAGATCAGAGAGGAGAAGGTAAGAATGGGGTACAGGCACCCCAGCATGGACCCGGAACCCACCCAGTCCATGGCACACGCCCACCATGCCCTCTGGGCAACCTGTTTCCCCTTTGGGCCCAGGTTCTCTGGATATTCTTTCTAAGCACGTTCTTGGTCTGTTTGCCTCACATATGGTGTATCCTTCTGGAAGACCCCAAGATCAATGGGGCCCACTGGTAAACATCTAAAAATCCAGTGGCTCTCTCTTTTTTTAAAAAAAACATATATTAAAAAATGTAGCCGGAGCTGAATGTGATGGTGCACACCTTTAAATCCCAGCATTTGGGAGGCAAAGGGTCTCTGTGGGTTCCAGGCCAGCCTGGTCTATATAATAAGATCCTATCTTAAAAGAAAAAAAAAAAAAAGTAGCCAGAAAAACCAACAATGTAGCCAGAGGGCTGTGGATGTAACTCAGTTGGTAGCTTTTATTCAACTTGCATGGAGCCCTGGGTTCCATCCTAAAGATGAAATAAACGGCATATAATAGCACACATTTCTTATCCCAGGACTAGGGAGGTAAAGGCAGGTTGATCAGGAGTTCAAGGTCATCCTCGGCTATAAATTAGTCAGCCTGGGCTACAGGAGAGTGAGAGTGTCTCAAAAAAACAAAAAGTAGTTGGGTATGATACTATATATCTTTAATCTTGATACTTTGGAGGCAAAGATAGGAGGATGAGCACAGGTTCAAGGCCAACCTGGTCTCTATAGAGAAACCTTGTCTAAAGAAGAAAGAAAAAGAAAAGCAAGTCCAAACACCAAGTAGCAGGCAGACATAGTTATTCTCCCAGCACCTGAGAGGCTAAGACAGGATTCTGAACTTGAGGTCAGCCTGGGCTGAAGTGAGACGGTCTCAAAACGTAAGTCTAACTATAACGGACTCGGTATCTGGTGTAGTTAAAGTGACACCTGAAGCCAGTGATAGTCCAGGGCGTCTCAAGAAATATCAAATTGCTTTGGAAAGGGGCCAGAGTCTAGGAAGCATGGTGGGCGGGCCCCTCGGTGAGTGACAGGGTACATACCTGAGAGCCTGCTGGGGAAGACAGAGAAGCAAAGGAGGAGGAAGAGGAGGAAGAGGAAGGGGGACCTGCTCGTAGAGCGGTGGCTAGCTGGGGGTTGGGGTGCAGCCCACGAGGAGGGGGGTGGGGGTGGGCAGCAAAGCTGGTAAGGAGCTGCCAGATCTCAGCGTCCATCCGTCTCTGAGCCTCGTCCACCTGGGGGACGAGGAGAGGAAGAAGTAGAGGACAGGAACAGATGGACAGAAAGACACGAGGCTCTGCCTTGCCCCAAGCTGAGCCCACCCCATTCAATTCCCCCGCTCTGGGCCACCCATCTGCCTGTGCTGCTTGCCTTCTTACTCCTAGAAGTCAGGCAGAGCATTCTGGGATGAGTGTGGGCTGGGTCTGCTGGGGAGGAACCATGCCCAGGGTGCCCAGCAAGGGAAGAATAGAAAGTTCTGTGATAGCCATGGGGGATAGTGGGGAGCTGTCCACAGCACTACATAAGCCATTCTGGCGTGTCTTTAGAACACAGGAGTATGCTGGCCTGGACAGGCTTGGGGAAAGGTGAACCAGGAAAGCCTAGGTTCTGGTTCAAAGTCCAATCCCTAGGTCCCCAGACACAGCCTACGCTTGCCCTAGGTTACCTGTGATGCCCGTTGTGCCCGGCCCCTGCCCTCTGGGTCCCCAAGGATCCTGCCAGTTGTCACAGCTGCCCGCCACTGTTCCTCTGAGAGGGATGTGCGGTTCTGATGGGGTGGAAGTCACAAGCCATCTCAGCCTTCACAGGGCTCAGAGTTAGAGACAGCTTCTTCCCCATACATGGTACCAGCAAGAAAGGCCACAGTGACTGGTGAGGGAGGCATGTGCCATCTTGAGGCTGACACAGAGGGTTACTCCAGGCTACTGGAAGCACATGCATAGGTTAATGGTGATTGCTGGCAAATACACAGGGAAACTGGGGAGCCAGGCACAGTCACATGGATTAATGTCAAGCTAGTTTTTCTCTCAGTAGACCTCCAACTGTTGGCACCAGGAACACACCACGTGGCTGGTGGGCCACAGCACAGCACACACCCTTCCTACTCGCTTAGTGACAGTATAGGCTCAAGCGGGGCATCCATGGGTACAGGGGCATCTCCCATGCAGGCTGAGGGCAACCATGGACATGCCTTGTTTAGCCTCCCCATTTCACACCACTCAACAAAGGGCATACCTGGTGAGCCCGGCGTAGCCGTGCAAAGTGAGCTTCTCTCTGTGGGACAGTGAGAAGCCCCAGGGGAGGAGACAGAGAAAAGTCTGAGAGAGGCCAGAAGAGAAGGAGCCAAGGGAAAGAATGCACCAGAAGGCAGTCAGGTTGGACAGAGGATAGCACCTGTTTCTCGCCAAGGAGCAGTGACTGGAAGGCCTCAAAGCCCCACTGCCGTGGGTGGACTGGGGTGTGTCTGATTAGGCACGGGCCTCAGCTGATGGGGAACTCACACACTAAGTGCCATTTGCCCTGGTACTATGTCCATGACTCCTTGAGACCCGTATGTGGCTGCCCTGGGGGGTCACCTTTTATTTATTATTTTAGTTTTATTTATTTTTATTCAGGGTCATTAATTGATGTTTTGCCTGCATGTATGTCTGTGTGACAGTGTCAGATTCCCTGGAACTGAAGTTACAGACAGCTGCAAGCTGCCATGTGGGTGCTAGGAATTGAACCCGAGTCCTCTGGGAGAGCAGCCAGTACTCCTAACAACCTGAACCATCATCTCTCCAGGCCCCTGGTGTTCACCTCTTAGGCCCTACCATTCACAAGACCATCCTGATGATGCTCTCTTCCTGTCAGACCTCATTTCAGACTTGCAAAGATGGCCCTATCTGCTTAGCTCAGCTTTTAACGGGCAGGTCTGACCTGGATACAAATCCTGCCACTATCGGCCACTAGTCCTGGGACTCAGGTAAAGTCCTTGATCTTTCTGGCTTTACTTTCCTCTGGCTGGCTCACGTAGTTATGGCTTATGATACCTTAAGTGGGTGTGTAATCGGAGCTCCATAGAAATGATCTGAGAATTTCCATGCCAGCACTCGGCACCCAGCACCCAACACCAGCACCAATGAGCACAGAGGGGTCCAAACTGTCTCACCACGAACATGTTGTGGTCTCTCCTCAAAGCTCAGTCATTATCACCTGGGTGCTCAGTATGTATCAGGCACAATTATCCCAGCCACCCTGTGCTGGGGAAGTTAGGTGTCTAGTTAGTGAGATGTAACCTGAGGGGTGTTGGACCTTTAGGCCACACACTGCATCATGACATGGCAGCCACATGGCAGAGCACGAATTTGCTCCTGAGTCCCTGTTGGTCTCATGTTCAGCAAGGCCCTGGCTCAGAGCTGGCACTCTGGGAGCCCACTCATGTCTTACCTTGTCTCCTTGGTATGTTTCTGGCAGCTGCCAGTAGAAGGACTCTTGGCCGAGGTGGGCAAAGTTGCTGAAAGAGAGCTGGGCCCCATCAGGCACTGGTTCCACGGTGAAGCCCCCCGTCAGTTGGCTGTTGCGCTGAGGGTTCACCAGAGCAAAGCCTTGGAAGTCCCCAGGAGCAAAGTGGGTAGAGATCTGGCGTCAGAAGGAAGAACAGGGGTCAGCTAGGTCAGACACACCAAAGTGGACAGGGCACAGAAAGATGTCAGGGAAGGACATGGGGCTCGCTGAGACCAGGGCTGAGAGAGACATGCTGGAGGGAGGGACACCTGGGGTTAAATGAAGGGGTATGTTCAGTGCTGAGAGAGCCCAGAAGGTCTTGGAACGGGAGTCAGGTCACTGGCCTCAATGCTGAGGTGCACAGTAACAAAGGCCTGGAGATGGGTACCCTCCTGGGAGGCTGGCACCCAGATGGGACAGTGCTCTTGACCTGCAGGGGACGGATTGGCTCTTACCAGCTGGCGTGAGTAAGACGAACTGGCACACTGCTGGGTGACACCCATGCAGAAACAGGGCAGGCAGCCTTCCGGGTTGCTGGCACTCAGGTGGAAGTGGTGGGGTCGGCAGTGGCTGCAAGTACGACCTTCCACCTGGGCCTGAGGGAGACAGACAAAAAGATGTGTGCAGGGACTCAGGGGTGTCTGCTGGACCCCAGAAGCCTCTGGGGTCAGTCTTCCCACCCACTACTTACTAACAGTTGTGAACAGCCCTACCTACCCCATCCCATGACCAGGCCCCAGGACCCCCTCAGGTACCACCTGACTTCTCTTCAGCCCCAGTGGTGGACTGAGCTGGACCTCACAGAAGGCAGGGATTTGAACTGACCTTGCACTGGCACTGACCAGCGGCATCACACTGGCTGCTGATGCTGCCATGGGGGTCACAGCCACAGCCTGGCACCTCTGGCACCTGATCACCTCCTGAAGTGTAAAAAAGCCACAGATGACACAACCCCCAACCCAACACCAAACTCCCCCATCTCCACTGCTCTCTCAGGCTGTCACTCAGCACCAAGAGGACCAAGGCCCACTTCTGACGATGTTGGCGGTGCCTCCTCCTGCGACAGATGCCAAGAATCAGAAAGGTTAAGCCACCTCTCCCGGGTCCCAGGGAAACAAAGGACCTGACCTAGCTCTCCCTGGAAAGAAAAGCATTCCCCAGTGCCCTCCCAAGTCTGCAACTCTACTCACTGTGGCAGGGCTGGCCCTGGCTGGGGTTGCCATAGTAACCTGGGGCACACCTGTAGGGAGAGAGAGTGGAGTCCTGGGAAACTGGGGAAGGGCCTGAGCCCAAGGGGGGAATCTGGGCTTGGACTCAATGATCCCACAGTAAGGGAAACAACTCAACAGTTTTTTGAGCCCATCTCAATGATAGGAGGGAGAAAGGCAAGGGTCGGATGAAGACTACAGCTGGTTAGTTGACTCCATCAGACCTTGACCTTAAGGGTCGAGATCAAGAGGCCTAATGTTGGGCCTGGTGGTGTGAGCCGACAGTCACCCTCAGGAGACTGAGGTAGGAGGATCAGTAGTTCAAGGCCATAGACAATGATACAGTGAGTTTGTAGTTATCTTGGACTACATGAAACTCCACCTCAAAAAACCAAAACAGCAAAGGGTCTAGTGCAAGGGTTCATGACCCAATGGGGGTCGGATGACCCTTTCACAGGAGTCGCCTAAGACCACCAGAAAACACAGAGTATTATAACTGTAGCAAAGTTACAGTTATAAAGTAGCAATGAAAATAATTTTATGTTTGGGGTCACGGCGACATCAGGAACTATATTAAAGGGTCGCAGCATTGGGAAGGTTAAGAACCATTGGTCTAATGGAAGGACTCTGGCCTGGATAAGACAAGGGCTGGGCTGGAAGGTGGGCTGCAGGCCAGTGCCAGGCCACAGGATGAGGCTCCCAAAGAGGAAAACGGATGGCCTTTAAGAGCCTGTGCAACGAAGAGTGGAAGTCACAAGCTCCTTTTGGACTGGGGCTCACTGATGGCGCTCAGGTATCCCCCTGCTGGGCCCCTGGCTCCTCCCCCCCCCAAGCCATCTCACCTCTCACAGTGACGCCCGCTGTGGCCCGGTGAGCATGAGTCACAGGTGGGATGGCCATCTGTGTCCAGGAAACACGTGTGGGCAGCCCTGAGAGAGTGGGCAGGCCCAGTCAGTAAGGCATTGGCTGCTCCTGCTGGACTCTCGCAAACCAGGGAGGTTGGGGAGAGCTACACCAAGAGTTTCCCATGCCCTCATTCGGTTCTCAGGGGCTAAGGTGGGCACACTGTCCCCATTTAAGAACCTGGGGCTCTGAACCAGGATTTCACAGTAATCTCTCCACATGCTGGGCAAGGGAGGAGGTAGAAGGATGGTGGGCATGTTGGGGGAGAGTGGGGCCCAGACTCACTGGCCAGCAGCAGGAGCTCCGTAGCATGGGCAGGGCTGGCAGTCCTGCGGTGTACCCCGCTGGGCATCCCCATAGTACCCTGGCTGGCACTGCTCACAGCTAGTACCCTCCGTATGGTGCTGGCAGCTCTGGAGGAACAGAGGGCAGGTTGAGGCTTGGCTCCTGAAAGTCAGAGCTTGCACGATGAAGGAGGATGGAAGGTGAAAGGGCAGGGCTCACCTGGCATGCCCCTGTCTCGGGCTCACAGGTCTCTGAGTGGCCGTGGCAGTTGCAGCGCTCACAGGTGCCCAGATAGAGCCCGCTGGGTACACGTGTGTAGCCTGTGTCACAGTCCTGGGGACAAAAAGATGGTGGAGGGCTGGGAATGTGGGAAGAGACAAAATGTCGGGAAGCGTTGTGGAGCAAGCTGGATGGATAGGTGGAGGACCCAGGCTCACCTGGCAGGAAGGGCCACGGTAACCAGGTGGGCAGGTACACTGTTCTACTTCCCGGGCTGAGTCCTGGCCGGTGTTTTCCGGCACGGCCACATCCATGCTGACACCAGAGAGCCTGGTTATGAAGAGAGTTACCATGAAGAGATGTTCATAGTGCACTGGGAGTACCTGGAGTCCTGCGCTCCATCATCACGTGGTCTCCGCTCTCCAGCAGTCTCATAGGCTGCGGCAAACCACTTACACCTGCTGCGTTCTCCAAAAGGCTACCATCCTCTACCCCTCCTTGTCTGGATGCCCTAAACCACTAGCTTCTCTGGAAAGAAACTACTACCTATGGAAAGCTGACTCAGGAGACACTCAGCATCTCAGGATTCTGTAAGGGATGCAGTAGCATGCTCTCCATGCTACGGGCAGAGTGTGAGGCGCTACAACATGCTTCTGCTTGTTCTGGAGACCCCTCTGCCCCGCCTCAGCCCCAGCTACCTGCTCTCGGCCGGATGCTGGGTGTGAGATGCTTGGATGAGAAGGGCATCAATGCCTGCCAGGGCCATCAGCAGGTGCTCCCGTGTGGCTGGCTGCCCATCAGGCCGCTGCCACGCTTGCTGTAGAGAAAGTGACATGAGATCCATTCCTGACACCCTGGGTGCTGAGGCCCCAAAAGAGAGGAACAAGAAGGGACAGGATGAGGCTCACCTCTTGGAAGGGCACTATGAAGTTGCTGGGCTGGCCAGGGATGGGCTCCCTTGAGGCGTGGTGCTCCAATACAATGTTGTTGCCCTGCAACATCACTAGTGGCTGTCTGTGCAGGGGTGCAGAACCGGGCCGGGGCCGCTGGGTCACGGTGAAGCGCAGCTCTCCTCCGTAGGAAGTCACCTGGAACAGGGATGGACAGGCTTTTAGTTGGAGACTTCAGTCGGGCCATGCTGTCAGTTGCTAATCTCCCAAAGCGCCCCCGGCCTGTGTTGTTCCTCTGCCCCGTCTACCTTGTCTCCTCGGAAGCTGGTGGGAAGACTCCAGAAGTAGGGTTCAGACAGGAGGTTGTGGAAGGAAGAGAACGACAGCTCCCCGGGTGCGGGGGACAAGATGCCATCACTGGTAGTGTGGGTGCCGGCAGCATTGGTCAGGCTGAACTGAGAGGGCTGTTCCGAGGCCCCAAGCACCTGAAGATGGGGAATGTTTGGATCAGGCAGGGTTTGGGGTGGTGGTGCCCACCCTCTGTCCCTCCAGCTCCAGGCGTGGCTGTCCCATCCAGCTGCCACGCTCTTGCGGGTACCTGGGCACGGCTCCAGGAGGAGCTGCTGCACTGGCGACTGACTCCCATGCAGAAGCACTTGAGGCAGCCGTCGGGGTTTTGCTTGCTCAGGTGGAACGAGCCGTCCGAGCACTCGTTGCACAAGCGTCCCACTACGTTGTTCTGTGGATGCAGAGTTGGGAGCTGCAGGCTGGCCCACAGGAGGGGCTGCCTGGAACCAGCAGTTGAAGCCACCCCCGGTCCAGATGGGGGTGTCCCAGGGAGCCGTGGAAAGCGCTCACATACATGTGAGACCTCAAGGTTGTTAGAACAATCACCACCAGATTGTGGTGCTTACTGAAACCATTCTCCCTTTTCTCATTGGCCACTAGGAGGCTCACAAATAAGTTGAGACTTGAAACCCAGCAAACTGGTAGAATTAATCGCCACTATAGCTGACAATGGGGAAGTTCGTGCATCACCCTGGTGTCTCTGCAGCCACCTCACTTAACTTCCGTTACAGCCTTGCAAGCGGGTGAGGCTTGGGGATATGAAAGGACACGCAGGTCACCCCCGTGTGCAAATCTCCTGAGCTATAAGATTGGGACTGCCTGACTGCAAAACCTGCCCAATCTACTGATTGTCCCACTATTGGTGAGACATCAACATGAGACCTGACAGAGTGGTGCAGGTGAGAGCCAGATTGCATGCAGCAATTGCTGCAAGCATGCCAGGAAATTGAACTCAGGGTGGCTGACTCCATCAGTGTTCCTACCCGTAGCCAGGTCTTCCCTCACGGTGTAGAAGATCAGCCGGGCCTATGGCCTCAGGCAAGGCCAGTGCCCACCTGCCATGGTACTTGAGAGGCTGGGATCTCTTCCCTCCCCTGGGCACCATAAGGCTGTGCCAAGGTCTTGGAGGGAGTAGACAGTACATGTACCTTACAGCGGCAACTTTCCCCTGTGGTGCTCAGACTCCCTCGCTCATCACAGCGCACAAGTTCCTGGGCTGGAGACAAGAGGAAAGCATTGGCAGGATGTGTGAGAATGGGTGGCTCTCGGGGGATTCTGGATGTGGGCTGGGAAATCAGGGGAGGAGCCCACTCTGGCAGGTTATGTCAGGATGTGGTCACAATACTCACTGATGGGTCTGCATTTCCCGCCTGGCTGGATGGGGTTGCCTTCGTATCCAGGGGCACAGCTGTGGGAGACGATACTGTCAACCCCAGTCAGGACATCCTGTCTCCTACCCATAGGCCCTGTCAGCTTCCCTTTACCTCTCACAGCGGCGGCCTGTGTAGCCTGGGGCACAAGCATCGCAAGTGGCTTGGCCATCCGTGTCCAGGAAGCAAGTGTTTGAGAACCTGTGGGGATCAAGTGGTCAAGGTAGAAAGGTAGAACTCAAGGCGGGGCTTGGCGTGCTCACTCCAGGAAGGCACACAGAGAGGCAGGATGCAATCTCTGGCCCCTGTGGCCTCATAGCAACTGTAGGAGGGGATATGGGTCCATTATACAGAAAGGAAGAATGAGGTTCACAAAAGATCAACGAGCATGGCCAACTCAGTGAGCAGGTTAGGACTAAAATCCATGTGGGTACCCAGTTTCCCTGACAAAGAATGTTCCCACTTGCTGCATGCCTATATCCTGAGAGGGCTCTGACCTTCGGGAAGCGTCGATGTACGGGCAGGGGCAGGGCCGGCAGGCAGTGGCTGTGGCCTTGGTGGCATCTCCAAAGAAGCCAGGCTTACACTTTTCACACTGAGGTCCTTCTGTGTTGTGTTGGCAATTCTAGAACAGGAGAGGGTAGGCAGTGACTCGGGGCCTACTGAGTAGGACTGGGCCAGACAGGCTCTAGAACTTTCCACAGCTTTGCAGATAAGAGGATCCAGGTGTCTCCCCTGGCAGTAGTAGCTCAGCATGACAGCCAGCCCCACAGATGGTTCCAAGCACCTTGTGATATGGATCCAAACCTGTCACCCTCTTCCAGGTTGCACCCAAGACTGGTTCTGTCCAGATTCCATTCACCCCTATTAGCTACCTGGGGATCTGAAGACAGTGGCTCTACCATGTCTGTGCCTCTTTTTGGTCAGCTCCACAATCCTAGTCCTCATCACTCTTCCCAAGAGACAAGTCGTGATGTCTAAGCCATGCTCCCCTCAGTCCTCACCAAGGGAGAGAGACCTACATCTCCCTTGTCTGGGCACTGTATCTCTTGTTTTTTGTTTTCTTTTCAATAGTTTATTTATTTTTATTTTATGCACATTGGTGTTCTGACTACATGTATGTCTGTGTGAGGGTGTCAGGTCTCCTGGAGCTGGAGTCATAGACAGTTGTGAGCTGCCATGTGGGTGCTGGGAATTGAACCCAGATCTCTGGAAGAGCAGCCAGTGCTCTTAACCTCTGAGTCACCTCCCCAGCCCCTGTATCTTTTGTTAATGCACCCAAAGGTCATGGTAACCATTCAAGCCATTCTAGAATGATGCAATGTTCATGGATGCAGGAGAGCACCACTTCTATCCAATGTCCAAGTGGTATGATGCACTACTCACCAGGCAGTGGCCATAGACGGGGTCACAGGAGCTGGCATGGCCATTGCAATTACAGCCGGAGCAAGTGCCCAGGTAGGGCCCGCCAGGCACACGGGTGAAGTGCGTATCACAGCTCTCGCAAGACAAACCAGAATAGCCAATGGGGCATCTGTGAGGATAGGACCAAGAGAATGGCTGCCATTTTACTTCTACCTGAGAGAGCCTCCCTGTAGTTCGCAGTCCCACTGGGGCAGGCACCTGCACTCCTCTACACTGTGAGCACGGCCGTGGATGGTGGTATGGGTGACGGTGGTATCCAAGACGATGTCACTCAGCCCCACACTGGCCATCTTGGTGTTATACACTGTCTGCAGCAGGACAGCCTCCAGGCTTGCCAGGGTCTGAAGCATCTCAGCCCGCTGGACAGGCCGGCCAGACTCATGTACCCAGTGTTCCTGGAGGAGACACGGTTGTTCAGTCTATCACTGCCTGTACGGCATATATTACTCTCACCCTGGGCAACCCCCCCCCCCACCGATCCCTGAGATTCAGGTGCCACCCACCTCTGAAAGCTGGACCTGGCGCTGGTTCAGAGTTCCAGGATGGGTGGGTGTGTGGCCTCGAGAGTGGAGGCGGTACCCCGCACCAACAAGGATCACGTCTGGTTTCTGCACCGGCTCCAACATGCCTCGTGCCAGCTCATAGCGCACCTTGTAGCGCAGGAAGCCACCATAGGAGTCCACCTGGCCGGGACAGGACAGATCAGGGCAGGGCAGATCCTCAGGAAGCTGTGTCCTGTTCTCTAGTTCCTCAGTCTGCCCACAGGAGGCTCATAGAGAAGTGGGCATGGGGAGCTGTCATGGCTGAAAACATGCAATGCTGTACCCAGGGAGGCCAGTGTGGGGCACTCTAGCTAGTCCACAGAAGGGTACTTAGGGAAGAAGCCAAAGTGGGTTGGAAGAACAGCCAGCAGAGATCTTGCCTCATCCCTAGAGAGGCAGCTGCCCTGCTTCAGGGTGAGCAGGACTGAGCAGGCCCCACCCTCCTTACCTTGTTGCCCAGGAACTGCTTGGGTAGAGCCCAGAAAGCGTCATGGACAAGGAAGCGACGAGACAGGTCAACCAGCTGGAACTCCTGCAGGGTGGGGTCAATCTGCAGCTGGGTGGAGGACAGGGGTGGCACCCCAGGCTGTGAGGGCATTGTCACATTCACACCTGCAAGGACAAAAGCAAGGTGAGAATCATAGCCCATGCTTTAGTAGGGAACAGGGACCCAGGAAGAAGTAACTGGGAGAAAACAGAGGCCTCCTTCCTGAAGTCAGGTAGTAGCCAAGCAGAGCTGAGCATGGCACACACCTGTAATCCCAGTTCTCCTGGACAGTCATGAGTTTAAATTGAAGGCCAGCCTGGGCTATATAAGATCCTGTCTTAATTCATCCACTCCCTCCTCAAAAAAACTTTCTTCTCTTTCTCATTGTTTTTATCCTCTGAAGCTTCGATGCATGCTGTAGGGAAGACCATCACTGTAGAGTGACAGCTGGGAGCCATGTTAGCTACTACAGAGTCGAGGAAAGGGCAAGAGGCTCACTGCAGCAGACTTCTCAGAGCCTTTGGACTAATGACGGTGTCAGGAAGGAAGTGCTCTAAAAGGGGCTCACTCTTATCATTATGGGGGTTACAGGTCCAACACTCTCCTAGCACGTGCACAAACCAGGATTTCCCTGCAGCACCCTGCCAGCCCCTAAGATGACATCACTTCACATGACAATAGGAACCCTTGGTACCTACACTCTGACATTTGGTGCTCCCTTGGTGGCAATCCAACAATTTTGCTTTTGCTTTTTGTAGTGTGTGTGCGTGTGTGTGTGTGTGTGTGTGTGTGTGTGTGTGTGTGTGTCTGTGTGTCTGTGTCTGTGTGTTTATGTGCAGATGTGTGAACGTGCATGTGTGTGCCTGTGGATGTCAGAGGTTGATGTTGGACGTTTTCCTCAATCATCCTTTACCTTAACAAAACAAAACAACTACATTCACATACTCATGTGTGTGCACGCACATGCCTCAGCACGCCTATGGTGGTCAGAGGCCAACTTTAGGTAATCAGTTCTCTCCTTCCACCATGATGGTTGAAGGGAGTGAACTCAGGTGTCAGGCAGGCTTGGAGGCACGCACCTTTTACCCGCTAAGCCATCTCAGCAGCCCTCTGGCTTTGTTTGGCTTGTTTGGTTTGGTTTTGTCTTTCTCTGCATAGCCTTGGCTGTCCTGAGGCTTGGAGATCCTGTAGAACTTGGAGATCTGGCTGACTCTGGCTCCCAGTCTTGGAATTAAAGGTGTATTCAACCGTGCTTGGCTCCTCCACCTACTTTTTTTTTTGTCTAAAATGATTTCTTTTCTTTTGATGTATGAAAGTGTTACGGTTTGTATATGCTCAGCCCAGGGAGTGGCACTATTAGAAGGTGTGGCCCTGTTGGAGTAGGTGTGTCACTGTGGGCGTGGGCTTTAAGACCGTCATCCTAACTGCCTGGAAGCTAGCCTTTCACTAGCTGCCTTCAGATGAAGATGTAGAACTCTCAGCTCCGCCTGCACCATGCCTGTCTGGTTGCTGCCGTGTTCCCACCTTCATGGTAATGAACCTGTAAGCCAGCCCCAATTAAATGTTGTCCTTATAAGACTTGCTTTGGTCATGGTGTCTGTTCACAGCAGTAAAACCCTAACTAAGACACAAAGTATGTCTTGGGAGATGTGCATACATGAATAGGTGCAGATGCCAGCAGAACTCAAAAGAGGATGTTGGATCCTCCAGAGCTGGAGATAGGTGTTTGTGAGTTGTTTATCGGGGGCTGGGAACAACCTGGGTCCTTTGGAAGAGCAGTAAGCACTCTTAACTAATATATCGATTCTGCCGATCTGCACCTATATTTTGAGACAGGGTTTCTCACTGACTCTGCAATTAGTAGGCTGACCAGCAGGCTTTCTGTTTCTGCCTCCCCAGGGCTGGGATCTCAGGTTCACATCATGGTATTTGGCTTTCACATGGGTGCTGGGACTTAAACTCAAGTCCTTAATGCTTCTGTGGCAAGCACTTCGCTGATTCAGCTATTTCTCCAGCCCTCTTTTTAGTTAGAGAGAGAGAGAGAGAGAGAGAGAGAGAGAAAGCGCTTTGGAAAAGCAGGCCTAGGCTCCAGAGTCTGTCCTCCCTGCAACCCAAGGCAGGGAGGCTGCAGACAGAGCAGAGATCTGGCTTGAACTAAAGACTTTTCTGACATTACTCGTGTTTCTGGGTCACTCTCTGTCCTTTGGCCCAGGTTCTTCTCCACCTGTCCCAGGTTCCTAGGAGCCTGGAGCCCACCCAACCACGTACCCTTGAAGTCATTGGGCTGATCAAAGCTCAACCGGATCTGGTCCCGGAAGCGCAGGCTGCTCTGACACACATTGGTCACTCCGAAGCAGAAGCAGGGCAGACAGGAGGCACTGTCCTCCAGGTAGAAGTGCCCATCGGGGCAAGGCCCTGCTTGAACGAATGGAAAGGCTGTGGTTGGCTACCATGAGGAGGCCCTGAGGAACTGGTGCCAGTCACCCACCCTGCACCCACCCACCCACCCACCCACCTACCCACCCATCCCGCCCGCCTGTCTACAGCACCTCGCTGTGGAACAAGCTCCAGTACGCCATCTGGAATTCCGAACACCATGCCACGTGAGTTCATGGCCTCACAGGTGTACGCGCCCTGGTCTGCCTCCTTCACATCACGGATGATCAGAGTGCCACGTCCACCCTCGCTGGTCATTGTCACCCTGGTAGGCCCCAAGACAGTGGTGGGTTAGGTTTGAGCCGCAGAAGCAGCCAGCCTCCTTTAGCTCAAGTCACCACCACTGGAGTCGCACCTGGGATGAACAGGGATGTGGCCCCAGTTGAGCCTCCAGTTGATGATGGGTGTGGGGACACCAGTGGCTACGCAGGTGAAAGTCACTGTCTGGCCCCGGGAAGCCTGGATGGACTGCTGGGGAGGTGTCACCACCTGGGGAGGCACTGGGAGGCAGAGCAGGAGACAAGTGTTTAATCAACAGTAGAGTGCAGACTTGGGGTGGAGATCAAATAGAATCAAGTGGAGCCCGCTCAGCACCACCACCCCGCTCTGCCCCCAGCTCCTCACTCACTGCAGCCAAACTCATCACTGCGGTCAGGACAGTCGGATTCCTCATCACAGTGGAAGCTGGCCGGGATGCAGCGGCCGGTGGAGACACACTGGAAGTGTGTGGGTCCACATACTTCCCCAGGGTGCTTGACGGCTAGGGACAAAGCCAAGGGGAGTGAGCACAGAGTACTGTCTGCCCAGGCAGCTCACCTGTCACCTTCTCCAGGGGTCCTCTGGGTCACTCCCCCCATCTTGCCCACTTTACCCACAATGCCTCCAAAACACAGCCAAATACAGTGAGTTATAAAGCAACCAGCCTCTGACTGAGTAGCCCATAGGTTTGCACATCAGTCTAGGATACCATCTTCACAAAGACCCGCATATCCAGTGCTCTCCTCACGTGCCGACACAGTAACAACGACCAGACTAATGGCCTCCAAAATACAGTGAAGCAGGACAGACGTGGCCAGAACGCTGTCCCCTAACTGTAGTTCCAACCACAGAGAGCAGGGACCCTCGCTAAGCAGTAATGCCAACACACCCTCCAGAGCAGGCACAGTGGCACAATGGAGCCTGGTGTACTTACGACAATTGTCCTCATCTGTCCGGTCATCACAATCAAAGTCACCGTCGCAGCGCCACAACTTGAGAGCACAGTGCCCATTTTTACAGGGGAACTCGTTAGGTTCACAGGGTGGAGGGGGCTCTGTGTGGACCAGGCACAAGGTTCACAACGGTCCGTCCTCAGCTGACAGGACCCCAGTCCCCACTCTTCCCACTATACAGTGCTCACCGCAGCCCAGTTCATCACTGCCATCCTTGCAGTCTTCCTGTCCATCACAGAGGTAGTCTCGGGGGATACAGTGCCCACTGTGGCACGAGGCCTCCAGGGGCCCACAGGATGTGGGTCCAGTAACACTGGGTAACAGAAACTGAGGTCCATGCATGACTGGCGGTGGAGGTGTTGTGGCTGCCTCTGGCCAGAGTGGTAAAGGTGACACCTTCACCACAGCAGGTGGCAAGGAGCTGAGCTCGGGGACTGTCTCCTCTGTGGGCAGGATCCCTTGATGTTTAGTGAACGGGCATCTCTCACCCCTCACCCCACAGTCCCCCATGCTCCCTGGAGTCTACCCACGAGCAGCCTCTGCCATCAGTCTTTCCCCATCCCCACCTCCTCCAGACCTCTCTGCTTGCACCGAACCCTTGTAGCCCAGATGACCCAGAGCCTCGGATGTAGCCTTGTCCTGGGCAGGCCACCAGGGGCCCCTTTGAAGTTCCCAGCAGCTCCTCACCACAATTGAGCTCATCGGACATGTCCCTGCAGTCAGGACGCCGGTCACAGCGATACTCCAGAGCCACACACTCATTATAGCTGTGGCAAGCAAACTCTGTCTCCGTGCAGGCTCTTGGGAACTGGTGCACTGTGGGGTGTGGGGAAGGAGGGAGTCAGGCAGCAGTCTGAGGAAGCTAGTGGTATGACAGGTGGCACAGGCAAGGCATGGCTGTGAGTGGCTCTGGAGACCCCGAGTCAGACCACTGTGGCAGACAGCAAGAACAAGAAGCATGTGGTGGACACTCTCCTGGCACACATGGAACGCAGTGCAGAACCCCTTACATGGACCTTCACACAGGTGATATGCCACACGCATGCAAGCCACCATGCATATACGTGCAGGCCGCAGCCTGGCCCAGAGTAGAAGGAGGCAGCCTTTCTCCTTCCATCTGTCAGGTCCACTAGAAACCTCCTGGACCTCGGCCAGGCTCACACGCTCACCTGGTGTCACCGTGACCCCCACAGCAGCTGGGAGTGGCGGGGGGGTCTGTGCTGGAAAGGAAGCTGTAATCAGCAACCATACTACCTGGGACCTGGAAACTGAGGCCCAAGCCGAGCCTGTCCCCTCTCCCCCAGTCAGAACTCACTGAAGGAGGGAGCAGAAAGCTAGGCTTCCAGCAAACTTCAGGCCTGGGTTTGAAGACCCAGCAGAGCAAGTTTAGTTTTGGGGTGCATAAAAAGGAGCTCACTAGGTTTTTGTTTATTTTACTTAGCTTTTCCCTCATAGACTGGATACCATGTAGGGATAGAATTCGTCCTGTTTGGAGCTTCAGTGAGTCAGAGGCACATGACAAATGAAAGTCTACTCAGTAAGGACATTGAGGTGGAAAGGAAAAGGGCCTATGAAGAGCCAAGTAGCACAGCCTCTGAGAAACAAACCAGAACTGGTTCAGGAAAGACTTGGTGGAAAGACAGGGCAGCGAGCGGGTAGAGTGGCCGGAAGCCTGGACTGACACTGAGCACCCAGGCCTGGCTTCTGTATTTAACAGCTGTGTGACTTTGGGACCATTTCCTGTCCTTTCTGGGCCTGTTTGTCTTCTGTTTCCCACCCAGCATGGCTTCCATGAAAGCAGCACACAAACAGGGTCTGGTTTGCATCCCCATCACTGTGAACAACTGCTTTTCCTTCCCGAGCCTCGGTTCCCTCATCTTAAAGACAGGAGGAATTCTTAATGGAACGTGGGAGGCCCGAGTGGACGCTGGGTCTCAGGGCCTTATATGCACAGGGGCTGCCTGCACACTCTTGGCGCTTGGGAAACGACTGATGGATTTCAGCCACACAAATACACACAACAAGATGGATGTATGTGTATGCAGTGTGTGTGCACTGTGTCTTTGCATGTATCAATGCAAACCATAAAGATGTAGTACATGTATGTGATGTTGGGTGGGTGTGGAGGCCTGAGGTTGACATTGAGTTGTCTTCCTTGAGCTATCTTTACCTTTTATACTGCGGCAGGGTCTCGCTCCTGAACTAGAGCTTGCTGACTTTGTAGTCTAGCTTGCTAGCTTGCTCTGGGGATCCCGTCTCTGGCTCCTGACAGCTGGAATTACAGGTAGGCTCAATCCCGCCTGGTATTTACATGAGTGCTAGAGATCTTAGCTCCAGTCCTCAAGTTCTCACTGAAAAATGGGCCAGGGCTCAAGACGGTTTCTCCACGTAGTCCTGGCTGTCCTGGAACTCACTCTGTAGATCAGGCTGGCCTTGAACTCAGAGATCCTCCTGCCTCTGCCTCCCAAGTGCTGGGATCAAAGGTGTGCGCACCACCACCTGGTTCACCATGAGCTCTTTTACCTCCCCAGCCCAACAACTGTTGTTTTACTGGAGGCCAGTGTCTTTTGACTTGGGAGTGTTGTATGAAGGGCTTTAATCTCCTGTCAAAATACAGAGGTCTTACAAGGAGGCAGCTTCCGAAATGCCAGTTAGAGGAAGCAGTTTGGCTCTACACAAGGATGGTTAGGCTCAGGCTCAGGATGGAGTGAGTTCCTCGTCTCCATTGGTGTGCTGGTCCAAGTTAGGAAGGCCCAAGGTAGAGACACGGAAATGGGCCAGAGTCTGGGGAACTGGAGAGGAAGGGTGACCCGGGTCTGGAGGACAAGCTCACCTGTGCCCAGGCGTCGGAACTTGAACCCCCAAGGAGAGGTGACATAGGGACCGATGGAGCCACTGGAGATCACCCTATGTAGCACCTCTTGAATCTGAGATCCATCTGCATTCCCTTCGGAGCCAACATCCAGCTCAACAAAGACCCAGCCATCCAGCTCCCTGGGAAGAAAAAGGCCTGTAATCCGCACACCTCTGTCAAGTTCCTGCGTGACACCCAGCCCTCTACTTTGGGCAGCCTGTTCTGAAGGTAGAGCCATTTCTGGTACTGGATACCCCACCTCTGCTTTCTGAATTCCCATCAAAAATGACCCACTCCTCCAGACCCTCCTCGACCTGTTCTTGGTACTCAGGCCCCCTCCCATCCTTGTCCACTCCTTCTGGTTGCCTCCACCCTTCCCATCCTGAGGAATCCATCTCACTTGATAAACACCACACTGACAATCTGGTCTCCGGGGATCTTCAAGTACTCGGACTCCAGCTGTGGGGGACACACCACCATTAGATGCCTCCCGCATTGCCCTGCCACCCCCGGGGAGTTCCCAACCCCAGGTATTCTTTCTCATGTACCGTGTCTACCACAGCGTCTGACACCTCTCGGAACTCCTTGGCACCTGCATCTTCCAGCTGGGGGCTGTACTCAATGGACCGAGTAAAATTTACCAGAGCCCGGAAATAGACTATGGAAGAGAAGGTGGGGGAAGTCATGGTGAAGGGCCACGACAGCCTGGCAGATGGGAGCCCGGCAGGCAGGCCGTACATAAGAGGTTGGACCCCCACACAGGCTGACACCTGTGTATCCACAGAAAGGTCCAGCACTGCTTGTCAGAACACAGCCCACAGCAGCCTGAAAGGCCTGTCCAGGGCTCAGAGAAGGCTGGGCAGGAAGCAGTCATTTGCAGGCGCTGGCTAGTATGAGGATCACCGCTTTCTTGTGATGTGTTTTCCAGACAGTTCTTCATCCTCTGGACTTAGCTCAGCAGCCATACTCTCTAAGATGACCGCCTTGGCTGCCCTGGAGGCTACGTGGCCACCACTCTGGGCTCTCACAGAACCTTTGCTTCCCAAACTGCGAACCTTCCTTCCCTCCGTGCATCTGCACCCGGCACCACAGTGACTAAGGCCTAGACTCAGCTACTTCACACGCTGGCCCGCCTCAATGAAAGTCTCATTCCTTCTTCAGGAAATGTGGGGGTGAGGGAGTCAAAAGCACTCACATCCCAAGGCTGCCACAGGAGTAAGGGACTCTTGGCTTCCCGTACTGCTCCTGTATGCAGAGCCAGCACTTGGGACTGAGAAGTGTGGTCACCCATCACCCTGCCCCACCAAAGCAGGAGCTCCATGAGGAATTGAGGAACCCACCCGGGCATGGCCCAAGTGCTTATCTGTGAGTCATGGTCAAAGAAACTCATGTCGATCTGCTGTGACTGTAACATACAACTACTGTTTCCTTCAGCGACAGATGGATACAGCACAGATTATAGCCAGTTGCAAGCCTGGTCCCCAGCTTGTCGCACTACTGGAAGGTAGGAAACTTTCTAGCGAGTGTTCTTATACAACAAAGCCATCTCTCCAGCCTCTGGTTGTTTTGTTGTTGGGAAGTGGAGCCTACTGGGTGGAAGTTAGGTCACTGAGGGTCCAGCCTTCCAAGGGATATTGAGACTCAGCCCTTCTTCTGTCCTCTCTCTCTCTCTCTCTCTCTCTCTCTCTCTCTCTCTCTCTCTCCTTCTCAGACACTAGTAGGTGAACCAGACTCCTCTGCTAAACACTTCCACCATAGTATACTGTACCAGCACAGGCCCAGAACAGAGCCAAATGGCCTTGTTCTGAAGCTCTTGAAACTGTGAACCAAAGTAAATCTTTCTTCCTTCTACACTTATTACCTCTAGTGTTACATCACAGTGACAGACGGACGGGTGGCACAATGTTCTTGAGGTGGAAATGTGGATTGAGTTTTCTAGTGGCAGGTGAGTCAGACATTTGTATGTATACATACATGTGCACCCATTTGCGAATACACATAGCATCTGACAAACACATACAAATCTAGCAGACGCCAGACAAATAATAACCAAATCTGTCTATATAACATGCCTACATTACACAGAGAGTGGTGTGTATACACACAAACACACACACCCGCACACACACGTTTCCAATTATTTCTTCATGTGTGTGTGGGGGAGTGTGTGTGTGTGATGTATATGCAAGCAGGTACACATGCCCATGAGCACAAAGAGGCCAGAAGAAGACATGGAGGGAGTGTCTTGTTCTATCAGTCCACCTTTTTTCCTTGAGCTGAGGTCTCTCACTGAACCTGAAGCTAGGTTGGCAGCCAGCAAGCCCTAGAGATCCTGTCTCTGCTCCTATTACAGAGCCCAGGAGCCATGACAGCCTTTTGAACACAAATGCTCGGGACTTAAACTCAGGGTCTCATGCATAGGCAGCAAATGTTCTTTTGTTTTCAAGACAGGGTCTCATATGTAGCCCTGACTGTCCTGAAACTTACTATGTAAACCAAGCTGGCCTTGAACTCAGAGATCCAGCTGCCTTTGCTTCCCTAGTGCTGGGATTAAAGGTATTCACCACCATGGCCAGCCCCGCAACTGCTTTTATTCAATAGAGCCACTTTTCCAGCCTGTTTGTCATTGTCTGGGACAGGGTCTCAGATTCTGGGCTAGTCTTGGTTTGTAGTCAAGGTTGACTATGAATGTCTTTTCTTTTTTCCCAAGCAGGGGAAGGAGGGATAGGGTCTCATGTAGCCCAAAATAAGATCAAATTCAATATGTTTCCAAGGATAATTCAATATGTATCCAAGGATGAGCAAACTTCTGATGCTCCTGCCCCTTCCCCCAGAATGCTGGGATCAAAGGCATGTGCTACCACACTCAGCCTCCCAATAATTTTTTTAACACTATCATGTACAAGATATTTCAGTGTACTCATGAGTTTCAGCACAGGTTACGAGTATCAGGTTACTAAGAGTCACCAAGTTATCTGAAGTGTGTGCACGGTGCTCAGAACACTCCCTGACATGTCACCATGTGGAGGTAGGGCAGCTCACTAGCTAATGACCCAACTGCTTCAGCAGAATGGCCCCCAATGGCCGGTGACATTTCTGAACTCTAAAGTTGCATCTGTAACCCGAGGCCAACCCGAGCATCCCAAGGGCTGCTGTGAGGATCCACATGGTTCCTGGAGCACAACAAGGGAGCACGGTTGACAATGATTGTTAATGGACAAGCCCTAGATGAGAAAAGCATTCAGGTAAGAAGCAGTATGAATGGCCTACTGTGTGCTGGGTGTTCTAGGACAGGGGTACAGCAATGCACTCATCAAATGGAAGTTCCCAACCCCAGGGAGATCATCTTCTAGTTGGAGGAAAACGGAAATAAACCAAAAGGGTAAGAATGTGTGGACAATAGGAATTAGGGGCTGAATTAGGGGCTGGGGAGAGAGCTGCTAGGGTGGGAGAGCATAGTTTTCCACAGGGCTTCAGGGAAGGGGTCTCTTTAAAGGAAAGGGGTGAGCCACGGGCAGTGTCTGTGGGAAGACACTGTATACAGGGGAACGGACAAGTGCCAAGGTCCCGAGACTGAAGAGTTCGTGTGACATCTGGTCAGTTGGGAGGTGACTTCTACTTTACTCTCCATCTCTTGGGCCTAGAGGTTCACAGCCCCCAACCCAGGGTATTCTCCCTCTATGGCTCCTTGAGCTCCTTGGGGTTCTGGGCCGGGCGCAGGAGTAGATCCTACACTGTCAGGGCTTGCTTGTGTCTGCTCTGAACCACAGCCAACGATGGGGCCGGGCTCCTGGGTGCTGAGTAGGTGGGGCTTGTGGGCGGAGTGTGGGGCTGTGAGCGCCACCACAGAGGCTTCTTGTGTGCAAGCACAGAGGCCCATTGAGAGCCCCCACCCCGGCCCCTGGCCTCAGCCCACAGCCAAGTTCGGGTGAGGAGGCCAGGCCTCTGCCCAGGAATGTGCCCACTCCTGAGGAGAGTGTCAGAGTGCCACAAAGCCCCTTTCTACCAGGGCCTGGGAAGGGCTAGAGTCCTCCAGCCTGACCCCTCTCCTTGTCCCAAAGCAGAGGCAAGGCAGGGCAAGCACCCCGGGTGGGTAGGCAGCTTGTGCCGAGGCCCCACCCAGACTGAGATGGCTGGACCTGTAAGGCCGCCTTGGGAAGGGAGGACGGGGTGCTCTGGGTATCTGCCCTGACCAGGCCTCCTCCACCTGACCTCCTGACCCTAGCAAAAGCATTCATGAGATCAGAGGAGGAGAGGAGGAAGATTAAGCTGCCCTGAATCGTGGTGAGAGGCATACACCCCTAACCTCTAGTGGGCACCCCAGCTCCAAGCATCCACTGCTGCTCAGCAGAGTCCTCATCATGACTGGGCTGAGTCTCCAGGTTGGGATCCCTTAGCTGGGCAGCAAACCAGCCTGTACAGAGGTTCAGACAAGCTGTTTCCAACTCCAGAGCCTGGCTGCATCCTGGGCACCACCAGTAGAGGAAGAACATCAGTGCCCCAGCACCATGTTCCAATCTGGAGCCCTGCTGAGGAGGCCCACAGACTGGCCTGGACTCAACTGGGAGGCCTCTGGCCTCTTGTGTGACTCTTGGCCAAGGTGGGCTGGACAGAGGACCACAATGAGAAAAGAAACACTGGATATCAAGGATGAGCTGGGAGGGAAGTCTGCAGGACAATGACAGACAGGCAGGGAGAGCTGAACCAGCAAAGGAGACAGAGGACCAGAGACACCAAGGAAGGGACTCAGAAAGCAGAGTGAACCCGACAGCCGAGAATGTCGAGGCAGTGGCGAAGATGAGGGGGACAAGGGGAGAGGGAGAAGGAAAAGACGGGTAGAGGCAGAGCTAGGGAGTCAAGGAGAGAGTGGACAGAAGTTACCACAGGGATAGTGAAATGGGTAGTCACAGCAGGATGCCAAATGGGAGGAAAGGCTGACAGGCACGTTAGGAGAGGAGTGAGGTAGAGCTAGGCGTGGTCTGTGAAGGATGTGGTCCAGATGAAGCTGGAAGAAGCTGAGAAAGCTGCAGGTGTGCAAGTCTGCAAGGGACATCCCAGGGGCTGGGTTCTAGTGTCAAGTCAAGGGGGACAACCCAAGCATGGCCTTATCAGAGTCAGGGCAGCCATCCTTGCCTACATTGGAAGGGCATCAGCCCTGGGTAAGCCAATATGATACGTACACACCAAGACCTTGGGCATCAGGATGCACACCTGTGTCTCCCAGATGGGACTAATTAAGCCCAGCTGGCCATACCCCAAGGGCAGCCAGCTGTGCAGAGTTGAGGCTGGAGGGTTCAGGGCCATCGGCTCACACAATTGCCATTCAGCAGGAAGGAGACCATCTCCACAGGGGCCTTGGGTCTTTTGCCAAGAGATGAGGCCTCTGCAAACCAACAGGCCTGCTCTGGGGATTCCCTCAGCAACTTACCCATCTGGTAGTCCCCGCTGCCCACGTCTCCACTGCCGAGGCCATCTGCAAGAAAAAGTGAGACTTAACTCAGCAACAACAAATACTCACTGAGCAGCAACATGGTACCAGGCACTGTAAGCTCCTGGCCCAGTGGTGAAGATTGTTTGAACACAGAACAGTGACTCCACCTACTAACATGCCTAGTTAGCTTGGAGGCCTCAATCGTAGCATATGACTTGGGGTCCCAAATTCCAGGACCCATCTGTCCAATGGGTGGGGCAGAGGAGCCAGATCAGCCTGACCTCCAAATGGGGACAAGGAGGAGGTTAGGTGGAGAGATGACAAGTGTCCCTTACTGTGAACTGTCAACTCTTCTCCATTGGTCCTGTTAGCTCCAGGCTGCAGAGGGGAGTGGGAGTCAGTCTAGGGTCAGAGAGATGGGCTGATCCCTGGGATCATAAGGCCATGGGTTCAGGACATACACACCCACATCTTTTTTTGTTTGTTTGTTTTTTTCTTCTAGTGTGTGTATGTTTGCGATCACATGTGTGCCACCGTGAGCACGGGGAAGCACTGGTTCCTTCTATGATGTCAGTTCTAGAGATTGAATCGAGGTCATGAGATTTGGCGGCAAGCACCTTACCCGCTGAACCACCTCGCCAGCCCTAGTCTATTAGTGTGTATGTTGTTCTTAAAATAAGATTTATTACGCCGGGCGGTGGTGGCGCATGCCTTTAATCCCAGCACTTGGGAGGCAGAGGCAGGCGGATTTGAGTTCGAGGCCAGCCTGGTCTACAGAGTGAGTTCCAGGACAGCCAAGGCTACACAGAGAAACCCTGTCTCCAAAAACAAAACAAACAAACAAAAAAGATTTATTTATTTATTTTATGTATATGAGTACACTGTATCTTCTTCAGACACACCAGAAGAGGGCATTGGGTCCCATTACAGATTGTGAGCCACCATGTGGTTGCTGGGAATTGAACTCAGGACCCCTGGAAGAGCAGTCACTGCTCTCTCATTTATGACAGGCTGGCCTCAAACTCATGTATAATAGAGGCTAGCCTTGAACTTCTGATCCTCCTGCCTCCACCTCCTAAGTTCAGGAATTAAGTAGGTGTACCACCACACTCAATTTATGGGCTGTCTCTTGAGGTCCTACCTGGGGTGACTTTCACTGAATTTTCTGAAGCCAGAACTGTTCCTGGAAACCCTCCATCCCTACTAGAAGGACACATGGCTCACCTCCCGATGCATCATCAGCCAGCAGGTCCTCATCATCAGAGAGGTATGAGTAGGTCCAGCCATACCGGCCCGCTGTGACAGTCTCTGTGTCCTCAGGCAGGGAAAGGCCATCATAGGCCCTCAGCCCGTGTGTTACCTATGGGAAATGACAGCCCATGTGTTACCCTCTCCTGTTAACTGCTAAACTCTAGGGCCCTTCTCCTCATTTCAGACAGGACCCAACATCCATCCCAATAGCCCCCCACAGTTGTTAGATTCATTATGGCTAAGAGAACCAGGAGGAGTCAGTCACTTTTTGTGTGACCAACCCCTGGAAGCCTCAGAGCCCAAGGTGCAGATTCTCAGGGACTCTTTGGATAAAGCAGACAGCAAGGGGAAGATCATTTGGTAAAAGGTGGCTTTGTTGTCTTTGGAGAATTCGAGGGACACCAAGGACACAAGAGTAGGCAAGGGGACATTAGGTAACCTGGAGAGACATGAGCAGGTAGAAGAGTGGCCAGTTTAAGTGTGGAGGGGACAAGGGCAGAAGTGAGAGAACTGATGGAGATTTCTGTGACAGTTCCTCCCTCCTCGGGCCCTTGGCCTTCACCACTAAGGTCTGGTATCCAAGCCTGGCTGCAGGCAGCACAACACATTCCTCTGCTCAGAACATGTAAAGCCCTGCAGCTAAATGCTTGTGTCTAAGCGGAGGCAAGACAGACATCAACTCCCCACGACCTCAGGCTAATGCTAAGCTCAAGTGCATCTGAGGCATCTGTCCTGGGAAAGCGAGGGGGAGGTGCGGGGCAGCGGCATAGCACAAGGCTAAGCAAGAGGTCCAGGGACCCATGGCCTAGGCTCCCAAGAAATGGCTGTGGGCAGCAAACACCTGCATCCGCTTGGACAATATCTAGATGTTTTCAAAGGCATTGTCCAGGTAACTAAGAGGAAAACACCCAGGAAGCCCAAAGGCTGGGAGGCCCCAGGCACAGGAATTCAGTATTCAATGACCCCAGAACAGTCCAGAATCCCTGGTGAAAGGGCTTCAGGCTCTGCGGTGTCTGGACAGAGGGACACAGTTCCTTGTGAAACCCCAATTCTATACAGTCCATGTCCCCTAGGCCTAAAGCTACAGGGCCTTCTGCCACAATGTCCTTCTTTGTCTGGTTTCTGGAACCAACTCTTGTTATCCTTACATCTTCGTTACTTAGCCATCACCCCTCTAACTGCCCAGTAACAAAAAGGCAGAATTAGCCTGGTGTATCGGCTCACACCTATAATCCCAACACTTAGGATAGGGGCAGGAGAATCAGTTCAAGGTCAACGTTGGCTGCATAGCTAAGTGGAGGCCAGTCTGGGTTACCTAAGACCTTGTCTTAACCACACACACACACACACACACACACACACACACACACTTATGAGCAAACTGCTGGTCTCTTCTTCACTCTGTGTGGCACCCTCTCCCACCCTAGGTTCCCATAAGTAGACACAAAGTCCCTAGGTCTGTCTTATCTGCTGCCAGTTGATCCGCAGAGGAGCTGAGATTCATCCTAACTGCCAGGCACAACCATCATCTGGGGTGTGTGTGTGTGTGTCCGGGACTGAGCCAACTTGATCACTTTGTGTTTGCCTGGCTGCTGAGCCTTGGGTAAGAGCTGTACTGCCCTCACCTGACACCCTGGTATGACCTACTGTCTGATCCTCATAGCCAAAGAGCCATGCTGCCACCTGATCCTTCTCTCCCGACCACAGGGTAGCCGAAGGCTTGCAGATTATGTCCCTATGCATGCAGGTATGTAACCTCAGAATCTCCAGGACCAGTAGGCTAACATGGTGGGACACCAGTACTCAAGAGGCAAAAGCAAGAAGGTCATGAGTTCAAGGCCAGCAGGGGCCTTATTGAGTCCCTGCCCCCCCTTCCCCAAAAAAGAGGGAAAAAAACCCAAAGTGTGTTGTCTAGGGTATGTCTCAGTGGTTCACTAACAGAGCACTTGTCTTCCTCACGCGTGCAGGGTTAATGTTCCCAAGTACCATCGCCAAAACACAAACCAAAAGCAGGACCATCCTTCAGGGCTGGTGAGATACAGATTACTGGCCCCTTCTCAGCACCTCGGAGGCAGCTTCTCCTCCCCTGTTTGACAGAGCTGTGCACACTATACCCAGGAGATTCTGAGAGGAACACAAGACCATAGGCTCTGCTTCCTTCCCTGTCTGGGAGTAGAGGTGGGTGGACGGTTAGTCTTGAGCAGGCCTTGATTGACACCAGGGGACTTAAGAGGCTAGAGGGGGGCAGAGACACTGATTAGGGGCACTGGAGCTTTGAGAAAGGGCATACTTGGGTCCTCTCCAGGTAGGAAAAGTCGCCGTGTTATGGTCTCACACTCCCAATCCCGTTTGAGCAAGGCTATGGGGGCTAAGCACGAGGTACACAGATTCCTGGCACCACTTAGACACTGCTGTCTGGAAAGGAAACTCTTGCTGCTAAGCAAGATCCAGGGCTTCTTGTAGGGAGGAAGGGGGGGTGGGAGGTGGGGCGGAGCAGCCTGGAACCGGACAGGAAATAGCAAAGTGAGATTCGACAAGAAAAAACATGCCAGGAACACACATCTGCAGGAAGACCAAGGGTACAGGGCACTGAGTCAGAAGTCCCTCAGCCCCAGACACCCAGGTTGACAGTGCCAGCTGCTCTCCCCTGTAGCTTCCTCCCCAGTATCTGAATATGCAGCGGTATCCAGGGCCCTCAGGGAGAGACAAGACAGCCAGGGGCAGAGACTTCATTTGCAAAAAGCTATCCATGCAACTGGCAGCTGTGTTTCACATCTGGGAGGAAAAATGAAGCCAGAGGGAAAGAGGCTCTGGAAAGAGCAGAGTGGGTCTGGACACCTGATGGTAGAAGAGTCTGGGAGCTGGCCAGGCCTTTCCTTGGGACAGTCAAGGATGGCAGAGCCAGCACTCACTCGCAGAGTGCTCCCTGCACACCAGGACCACCCGAAGCTGGCTGCAGGTGCTGAAGGGAAGGAACCAGGCAGAGAAAGATGGGCTTAGCTCCAGGAGCTGGAATTTACCCTGGTAGTCTGGTTCCCAGTCCTACCCTCTCACTAGTGAGTGCTAAGGATCTTGAGAGTCCCCCTTAGATCCCCTCTCAGTACCAATGCACATCATCCAGAGAATTCCAGCTTACAAAGACCCTCTGAGGTGGTGAAGTAGTGGTGTGAGGCTCTTCCACACAGACCTTGTTTAAATCGTCATGGGGCTAACCTGTGCTTCATGCTGTGCACTGAACAGCCTGGGCTAGACCTCACAGAGGCTGCAAGGCCAAACAGGATAGCAGTACCAGAATGCCCAGGGCTACCATACTCCATCTCCAACCTGACCCAGTCCCTTGAATGGCCGGCCCAAGGGGATGCTGGGCTGGCAGCAGCCTGGGCCTGTGCAAGTGTGTTCCTTAAGTCCTAAGGAGGGCCGTGGGTAATTCCAAGGTCAGAGGCAGAAATAGAACCCAGGCTTCCTGCCCTGTAGCCTGTCTCCGGCCATGCAGGAGCCCTGCTTCCTCCCAGAGGAATGGGAGTACTCAGGCAGGACTAGAGGGAGATCTGAGCCAGCAAGGAAGGAGCCAAGCTGAGAGGGGGATTTTCCAGACCTGTAGGTTGCTGGGGGAAGGGGAGTGGCTGACTCATGCAAACCAAGGCCAAAGTCTACTTCTAACGTTCTGGGAGTAACTCCTTGAGGCAAGGATATAGGCAGAGTGGCCACCAGTGACAGCTATTCTCTGAACCCAAAGCAGGTGGCCAAACAAGAACTTCTGGGAGGCAGCAGTCTCAAGCCCTGAGTGTGTGTCCAGGTTTTCCTGGTGAGAACAAGGGACGCACGGAGATATCTCTAGATCCAAGGCCTATAGAGGTCCAGAGAGACAAGGAAAGGAGGGACAGAAAGTAGGCCATACTCTGTAGCATCCATGAGGCTTTGGAGGGAGTCAAGGTTGTCAGAGCGAAGAGACATATAAGGCATAGAAACCAGAGAAGGCCTAGAACATGGGGACACCACAGGTACAGAGAGGACAGAGCCTGTGGGGCTTCCACAGTGTTGCGTGTGTGAACCTTTCAAAGGTTTTTATCATAGACTGCTTCTAAGACTGCTCGGATCAAAGCTGCACCCACAAGGACACAATAAGAGGGGACACTAAGAGCCAGAGGGGCTAGGGAGGTGGCCCAGTGAGAAAGATGCTTGCTGACCAAACATGAGGACCTGAGTTCAGATTCTACACACACACACACACACACACACACACACACACACAGAGAGAGAGAGAGAGAGAGAGAGAGAGAGAGAGAGAGAGAGAGAGACTTCATGAAGTTTCTCTCAAGCCAAACCCTTCCCACACACTATGTAGAGTAGCCATTCATCCTTATAGCAACCCCATAGGCCAGATGTTACAGTGACACCAATTCTGTACCTGCAAAAAGGGAAAAATCCAAAACTCCCTTCATCTATTCCTGGAAACAGGATCCCACTGTGTTGCTCAGGCTGGCCTAGACTCTCCTGCCCCAGCCTCCCAAGGGCTGGGTCCATAAGCATGTTCAACCATACCTTGGGTTTTGCTTTTTTTTTGGGGGGGGGAGGGGGGAGGTTATTTTGTTGTTTTGTTTTTGTTTGAGACAAGGTTTCCCAGACTGGCCTTAAACTCACTATGCAGAAGACAAGAATGACCTAGATAGATTTCACGATCCTCCTGCCTCCAGCCCCACAACGTTGGAATTACAGGCAGAAGACATTGTGCCCAGTATGATTTTGTTTTTGTTTGTCTTTGAGACAGGGAGTCACTGTGTAGCCCTGGCTGGTCTGGAACTCACTATGTAGATCAGGCTGGCCTCAGACTTAAGATTTTCTTGTCTCCACCTCTCAAGTACTGGGTTTTAAGGCTTGAGACACTGAAACCAGCTGAACTTCGTGATTTCTGTAGCAATGTTCATGTGTTTGATTGCGGGGCATGGCCCCAGGTCCAACAGAGGATGTCACCTCACAACTGTCAAGTGCTCTGTATCTCCTGTCTCAAACTTCTGGATTCCAAACTATATCCAACCCTCATCCATCCTGCCTCTGGGAATTATTTCCATTTTACAAAAGAGGATGAGGTTCAGAGAGGACAGTGTGCACCTACGACCAGGCAGGTGAGTACCTACCTACTGCTAAGTATTGTGGACAGTAAGTGTTGAAATGGGTACCACACAGGGAGGACAGAGAGGAAGTGAGGGTGGGTGTGGCTGAGGCAAGGGAGGAAGGTGGGGTGTGAGCTCCCTGTCTGGGCTCACCTCCTGGTTTGGAATGAGGGTTAAGTGACAGAGCCTAGACTAGGGTGAGCCACAGAGCTGGATTTCTGCTCCAGCTACCTGCCAGCTCTGGGGCTAGCCGAGGGTGGGGAGTGGGGTGGGAGAGGGGTTCTCTAGAGACATTCTTCACATGCCTCGGGTGGCCAGCTCCCGACCTTTGTCTTCATGGCCTAGGTCTGGAACTGAGCCCCCTCCAACCCCACAGCTGGTCAGGAAGTTCTGAGCCCCCTCCCCGCTCCAAGCAGTCCCCAGGGTGGCTATGGCTGCCCAGGGCAAGACTCCAGGCATCTGGGGCTGGAGTGAGCTCACCTCATCAGAATCCAGAGACAGTGGGGGTGGGTCTGACCACTTGCCTCCTTCTCCCATGGTCCACAGCCCCAAACCTCAGCCCCTCTGCCATGATGCAGATTCCTAGGAAGACCTCCTACAAGTACCACTTCCCCAGCTCCAGCTCAGCCCATAGAGACGGCCAAGATGACCCCTCCCCGCTGCCCAGTGTCCTGTTGAGGGCAACAGACAGCAGAGGGGAAAGGAATCTGTCAGGGCAGCAGTTTGCAGAGCAAACTGCCAGGGGCGGGTGAACAGAACACAAAAGCCCAAAGGCCTTTAATCCCCTGGCAGTCTGAGAGGGGCGCCGGCCGGAAGAGAGGTGGCTGTGCCTTCTCTGGCAGACCCATGTGCCCGTGCCGCTCGGGAAGACTGCCAGCTTCTCACACTTGGGCCCTCAAGGCGGCAGTAGGACTTCTGCCAGCCGCTCAGCTGGGAAGAATCACTCCCCCAAAGGAGGACAAGGGTTGACAGAGTGCCGCTGTGCATGGACAGGGTGCTGACCTCAGGACTTTAAGGGACATAGAAACACTTACATTCATATCAAGTAACGGAAACTGCAACTCACCTGTAAGGAGACTAGACACAGAGAGGTAAAGTAACCTGCCAAGGACACACAGCTAATGGCAACTATATTTGAAACTCGGTGCCAGGTGGTGGTAGCGCATGCCTTTAATCCCAGCACTTGGGAGGCAGTCGGATTTCTGAGTTTGAGGCCAGCCTGGTCTACAGAGTGAGTTCCAGGATAGCCAGGACTACACAGAGAAACCCTGTCTAGAAAAACAACAACAACAACAAAAAAAAAAAAAAAAAAAAAGAAAAGAAAAGAAAAAAGAAAAAAAAAAAAAAAAAAAAGAAAAAGAAAGACAGAAACTCAGGGATCTCTGCTTACCTGCTCTTACTAGCTTGGCAAAAGGGGCCGGGAGACCCCTGCTTGACCCCTGACACCTGCTCCCCTTGAGGCCTGGGATCTGGGAAAGGCTGCATTCCAGCCTAGGCACTAGGGAGCACCAGCCAGGGCACTAGGAAGTAATAGGAGGATCAGGGATTGTGGTAAAAGCCCAGGGAGCAGGAAGTTAGGGATGGAAGCTTTAAGATGTAGCTTTGAACAGCATCCATGGCCTGCTCCTTTTCCTTTTAGCAGCTTCAGGGGGTCCCCATCATCCATACACAAGATTTCTGGGGGTCCCCATCATCCAAGCACAAGATTTCAGGGAGTCCCCATCATCCATGCACAAGATTTCAGGGGGTCCCCATCATCTAAGCACAAGATTTCACGGGGTCCCCATCATCTAAGCACAAGATTTCTGGGGGTCCCTATCATCCAAGCACAAGATTTCAGGGAGTCCCCATCATCCATACACAAGATTTCTGGGGGTCCCCATCATCCAAGCACAAGATTTCAGGGAGTCCCCATCATCCATGCACAAGATTTCTGGGGGTCCCCATCATCCAAGCACAAGATTTCTGGGGGTCCCTATCATCCAAGCACAAGATTTCTGGGGGTCCCCATCATCCATGCACAAGATTTCTGGGGGTCCCCATCATCCAAGCACAAGATTTCAGGGAGTCCCCATCATCCATGCACAAGATTTCTGGGGGTCTCCATCATCCATGCACAAGATTTCAGGGGGTCCCCATCATCCATGCAAGGTCCACACCAGCCCACTTCAGTTGCTGTGTGCGCCAGGAAAGTGGTGACTTTTATTGCTATCTTGCTTTGTTTGTTTTTTTTAAAAATCATTTTACTTTATTTTATTTTTTTGAGACATTTTCACTATAAACCCCTGGCTACTCTGAAACTGTACAGCCCAGGCTGGACTAAAACCTGCAGGGAATCCTCCTGTCTCAGCCTTCGGAGTATTGGGATGACAGATGTACACCACTGTGCCTGGCGGGCAAGTGGAGCCTGGAGCCTGGAGAAGGGAGGACAGGGAACTCTGAAGCTAGCTAGCCTTACTCTGGGAGGCCCTGAGGTGCTCACCGCCTCAGCATCCTTCTCACACAGCTAGGCTGGCATCTATGCCTATTTGCTTCTGACCAGACAGGACGGAACGCATGAGTTCCCTGGATCTCGGGAGACTTGGAAGTGAGGTAGGGAGAGCCAAACCTGGCACTCAGTCAGACACCTTGATTTCAGGCCACCATGCCACATTCTAGATCGGTGGCCTTGGTTTCCACAACGACCGAGAGGTCACCAGCCAGACATACCCAGTAAGATTGAATTCAAATCACCTCAAACTCCACTTCCTGAGTTCTAATCTGCTGGACCGACAACATAAAGGGGTGAAGCAAACCAGGTGTGACGTGTAGGCCTGTAATCTCAACACTGGGGAGACAAAGGCAGAGGGGCACAGGACTACTGTGAGTTAGGGACTAGCCTGATCTACATAGTGAGTTTCAGACCAGTGGGATGCACAGCAAGACCCTGACTCAACATCATCAAAAACAAGAGCAGGGGATTATGGGTCAGCTGATAGAGTATTTGCCCAGCATGGACAAAGCCCTTACGTTTAACTGCCAGGACCATATAAACTGGGTATGCTGGAGTACCCCTGTAATTCCAACACCTGGGAGGCAGAAGCAGGAGAATCAGGAGTTCAAGGCCATCCTCAGTTATGTAATGAGTTTGAGGCTAGCCTGGACTACATGAGCTCTCTAAGCCCTGTGGGGTCCAGACCACCAACCTAGTGATGACTACACAGTATCACAAGGGGTGTGACATGGAAGGACAGGGGCTGGGGGTACACAGAGTGGTCCCCCACTTAGCAAGGGAGTAGAGGGAACTGATTTTGAGAAGTTTGGTGGAGTGAAGTGGACTAAGGGTATAGGCTCAAAGTAGAAGGGCATGCTGGGTTCAGAGGCACTTGGGGAGGGCCTGTGGCATACGATGGGGCAGGAGGGGGCTTGCAGAGGGGCATGCATGAAGTAGAGGCCATCAGGGAAGCCATGCCTGGGCTTTCCCACTTCCAAGTGCTTGGCCCTCAGCTGCCCTGTGAACTCTGAAGGCTCTCACTCTCCACACACCCTACACTCCCTGTAGACTCCTAAAAACATCCCAAGAATGGGCCTCTCCTGGAGGCTGGAGTGCTCCCCCATAGCTCCAGGGAGCACCCAGGAATCTCTTTGGGAAGTGCTCCCACCTCACACTCATGTCAGGTATGGTCAAGGCTGCCAGTGAGAACAGCTTCCAGACAGAGCTGCCCAGAAGAAAGGTCCCTGGGGGCTGAACACTGCCAAGCACAGCCGGTGCCAACTGCCCACGGCGTTCACGTGCCACCTCCTGTTCACAGCCTGCCTCACATCTCAGGTTCGCTGGCTCCTGGCACTCCTGCTGCTGTGGGACACTTGCCTGTCTGTAGGATTCTGAGGCCAGCCCTACCTGGCTGGGCCTGTCCACGCCTGCAGACTTCTCTAAGGAGGCTGGGTTACAGTCCCCAAGCTTCCATTGAAACGAGACGCCAATAACGAGAATTGTATCAGGCCTTTTTGCTGCCTTCAACCCACCAAAGGGTGAGAAGAAAGGCCCTCACTATGATAACTGGTACATGGACAGACAGACAGACAGACACACATAGACACACACAGACACACACACACACACACACACACACACACACACACACACACACACACCTGCTAACCTCCTGTTCTTTCTTTCAGCTACATTGCCTTCTCCAGACTATCCAAAAAATGCCTAGCCTCTTCCTACCTCAAGGCCTTGGCACTTGCTATGCTCTCTTCTTTGGTCCCTGTACCCACACATTCTATCAGTCACTCCTCTCTTACCCCGGTTTCTGCTCAAATGTCACCCTTTAGAGACCTGTCCAGGCCACACTCCAGGTATGGAATCCATGCTAGCTCCCTCTCACGTTTTTCCCATTCCCCTGGCTCTCACTCACTGGCTACTCCATTCTGTTGGCACATTTATCTGTCCATCCTCCCCTCCACTAGAAGGTTCCACCACGACAGGGCCTCTGTCCCTGTGCCCTGTGCTCTGTCCATGGCAGGTACTCACCATAGTTGTTAAATTCAAGAATGGACAGGGGTGGGGTGTGCTACAGAGATGGCTCAATGGTTAGTGCTTCAGACATGGCTCAGCAGTTAAAAGCACCGAATGCTCTTCCAGAGGTCCTGAGTTCAATTCCCAGCAACCACATGGTAGCTCATAACCATCTGAAATGGAGTCTGGTGCCCTCTTCTGGTGTGTCTGAAGAGAGCAATAGTGTACTTATATAAAAAAAAAAAAAAAAAAAAAAAAAAAAAAAAAGACATTTTGTTCTTGCTGGTGACCTGAGTTTGGGTCCTAGCACCCACTCTGAAGTATAACTCCATCTTAGGGATTAGAACCTTCTGCATACACCTCCACCCTGGCACCTGCACTTATGTGCACATGCCCACATACATGTAATTAAAACAATAAAAGTAAATCATCTTAAAAATAAAATTTTGGGGATGGAGAAATGGCTCAGCTGTTAAGAGCACTGACTGCTCTTCCAGAGGTCCTGAGTTCAATTCCCAGCAACCATATGATGGCTCACAACCATCTGTAATGGGATCTGATGCCCTCTTCTGGTGTGTCTAAAGACAGCTACAGTGTACTCAAATCAATAAAAATAAATCTTTTAAAAATAAGTAAATAAATAAAATTTTCAGGGTTCCAGAGATGACTCAGAGGTTAAGTATTGGCTGTTCCTCCAGAGGACCTGGGTTCAATTCCCAGCAACCACATGGCAGCCCACAACTGTCTGTAATTCCTGTTCCAGGGGATCTGACACCCTCACATAGACACACATGTGGTCAAAACACCAATGTACATAAATAAAAATAAAATACATTTTTCAATCTATTTTTTCTTTTTTGTACATATATGTATGTGTGTCTGTGCGAGCACCTGCCATGTGCGGTACGGGAACCCAGGGAGGCCAAAAGAGAATGTTGGATCCCCTGGAGTTAGAGGTGATTATGAGCCTGCTTGATGTGGGTGCTGGAGTCTAAGCTCCAGAAGAGCAGAAAGTACTCTTAACCACGGAGTCATCCCAGTACAAACCACAAATTTAAAAAAAAGGGAAAGTGGGGGTGGGGATTTACCAGCAAAGAAACTGAGACTCTGAGAGCCAGCTTGCCCATAGTGACAGAGTTGTAAGACCTGAGACTTGAACTCAGGACCTGGGCACAAGCCTAGTAGGAACTCTGCATCACCTAGTCACACCACCTGGCATCTCTTTGTCCCTAATGCCTGGGCTTTCCTGCTAGATGCCCACTTCTGAGGGACAAGCGGTTACCAGCCTCTGAAGAGTATCCCAAGGAGCAGGCAGAGGGCTCAGAGGTGAGCAGAGCCAGCTCGCCAGCTCCAGGGCTTTGTTCAAGACAGCCAGGCAGCCAGTCTCTGGGAGGCTTTCAGTGTGGCTGCCGTGGGCATCCAGCACAGGAAAAAACAGGCTGAAGGGAAGCTCGACCCTGGGCCGAGGAGGCCAGCACCCCTGTCCTAGGATTTCCTCATCTGCCTGTGGGAGGGGAAGGAAGCAGCAGCAGGCTGGGCCCATAGATGCACCAATGGAAATGAGCAGGAGCCTCTGTGACCTCACAGCGAGTGTCCATTCCGGGCACAGTAGCCCTGGGACAGGAGGAGATAGCAGAACTATGCAGACAAGCGAACCCGCAAAAGCCTGGTGTACAGAAATGTATTTACCAATTCCCAAATGTGTGTGACTTGGAACTTTCCTCGCGGCAAAGCTCCTTCTGTCCTGAGTTTGATTCCCGGCACCCACATTGGGCCACTCACAACTAACTGCCTATAACACCAGGTCCAGAGGATCCCAATCTCACTCCCTCTGAGGTTCCTTCTGGCTTTAGCACACTCAAAACCTTAGGATTCTAAAACCCCAGCCTGTGTCTCCACCTCAGCAAAAGGAGGTCTGGCTATTGGGGGAGGAGAGCATTGATAAAATCGGGACAAGCCACGTCACCGAGCTGGGGGTCTCCCTACCCTTCCTGCCTCAGGCAAGATGAACAGGCAACAGCAAGAGAGAATGAATTAAATGTACATCAGAACCCAGGGAGGGCAGGCAGAGAAGCCTGCAGAGACACCCTTGTCGGAGAGCGGGTGCAGATTTCAACCTTCCCAGTGGTCCATGGGAAGGAGGAAACACTACCTGTCCAGGATTTCACGTCTTGTTTCTTAGAAGAAACACAAATATTCCTGATACAGCGAGTAGTTGTCCCCAAAGGATGAGGCTGGTCTGGTGAACTCTGCCTTCCTTGTGGAGCTGACATTCATTTCTTCATAGTCCTCTGACTGAGACCCTTTGAGGCAGAGGCCAAAGGCTCCAGGGAGTTGAGGGAGTGGCCTCCTCTACCCCTCAGCCCAGCATCATCGGTCTGGGCAGGATCACCCATCATTCCCCAAGCCTAAATGCAACCAGTGCTCAAAATAGCCAGAGCTGGCAAAGGTGCCAGGAGGCCCTGGGTGGGGGGCTGGGCTAGGTCTGCCCACAGGACCAATGCACATAGATCCCTCACACACAAAGGGGCACGTTACGCCAGGCACGCAGGCCTCCCTGGGAGTCCCCTACCCACTGGCTCCCTCTTTGGCAGCTTGCTGCTGCCCTGCCCTTCCCAGGCCTTCCTGCAGGAGGCAAATGGAAAAGTATTAGCCGAAACACTGAACCACCATATAGGGAAGTATTCCAGACCTCCTGCCCCCACCACCAGCCCCAGCCTCCCTCAGAACCCGCTAGGCTCTGTCGGCTCGGGCTCGCTCTCTTTCTCAACCTTGGGCTGAGACAATGGGGACTATTCTGGGCATCGTGGGGTATTTAAAGACCTGGCTGGGCCTCTTCCCTGGGGAACAAGAAGCCTTGTCCTCCACAAGACCTTCCTGAACTTGTCGCTGCCTGAACCTCAATGGCTGTATCCCCTAACGCTCCCAATAATCTCTTTCTTGGGGCTGGGGCCCCAGGAAATTGGGCATTAAGTTGTCTCTCATACTCAGCAGCAGTAGCAAGTCACAGACCCTCCAAAAAGCAGAATTCCAGGCCCCGAGCAGCCAGCTATCCACGATCCATGCATCCCAGAGCTCTCATCTGCAGCCCTGATGTGTGTGGATCACAAATCCCCACGTACGCAGAGCTAGCTTTTGCGGTTAACATGGAGGCGTGTCTCCCCAGGCACTACAGGAGGAGGGGGTAAATGTAAGCAGGGAGTTGGGGAAGCGTGGGCGATTTTTCACCCCGTTTTCCAGCACCTGGCACACAGTAGGTGCCAAATATTTATTGAGTGGCACAAATGCTTGTAGGATATGTCTGGAACCCCTGTAGAGTGTACAAGTGGTTAGCATTCTATGCCAACTATGCTCGAGCGGGTGAGCCTGGGCTAACTACTGCTGTAAACCATTAGCTCATTTAATTGGCTCAGTTCCAAGAACTTATAAGCAAGAACATGGACGTCCCATCCCAAATGGTTGATGAGCTTGCCTGAGTGTCCAAGCTGGGAATGGGACTGTGAAGTTTGGGCCAGCGTGCGATTGCATAGTGCTCCTTAAAGACAGGAGCAGGGGACACTGGACTGGGGGGCCAGGAGCCAGCAGTTAACTGTGGCGACGACATAGCTCTGTGACTTTCAGCCGGTCACTTCGCCTCTCTGAATCTGTTTCCTCTCACAGAAAAACAGGACATTCATCTCTGCCTTCAGATCTTTAGTGGGATCAAAGCGATTAAAGGATGTGATCATGCCCTGCCCCCCAGCCACCACCCCCCCCCCCGACATGTGCCCCAACCTGGATGTGATCATGCCCTGCCCCCCAGCCACCACCACCACCACCACCACCACCACCACCACCACCACCACCCCGCCATGTGCCCCAACCTCTTCCAGAGGCGGGGCCAAAAAATGATGGTGAGAAGCTACCCGGAGAAGAGTATAGACTCCAAGCCCAGCAGCTGATGACAGTGCTGGGCGCCGCCCCAGCTGAAGGAGAAGGGCAGCCTGGGAAGTCACCTCTGGCCTTCCTCTGTCACCCTTCCCGGCTGACAGCTGCTGGAGCTTTGAGGCCAAGGGCCCCACAGGCAGAGGAAGAGGAGGAGGTGGCGCTAGCTGGCCAGGGTTATCTCAGTCCTCAGGCAGACACTGCCCAAGTCCCCCGGGCCTCGTTACGCCCACTGGCTGGGATACCAGGCACGCTGCCCCATCCGCCCCCAGCCCTTCACCCAGTTCTGGAGGAGCCTGGCAGAGAGTGCAGGGCTGGAACAAAGGTCTGTGGGTGCAACACGGGCTGGAGGCCTTTCTCTGCCCACAGTTCCTTTTGTCTTTTGTGAGTACTTGTGGGGGGGAGTCCTTCTTAGAGATTGTGAAGTTGGCTTACCTCAGGCCTCACTCAGCTCTCCACTGCTGACCAGCTCTAGCCCACAGGCCTCTCTCCCTCCTCTGAACTCTTCCACACCCATAATTAACATTGACCATATTTTCCAAGGCAAAAACTCAAGAAATTGTAGAACAAAGGCTTTCTGGGCTACTCCCAGGTGTCGGAGGCAGCTTGGGAAATGTAGTTCAAATAAGAAGCGTTCATGTTACTTCCGCATATTAACACATCTAGGGAAAGATTAATAATGTATTAAATATACTCTTAACAAATCAAAGCCATCCAAAGCAATGTGGTCACATACCACTTCCAACCACTGGGCACTGGACACTTGCCTGGCAACTTTCTAGCTGTGTGGCTCTGGGCAACTCACTTGACCTCTCTGAGCCTCTGTTTCTCAACTAGAAAATGGGAATAAAAATAACCACCTCGTTCACCAGAACAACTGAAGGGCTTTGTATCCAGCGCTCTTCTCCTCTCTTCCTTTCCAAACCCCTCCCTTTCCTCAAGCCCATCAGCTATCATGGGAGCTTCAGAACTCCTGTCACTAAGCCTCAAGAGGGACACATGGCCACAGCGAGTTCTAAAGTATCCCCAGAACGTAGGCTACCAGGGCTGGAAAGGGTCATCTGAGCGGATAACCTTCATTTATCAGAATGGGCAAGAGAGGCACCGAGAGGGAACCAACACGGTTAGAGTGACCAGCAAAGGTCGGCGAGCCTGTTCAAATCTCATCTCAACACAGCTGGTCCCTAGGGAAGCAGCATTTGGGCCTCGTGTCCTTACTTCAAAAACCCTGGCGGCAGTCCAGGGCAAAGCTGGGTGCAAGGAGAAGACCCAGCCCTGGAGAGGAAGAGCCTGCCAGGGCCGTGATGGGAGAGGACGATCCAGGCCTTCTCGGCTGCTAACACAGGACCTACTTACAGCCTTCCCTAGTCACCATGTATATGAGAGTTCTGAGAGGATAGCAGTAACTAGGACTGGGGCTGCGGCTGGGGCTAAAAGGGGACCTGAGACCCACCAAGTCTCAATCTCTGGGATTACAGTTGTCCCCTCGAGCATGCCATTATGCTAGACAGGCCCCAGACAGGCCATCCCAGAAGAAGCCAGCGAGTGGAAGAAGCCAGTAGGAGTGGCCAGCGAGCAAGGGGTGCTGTCCTTGGCAGGGAGAGTTACACTGCCAGGGACTCCGGTTACCTACCGGAAATGGTAAATCTCCCTGCTGCCTGTCACCTCTGACTAGGAATGTCTGCAGCTGAGGGGGGTGGGGGAAAGCATCCTGTCCACCTGCTCCTAAACACCTCAGGGACACCAGGGACCTGGGCCTAACCTCTGCCCCCAAGTCTGGCCTTAGGACCACAGGGCAAGTATTATTCTGAGTCAGAAAGCCCTGCCATAACCGACCAGTCCCAGGAAAGAAGGCAAGAAGGGGGATCCCAGGAGATGGACATCACCCCTAAACCTACTCTGTCAGATCCAATTATAGTAGATTCTGAGCACCCAGTTTGGGTGAAGGCCCTGGCTTGTTAACCCAAACATGGGACAGCACAGTACGAATTCCAAGGTTGGACCAAGCAGATGGCCACTGAGGAAGTTACTGTAGGCTTTCCACTCTGCACTGGATACAGAGGTGTCAAGAGCCCCTGGGGGGAGCTCTATTGAATTCTTAGAGTTGAGCTCAGAGCACAAAGGCCAGCAGGCCAGCAAGCAGAGAAAACAGAAAGTAGGTAAGGACAGAGGTGCCTTGACCCTCAAGGAGCCAATAGTAGCTGTAGAGAGAGAGAGACCATAAATTAATACCCTGTCTGTCAAATGACAGAAAAAGAAAACTAACGGCAAGGGAGTGGGCAGAGAGTAGCAGCACGTACAGTTTGCCGGGGGTGGGGGAGTGGAGGGGTGGTTGAGGGGCTGGAGAGACTGGCTCAGTGGTTAAGAGCACCGATTGCTCTTCCAGAGGTCCTGAGTTCAATTCCCAGCAACCACATGGTGGCTCACAACCATCTGTAATGGGATCTGATGCTCTCTTCTGGTGTGTCTGAAGAGAGCAATGGTGTACTTATATACATAAAATAAATAAATAAATAAATCTTTAAAGAAAAAATGCCTGCGGGGGAGGGGCACAAAGGGATGAAGGAATGGGAGCCTGTGATGAGGAAGGGCATGGGGGTGTTAGGGGCCAAGTCTCCTAAGTGTACAATTGCCAGGGTTGCTGGGTGTTCCTCTCACCCTGCATTCCCATGAGAATGTGGAGGGGCCAGGATTCCATTTCCTCCCCAGAGAAGTGCTCAAGTATCCTCAGATCTCTGGCGGGAAGAAAGGGACTGAACGGGTGAGAAGTGCAGAAGGCAATGGGTCAGATCTCTGATTTCCGCCCAGGCCAGCCTGGGGCTCTGAGAAGTTGTCTCATGGACCAGATGTGTTTTTTAACCTCCTATAGGGCGAAGGAGCAGCCAGATGAGGGGGAAAAAGATGAAGGGCTGGACATCAGATAAAAAGATGAAAAAGATAAGGAGTTGAAGCTCAACTTTCCTATTAACCTAGACCAAAGCTCCTTCCTGACAGGTAACCGCGTGGCGTTGAGACCATATCAACATGAACTGCCCAGGGTGGTCTCCAGCCTGGTTCCTAAACATCCACAACTCTGCCAATGCCTGTCTGGGCCTTGTCCCCACTCAGCACCCAGGACCCAGCCACAGGTGGCAGATATGCCCCTCAGCTCCAGGACCCAGCCCAGGCCTAGCTCCCCATGCTCGGGAGCAGCCTCTGTTACCAGCGTGCCAGAGCAGACTGGCCCTCATGGGCACCGGGCCAGCACAAGGCCTGGCCAAGTGCAAACAACACACTTAGCGCCCAGGTCCAGAAACACTGGAGCAGGCAGGATGCCCACTGTCCTTGTCACAACAGACCATCATCTCCACCCTGTTGAGGGGCCCAGGCAGCAGGCACCCCTGCTGGGAGTTCAGGACACAACAGAAGGCCATCTCCCTGCCCCTCTGGAAAGGAGTGGGAATCTTGGAGGCTAGTAACAGAGGGTTCCAGATGCCAGCAGCTGGTCAGGGAGACCAGCAGAGTGGGCGAAAACCAGGGCCAATAAACGGAGTGGAGCGTCGAGGGACAGTGCCAGGTGGTCACACATTTGTTACCCTTATGATGCCTTACTAAAGGAGAGAATGAAGGGACTCTACCCTCAAGGCAGTGAAGACACTGGGGTTGATGCCATACAGCAAGAACAGTGTGTGGCTCCCCTGAGGACTGCGTGGCACCAGATGGGACAGAAAAGTATAAGTGATGACCCAGGCAGCCCCTAGCTGAAGGCATACATTCCCAGCACCTGCCAAGATGCCAGGGTCCTGCTCCTGTGCAATCCAGCTAAGGGATCACATTTGTCTTCTGAGGACTTGTCACTAAGCAAGTGAACAGAGAAACTGTGTACTTCAAAATCTTTAATATTTCACTAAGTTTGACGTCTCAACAGTCATGTACGTCTCCCAGCTACCACGGCAGACAAGAATGTACAGGGCCATCACCATGCCCGGAGCCACGCCTGGAGGAAGGACAGCCTCCATCCTCCGAGGAGGGAACTGAGGCTTGCCCGAGGTCAGAGCTATGCAGCTGGTAAGTCACAGAGGAGATAGATGGGAGTGCGTGTCTGGCTCCAACCCAGTGCTCCCCACCCAGGGTTATTGTCAGCGGCGGCACTGGGCAAGTCTAACGGAAATCATACATGAGTAAGAGATAAGGCCACCTCGTTAATCAAGGGATCAAGCCCCTTTGCTTTCCATCCCAAATCTGCCAGCTGCAACGGTTATCACACACAGACCAGAAGTTCTGGCAGCCATTTATAAAAACGACTTTGATTTTTCTAACACAAGAAAAGGCAGAAAAGATGATGGAATACCCCAGCTGGTGAGCGTCCAAGTCCCTGTGGGCATGGGGACTTTTCCCTTGCAAAAACTCGGAGTGGTGTGTCCTTCTGCATGACCCTAAATCGCATGTGGGCCACAGAAGTGGATGGTACAAGCTCAGAGGAGCACAGGCTTCCTGGGCCTTTATGTATGTGGTTCCTATCGGTATGCTGTACTTCGCACTCCAATAGGCTCACCGCCCAAAGCCAGCTCAGCCGTAGCCTTTGTTTTGAGATCTCTGAGTAAGACACCTTTCTCTCTTACTCTTCTGTAGGCCTTCATTTTTACCTTACAGCGTGAGACACTGGGTCCTAATTACAGTCATTTGAGTTGTTCTCTTTTGGAGCCAAAGCCCTCCTTCCTCCTCCCGAATTCCTTCTTTTCCTGCCTTGCTTTGAGAGAAGGCACTATCACCAGCACAGGCCACATTGGCAGGAAGCTCCTTTACTGGGACAAGAGTATACACTGGAAGTGACTCACGGAGACACCAGTACCTAGAGCTAACAAGCCTGAGGTAAAAGAGCTTATCTTGTGTCCCCTGAGCTCTGGCCCCAGAGAAGAGAGTGTGACCCGTGGTCCCTCCTGTGCAGTTTTCATGGCGTCTGGTCACTCCCAACACCACAGGGTGTTTTCCAACACAAAATAGGAAGACCAGCAATGCAGGCCTTCTCCTGCTGCCCCGGGAATCTTGTGAAGGTTTGTCTCAGATTTAATTTAGTAGGTCTGGGCCGGGGCTGAGGCCACATTCCTGAAGATCTCCCAGGTGAGGCCCACCTGGCCGGATACACGAGCCACCCCTACAATCATAAAGCCACAAAGGGCTCAGACTACACCGTGCCCACCACAAAGAGCTTCTTTCACTGGCCCACGAGGACCAGGAGAGCCTAAGGCTAGAAAGAAGGAGAGCAGGATCCAAGGCCAAGACTGCCCATCCATCCTTCCAATGCATCACGCCACCCCAAACCCCACCCACACCAGGCAGTGGCCACAAGCGTGGAGCTGTGGAGCCCGGCCCTCAATCCCGCACCTCAACAGGCCAGCCCAAAGAGGCCCAAAGCATTGCCCCCACCCCAGCTGTGGTCTCCGGCGTGTTCCCCTCCATCATTGTGGAAAGAGGTCCAAACTGCTCTGCTCCAAAGTGCAGCGTCATTTTCTGCCCCGTGCTATCCCTGCAGCCTAGGTGACCAGACTCCTGACACATTCCTCCTGGAGCAGCACTGCCTAATTTAACCAGCGCCCCTGCGGCCGGCCGGGGCTCTCAAAATAGCCAGGATGGGGGGGAATGCCCTAATGGCCCTAAAATAAATAGTCATCCATCCTCCAGGGACCCAGCCCAGGAGCAAGCAGGCTAGAGGACTGAGGTGGGCTCCAGTCCTACCCCTCCCTGAAGCCCCTCCCCTTTTTTTGGAAACCAAGTTTCATGTTGCCCAGGCCCGCCTCAGACTTCCTATATATCTGAGGATGATGTCGAATTTATAATCCTCTTGCCTCCCCCTTCGGCACCTGCCAGGGCAAGAAGTGACCCTGGGGGCAGGGGTGGAGGGTTAGGGAGGGAGGGGAGGGACATCGCAAGTTGTGAGAGTGCCAGGATTGCAGGCATACACTCCCCCCTCCCTCCATGCCTGGCTTAGGCAGTTCTGGGGATTGAACCCAGGGCTTTGTGCAAGCACTTGTTGGCAAGCACTCTATAAATTGCGTCACCTTCCCAGCTCCTACCTGCCTGCCCTTTACACGAAGGGATGTTCCTGTTCTCCCTCCTACTCCTGAGCTGGCAGGCTCACCTGCATGGGTGTGAATGGGTGGCTGATTGCCCCACTGGGCTTCAGCTTTCACTTTCTCCCAGATACAAGCCCTGCTACAGTAGTGGATAGCTCCTGTCACTAATTACGGCCTAAACACTTCCCCGCACTTGCCCACTTGCTGTTCTTGATGATAAAGAGGTATCCAGATGGGGAGGGGACTTGCTCAAGGTCACACAATCCAGAGCAGGCAGAGGGGAGTGAGGACCAAGCGTCACTATCCCAAACCTCCCCCAGGGAACCCCGCTGTAGGAAGAGAGCATGCTCAGAGGAACATGAGGTCTCTATGTTAGGAGCCTGCTTGCCAGGGTTTTTTTTTTCCCCGGGGGGGGGGGGTATTCTTGAGCATGCTCACATGGACCACAATTCACCCTGATATTATGACTCTAAGCTCCCAGGAGCACAGGCTGTGACTCAGAATCCCCTTCTCCACCTCTGGGTCCCAGATTGAGACTGCCACATTAAAGCAGAGAACACCCAGGCAGTTGACATAGTGGTTAGAGAGCTGGGAGGGCGGGCACTCCATGGCAGCCTGAAGTGATCATTAACCAGGGCAGAACAGGGTAGAAAGTGAGACGGGCTTTGCAGCAGGCGCGGTGGAGCCTGTTCCTCCCTGTCTGGGTCTGGGATGTCCTGCACACAACTAGGTCAGTGAGGCCTGGGGCACCAGGTCACCAGCCAACTCAAGACTCACGTTTTACCAGATGTCCATCACCAGGCCCGGGCGGGGGTGGGGGGTGGGGTGGGGGGGGTGCCGCGGTGGGCAGGGCCCAGCAGGTGCCTGGAGGGTATTATCAAAAATCTCTCAGCAAGGATTGACCTAGGGCTTGAAGCTTTCCTCAGAGTAAAGGAATGCAAACTACAGCCCCTAGGACCGGGCAATCTTAAAGAGAAACAAGAAAAGCAAAAAATAACAGCTCCTGTTGAGTGTGAAGACCAGGCTGTGCTCTGGTTGATAGTAATTTATACAGCCTCTGGTCTCCAAAACCCTGCAAGGGACCTGTTATCATGGCTACCTGACAGATGGGGCCCAGAAAGGTTAATCTACCAGCCCAAGGGCAACAGCAAGTCACCCACCCTTGCTTTTCCATGACACAACCTCAAAGTATGCTCAGAACTTGGGGGGTGGGGCATGGGGCAGCTAACAGCCTACTATAAAAGCGTCCTCAGGGCTCCTTTCTGGACTGAGTGGCATATGTCTACCTGACTCTTTTCTTGTTTCTGGTTTAAGTGAACTAGGCTGAGACCCCTGCCCAGAGAAGGAGAGAGAGAGAGAGAGAGAGAGAGAGAGAGAGAGAGAGAGAGCGCTGAGACAGAAGAGGAGTGTGCTGCTGGAGCTGATGTTCCCACAGCACAGGTGTCAAGTACAGGTGGCCCCAGGAGCTTCTAGCAGGCCTCACTGGGAGAAGCAGGCCTCACTGGGGGAGGGGATGGGGCTGCAGAGGTGGGGGGAGAGTGCAGGGCTGTAGGCGGCTGTTAAAGTCCCACCTCCTGGAGTGTGACAAGCTGGAAAGTGGGACCCCGCCCCACCCCCATCGCCTGGGAGGCCAGGTCCTCTGGCCTGGAGAATTCCCTCCAACTGCTCAGGTGAAACAGAGGTGAGGCCCAGGCAGGCTGCAGGCTTTGATCTTATCACAAAAATTCCTATCCCAGTGTCCTGGTTCCCTCCCCTTACTAGGCCCCTTAACCCTTTCTTGGCATGTCCACACCTCAGTCCCAGGTTTGAACTGACCTCTGCCTCCCCCATCTAGGAAAAGCAAAGCAAGAGAGGAAGGTGAAAGGGCTGTGGGGACTCTAACCTCCTCTTTGTCCCCTTCCTTCCTGCCTTTTAAAGACAGGGTCTCATCAAGCCCAGGCTGTCCTTAGATTCCTTAATCTTCCTGTGTCCACCGCCTCCAAGGACTGGGGTTACAGGCATGTGCCACCATTCCCAGCTTTTGTCTTGGTTTTGAGGCAGGGTCTGTCTATGTAGTCCAGACAGGCCAAGAACCCGAGATCTTCCTGCCTCAGCCTCCAGAGGACTGGAATTATAAACATGCATCACCACACCAAGCCTCCCTTCATTCCTGGGCCCAATCCCAACCTAAGGTCTGAGAATCATTTCCAGGCACCCTAAAAGGAAATGCCCAGACTGTATAATCAGCTCCTTTATTCTTCATGTACTGAGACTCACAGCGAAGCATGCTCCCAGCCCTTCCCAAGGATCTTCTCGGCCCTAGCAATCCCAGAGCCCCTCCTCCCACCAGCTCATTGTGAGGGAAGGAAGGAAGGATAAGCATTGAGAGGGTAGCAAAGAGAGCAGAGACAGGCTGGAGAGCACTCTAGACTCTTCTAGGCCTTCGGCCAGGGAGCATCTTCTCTCTGCCCGCCTCCCCAGTGGACTGGCAGTTCCTTTAGCCAAGTGCAGGATCTGAGAGATGACTTGAATGAATTGTCCCATTTTAGACTTGGAGATCAGTTTCCCAGAAACTAAGGTTTGCCCTGGGTCTCGCATGCTCCTGAGGTTCCTGGTCTAGTGCTTAACTGCTAGATACTAACACTGACCTTAGCTGTTTGCCCTGCATCAGGGACCCACAGGACACAGAGGTGAGCCCAGGGGTCAGGTCACCGCAGGACCGACATACAGGATGGGACAGAATCAAGGATGTCTAAGGGCATACAGAACACTCCCAGACCCTCACTTGTTTCAGGCCTCAGCACTTAGAGGCTGGTCGTATCAAGGACCTTGGGCTTGAGAACGGTTGGTTTCCCACTTACTCCCGTGAGAAGTTCCTTTCACTCCTCCTTGCACTGGTGGGAGACTGAAGAGCCTGAACACACGCAGCCCATTGCAAGAGAGGGAAAATGGAGGCTCAGGGAAGAGAATGAGGTGTGGCTATGGCCAAGTGGAGGCCAGGCCTTGACTTCTTGCCTACTTGTCTGGCTAGGTGGGTGGGTGGGGTGCTGGGGTGGATGTCACCCTCAGCTGTCTTGGGGACTTCCTCTCATTCTTTCCTCAGCTTTAACAGTTCCAGCAGCAGGCGAAGGGTTCTTCCTTCCAGTTCCTGCACATCCAATACAATGGGGACAATAGGATCCAGGCTGAGGGGGCCAGAGGAGGATGGGAGTTCTGCCTGATGCTTCCTCTTCCTGAAGCATATCCAAACCCACCCAGTGTTCAGGGCCACCTCCTCCAGGAAGCCAGTCCTGATACCAGGAGCCAAACTGGCCACCCAGCAACTTAACTATGAATGAATGGCTTCTGAGCTGGGCTGTACTGAGGCTCATGGCTCCTGCCTCTCCCAGGCCTGAGGCTCTGGCAGAGCAGGAACCCAGCCTCCAACTCCTTCCAAAAGGTAGTGATGCTAGTCTTACTTCTGGCTCTGGGATCTTGGACAGGTCATTGTTTTCAGAGCTATTCCTCTTCTGGGAAATACGGTATACTCCCCAAAATGTTCAAAATGTTAGGTGAGTGACTGAATAAATGAATGGATGGATGGACAGATGTCCCAGCTGTCTAAATGACAGTTTGGGACTCATCTTTAGATCCCATGTGTTCATGGAATATCACTCAATCTCTGAGGGCACTCCGCCCACTAGCTTCAGGAAGCCCAATGAGAAGCCTGCAGGGTGTTCAGTCCTGGTGAGAGCCACATGTCTCTCCTGGGGAACTGTACCAGGGTTGAGATGGTACTCAACCAGCTAGACTCAGCTAGACCCCATTCAGCCTTGCTCTATAGCATTGCCAAGACGGACCTGCTCCCTGCATTCCCTCTAGAATGACTAAGCTTGACCCACTGAAGAAATGAAAACTGTAGGGTCAGATAACCTGGGCTCCACTCCCAGAGGTGGACTGGGTAGGTGATCGGGCCACCCTGTGTCTGTCTGCCCCTTTTAGAAGAGATAGAGCAAGGCCCACAGACAACAGAGAGGGCTGAACGAGATGAAGGCCAGAAAGAAAAGGCCTTGCACCAGGCGGCCTCTAGAGCATGACAACTTTAATCAAGAAGATGTGAACATTTCTAAAGGCAGGTTAGTGACCTAGGCAACCAGGGGACCCTAGGTCAGAGAAGGGACTGACCTATCCTCAGAGAACTCTGGGTCTCCGTCCTTCTGGCCCCAGGTTCACAGGATGGCATAAGACATAAGTAGGTGGCGGCAAGCTACGAAAGTGACAGAGGCCGTTGGGGCTGGGCTTGATGATGTCACCGTCTCAACGTACCCAGAGACAGCCAGGGCTCCAGCAAGAGGCATGATCCCAATTCCCAACTATTTGAAAACTGGAAACGCCAAACATGGATAGGGATGAGTCAGCGGTTCTGAGGGGTTGCCAGGCGGTGGGGGCTGGGCTGGCTCCTTCATGGGAGAGGTGGGCTGGGAAGGGGCCAGAGGCAGCTGGGAATTCCCAGCCTAGCCCAAGGAGAAGCATCTGTGGAGGTCACTCAAGGCCACCTCTGAAGCCCTCCCCTTGCCAAGCCCCTGGCTGCCTCCCCTTCCCAGCGACCAGAAGAGGAGGAAATTGGCAAAGATGTCAAGAGTTAAAAAAAAAAAAAAAAAAAAAAAAAAAAAAAAAAAAAGAACCACCTGGGAGTGACCCACCCTGGTAGGCAGGGGCTGTCTGCTCCACACCTCACCAAGCGGGTAAGATCATGCACCCCTGTGTGTCCCTCTTTCTTCCTAGTCCCGCTGCTGACTCTCAGAGCCTACAAGTGCCAGATTTGAAGCTGTGTGGTGCTCCGGCCATGGCAAAAGACGATGTGCTACAGTTTTGTCCAGGGCTCCCTGAGAAAGCATTATACAGGCTAAGCATGAAAGGGAGGAACTGTGCTGGGATGGGGTCCCAGGACGCCCCCTCTCCTGCTCCTCTCAAGATGCTCCAACATCCTCTCCGCACCCATGGGAGCCATTTGGCCACACCTTCTGTTGCTCAGAGCCTACCGACTGCACACAGCTGGGAAGGGGATGGATTTATCCAGAAGCCCCAGCTTTTCTCAAACCACACCCTGGGGTGTGATCCCCTCCCCCCATTCTTTCCCCACTCCAGGAAGAAGCAATCAGGATAGAAGGGTGGACTCTGTCCTGCAGCTGTGGCCTCAGTGAGGGAAGGAGGGCAGTGACAGATCAGGCACAGTTGCATCCAGGGCTCTAAGCTCTAAGCCTGCAGGAGAAAGGCAAAGGGAAGCCATGCTTTCAACAAGACCAGGATTCTTCCCACCCCCTGGTGCAGAAAAAATAGGGCATCCCAGGCACTAGGAGTCCTACATCAAATAGCATGCTAGCCTTGCACCAAGATAAGAACAAGTCTAACAGCCATTGGCTATCCAACACCTACCATATTCCAAGTACATTCATCTGGTGAACCTACAACAACCACAACACAGGCATTGCCTATTTCAAAGCCCGTCCAAGGATCAGAAGTGTCTAGCAACTTGTGCAAGGTCACACAGTCAGTCAGGGACAAGCTACAGAATTGAAAGCTGAGTTCTCCAAGCTCACTACTTACTCTGTATCACATGCCCACAGACAAGGGAAAGATGGTAGACTGGGTATCAGAGCTCATTTCACACCCTCCAGACCACAACACAGAGCAATGGCCGGAAAGCTAGCTCATCTATGAGACCCTTCCCTCTATAAAGCCATGACCTTATTCTCTGGACCAGTGTCTGCCAGCTACCTGCCTAGCACCTGGCAAACCACTATACAGGAAGTATGGGACCTTACCGTGCTTCATGTATGCATTCTCCACACGCAGCACAGACTAGGGGCTTGGCTGTGGCTTCTAATAAGGAATCGCTACTGGTGAGTTCCACAAGTGGACACAAGTGCCCTCCACTTTGCCCCAGGTTACCACAGAGGCCCCAGCCTGGGCAGAAAAGAATTCAGTGACTGAAGGAGCTTAGACTGGCCTTGACCAGTCACCTCCAGCCTCTACTACCTACACATTCTGCCATCTTCTATGCAGCTTCCTGGAGTTGTCCCATGATTCCATAGCAGCTCTATCCTGGGTACTCAAGCCTAAGACTCTGGAGCCCTCCCAAGCTCATACCCACTCCCGGTATCCCTGGGAGCCCAGCTTTCAAGAGTTACTGAATATTCAACCACGTCTCTCCGTCCATGGACCCAGGACTAGTTCCAGTCACCACGTCTGGTCTGGGTTACAGACCCCTTGCTTTTGCCCTTGACCCTCACAGTAACTATGGCCACCACGCTGTTAAAACACCAAGATTGGAGAACAGGAGAGGCAAGGGGGCTCCACAGTTAAGACCTAAGTTTGGTTCCCAGCACTCACAGCAGGTAGCTCACAACCAGGAGAACTCCAGCTGCAGGGACTCTAAACACCCTCTTCTGGCCTCTATGTTCACAAAGATGCATATACACACATGTGTAAATAAAGTATTTTTAAACTGTACCTGGACCCCTCAATACCCCAGGACTTGGCCACAGCCAAGGCTCCTGCTGCCAGTCAGCTCTTATCTTTACCTCACTGACTACTTCCTCGATGGTGCTGTCCCACAGGCCAGGCACACCCCCACCTCCAGGCTTCACACTGACCGTTCCCTTTGCCTGGATGCTCTTCCCCAGACATTTGTCCACACCCCTTTCCTTCTGCTTTCCAGTATGTGTTATCAGGGCTTTTCGTACCCCACGTCACCCCTCTGAGTATGACTGGCTTCTGTACCGGCTAAAACCCAAGACCCAGAGGGGGTGAGAGGTTGACATTTTGTTTTCTGCTGCAAACTTTGCATCTAGAACAGGTTCAAGTACAGAGGCGATGCTCTATAAATAGTTGTTAAGAGAATTTTAAGTGTGATACACACCCGGCGGCAGCTGCGGTTTAAAGACTGTTTACCAGCCCACCCCACTGGCTCGCTCACCAGTCTAACCCACATTGTCTGCTTCCACGCAACAAGCATCCCCCAAACCCCAAGCTGTAAGGAGCCCTCCTCTACATCCCAAGGAAGAAGGGCATTAGTGTCTGGTCCTGAGGATGCCTATGCCCTGCAGCCCTGGCCCAAGCAAACACCATAGGAAGGAAGGAACCACGATCCTGGTGTAGGTTCAGACCTGAAGGCCTCACATCCCCAGGCTTCAAAGAGCCACCTTGTTCTTTGGCCTCTGTGATGGTGTCCCCCAGCACAGCTACCCCCAGGCCAGCCATGAGCCACACCCCTCTCAAGGCCGATATTGACACTGCCTGACGCCACCAGGCTGGGTAGTGAGGCTGGCGGCTCCCCGCGAAGTGAGTTCCACACATATTTCTGGGTTTCAGTCAGCCAGCTCCAGGCTCTGAGATCGGGAGCGAGCGGGTGGCAGGGCCAAAAAGACCAAGGCTTGGGCTGGGGCAGGCTTACAACAGGGCAGAGACCCTCAACCCAGTTCCTTTTTGTCTTTGACAGGAGCAGGAGGGAGAGGAAGAAGCACTGGCGGACCTTTGGGAAGCCCCTGGGGAGCTGAGTCTCATTTCCCATCCTCCTCCAGCCTGGTCCTCACAGCTGGAGCTGGACCGGGAGAGGAGAGAAAGGCCAGGGCTGGGAGCCCACCCCTTCCATCCCAACCTCAGAAGGTCCAGAAGTCTGGCCTCCAAGTTGCGTGTGACTCATCATCCATATCATTCCAAATCCCACCCACAGCTCTTACCCCAAGGCCAGGCAGTCCTCAGGCCTCTCCAGAGCCATCCTAACCTCCAGACCCAGGGAGCAGCTAAGGAACAAAACAACAAAAAAGCTCCCTGCAGGTCAGTGGTCCCTAGGGTGTGTATCTCCCTCACCATGAACAGCAAGACAGGGCAGAGACCTTTCATATCCTATAGACCTGGTCCTCAGAGACCATTTGATGAAGAAATAAATGAACAAACCTACAAATGACTGCCCCACAGAGTCCAGTCCCTGCTAGCACCAGGAAACCCACAGTCACTGAGACACCAACATCCTGAGCCTGTGTCTCCACTGTGCCTTGCCTGAAGTCACCCTGTTCCACCTGGGACTAGGGTTCTCACCAGTAATGACATCAGCGACAGGTTTCATCAGATTGTGATGATGGGACCTGGGAGGTGGCTCGGTGGGTGATGGAGCCTGGACACAAGTCCTGAATCTGATGCCATGTGGTAGGAGAGACCTGATACCTCATGACATATCTGCCCACTGCATCCTTAATAAATATAATAAATGTTAAGAATCTGGTGCTGGGTGCAGGCAGGCAGGACAGTGGGCAGTGTCAGGGGAAACTGCCTACCTCCCGACTTTTCTAAATGTGGGCAGGTCCCCCAACCTCCGCACCTCTGTGTCCTCTGCTCAGGTTCCAGGGGTCACACTAGTCTCTGTGACTTCGTGCACTTCAATTAATGCATTTACAGGGAATCAACTATGCCAACTGACAAAACCCACACTGAACTCTGCACAAGATGGGCCCTGTCACAGATCAGTCATGGATGGAGGAGGGACTGAGGGAGGCATACCCGCCCACTGCTGAAGGTTTGGCTGTTGTCAGACTTGGGGACATTCAGCTACGTGTCTACTGCCAGGTTCCAATGGACCGTTCCAAACCCATGGTCACAAAACAAAGCAGACACAAAAGTCATATATATATATATATATATATATATGAGAAACTGTCCAAGAACAAACTTAATAATAACTGAAAATAGTCAACCATAATGAGAAATGAATAAAAACAGAATGAGTAAAATAAACAAACAAAAATTAGATAAAAGGGTCAGTCAGCAAGATGGCTCAGCAGGTAAAGGGTGCTTGTGGCCAAGCCTGACGACCTAAGTTCAGTCCCTAAGACCCACAGCTTAGAAGGAGAGAACCAATTACAATGAGTTGTCTTCTGACCTCCACACAGGTACCACTCCCACCAAACACATACACAGAGACACGCAGAAAAGAAATAAACATACTTTAAAAAAAAGAAAAACAAAGAGATAAAGACTTGTATTGTGGAACTTAAATAGAACGGAGGAGATGGATAAAAGAGTGAATAGAATCATGGTAGATGGTGACAAGAAGCAAACAAAAGGCATACCTCAGCATGGAACATATGGTTATATGTGAGAAGCCCTGGGTTCAAGTCTCAGTGCTGAAGGGATGGGGGTGATGTGAAGATGGGGGAAGGGCGCAGGGGGGCAGAGTAGGGGGATGGGCTAGGCAGAATTATAAGGACCTGAAGGAGAGGAGGCCTGTGGTTTGGAGACAAGTGTCCCAAGCTGAGGGAACAGCAGACACAAAGGTCCTGAGGTAGGAGTATATTTGGCATCTTCCTTCAAGAAACTTAGCCAGGCACAGTGACTGAAGCCTGTAACCCCAGCACTCACTCAGCCTGGGAAGGCCGCAGGGTCAGGAGTTCAACGTCATCCTCCACACAGTCACTGAGGCAAGCAAGCCCAGGATGTGTGTGACTGTCTAAAACATACCAAAGATGATATATAAACAAATATTAAGGATGAGAGAAGGTAAGGGGGGGGGGGGGACAAAATGACCAGAAATACAATCACATATGAATTGTCAAAAATGTTTAGATGTTTTCAAAAAGGAAAAAAAAAAAAAAAAAAAAAAACTAGGAAGGAAAAAACCAAAACAAACCAGAAACCAGTTAGTAAAGCACAAGGCAGGAGAGTGGCCAGTAGAGTCCCAGAGGGACTGGGGTCCTGGAGAAGTTGGGGTGGGGCTGTAGTTCGCAGTAAGGAGGGGAGGCGGTGAGCAAGAGCAATATGAGGATTTGCTGAGAAACATTGTCAGTCAGTGGCCGCTGAATACATAAGACCCATCTACAGCACATCGCCACTACCTGGCCTGCACCCCAAGATCTTCCTACCCCTGTGCTGTCTTCCAAATCCCGAACCTACTCTTGCTTTAAGCATCTTTTAAGAAATCGTCTCCCAGACAGGGACTGAAGCCCACAGATCCTAACTTGCCTGTGCTCATCGAGAAAGCAGGCCCGGGCCAAGCCAGACAAAGCCCAGACGACTCCACAGACACTCAGGGCTCAGCTTAGAGATGGGGGGTGGCGGGAACCACTCTGCCCAGACTCTGATGATGGCCCTGCCACCTAATGCACACACTCCCTCAAGCTCTGCCCTTCTCCTTAGTCTGGACCGAAGTGGGTAACTGCTGGGGGACAGGGTAGCCGGCTGTATGGAGGGAAGGGCTGAGGTCACTCCAGGAAGGAGAAACTCCTCAGCTCCCACCAGCAGCCTTCCCTGCAAAGAAATCTAAGGGAGGCAGGAAGCAGGTATTTCAGCCACTTCCCCCCTCAGCCTGGAAAACACTGTCATTATCCCCGGCTATCCCTCAAGACTCCTATCAGCAGTGGGGCTGGTCTCAAGAAAGGAAAGGCTAAGACTGCAGTTGGAAGGAAAGGGTCAACAGGCCAGGGCAGGCCCTGAGTCAGCCAGACTTGGTCCCATCCTATCCCCAGAACAGAAATTACTCCCCCACATAATCACAGACCACTGCCCTTGCTTTCACCAAGCCTTAGAAGCCTCGGCCTGGTGTAAGCTGCCCTCCCCCACCTGATTCTGCCTAGAATCAAACTGAAGGGCTGAGGACAGCAAGGGCAGTGGGGCAAGGCTTGCTGGGACACGGGCTAGAAAATGGGTCTTCCTGAAACTCCACCCATTTCACAGATGCGAACCTCAGGCTGAAAAAGCTAGGACTCAAACTGGGTCCGTAAGACCCTTAAGGCTAAGTTCTTTGCGGGAGGGGTCCCAACTCCGAGCTTGGGTGGGTCAGCAGTGACTTCCACGTGATTGTTGTACAGTATCTACGATCCTGATCCTATAGCTTCAGGGCTGCCTGCTGTCTCTCCTCTGAATCACAGCCCACCAGTCTGAGTCCTAGAAGGCACTGAAGGGTGTGTCCCAACTCACCCAAACTGCCTCAGCCCTACCATGGGCCAGCACACAATAGCTGTACGGAAGTATCTTCCCAATGAATGAGCCTGGGGGACTCCCATGGCTGTCACGGAACGCTGTTCAATTAAGATTTGGTGAATGAAAAAGTGAACGGGGCAGTGGTGGCAGTCAGGGAATTTCTGTAGAATTCCTCGGGCCCTCAGCAAACAGTTCCACCCACCACTCCTGCCATTGTGCTGCTGCCCATACAAGAGGGAGCCCTTCAGCAGGGGGCAGAGCTGAGGGGAGGTCAGGAATAGATAGCATCCCAGGCCTAGGTCATTGCCTTGAGGAAGGAAAAGTCAGTCTTAGGAGTTACAAGTTCGGGCTGAATAGCAACTGCAGTGCCCTGCAGTAGTGTTGGAGTGAGTGAGAGACCAGACAGAAGGTTAAGGGAGAAGGCCGCTCAGTGGAGGGGTGGGGGGAGGAAGAGGTCCTGTGTGGGTGCGGCAGAAGCAGTGAGGGGTCAGGCCTGGTGGGCGGTTAAGGAGTGACTCAAGAGGGCAGAGGTGAGAGAGAGCCAGCCAGGCAAGGACAGAGAATCAGTCACTGGGTAAACACTGGCCCAGTTGGAAAAGTCACCCTCTCGGCTCCAAGAACAGGGAACAGGGATGAAGACTGTCTAGGAGCACCTGGGCTCTGTGGCTCACCACAGCAGGCCCAGATGGACCCCACCCTCATCTTCCACCCTCCGCCGGTCCACCAACTCCACCCAGCCCTCTTTAAGGTCACTCAGGTCCTCTGGGCCTCTCCTGCCAAGTGCCTTCTAGGTCTTAGGATTCCTGACTCAAGAGTTCCCTTCTCCTCCTTGTGGCCCCTTGTGAGCTCAGAATAAGGGCAGAAGTGTAGGAACGCACAGCATCCCACATCGGAGATGTAGGAAGAATGCTGGGGAGATTCAGCTGCTCTTGGGCCCACTCATAATAAGCCCTACACCCAGCACTCATTCCATCCAGGCCCATTCTGCCCTGAGGCTTCCCATTCCGAGTTCCCTTTACCCACGTGGGACTACCTCCCAGAGGTTAAGTAACTCTCTGCAGGTCTCACGGAGACTCAGTGCAAAGCAGTGATTGATTTAGCTTATGGCTTAGAAGACTCCAGGGTCCAGGGGTGCTCCACACAAGGCTCAGTTTTGTTCCAAGTTTTTACTTTTGACTGCCTGATTATAATCTCCCCCCAGAGGATAGCATGGTAAAGTTCCAGCGAAGACTGACAGGGTACCCATCACCGTGAAGTGCCCCTTCTGCCAAGTTGGCAGCAGAAAGGAGTACCCTTGTCCTGCCAAGTTCCCACCCTGCTAGAAGTTTCTCCGTCAGCCCCCCCACACGCCAGAACTGCAGGCCGGGCCATGCCCAGAGGCGACTTTGAGCCTGAACAACGTGGCCGGCGACCCTCCGATTTCCACGATTGCAGGAACGGCCCCCTGACTTCCACACGGGATCCCTGGGGCGTCCCCTAGGAAAGCCCCACGCTGCAGGGTGGCGCTGGCCAGTGCCAGCCCAGGGTCCTTCGCAGGCGCGGCCGTCCCGGGCCAGAGTCCCAGCCGAGCAGCCTCCGGTGTCCCCGCCAAGTTGGCGCGCGCCCCCTGCCCTCGGTCACGCACACTCACCGCTAGCAGCCGCGCGTGCAGCAGCAGCAGCCCCAGCAGCAGGGAGCCCACTGCCCGCTGCCCCATGGCCCGGCCTCGTTTGCTGGCTCGCTCGGCGCCGCCCGCAGCCACCAGCTCGCTGTCCTGCGGAGTCCTTCGGACTGCTCGCCTCTTTCCAACCCCCCCCAACCAACTCCCGTCTCCGCCCTCCCGTGCACGCCCCGCCCCCGAGTCTTCAGCTCCGCCCCCGAGGCGCCAAGTTCAGGAGTCCTAGTTCCCACCTCCAAATATTTAGCCACGCCCCACAAGACCAGGTTCCGCCCCCAAGGCAACCAGTCCTGACCATCTAGGCCACGCCCCACAAGACATGGCCCCGCCCCCTCAGCGTCGGCCCCCGCCTCTGGGCCGGGAGCTAGGCTCTTTAGAGGAGCGGCGCGGCCGACTGTGCCTTTGTCTGGGCCCCAGTCCCCCTCGATGTGGGATGAGGCCCAACCGGCTCCACGCCAGACGTGGCTTGGAGTGTGGGATAGGACTGAGACGCTACCTGGCAGGGCCTCGAGCCCTCCGCACATGCCGCTCCTTCACAGCACGTGCTCCACACGGAGTGCGCCACAGTTTCGAGAGGGGTCCCACATGCGTGCAGCTTTCAGAGTTTCACACTCAAAACGTTCAGTGTTGTGTCGTGAGTGCTCTTTGCAGAGCTTCTACTTCAGTTTAGTTTAACTTCGTTAAAAGTCAATTCTGTTGCTTCGGAAGGATGAGGTGTTGGACACACACACACACACACACACACACCCCGGGCAAATGCTCTCTAGCACTGAGCTACCCCCAGCTGTCACTAGCACAGCCTACATGCAGTGTAAGTCACTAACAGTCCTCACAAGTACTCTCAAGACTTCTCAGCCTCACAAGCAGTCAGCTGCTCACATCGACTTAATGTTCCTGTTTACAGTTTTGTTTACCTTTCTATGGACTCAAGTATCCCAACAAGCTATAAAGTGTCTTTTATTTTATTAAGTGTTTGTTTTCTGTACCTGTGCACGTTTATGTGTGTGTGCTTGCATACATGCCACAGTGCACATGTGGAGGTCAGAGGTGTTTTGGAAATGTAATGGCCTCCTAGCATGTGGGTTCAGGGATCCAACTCAGGTAGGTAACTGAGTTTTGCAGCAACTATCGCTACCCACTGAGTTCTCTCTCTAGTCCATATCACACACTAATCACACACCGGTTCCTCATACATTCTACACTAGGGCTTATTGTATAGTCTACATTTTTCTCACACATTCATCCTAGTGCTTGATACTGGACAAGATGGCGCTCCTACCCCTATACCGCAGATGGTCTGAATCACTCACAGACCCACTCTGATTCACATACATCAGTCCCAGAGACGTACCAATTCTCATACCCAGGTTCAGACACAGACAGGCTCTGCCAGAGCCTTGATCTCAGGTGTTCTTTGTAAGTCATTGGCATCCAGACAACCCTGCTGCATCCCATCGGCAGACACACAGGCCCGGAGCTGGGGACTGTCTCTACCACCTACCTGGGGCCCCCTTTTTGATTGAAAATTTCCAGGAAGCCCCAGGCTAATGGGTGGAGAGAAAAATAACTGGAGTGTGTGTGTGTGTGGCTTTGAGGAAAACCCTTTGAGTAATGATAGAGGGAGAAAAATACAAACCCAAGTTTCCATTGTTTCCTGTGAGTTGCTAGGTTCCAGAAAACTCCTAGCAGACTTTGCAGCCAGGAGTGAGGTGAGCTGTGGACAGAAGGAAATGCCCAGTTCACTGGACGGCGCCAGCCCTGTCCGGAAAGTATGTTCTCTGTGATAGGAGCCAGACACTTGGGGACCTGAGAAAACAGTGACATCCTGACCCTATTCCACAGAGACACCATCTCCAAAAGACTGGGCTCTTCTCTGCCCTGTGGGCATAACTATGGGGGACCAACTCACAGCATGAAGAGCAGAAAGTACATTCAAGTGGGCCTGCCAACGCTCTGGCCCCAGCCCAGGCTCCAAGCATAGTACCTAATAAGGCCTGCGTCTGCTCCTGGCAGGGGGATGGGACAGACAGAGAAGGCATGCCCAGTCGTGGCCCTTAGTGGTCCCTATTCTGCTAAAGGGGACAAAGGAGGACACAATCCTCCCTCATGATGTTCTCAGTGCAACAGAGAAGCCTGCCTCCACCATCTCGTTGTGAAGTCCAGAACAAATCCTTTCAGCCGCCACTGTCAGCCTCATTCAGAAAGCAAGGGTGACCCTGACCTTCATGAGACTGAAGGAAAACGATGGGAAAACGGCTCATCAGGTACGGATACCTGTCACCGAGCCTGAGAACGTGAGAGCAGACCTCCATCCCTGGGACCTACAAGGTAGAAAAGAACCGACCCCACAAAGTTGTCCTCTGACCTCCACACATGTACTGTGTATGCTTCAGTATGAGAACCCCCTACACACACACATACACACAGACACACAAACACATGCGTGTAAACAAATTTAATATGGGCTGTGAAGATGGCTCATCAATTAAGAACATTGTTAATATGGTGCTTTTTTTTTTGCAGGGAGCCTGGGTTTTGCTCCCGGCACCCATACTAGGCAGCTCACAACCACCCGTAACTCCAGATTTGGGGGATGTGATACCCCTGAGGGTGTTGTACTCCTGTGTACACCCCCACACATACACACAACTAAGGGTAAAATAAATATTTTTAAAGGAATTCAAAAGCTGAAGATGTAGTTCAATTGGTCGAATGCTTGCTCCCCAGCGCCGTATAAACAAGTGGTACTTTCCTAGAATCCCTGAACTTGGGAGGCTGAGACAGAAGGATTACCATAAATTCAAAACCAGCTTGAACAACATAAGACTTTGTCCCAAAAGAAAAAAAAGGGGGTCAGGGCAAGGATGAGAAGGAGGAGGCATGTAGCTAACACTGAATAGGAAGGAAGTAGTCACTCTCTTAATACTTTAACTTATAATATGTAGCTCATTCCGGCCTTGAACTCACAACCTCCCTGCCTTCTGAACTCTGGGATTACGGATGTGTGTAGCCGTGCTTGGCTCTGATATTATTTCTGTGTGCGCTCAACCTAATAAGGAAAAAGAAACAAGGCTTCCCTCTGAAAGCTTCAGCCTCCCCTTTGCCCATTGTGGGGGTCTTCATCTGACAGTGAAGCACAGCCACTACCCCAGGATCTCCAGCCAGATGTGGGGGGACATCCTGGCGCTACGTGGGAGGGAACTCCCTGTCTGATGAGGAAGGCTGACTTCACAGTTGGCAGCTAACCAGCCTGGTGGCAGGGTTTTTCCAAGGCCTTGCCTGTATGTGTGGAGGGGTCAGCATCCGTGACAAATCTCATGGCATGAGCTGCCTCAGTGTCCTTTCCTCGCCTCTGGCCCTTTTCAGACTCACAGATTTAGCTTCTTGCACGATTTGCTCATGGCTACAGGGTCGGAGGAACAAGCATGTCTTTGTAGATATTTGGGCATGATGAACCCGGCCCTATACTCCTTGCTTCCTGAAAAGGTTTGAGGAAAGAGATGGGGAGGCTGACTTGGAGGGAGACAGGCTGACACAGGGAAATAGGGCCTGTCCAGAACATTCCCCAGAGAAGCCCCACCCGCCTAGAGATCAGTCATCCACCTATTTATTCTGAGTCCTCTCCTTTCCACGGAGGGATCTGGCTGACTGGCTTATAGCATTTGGTCCTCAGTATCTTTAGTAAATGTTCTCAAGTTGTTCTGTCTGAGGCCAGGCTGTCTCCTTGTATGGCTTGCTGGGCTTTTTGGAGCCTCAGAGGTTTCTGTAACATCACTGTGTGTGCTCACGGCTTAGAACGTTTGTCAGAGTGTTTAGGACAGAAACAGCTCAAGCATCTCACCAAGGTTCTGTAGGGAAGCAGGAGGGACCGTGGGAGTTGAGAAGGCAGGTACCTTGGCTGCTGGAAGGGGAGCTGGGATCTTTTGGGACAATGGCTATAATTATGGCTTGCCCCTCCAGAATTGATAGGACCAGCTGCTTCTCCTGGTTTCCAACTGATTCCAAATATTTTCCCTGCCTCAGAGCCTCTTGCCCATCTCACATTTTCTTTCTTTTTCCTTTTGTTGTGGCCAATTCATTCAGGACTGCACTAGACAGTTGGGCAGGTAGTTCTCATCATAAACTCCCAAGTGAATGAATGAGTTTGGTAATGTGTCATGTGGGCTTGATCTTGCCCGAGGGGCTGTTTTTGGACACCATGAGTAAAGGCACTGTGTGGGCTAGCCGTGTGCTACATTCTTCAAATAATAAAAGCAGTTACTATTGGCCAAGGGTTTCCATTGCCTCTGTGGGAAAACAGGCAGAGACAGGCTACATCCTTGGCTTGGTGCAGAACCAGAAACTGATGCAAAAAACATTGGAGCTGGTGGAAGCACTGATGAGCTGACATCTTAGGAGGGAGTAAAAGTTCCCACAGGCAGGGAAGGGAAGGGCGCTGGCAAGATCTAGTCCTGCTCATCTTTGCAGTCTGTCCCTTCTTCCATGTTTTTGTCACCTGACATGCACCTACCTTGAGAGACACCATCCCCGGCTTCCCACAGAGGGCTTGCTCCCAGCTTTTCCACACCTCCATGCTTCTGTGTCTGAGCATCTGGATGACAGAGACAGTCTGGGAATGATTTGCTGTCGTGAGGCTTCGAGAATGCTGATGGCATGCTGTTCTTGTTGGGCCTTCTTTCCAATGACATTCCCTGTGAAGAACGCAGTGCCTGGACTGGAGCTGGCCCTGGGAGCCATTTTCATTCTCCTTTGGATTAAAGAAAAAGTTGCTTTGAGTCTGGCTTATGGCGAGTGTTCCTCTTTTTGTGTTGTTGGTTTTTTTGTTTTGTTTTGTTTTTTGTTTTTTGTTTTGTTTTCTTTTTGTTTTTCTGATTGTTTGTTTGTTTGTTTGTTTGGGACAGAATTTTTCTGTGCCACTCCTGGCTGTCCTGCAACTCGACTTGTAGACCAGGCTGGCCTCAAATTCAGAGATCTGCTTCCAAGTTCTGGGATTAAAGACGTGGGTGAACCACCACTCCTAGCCAAATGTCCTCTGCTTCAGTCTCTGGGATCGAACCCAGGCCCTCACACATGCTAAGCAAGTCCTCTGCTACTGAGCTATGTCCTTAGTCTTCCTTTTATTTTTGAACACAGGGTCTCACTAAGCTGCCCGAGCTGGCCTTGAACTTGTCTGTAACCCAGGCAAGTCTTGGAATTGCAATTCTCCTGCCTTAGATTCCAGAGTGGCAGCTATTGCGGTTTTACATCATTAGGCCAGGGTCTGGCTTATGTCTCAAGTAGAGATAAATCTTTTTCACTGTCCAGTCAGCTGTGAGTCTTTTCTGATCACTGACAAGGTCCTTAGAAGTAGACAGGTATGTTTTTTGTTTCTGTTTTTTTTGGGGGGGTGGGGGGTGGGGACGGGGGGCTTGTTTGTTTTGTTTTTATTTTTAGACAGTATGTCTCATAGTGTAGCCGTGGCTGGTCTAGGCCTCCCAAAGCAGACCAGGCTGGCCTCCAACTCACAGAGAACTATCTGCCTGCCTCTGCCACCTGAGTACTAGGCCGAGTCCTGCTCACTGTTTTGTTTCTGAGACAGGATCTTTGCTAGCACTGGCTGATCTCAGGCACTCTAAACCCTGCCTCCCTGGTGGAATTCTCTGCCCTATCCAGGCTGAGAACTCTTCTCAGAATGTGATTCCTCTAAACATGACTTTAGACTTGCTGACTGGCCTGCTCCTGCCTACACCCCCCACCTTTCCCCCCCCATCCCCAGGGTCTTCACACTACTGAACACTTTCTCATTGCAGCCCAGATGGTCCCTGAGGCTCCAGGCAGGGACCCCACACTGCAGCCTGTGGATCTCATACCCTCCCACTCAGATACCCCATGAGAGAGTTTTTGGGGCAAAGAAAACCTTTGAGGTATCTGTCCTTTTTTATTATTACATTTTTATTGTGGGGGGGTGTGGCGTGGCACACATGCTGTGGGCACATGTGTGGAGGTCAAAGGACAACTTTCAGGAGTCAGTTCTCTCCTTCCATCACATGGGCTCCAGAGACAGAACAGAACTCAGGTTGTCAGGTTTGGTGGCAGCCATCTCACCTACCTAGAAGGCCTGCATTCTTTCCCACACAGTGACTGGCTCCGGGGACTCTGACATGGGAAAGTGTTTACACAAGTCTTGAGTGAGTTGACCTATTTAATCTGTCTTTCCAAAAAAATTTAAAATAAAATAATAATAATAATAATAATAATAATAATAATAATAATAATAATGTCTTTCCTTGACGTGTGTGTGTGTGTGTGTGTGTGTGTGTGTGTGTATAGGCCCCACCTGTTTTTCTGGGGGAAACTTGTAACATCTCACAGGGCATGTGTTGCTTAGGACATGGTTTATGAATGCTACTCCAGAATCTGGCTGCTGAGCTGACCATAAAATGGTCTTTATCACTTCAATCTGGTCACTGCAGCTCCCATCCCCCAAACCACTTTAGTCAAGCTGAAATTCTTGGGGGCCCTATCCACCCCCTCACATTCCCACCCACAAGGCCCGGCATTAGCCTAGAAAGCTTCTATTGGGCCAAGAATTGGACTGCCACCAATGTCCTTGACCCTTCCCCTCCAGGCAGAGCAGGCAATTGTCCCTCACTGCGTGTGTGTTAGTGAGCTCCTTTGGTTCCTCGGCTTGCTTTTCTCACTTAACACCCTTTTCATAAACACAGTTCTACGTGTCAGTAAAGACCAAGGCTACTTAAAAATTAATCTGTGGATCGCTGCCAGCCCCCAAACTGTTTATTACCAGTCTGAGATAAGGAACTGTTGCTCTGAAGCATCATTCAACAGTAGCTCTGAGCATGCTCTCTTGCCCAGCTGACACCCCCCCCCCTTGCAATCCTTCCCAGTATTGGAAACAGCACAGAGATTGACATTGTGACAGGAGCCATCATCATCCATCCATCTTTCTCTCCTGTTGCTGTGGAGAGAACCCAGGGCCTTGTCTGGGTCTACTAGCATCCCTAGACTGGGGTGAGCCTCTAATGATGGATGGGAAGCATCGGCAATTTGTGAACCGGTGACTTCCGAGTGGCACTCTTGCTGCCTTCCGGTGATCTCGTCCCTTCTTTCTCACCCCTCCCTCTTGCAAAGGGTTCTGTCTATCAAAGGCTGGCTCCAAATTCACTGTGTAACTAAGCACGACCCTGAATTTCTGATCCTCTTGCCGCCACCTCCCAAGTACTAGAGTTACAGATCTGTGCCACTGTGTCTGTTTATTCAGCGCTGGAGGTCAAGCCTAGGGCTTTGCACCGGCCAGGCAAGCACTCTACCAACTGAGCTACATCCCCAGCCCATGTCTGTAAAAATCAATGACTTGATAGTATATATCGGGGATACCCTGTGGGTGTCTGTCGCTAACCCTCTCCTGTTGCTGGCTCTTTGTCCTGTCTGCAGGGCTTGGTTACTAAGCAAGCATCTTGGCAATGGCTTTTGTCCATCCACGTGTTTACTGCTTATAACTCCCTCTGTTTTTTTTTTTTTAAACCACAAATCTGAGGCCAGAGAGATGGGGAGACTTCTACAAAAACACAAGTGGCAGGAGAAGTAGACCCCCACCCTCAACATGGACCTCTTGACCCCTAGCCTCCTTGCTCCTTCCTCTGATCCGCATTGCCCATCCTACTGGGCAGACTTTCCGTCTCTTTCCTTCGGGATTGTATTTTACGAGGCTGTGAGCTCTCTGTACTGTTCTTGCGTGTTGTCTTTTGCAGCCTGAGAGAAATCCTTTTGGAATGTCCTGTGACTTCTCCCTCCAAGTTCCCGGCTTTGTTCAATTGTTCCCCAGAAATTCCTGCCGGGTTGGGGAAGGGGGCATGGGGGATGGGGGGGTGCTGTGCATGAGGCTGAGGAAGGAAAGTTGGCCAAAAGTATTGAGAGCAGGGCAGCCACAGCAGGGCCTTTTGTTGTCTCTGTTATTGTTACCTCTGTAAATCTCAACCCAGGAGGAGATGGGTGCAGTCTGGGATGCAGTGGAGTTCTAGTCCCAGGAAAAGCAGGGGAGAACACAGCGGAGCTGAGGATCTCATGAGGGATGGGTGGGCTGAGGCCTAGAGGGGGCCAGGAATAGAATGTGCATCTGGTACACACACTGGCAATAAAAAAAAAATGTATTTCAAGATGGACCGGTGGTAGCACATACCTTTAATCCCAGCATTCAGGAGGCAGAGGCAGGCAGATCTCTGAGTTTGTGGCCAGCCTGGTCTACAGAGTGAGTTTTAGGACAGCCAGGGCTACATAAGAGACCCTGTCTCCAAAATCGAAAAACAAACAAACAAAAACACCAAAACCCAAACCAAATCAACCCAAAATCCCCAACCTGTATTTGTTTTTCAGACCCCTGGAACTGTGATACCAAGTTATCTGTTCATAAAGGACAATCAATACTAAACATTTTTAAAAATATTTTTGAGGCTGGGTCTTGTGTAGTACAAGCTATTCTCAAGCTCCTTGTATTGGACCCCAGCCCTCTTGTCTGTGTCCTGAGTGCTAGGATTCCTGGCATATGCCACCATGCTGAGTTCTTTGAGGTGCTAAAGACTGAGCCCAGGACTGCACATATGCTAGGCAAGTCCTCTACTGACCGAGCAGTGTCTCCAGGTCCCATTGTAAACGGCTTTTAGTGAAGAAGAAAAAAAAAAAAAACAAAAAACAAAAAAAAAAAAACTCGGTATTATGTTCCTGTTCTAATCGTGTCAAATAGTGAGACCCTTGGAGATCACATCTAAGGTCAATGGTGGCTCCTGAGGAAATTGTCCTTTTATTTACTCCTTCTTGGGAAGCACCTGTTGCAGGCTTACCCTACCCTGTTTACATATCCTGACACTGGAGCACAGTGTGGTGTTACACACCTCTAAACCCAGCACATGGGAGACAGAGGTAAGAGGATCAAGACGAGTTTCAGACCAGCCTATTGAACATAGAGTTTGAGTCCAGCCAGGGATGCACAGTGAGACCTTGTCTCAAAGAGAAAAGAAAGTGTGGAGCAAGGGGAACATTGTTTTGGGGGAACAGCAATCCCTCCTCCAGTTAATTGCCCTTGATTTGTTCAATTCATTGTATTTTGGAGGCCAAGTTTTTCTCCCCATTTCTATCTATTCAGTAGGGCTAGCAGGTTGGCTCAGCAGAAGCAAGTCTCTGAGGCCTGGAGAGATGGCTCAGCAGTTAAGAGGACTGACTGTTCTTCCAGAGGTCCTGAGTTCAATTCCCTGCAACCACATGGTGGCCAGGTGGAAGCATTTACCACCAAGCCTGACAACCCGAGTTCAATCCCTGGGACACACTTGATAGAAGGAAAGACATCCTGGCATTTGTCTTCTCTCCTACATGTGCCATGGAACTTGTTCATGTGCACAAGCACACAGATAAATCATTGTGGAGTGAGGGGGGAGTGTGGTGGGACACAGAGCTGAGAGCTTGTTTCAAGCCTGGTAGCATGAATGTCCCATGAACAGTGGCACATTTCAGCAGGTATGAAAGACTTTCTTGACCACGCCCCAAGCCATGCTGAGACCAGCCCACTCTTCACCAGGGAGATAGCACAGCAGGCCACAGCATTGCTCAGCATGCTGTTTTCTGTTTCTATGGACCCTGCAGATGTGTAGTGTAAACTGTGCTCTTCGGGGAGCCTTCTGTGGCTTGAGGAGCAAGGAACCTTCTCAAATATGCTTAGTTTCTCTGAGCTTGTGAGTAACAGGCCCCTACATGATATAATCTAATCCCCAGCCAATAGGCAGACTTCATCTGAGCACCTACTATGTACAGAGTCCTATGATAATGTGTGGCACACATTGTGCACCCACTGTGCACATTTGCAGAACACCTACTTCTTTCACGAAGTAATCATGGAGATTAAGATGGTGGTGTACCCTCTCCAGAAGCAGTGCCCTCTGATGATGCCCAGCAGGCTTTGAAAGCCACTGAGTTCCAGGCACCGTATAGAAATCATTCACACCTGGTCCCTCTGTGCCACAGTGTCCCATTGCCATAAAATGTCTGTGGTGATTAAACAGCTATGCGCAGTCAGGTGTGTTGGCTCTGAGGGTGGCAGTGCCACTGTCATGGAGCACCTGTTGGCCAGAAGGTCATCTCCACCAGCGTTATAAAAAGGATTTACTGTGAGCCAGACTGGGCCAGGCACTGGTGATGTACAGGGGCCCTAGCCCTGTACTCCAGTTCAAGGAAACCGGACTATTCTGGAGGTGAACATTTCTAGGAAAGTCAGGGGGTAGAGAACGCTCATGCCTCAGAGCCAGATGAGTGGAGAACCGGGCCAGGATGGTAGCTTTGGGGAGCTGCACAGAGGGCTCCCAACCAGCTTTGTTTCTCACCCTAGAGCAGAATGGACTCTGACCAACTGTGTTCCTGTGACTGTCCATCTGGGGAATGGGAACTGATAGGTGTGGACTAAAACAGCATCTTATTCTGAGGAGGAGAAAAGAAGGAAGGGCAGAAAATTGAGATTTTTCTATGCAGAGCCCTGGACCAAAGGAGGGATCCAAAAAGGGAGTGAATTTGTGAACTCAGGGGACCAGGAGTTTGATGCCTCCGTCCTTCCTCCTGTCCTTGTGATCCCATGAGGGGGACACTTGGGCCTGTCACCTTCTCTGCTTGACCACAGGAAATTGCCAAACAGAGGCTTCAGCGGGTCACTGTTGCTTCTAAGGGCAAAAGAACGCTGGGAGCCTCAGGGTTCTGCCTTTTTTTTTTCAAGGGATCCTCTTCTAGACTCAGAGGTGCTATTGGTTTTCATGTTGCCAGGGAGACAAGGGAGTGTCGGTAATAAGGACCAGGTCTCAAGTTTACAGCCATGCAGAATTGGGCCCTAAGGTGGGCAAAGACTGATGGGAAGCCTAGCAAGGTGGGTGAGGATTGTGGGAACTAAAGTACTGTGTAAGTCACTCTTTGTTCTCAGTCTGGGACGAGAGCACATACTCAGAGACGAGTTCAGAGGTCCTTTGATCAGTAACGTTATACATCCAAACTTTAGATGGAGGAAACAGGTCTTCAAGCAGATGTGAGGCCTCAGCTATAATCTGGGGCTTCAGGGTTCCTTAGCCAACAGGACTGAGGGGCTGCTAGGTGCCGTATGGGGCTGATAGCCCTGAATTTAAATCAGCTGGGATCTGAGTCCTCGGTGGCTCAGGCAATATTTTCCCAGACATTCAAGGTAGTTGGGGGGCAGGTCCCCTCATTCTAACCCTGTCTAGCCTCACCCAGTCCAGATGGGCCAACCCAATGACCTCAGGGAACACCCCAGTGGGGCCACCCTCCCTCCTGTGAGAAAGTCTATTCAACACACCTAACACTGCCGTCACAAAGGTCTATGTGCAGAAGGTCAAATAATGCCTGATCCTGGCTCAGTGGCTGCACATCTGTTAGCCCAGAAGTGCAGAGTTCTGGGCCAGCATAGTCTACATATGAGACCCCATCTCAGAGGGAAAAATGATGCTAAGAACAGGGCCCACTGTGTAGTAACAGTTCTGCTAGAGATAAACCGGAGACGTCTGAGATCTGTGGGCTTCACACTCATCCTGCAAGTGGTTTTGTTCAGTCTACAGGGCGCTGTGTTAGTATTATACTTGTTTCAAACATGCAAAACTCAGGATCTGCTGAGATGGCTCAGCAGATAAAGGCACTTGCTGCTAAGCCTGAGGAACACACACAACACACACACACACACACACACACACACGAGTATGGTAGTACATATCTGTCATCCCAGCACCCTGGAGGTAGAAGCTAGAAGATCAGGAGTTCTGGGTCATCCTTGGCTACATAGAATTAGGGAAAGCCTGAGCTATATAAGACCCTTGTGCTGGCTAATTTGAGAAAAAATGCCTCCATTGGATGAGGCTGTGGGCAAACCTACAGGTCACTTTCTTAGTGATTGAAGTGGAGGGACCAGCCTCTTGTGGGTGGGGATGCTTCAGGCTGGTGGTCCTGGGTTCTATAAGCAAGCAGATTGAGCAAGCCATGGGGAACAAACCAGGAAAGGGCAGCCCTCCATGGCCTCTGCATCAGCTCCTGTCTCCACATTAGCCCTGAGTTCCTGTCTGGACTTCCTTCAGTGATGAGCAGCGCTGTGGAAGTGTAGGCCAAATAAACCCTTTCCTTCCTAACTTGCTTTGGTCATGGTGTTCCATCATAGCAATAGTTAGTAACCCTAACTACAACAACAACAACAACAGGATCGCTTGTGTCAGGAGTGCCAGCCTGGGCAACTGAGTTGAGACTCCACTTTGCAGAGGCAAAAAAGACCCCCCTGTTTTGTCTTATGATAATTTATTTTCCACACTGTGGCCATGTGCCCACTCGACAAAGCTGGCATCCATGTCACCACCAGCCCTCGGGCTTAGGGGTGGGCACAGGAGCATTCCATCCAGAGCGGATTGCTTCCCAGAACTTGGGCAGACGACCTAAGGAGAAGAACCCATTGCCAAACAGAGGGATCTCTGGCAGTTTTACCCCGGGCCTCTGAGGCATCTCGACGTTGAAAGTCTGGTGGTTAGGCCGTTGCTGGTAGCTCAAAGCAGTTGAACCTCCCAGGCACTGCAGGGTTTTGGTGTCCCTAGTGGAAGGGACCAAGCAATTGCTGGCTGGGGAGTGATTGGCAGTGGCGGTGCTAGTGCTGGGGGTGGAGTAGCTGCGGGGTGGGGGGCGTTCCGTTTGGTCCAGGTAGAGGGAGTTAGCAGCTCTTTCCAGGTAGGTGGCTGCCAGCTGAGGCAAGCTCAGCGCTTTGGGGTAGCTGCTGTTGTTGAAAACGTTGGTGGATCTGTCCAGGTAACTGATGCCTTTGATGAGTTGGTCCAGGAAGGTAGGGCTAGAGGGGCATGACGGCCGGTCTGTGCAGATCAGGCAGTGAGGGCTGCTACGATGACAAGTGGGCTTTTTGACCACCGGGCCTCTCATCAGGTGACTTGTCTCCACACACCTGGAGTTGTAGGGGCGGCCCATGCAGATTTTCCCCAATTGAAGTCCTGGGGAGGTGGAGTTGAAGGACTGCTCCAAGTGGCCGGAAGTGCTTGACTCGGAGCCGCTTGGAAGCCGGCTACGCAGGCCCTTGCCGTTGTTCATATTGGGGTACTGGGTCCAGCCTGGAGTTCGAGGAGGGAAGGACATGTTGTTGGGTTGGCTCAAGCGGTTGTAAGTGTTAGAACGGCTCACCTGGCGTCCAGACATCTTTCTGACTGGGTCAAGTTTCTGAGGTTTGACAGCGTTTGGTTGGTTACCTGCCAGAGAGAGAGTCCGATCAGCTCCAGTTCCTCGCCACCTCTCTGATCTTCTCTTCCTGGGTTTCCTCTACTTCCCTTCCCCTCTTCTTCCAAGCTCAGGACTTCTCCAGAAAGCACAAAAGAGGTGTGAGAGATGAGGAGAAAGGTAGGGCCATCAAAGTGACCAGGACCTGAGGAGGGCAGCAGGAAGAGGCATAGAGGGGCCTGGCCTATAGAAAACATGGTCCAGCCCCTTCTTTGAGCCCACATTTCTCAAATTCCAAAGCAGAGACCCCACAAAGGCCAAAATGGCAGAACCGCTAGTGTTGACTGAAATAGAGACAGGCCTTGGATGACACTAACAGCTAGCCCACAGTGGTGACTAGCGCACTTCCCCGCCCCTCCCCCACCCCCACCGCCCTCCAGACCAGTCCTCTGCACTCTGCACTTTGTCACCTCGTGTCCTACATGACTCATTTATTCTTGCTGCCACATAAGGAAGGAAGTATCCATCCGTTCCCAATTGACAGACGCCCCTACTCCCAGCACAAAAGACAGTTCAAAAGTGCCGCCTTAGCCGCATAGTGAGTTCAAAGCCATCCCAGGCTACGAGTCTCAAACCTTTCTGCCAAACTGTTTGGTTCTAATCTTCCCTAACAGGATGAGATTTCTTTCTCTGCCCCATTTGAACAGAGAGCAGTGGAGCTCTCACTCTTTCTGGTCCTGAAGTAGACATTTTACTCGAGACTAAACCTGGCCAGGCAAAGACAGGCTTCCTCCATTAAGCCCTGTCTTGTCCCTGGGTAATGAAGTCCCTGTAGTTTCTTCTTGCATCTCTTGGGTCTCCGATACTGGCCAGTCCACCTCTACTGGGAGTCTCCCCGACTACTACCAGCTCTGCCTGACTTCTGATATTTGTTCAGTACCAACAGAGTAGTGTCTGAGACCGCCCCACCCAAGAGACAGCTGCAAATCCCTCTCCCTGCCGTGGCCCCTCAGCTGCCCTTGTCTTTTGGGTCTAAAATGGGTGGAATGTCCTGGCCTCTTTCCTGTCTGGCCCAACCCCACTTCAACACTTACTCTAGAAAAACAAGAGACAACTCAGGGCTGCCCCAGCTCAAGCCCCCTTCCTTTCCGGGTCCCTGGGACCCCATTTGCCTGCCATGGGGCCAGCTCCTCTCTTACCCTTTCTCTTAGGAGGTAGATGACATAGACCTCCCTGGCTCTCCACTGGGGACACCCTCTATCTGCTGCTCCAGACTGCTGGCCATGTCATAGAATCATGGAATCCTAAGGCTGTGAAGGGCCTCCTGGGGTCATTCCGACCAGGCCCCAGCCTCGGAGGCAGGAACTACTAGCAACCTGCCAAGACAGATGGGCCCAATTTTTGAACCCAGACTAATGTGGCTAGGTTTTTTTGTTTGTTTGTTTGTTTGTTTGTTTTCAGTGTTCTTTGTCTTTCTTGTGTTGAATTGAAAGAAAGGTGCAGACACACCTGGCTACACATAACATCATTTATCCTTCCTGTGAGGCTTCCTTCAAGGGCTGTCCTTTGGGGAACCCATTCTAGGGGGCTGAGAGCAGGCAGCAGTTCTCCGTAGAGTACCTTCTGTGTGTCAGGCTTGGGATGGAGTGTGCAGTCTCCTCAGGAACAGGTCTCAGTGCTTTTTTCTGAATCTCATGGCTCCAACTGGGCCTAGGTCCCCAGGACTTGGCCAGTGAGCGAGTGCTGAACAGACGGCCCACATCCTCCCTGAGATCTCATAGTACTTCCCAGGAAGAGTCTCTCTCCACCCCATTTTTTCCTCTTGTTGAAAATACAGTTCGGTTCTGGGTGGATCAGTTAGGTTTCTGACTGACTGGTACCTGAGCCTGGCGAAGAGAGAGTCTGGTCAGCTCTGGCTCCCTCCCTCTCTCTAATCTTCTCTTCCTGGGTTTCCTTTGCTTCCCTTTCCCTCTTCTTCCAGGCTCAGGACCTCTCCAGAAAGTACAAAAGAAGGGTGAGAGATGAGGGGGAAGGGAGGCCCAGCAGAGTGTCCAAGACCTGATAAGACATGGTCTTTGCTTGTTCAGAACTTGGGATTTCAGCCCTAGCATCACAGAAAACAAAAAGGGCTGGGCTGGAGAGATGGCTCAGTGGTTAAGAGCACTGACTGCTCTTTCAGAGGACTTGAGTTCAACTCCCAGCAACCACATGGTGGCTCACAACCATCTGTAATGGGATCCAGTGCCCTTTTCTGGTGTATGAAGACAGCTACAGTGTACTCACATACATAAAATATATAAATCCTTTAAAAAAAAAAAACAAACAAAAAACAAAAAGGGGGAAGACGGAGGCACAGCTTGGTGGTACAGGGCTCCATGGGGACATACAAGACAAATTCAAATGCCAACACTGGAAAATCAATCTCTCTCATATAATGTGTGTGTACTGTGCATGTGTGTGTGTACATGTGCGTGTGTGTGTGTAGTATGTATGTAATATATATACTTTGTGTATATATATAATGTCTGTTAATATATATACTCTTACTCTATACATATACATACTATATATCCAATACTTATGTATATGAGTATATGTATATTATATGTATATAATATGTATATATACATATTATATGTATATCAGTGTGTATATATTGTATACTTTATGTGTTTATATGTAGTATATATAATACATACTTTGTATATTATGTAATATATACGCTATATGTGTATATATTGCATGTCTATTATATGTTATGTGTGAATAGTGTATATATAATATATACTCTATATATGTATAGAATGTGTGATATATATAATATATATATACTCTATATGTGTATTGTATATACTTCTTCCAGACTCCCAAGCTTACTGAAACTTAGAAGACAATGAGCTACCATGTCCTCTTTCTTTTTCATTTTTATTTCCTGTGTGTGCTTACATGTGGGTATGCACACGCACACGCCTTAGTGGAAATTTGGGGATAGCTAATGGGAGTCACTTCTCTTCTTTTGCCATGTGAGTGCTAGGAATTAATCTTGGGTTGTCTGGCTTGGAAAGCAAACACCATCTTCACAGAACTATCTTTCTGGTCCCCACATGTGTCCTGGCCAGCAGGGCATTAAACAGGGGTCTGGGGAGGTCACCTGAAAGGGGGGCTGCGGGGGGAACAGGCAAAGACGCAAAGAATGGTGATCTGTGTGTAGGTTGATCAAATCACAATTTTTACTTTTTCACATGGGTTATATACACAAAAAGGCAGGATGTGGGCAAGGGGATGACACAGGAGCGAAGATGTTCAGGGGTAGTACAGATATCTTCCAGAACAGAGTGTCAGTTGGGTGAAGATTCAGGGGACAGTTCACTATGACTCCACCTATGATTCACTTGTCCTTATCTAAGTTGGTACTATCCACCAAGGCTACCCAAGGTCTATGACTATCCACAAGACCTATGACTACTTGTTCCTATCCAGGCTGGTAAATTTCCACTAAAGCTGCTTGTTTACAATATCTTATAGCTATCTGTTTCAGTGTTTTTCCACAGAGACCCGAGACTTTGTGTTAGCAGGCTGACTTAGGCCTATGGCTGACTTTAGGCCTTCAGTGTACAAGCAAAGCTGCCTCTGACACACATGTTCTCCATTCAAATCCTCTAAGTAAACATTGTATCCAAAAAAAAAAACCATTGTATCCACATTTGGCACTTACGTCACACACATATACATTGCTATGCTCAGCAAGTTACAGATGACAGCGGCTTTTGTGCCCGATGGCTTCAGTGTGTGTCTCTTCCTGCTGAGGGGAGAAGACCGATACTTTCTAACCTCCTACAGGTTCCTGATCCAGGATATTGAACATTGACCTAGAGTCTCTATGAGACAGACAGTTCTATAGTGGACACCATCCTCAGAGCAGACACTACCATCTCAATCCAAGAAACCTTCACGATCATGCCTGTTGATGTTTCCTCACAGAAGGAAGGACAAGGGAGGGGCATCACACCCTCACCCAAGGTTTCAGCCACCCTGTCCTGTGCTCCTTCCAGCTGCATGTGATTCTGCCCCAGGGGTATGTGGACTTGGGTGAAACTACCATACACAAAACCAGAAGATTAACTAAACAGAGGACACCATACAGACAGCCGTGGGAGGTCGTCGCCGATGCTGGAGTGAGAATTTTCAGCGACGTGGCTTTTAGGGGGTTACCCACACTCCTGAAAGTCACCCCTCTTCTATAAAAGCCAGTCAACCATTTGGTTCATCAGTCTCACCTTGGATGGAGTTGCTTCTATTGCTTGGCCATTGGTACCCTATCTAGGGTGAATAATGTTCAAGTCTCCCCAGAAGACATTAACCTATTAATTTACCCAAAGTCGGATTTTACCAGTTGCCTCTCAAATGTTCATCCTGAATGCACTCCTTCAGTCTGTGTGTGTGTGTGTGTGTGTGTGTTTGTAGATGTTCATCTAGGCGTGCATGTCCGTGCATGTGTGTATGTGTTATTATGTGTGGATGCATGTTCATATGTGCGTGTGCATGTGTTTGGAAGCTGGAGGCTGATGGGTAGGTGTCTGGAGTTGTGCTCTATCACGTCTTCCCTTACATTTTTTTAGGGTGGGGCATCCCACTGAATCTGAAGCTTATCGGTTTGTTAAGGTTATGTGACCAGCAAACCCCAGAGATCCTCTCCACAGTGCTGGGATGCTGGAGAGCCAGACCTCAGTCCCTCATTCTTGCAAGGTCTTTACTGATAGAGACATCTTGCCAGACCCTCTTCCCCTTCCTTCATCGTCGATGGCTCTGACGGACACTAGTCATTGGCAGAATGTTCTCCAATTTGGGTCCAGCCTATGTTTCCTAATGACCAGATTGTGTATGGCAAGTCACTGTAGCCCAGTGTCCTGCGACACTGTTCAATTGTTGAGAACAAAGAACCTTCGTTCTGCCTCTGAGTGAGAGTCAGCTAAGCAGGGCACAGAGATGAGGGACCCACAGGCTCCCCACAGACAAAGAGCCGTGTGGAGATCTCAGTGAACAAGGCAAGTGGTGGCCACTCTCTTCTGAGGCTTGAGCCAGGGCTGGGTACAGCGCTGGGCTGGGGACCGGGAGGCCAGGCAGGCGGGCAGCCAGCTGAGGGCTGGGCCTCTGGGCTGTTTTTCCAAATGGTATCCAGGCACAGAGATCAGTGGCCATTTCTGGCCTGGGCACAGTAGCACTGGAAATAGCTGTAGGATTATTTCGGGAGGAATGTGCTGTTTCTCCATCTTCCCAGAAAGCCAGGCCATGTCCTAGGAACATCAGCAAAGTATCTCTATGGTGCCCCCACTCCATGGGACCTTTAGGCCAGCTGGTGACTCACAGAGACCTTCCGTCAGAGGGGGATAAGAAGAACTAAAATCCTCCTTTGCTGATGGAAGAGGGGTGGTTTTGAGATCCTAGCCCAGGTTGGACCCATTAGGGTTCAGCAACAGCACATAAGGACACTTTTTGCACTCTTTCTCAACCCACTCCCAAAGGTCGACACTTATGGAGTGCCTACTGTATGGAATAGGACCTGATATCATTTTTGCCAGCCCCTACACATCCACTCTCTTATTTTAATCTTCGCAGTACCCCTCTGAGGTAGGTATTTTGTTTTTCAGATGAGGTCACCAGCAGTTCAGAGAGGGAACAGGACTTGCCAATGCATGCCCAGCACGCCAGAATTTAGACTGTGCCTTCTGGGTTCAGAGAGGAGATTAGAGGCAGACTTGTGAAGGAGGAAGATGAAAGGGTCACTTTTTCATTCAGGAGACTTAAGGAAAGTGACCCTGTGAATGAATCAGCTTTGGGAGGGGAGGCAAAGTGGCCAGGAGCTGTAACTGTACTCCACTCTAGAGCCCTAGTCTCTGCTATCAGCCCTGCCCTACAGCCTCTCCCAGCTTAGTACCTCAGTACTAAGTACTTAGTACTCCTGGGACTCAGACTGCCCAGGGTGGATGAGACATCTCACCCTGCATGGTCTATAGCTACAGTCTTTTTACCCTTTGCCTCGTCTGGAACACCTCCAGTCTTGGCTTCTTAGCTCCAAGGCCAGACCAGCTACAATCTGTGGCCTTTCGATCACTCTTTTTTTTTTTTTTTTTTTTTTTTTTGGTTTTTCGAGACAGGGTTTCTCTGTGTAGTCCTGGCTGTCCTGGAACTCACTCTGTAGACCAGGCTGGCCTCAAACTCAGAAATCCGCCTGCCTCTGCCTCCCAAGTGCTGGGATTAAAGGCGTGCGCCACCACTGCCTGGCTCTTTCGATCACTCTTGCTTTTCCCACTCTCTCTCTTCTCACTTGACTCCTCTCCCTTGTCCTACCAATAACCCTACCTTTCCTGTTCCCTTCTAAACCTGAGAGGTCCCCCTTCTCTACACCTGCCCCTAGGTACAAATATTCCAGGCTATCTCATTCCTCTGGGGTCCCTCTGGATTCAGCCTGTCTCCTGAGAGAACTCCTGCTTCATCAGCACGTAGGCTGCACATTAACCCCTCACTTGCCATGTAGTTTCTCCTGTCCCTCCCCCTGCCCCTGAGGTCTGAGGTGAGGGGTGGGATGTCCTTTATGTCCCTTCACTTCGTGACTCTTGGAAACATCGTGTGCAAACAAGTTCAGCTCAGCAGCCACATGTGTGTGACAGAAGTCAGAGACAGCTAGAGGCACGAAAGTTTCGGTGCTTCCATCACGCCTGAAGGGCATCTGTGCCCAGCCTCCGATGACTGCCTGGCAGTGTGCCGCCCCTGAATCCCTACCTGGCATGAAGCCAGACTGCCCGCAGCACAATAAATCTCTCCTGGGCCAGGAATTCTGCTTTCCCCACTCCCCACGCTGCCTGCAGCCTTCTCCCCACCAGGGTGCATGAGTCATGCACCCCCACATCCCCAGCACCCGCAGGAAAAAGGCCTCTCTTTTGTACCTATTGCCAAAAACAGTGCTTCCCCGAGCCCACGTATGGCAGGTACAGGCCAGGACAGGTTCCAACTCAGGAGGTCTAGGACGGGTGGGGCTTGGCCAGGACCCCAGCCAACAACAGCTTCCTCCTGCCAAGCTGCTACAGGGCTTTGGAGGCGAAGCCACCAATCTGGGAGGTGTCTGGGAAATTCCCTCTAGGAGAAGATGATCACAAACGGATTTGTGTGCATGTTGCCCTGAGAGAGGTTAGTGCAGGACATAGAGCTAGGTGGTGCTGAGCTCTGGGACAGGTGGATGAGTGTCTAGAGTTCTCAGTCTTCTAGTCTGTAAAATGGGCAGGAGGGTAGCTAGTGAGCATGTCTAAATTGCTGTAATAGCAAATGTTTGCAAGACCTCCAGGCTCAGATCTGAAGCTTCCACCAACGCACCAGCTGCTGTAGTGATGGCCTGGCCTGGAGCTGGCCAGAGCCAGTTGTTCCACATTCTGGAATTTGGTAGGCTATTTTCTTTTGTTTGCTTGCTTGCTTCTTGCTTTTTCTCTTTCTTTTTCTTTTTGATAAGGTCTCAAAGTGTGGTCTCTGCCTGCTGAGAACCAGGATAACAGACCTGCACTGCCAGGCAGCAGGGTGTGGTAGGCCGTTGTTAAGCTTAGGTAGTCTAAAGCCAGGCACAAGGGGAACCTTCACCCCAGGAACTAGCATGTGTGACAAATTAAGACTTTCCTTTGAGATTCCGTTGCCAGCACAGCACTAGAACAGGGGACCCTGGCCAAATGATCGCCCTTTTGAACTTGTATTTCCTCAGCTAGGAAAACCACAGTAATAATTTTATAACAGACCCATGCATGCACGCGCACAAACATGAGTGTGCACACACACATACATGTCCACAAGCATACACACATGCACGCAAATGCACGCACGGACACACATACACAAACATCCTTGATCCTATGCTAAGTCTTATGCGTCAGCTCATTTCTTTCTCATTCCAACCTTTTGTTTTGTTTGGTTTGGTTTTTTTGTTTTTTGTTTGTTTGTTTTTGTTTTTTGAGACAGGGTTTCTCTGTGTATCCCTGGCTGTCCTGGAACTCACTCTGTAGACCAGGCTGACCTTGAACTCAGAAATCCGCCTGCCTCTGCCTCCCAAGTGCTGGGATTAAAGGCGTGTGCCACCACCGCCCGGCATCCAAACAGAATCATTCCAACCTTATAACTGGGAATGGAGTGTGTTCAATCTGCAGCTCACAGGCTTCATGAACCTCCATAGGGCTGTAAATGTGACCCAGCACAAGATCAGAAGTTTAAAACATTATGAGATTTGGTCTGCCTGCCTTCCTTTCATCTTTTCTTCCTCCCTTTCTCTTTCTTTCTTCCTTTCTCCTTCCTTATTTCCTTCCTTCCTTCCTTATTTCCTTCCATCCTTCCTTCCTTCCTTCCTTCCTTCCTTCCTTCCTTCCTTCTTTCCTTCCTTTTTTTAAAACTTTGATTATGGGGGCTGGAGAGATGGCTCAGTGGTTAAGAACACTGATTGTTCTTCCAGAGGTCCTAAGTTCAATTCCCAGCAACCACATGGTGGCTCACAACCATCTGTAATGGGATCTGATGCCCTCTTCTGGTGTGTTTCAAGACAGTGACAGTGTACTCATATACATAAAATAAATAATAAATAACTAAATAAAACCTTGATTATGCAGTTCTCAGACTTTGTAGATGGCTATGCAGTGCCACACGGTGTCAAAAGTCTGGGCACACTTGAATATTAACACTGAGGAGTCACTGAAAAACTGAAGGGCAGGCATGCAGTAACTGGCCTAAAGAAACCTGATGCAGCTCGGCCCTGTCTTAGGGTTTTACTGCTGTGGACAGTCACCACAACTAAGAAAAGTCTTATAAAGGACAACATTTAATTAGGGCTGTCTTACAGATTTAGAGTCCATTATCATCAAGGCAAGAACATGGCAGCATCCAGGCAGGCATGGTGGTACAGGAGGAGCTGAGAATTCTACATCTTCATCTGAAGGCTGCTAGCAGAATACTGGCTTCCAGGCAGCTAGGATGAGGGTCTTAAAGCCCAACCCCACAGTGACACACCTACTCCAACAGGGTCATACCTTCTAATCGTGCCACTCCCCGGCCCAAGCATATATAAACCATAACAAGCCCCTGGCCTCTCTCTACTCTCTCTACAATCCGATCCTTCTAGCTGTTCATGGTAACCATCAGCAACTCCAGTTCCAGCAGATCTGATGTCCTCTTCTGGCCTCTGTGGGTACTGCATGCACATGTATGATGCACAAGCATGTGTGTCAGCACAATACCAGCATACATAAAATAAATACTCTGAAGAAAATAGACATTTTTTATTTTAGTTCTTTGAGACCAGGTATCATGAGATTAAAAATGTTATTATTTATTTATAAATAATATTTATATTATTTATTTCATGTATGCATGTATATGTATGTATATGTGTGTGTGTGCATCTGTGTGTTGTGTGCATGTGTATGTGTGTAGGCATGTGCCTTCCACAGTACAGATGTGGAGGTCAGAGGATCACTTGAGTCAATTTCACTTTCTACCACATAGGCTCCGGGGATTAAAGTCAGGTCATCAGGTTTGCAGGGAAAGTACTTATACTTTCTGCGCCATCTCCCAGGCCCTGTTTGTTTTCTTATTTACTTTGAGACAAGGTCTCATAGATCCCAAGCTAGCTTTCAAATCAGTAGGCAACTAAGGGTGACCTTGAACTCCTGATTCTCCCACCTCTGACATGCTGGGATTAGAGGTGTGCATCACCACGCCCAGTTTTAAGGGAACCTGGGAATTGAACCTGGGACTTCAGATGTTAGGCAAGCACTTGACCCACTGAGCAGCATCTTTTCATCTCCCTCACAGCTTCAACTAAAGAAAGATGGAAGCCAGGTGCGGTGGTGTAGGGTCCCATCACCCTAGAAGGCAGAGGCAGATCTCTGTGAGACTGAAATCAGCCTGGTCTACAGAGTGGAGTGAGTTCAAAGACAGCCAGGGATTTGAAAGGAGACGCTGGCCATGAGCCGGGAGAGACAAGGCTGGCATCTGGCTTGTGTTGGGAGATGAGGCCCTAGTGCCCGGCAGAGGATGCACTGGGATGTGGATTCCCAAGGGGCTCGACGGTATTCTGTAACATTTCTGTATACGTGGGCTTCTTATGATACATTTGGGGAGGGAGAGAAACAGAGGAGAGAAAAAGGGAGAGAGAGAGAAAAGGAAGAGGAGAGGTTAGAAGGAAAGAAGGGAGGAAGTGTGGAAGGAAGGACGGACAGAAGGAAGGCAGGCAGGCAGTAGGAGGAGTCAAGACCTCTAGGTTGAGTTTGGGATTCCAGCTTCGGGCTTCTCTTATGCCTTGAGCCACCCTGTGACTTTCAGAAAGGCGCGTTCTGTGAGCCACACAGACATTTCTAGTGGCCGTTCCAGTGCTAATACTTTTTTGGCTGCTTTGCTGGTTTTCTGCTGCTGTATCAGAATGCCACAGGCTAGGTAATTTATAACCAACAGAGGTTTGCTTCTTACCGTTGAGGAGGCTATCGAAACCAAAGTTGAAAGGGCAGCATAGGTGAGGCCTTCTGAAGGCATTATTCCATGTTAGGGGGAGGTCCCTGTGGCCACAGATTTGAGGACAATCCCCTGTGGAGAGAGAGAGCCTTGTGACCTCATCCATTCCTGTCTTTTCTTTTCTTTCTTTCTTTCTTTCTTTCTTTCTTTTTTTTTTTTGGGGGGGGGATTCTCTGTGAACCTGGCTGCCCTGGAACTTGCTCTGTAGAGCAGGCTGGCCTGCCTTTGCCTCCTATGTGCTGGGACTAAAGGTAAGGCATGCCCCACCACCATCTGACAACCTCGTCCAATCCCAGTGAGCTCTCAGTGATCTGACCTCCAAACACCAACATGAATTTGGGGATTAAGTGTCCACCACATGATTCTTGGCTGCTGACATCTCCAACACAGGTTTTGCTTTCTTCGAGCCACACTCGCAGTGGTGTGTGTTAGACACTTATCTTCATCTGTCATCTTCCCACTGAGAGCCACTGAGGCCTTGGGAAGTACTCCTGTGTCCCCAGTGTCCAGTACAGATGTTAGCACATAAGAAAGACAGAATGAATGGCTGCCAAGCCGTGTCCTGGAATACGGCCACTTCCAATGGTCTCGGAGTCTGTTGAAGTTCCCTGTCAGAGAGGCTGGGATCTCAACTTGCTGGCTCCGAGGTTCCACTTCTTGAATCAGAAGCCTTGTCCAAGTCTGGCTCCATTGTCTCACCACTGGACATCCACCAGGAGAGTTCAGAGAACAGAGCTAAAAACAGGAAACCTGCCTCAACCTTGGCCTGGGCCTAAATTCCCAGGTCCCCTTAGCCCAGTTCAACAGAATTGGTACCCTCTTTACCCCTGTACGTCCGTCCCATCAACCACTCAACAAACACTAAATCATCCTGTTTGTCATGGAAAGCTGCTGGGTCAGGCTACCTGAGTTTGTTCTCATCTCTGATTCTTAAGTGGTGGGGGGGGGGGTTTCCTGCCAGTGGGGGGCTTCCCCTCATCTCCCCGAGCCTCATCCTGCTCCCTACTCAGGGTTGATGTGAGGTTCCAAACAGCAAAGGTCTCATTTTAATTCCCTTCCGGTTCCATTTTGAAGGACTCAAAACAAGTTCAGCTTCTAGATACAGTAGCTGCCTGCAGCCCTGGCCAGCCCCACCCCCTCCTTTCCTGGCTGGCATCATCTGGTCTTTGATTATCTTCTTATGCATATTTATCCCATTCCTACCCTTGCTATACAAGGCGCAGCACTGATTTGCATGTATGCAAATGTTCCTTGTATTTTGACATTTTCTGGATGCAATTCTGTAATTTGTTTTTCTGTTCTGTGGCATGTTTCTGGGAAGTGGCTGTGACCCTACAGGTGCCCTCTGGCTGAGCCAGTTGAAGTGTGTAGTGCTGTGCTCGCCATGGATACCCCAACCCAGCCTTCTGTCATATGTCAAGTGGCTTCCAGCCATGATTTGCACTTACTGTCATTGTTTGCTTTTTGAGACAGGGTCCATCAATTCCCTATGTAGCCAAGGATGACCTTTAACTTCCGATGTTCCTGCCTCCACTTCTCTCCCCCAAGTCACAGGTGTACACCACCATACCTAAGTCAATTAAACCCCCATGAGTAAATTGGGAGACTTTTTACCTCCCTCGAACACAGTACAGAAATCCTGTTGAAAATTCTTGGAGACGGCTGTGGCTCTTGGGCACCCCCTGCTGGTCACTTGGATATTACATAAGCGCTGGATAATCCCGGATGCCTGTCCCAAGGGAGGTGCTCCACTTTTGCAATGTCTACCCTCAAGTTCATCTTGGGGACATCTAAGAATGGGGCTCTTATAAAAAAAAATGCTTAGCACTTCAGCTAAAGGGCAGAGCAAAAAGCAAAAAGAAATACACTTGCTGACGGCCAAAGTGGCCTATGACTATAGTCCAGCACACAAGAGAGTGTAAGACCAGCCTGGGCTATGCAGTTATTAAATACTGAGACTCTGTCTCAAAACCAACCAACCAAAAAAACAATATAGCATTCTCCAGGGGTGTAAGCATGTGCAGGGCTGGTGGGTATCAACGTGTGGCTGTATTCTGGGACATCATGCCATACCTCTGTGTGCATGTTTGCTCTGTGGCTATTCACTGAATATACACTGAAGCTTCATGCGGTGGCTGTGACCTGGGACGCAGTCAAGCTTTTCCTTGGCTAGTCCAGGATCTGTCTTTCTGTAACACCCTGCTTCCTCATCCTCACTCTGTCTGCCCTTTACATTTTTGAATTATTTTTTGTATGTATACAGGTATTTTTCCTGCATGTATGTTCATGCACCACTTGCATGTGGTGAAGCCAGGGAAGGACTCGGAACCCCTGGAACTGGAGTTACAGCCCGTGAGCTGATGTGTTTGGGGGGGTGCTCTTAACCAGCGAGCCATTGCTCATCTGCGGGTAACTGTTTTGACCCTGACACCTGGAGCACCTGCTGAATCTTGTTTCCCCTATGATGATCTACCTGCTTCTCCTACAGCTGTTTTCCAATCAGCAGTTGTGGTCCATTTTGATTTTTTTCTTAACTTTATCTTTGTGTTTTCTTAATTTTTGTTTCGAGGTGGGTCTCATGTAGGACAAGCTGGCCTCAAACTGAATATGTAGCCAAGAGGAATATTGCTTCCAGGGCTGGAGAGATGGCTCAGTGGTTAAGAGCACTGGCTGCCCTTCCAGAAGACCTGGGTTCAATTCCCAGCCACCACATGGCAGCTCACAACTGTCTGTAACTCCAGTTCCAGGATATCTGATGGTCTCTTTCAGCCTGCATGGACAGCAGACATGCGTGTGGTGCACAGACATATGTCCACGCAAGACATGCACACATATAAAATAAAAACAATAATAAAATAATGATGCTTTGGGGGTGGAGAGATGTCTCGGGGGTCAAAAATGCTTGCTACTCTTGCAGTAACCTGGTGTTTGTCTCCCAGCATCCTGTGAGGTAGCTCACAATTGCCTGTAGCTCCAGCCCCCTTCTGGCCTCCACAGGCATCCTTGCATACACTCAACGCAGACAAATACACATAAAAATTTTTTTTAATCATTTAAAGTAAAAATGGCTGGGCAGTGGTGGTGCATGCCTTTAATCCTAGCACTTGGGAGGCAGAGGCAGGCAGATTTCTGAAACTGAGGCCAGCCTGGTCTACAGAGTGAGTTCCAGGACAGCCAGGGCTACACAGAGAAACTCTGTCTCGAAAAACAAAAACAAAAAATAAATAAATAAATAAAGTAAAAATGATTTCCCTAATCTTCCTGCCTCCATCTTCCAAACACCAGGACTTCCGGTGTGAGTCACAACATTGAGCAATGACGTTGCCACGACTATAGAGATTATTTCTCTTGCTGGCCCAGAGACCAGACATAGAAAGGCAAAGTGGCATCTTGTTATCCCTGACCTAGTTTCATTTTGTCCATTGCTGTGACAAAACACTCTGAGCAAGCTGGGCATGGCACACCGTCAACCCTGGCGCTCGGCAGGCAGAGGCACGCAGATGGATGATCTTGGTAAGTTTCTGGCCAACCTGGTCTATATGTTTCAGTCCAACCAGTGCTACAGAGTAAGACCCTGTCTTAGAAAACAAAAACAAACAAACACACAAACAAACACACAAACAAACACACAAACAAATCTACTCTGATCAAAAGCAACTTTGGGAAGGAAAGAATTTATTTCAGCTTACAGGTTAGTTTGTCACTGACACAAGCCAGGGCAGGAGCTCAAAGCAGAAACCATGGAGAAACACTGCTTACTAGGTTATGTTTATCTAGCCTTCTATTTTATTTTATTTTATTTTATTTTTATTTTCTCTATATGCGTGTTTAGCCTGAATGTAGTAAATATACTATGTGCATGAAGTGTTCTCAGAGGCCAGAAGGGGGCGTCAGATTCCCTGGAGCTGGAATGACAGGGGACTGTGAGCTGCCACTTGGGTGCTGGGAACAAAATCTGGATCCCCTGCAAGAGCAACAAGAACTTTTAATAGCTGAGCCATCCCTCCAGCTGACTTCTAACCCTTCAGCTAACTTGCTTATACAGCCCAGGACCGCCTGCCCAGGGAATAGAATCAGTCACAGTGAGCTCAACCCTTATTAATCTATGAACAATCCAAACAATCCCCCTCAGAGAGATGCCCGTAGGCCAATCTCATTTAGGAAATTGTAGCTCAGATGACAGCAGGCTGTGCCAAATCGACAATAAAGCTAACCAGGACAGTCCATAAGATTGGTCCTTTCTGAGCACTCTGGGTGAAGAAGAACCAGTGTCTGGTCCAACCCAGGCTGTGTCTGTATGTCTGTCTGCTTTGTCTTCATCACCTTATTGCCTCTAGTCAGGCCAGACCCCTGAGGCTGTGCAGGGACGCTGCTATGAAGTGAGGCTGCCATGCTGGCACCATCAGAGGGAAGATATTTGTTTCATGGTCTCATGCCTTCGGCGGTGACTGTGAACTCACTGTGTCGCTGAGGCAAACCTCAGATCTGACCCTCCTGCCTTTGTCTCCCAAATTCTTGGATTACAGATATGCAACCACGCTTATCTGTGTCTCTCTTGAAATGTGTGTGCGTGTGCGAGCGCGCGCGCGCGTGTGTGTGTGTGTGTGTGTGTGTGTGTGTGTGTGTGTGTGTGTGTGAATGTGTATGCCGTGGCAGATGTGTGAAAATCAATGGGTAACTTTGTGGAGTTGGTTCTTTTCATCCACTTTTATGTCATGTGCTAAGTTTTGCTTTGTCATTGTTTGTTTTTCCAAGACAAGGTTTCTCTGTGTGGCCTTGATTCTCCTGGAACTCACTCTGGTCTTGAATTCAGAGATCTGACAGCCTCTGCCTCTCTAGTACTGGGATTAAAGGTGTGTGCCACCGTCACTTTTTTTTTTTTTTTTTTTTTTTTAAGTCAACACAGGCCACCAACATCATTACGGAAGAGGAACTCACGTTTGAGAAAGTGAGTCTATAAGACTGGACAGTAGGCAAGTCTGAGGGATATTGTCAATGTGGAGAAACCAACTTTTAGGGACGAAGCCACCCCTGGTCTGGTGGTCTTGGAAGGTATAAAAAAACAAGCTGAGAAAGCCATAAGGAGCATTCCTCCTCTTTCCAGGCTTCTGCTTCAGTGCAGGCCTCCAGGCTCTTGCCCTGAGTTCCTGCCATTACTTGGATGGTGGACTATAAGTTGCAAGATGAAAGAAACAAAGTGTTCCCTTCCCTAGTTGCTCTGTGGTCGTGTGGTTTTATCAAGCAAGAGAAAGCTAACTATGTCAGGTACGTTTCAGGGATCACCTCGGGGTGCCAGACTTTACTTGTTAGACCAGCTCACTGGCCCTCTGTCTCATTTTCTATTCTGAATCTCATCTCATTTTCTATTTCGGATGCCTGCTTCATTTGCTCAAACCTGCATCGAGCCTTGGAGGGAACAAATGTCAGCCCTGAGGGGGTTTCTAGGAAGGCTTCATCCAAGGAGGCACAGGTTGGGAAAATACACAAAGTGCAGTGAAGAAGCTTCCTGGGCTCACAACAGCGGCGAGCCTATAACATTCTAGGCCTGAAGGGGCAGAGGGAGGGGGAAATGTGTGGAGTAAGAGGTGACCTAGAAAGAAGGTTGTAGGTGGAGCCGGGGGCCTTCAGAGAGAAGCTGGGTGAGCCACAGGGGTTTGAGGAGCATCACCCTCTCACCTGTGAGGCTGTCTCCCTTCTCATAGCACCACCCAGGTGACCAGGAACACCCTGGAATCATGACCCTGGCGAGCTTCTGTGGAGTGTGCACGTGGCTGAGAGAACATGAGGACTGACCTCTACCTCCACCCTACTCCTGCCAGGCCTCCAAGAGGCATGGCACCCGCTGTGGAAAAAGGCTGCCTGCACGCATTGTCTAATGCCTTCTGGTTCCCACTGAGGCAAGGCCTTCCTTGGGACGAGGGCCACCTGTGCAGGTCCCAGGTCTAGAAGCCACAGATGGGTGCTTGCTTAATCTTAAGTGTCCTTAAATACACACACACACACACACACACACACACACACACACACACCAAGCTGGCTGCCAATCTGGGAAGGGCTGGGCTGGTAGCTGGGGAACTAAGAGCAACCAAGTACCAGCAGGTTCCAGGCATAAACCTCCCAGATGTGTGACTCATAGTGAACACAGCACAGGAAACTCTGAGAAGTCCTGAAGGAAAAAGTCATTTGAATTTTGTCTTTTTTCCCAATCCCACTGGGACTTTCTTTTCCTTCTCTCTCTCTCTCTCTCTCTCTCTCTCTCTCTCTCTCTCTCTCTTCTCTTCCTCTCTCCTCTCTTTTCTTTCTTTCTTTCTCTCTTTCTTTCTTTCTTTCTTTCTCTCTCTCTTTCTTTCTTTCTTTCTCTCTCTCTGTCTTTCTTTCTTTCTTTCTTTCTTTCTTTCTTTCTTTCTTTCTTTCTTTCTTTCACTATATAGCTTTGACTGAGTTGTTACTCATTCTGTAGACCAGGCTGGCTTTGATCTCACAGATCTGCCTGCCTCTGCCTCCCCAGTGCTGTGATTAGAAATGTATTCCACCCTTTTCAGACCATTAGAAATGTCAAAAGCAAATTTTTGTTTTAACAGATGCACTTTCAAAAGTTATGCAGTGGGTGGGTATGGGTGAGTGCGTGTACTGCACAACACTCTTGAGGAGGTCTGAGGACAGCTCTTGGGAGTTGTTTCTTTCCTTCCACCACGCAGGTGCTAGGGATTGAACTCAGTCATCAGGTTTGGCAGCAATCGCCTTTATCTACTGAGCCATCTAGACAGCCCCTGTGGTGGTTTGAATATGAACAGCCCTCATAGGCTTATATATTTGAATGCATGGTCAACAGGAAATAGAATGGTTTGGTAGAATTAGAGGGGTTAGGAGGTGCGACCTTGCTGGAGGAAGTGTATTTCTGGGGGTGGGCACTGATGTTTCAAAAGCCAGGTCAGTAGGTACAGTCTCCCTGCTATCTCTGCCTGTGGATCAGGATCCTGTTCTCAGCCTTGTCTCCAGCATCGTGTCTGCCTGAGTGCTGCCGGTGCTCCTCGATGTGATAATAATGGACTACGCTTCTGAAACTGAAAACAAGCCCTCAATTAAATACTTTCTCTTGTACGAGTGGCCGTGGTCATGTGTTTCTTCACAGCGATAACTAACATAGACACCCCATCACAGGGCAAGGTTCCTCAAACCCAGAGCTTGCTGATGTGGCATGTCTGACTTGTCAGCCTGTCTTGGGATCCCCTGGCTTGCTTTGAAGGCTGAAATTACAGGTGGGACATAACACCCACTCAGCATTTATATGGGTGTCGGGGATGTGAACTTGGGTCCTCATACTCTGCAGCATATACTGTAACTACTGCACCATCTTCCCCCACCTTTTTTGTCCCCTGAGACAGGGTCTCTCTGGGTAACCCTGGTTCGACCCAAACTTGAAGCACTTTTCCTGCCTCAGCCTCCCAAGGGATACGATTACAGACATTGCCACCACCGAATCCAGCTTGGTTTTGTTTTGTTTTGAGGCAGGGTTTCACAGTGTAGCCCGGGCTTGCCTGAAATTTGATACATAGATCAGGCTTGCTCCACACTTACCCGTTTTTTGCCTCTTGGATGGCTTTGACTTTTTTTTAAATTGAGTGTTCTGAGAGCTGAGATCCCGATATAAACAAAGTAGGCGAGAGTGTCCCCCCTCAGTCTCGGTTTTGTGGTCGGGCTTATCACAGAATATCTCTTCCAATCTCCAGTGCCCTTGCTTCGGGATGCCACCATCCACACAGTGATCCAGAACTTTGCTGGGTCACCACAGGACTTCCACGTGTTCCTCTGAACAGCAGGGTCAAGGGCAGGTTCCGAGGAGGGCAAGGAGATATCAAAGGTCCTTTAGCTTTGTTGATTCATTGTCCCTTCTCTGGAAAATATTGTTGAACACTGTGTGTGTGCCAGGTTCTGTGCTAGGCATGGAGAGTCTGAAGAGGAATATGAGAGAGTTCCTTCCTACTGAATGAGAATTAGAAGCAAAGTGTTACCCCACCCCCAGCCTCACCACCGGATTCCTTGATTTTCCTTCCAGACTTACTTTTTTAAAAAAAAATTTTTAAAAATTTTTTAAAAATAAATTTAAAGGTTGGAACTTTCTATGTGGCCAAGGATGACCTTGAACTCCTGATCTTTGTGATTCCAGCTCCTCAGTGCTGGGGCTACAGACCCAAACCACCATGTGATGCCGGGGATTGAACCTGGTCTTCATGTTGGTTAGGAAAGCATATAACTAGACAAGCGTTCTAATTAAATTATGTCTTCAGTTCTCTCCTCTTCTCACCCCACCGCCCCAACACAGGTCTCATACTGTAGCTTAGGCTAGCCTAAAACTCACTATGTTTTAATGCTAAGCAATCCTCAAACTTGTGGCAATCCTTCTGCCTCAAGATCCCAAGTGCTGGATTCACAAACCTGGCAGCCCTAAATCCTGGTTCTAAAGGAGCTATTTGACGGGTCCCCCCCCCCATTTATTTATTTATTTATTTATTTAATGCACTCTGCTGCTGATACACCAGAATAGGGCATCGGATCCCATTACAGATGGTTGTGAGCCACCAAGTGGTTGCTGGAAATTGAACTCGGGACCTCTGGAAGAGCAGTCAGTGCTCTTAAACTGCTGAGCCATCTCTCCAGCCCCCAAATTCTGGCTCTTAATATACTCTCCTCCACCTAGTCTGCCAATCCCACTCAAGTGATCGCCGTCTGTATGTAGGTGAGGTCGAGTGAAATATAAGGCTACAGCCTGGGATTGGACAATGAAAAAGGAAGGCAGGTGTACTGGCTGGTTTGTGTCAACTTGACACAAGCTGGAGTTATAACAGAGAAAGGAGCTTCAGTTGAGGAAATGCCTCCATAAGATCCAGCTGTAAGGCATTTTCTCAATTAGCGATCAAGAGGGGAAGGCCTCTTGTCAGTGGTGCCATCCCTGGGCTGGTAGTCTTGGGTTCTATAAGAAAGCTGAGCAAGCCGAGGGAAACAAGCCAGTAAGTAACATCCCTCCATGGCCTCTGTCTGCATCAGCTCCTGCTTCCTGACCTGCTTGAGTTAAGTCCTGACTTCCTTTGGTGACGAACAACAACGTGGAAGTGTGAGCTGAATAAACCGTTTCCTCCCCAACTTGCTTCTTGGTCATGTTTGTGCAAGAAAAGAGACCCTGACTAAGACAGCAGGGCTAAGAGTTTCAGAGAGGGGACAGGGGACAGAGAGGGAGAAAGATGGAGGAAGAAGACGAACCGGATCCATGTGGTTTGAAGTAGCCACAGGTAGCTATGAATATCATAGAAGAGCAATAGAGTGATATAGGGCAATTTGTCCAGTCTAGAAGTGCAGTGCTGTGGTAAATCTCCAACCCAAAGAAGCCTGGTCAAAGAAAACACAATTCAATAATTATGAATACAAGCCGCACGCCTAGATTGAGCAGATTCACCACTACACTACTCTATTCCGAATCTATGGGATCCCTCATAACTTGTGGGTTTTCCAGGTCACGTGCTTCCTCTTCTTCTTCCTCTTCCTCCTCTCCCTCTTCCTCCTTCTCCTCCTTATTCCCCGCCCCTCCCCCAAACTTTTCAGCTCCACCTCCCCTTCTATTACCCAACCACAGGCTCTAGCCTTTATTTTACAAATTAAGGTGGGCAGAAGTCTGCAGCTCTGCCCTGGAAAGAGGAATTAGCATCAAAAATACAAGACCCGGGGCTATCCACGCAGTGCAGCTTGTGTTTATATCGGTTTTCTTTGAGTTCTTTGTGTGGGCATTTTGGGGGTTGAGAATTTACTGATATAAATCTGACTGATAAATTACAAGCCTCTAGAGTTTTGATTTTTCTGGGCTATGGGGATTTGTGACTGCTAACCACAGGAGGCAGAAGGCTGAGAAGAAATGAGAGTGGTTTGGAGGCAAAGGAACCACGAAGGCAAGCAAACTACTCGGGGTGGGTGGGGGGGAACAGCTTGCAGCTCCCTATAGGGGAAGAGGAGACTATGTCACTGGAGCATAGCTGGCATTAGCATGGATTGTTTTTTAATGATTACACGCACCATACACCTTTAATCCCAGCACTCAGGAGGCAGAGGCAGGCAGATTTCTGAGTTCGAGGCCAGCCTGGTCTACAGAGTGAGTTCCAGGACAGCCAGAGTTATATAGAGGAAACCCTGCCTCAAAAGCAATAACAACAACAACAACAACACAAAGAGATGGCTCACTTTATTTCAGCCTGAAGCCTGGAATGGATGGCACCTCTCCATTCTCCTTAAGCAGTTCCCTCTTCAGGGTAATCACAAGGATTCCAGCGGCCACTACACCAGGACCCACCAAGGTTGTTCAGTAGTACAGCTAACAGTATCTTTCCCCAGGCTTTGAGAAGGATACCCACTTGGCTCAAGTGGTCATGAACAGTTGACCTCAGAGAAGCCATTTCTGGAAACTCCCTGTCTCTGGAGTCGCATGCCCTGAGCAACAGGCTCAAGGCCCTATGGATAAAGGCTGGGGAGCCCTCTGTGTTAAGTTGGGGGCCTCCTGTGGGTTCAGCTCTTCCTGTGTCCTTGAACTGGCTTCGGTCTGGCTAGGAACATGTGCAGATGTGCAGACCTTGATCAAGTTCTAGCTTTTCCCTGTGCTGCTTTTTCCCATCTGTCAGGTAGCTGGGTCGAACACAGAGATCTATTTCCAGCCCCTGTGCCTTAGGACCTGCCCCTTTCTGCTTCACTCTCTTCCGGGCTCTCCCCACCTCTTCCCCAGTAGGGAATGGCTGTGAGCATCCAAGCTGAGCAAATATGTCCAGGCCTACAGGAAGCAGGGAGGGAGGGCACAGCTATATTTATCCTAGTTTGAAGGATTTTCACAGCTGTTTCTCTTGTGTGCTCAGGCTACTGGAGCGGTCTAGGCATCCTTGTGGGCCTGATAGAGGGGGAGGCGCTTAAACCTTAAACAAAGCCCTCCCGGCCATTTGGGACACCTTCTACCATCAAGGGACCACTTAGAGCAGCTAAGGGTTGCCCTCCCTTGGCTTCTTTTGTAAGAGTCAGAGGAAGGCTTATACAAGCCATACTGAGCCTGAACACATGCTCAGGAAAAGTCAGCAGTACTTAGCTCGGGGGAAGGGAACAGGGGTGACATGGGGAAAGGGGACAAGGAGGGTATAGGAGGGTATGTCTACTTGCCTTGTTCACATAGAATACTGGCCCTAAACTGGACAGTGATGGTATATGCCTTTAGTCTCAGCAGTCAGGAGTTAGAGGTAGGCAGATTTCTGAGTTTGAGGCCAGCCTTTTCTACCAAGGCTAAAGACCTAAAGAAATGATGTCTCAAAGGGGGATAGAGGAGCTGGAGAGATGGCTCAGTGGTTAAGAGCACTGACTGCTCTTCCAGAGGTCCTGAGTTCAATTCCCAGCAACCACATGGTGGCTCACAACCATCTGTAATGGGATCCGATGCCCTCTTCTGGTGTGCCTGAAGACATGACAGTGTACTGGTATACATAAAATAAATAAATAAATCTAAGAAATAAAATAAAAAGAAAGAAGCATGCTGGCCTGTGCCCTGAGCTAGTGTGTGGCTTGATGGTGCAGCTTCACACGCATGAGACCTTGGATTCTATTCCCACCAATAGGGGTGGGGTGGGCAAGAAAAGTTGCTGAAGAGGTTACATAAAGAAGGCACAGTGCGACCAGCACGCACAAGGCAGAGAACAGGGGTCTAAACCAGCCAAATCACAAGCTCTGGGTTCAGCAAGAGACCTTGCCTCTGCAGATAAAGCAGAGTGCTCGAGAAAGATGTCTGGCATCAATCTCTCCATGCTCCTTTATTTAAAGCTTTTGGTTGCATTTTTGTTTCATGTGCATGTGCCTGTGCGCGCACGCACGTGACAGAGAGAGAGAGAGAGAGAGAGAGAGAGAGAGAGAGAGAGAGAGACAGAGAGAGATGGGAGTGGGTGCACGAGCGCACGAGCCACGGCATGCATAGAGGTCAGAGGGCAACTCGCAGAAGTTGGTCCTCTCCTTGTAACAGGTGGGTCCTGGGGTTCGAACTCAGGTCGTCGGGCTTGATGGGCACCTTTAGGGGCCAAGCCATCTTAGCATGTCTGCTTCCTCTTTTATATTCCTCTCCTTCCTTCTTTCCCCTCCACCTCCTGCTTTTCATCTCCTCCCCTCCCCTGGTCTCTTCTTCCTGTCCTCTCTTCTGTCTCCATCCCTGTCTCCTCTTCCTCCTTGTCAAGGGTGAAACCAAGGGATTCTCTTGCAGGTGCCATGCTGTGCCTCCAGCCCAATTTTAATTTATTTATTTAATTATTTTTTTGCTTTGAGACAGGGCCTTGCTGTGCAACCCTAGTTGGCCACCAACTCATAATCCTCCTGCCTCAGCCTCAGAGCAGCTGGGATTACAGGCCATGACATCTCACCCAGTTCCACGTTGACTCTTCCCCCCCCAACCTCCCCAACCCCCCCCCCTTGCTTTTTCTTGAGCAAGCCAAGCCTGAGCTGAGTGTCTCCCTTCCACCGATTTCCAGGGCTGGCTTCAGGACTCACTTTGCATATTGCCCTCCCCCTGTAGTCAATATGTCACTCTGCCTCTGCCCCCCTTTCCTGTGGAGGCAGGGAGGAATCCCCTCCCAGTCACCCATGTTGCATTTCCCTATGGCACCCACTCTCACTGGTTAGAAACAGCTTCTTAAAATTTTGGTGGGTTCATCTTGTGTTCCCAGTAGACAGGTTCTAGGCAGGCTGGGACCATGTGCTGTCTGTGCTCACAGCCCTAGACAGAGCCTAAAATACCAGAGAAAGTACGCAAACAGTCTTTTATTGAGGCAGATATCAATATTAATCCCATGTTAGAGAATAAAGTTCTGAGACTCCGTAGTCAAACTAAACACTGGAGAAGACAAAGCTAGGATCTGAACCCAGGCCTGACCAGCTCCGGTGTTCCGGCCTTTCCTGGGAAAGGCTGGCCTCTCCATAGAACCCATTCTCCTGTCCCTCCCTCCCTTATCAGCTGGCTCTTCTAAGCCACCTGTGCCTGAGGTCCTTCCCTCACTCCGGATCCTTAATCTTCAGTGGTTGATATGTGGCCTTGGGCCTTGAAAAGGCTGGTGTTCTGCCACCTGTTGTGGGAGTGGGGCCTGGCACCATCCACTCCACCTGCCTCTGGCGCTATATTAGAGCCGGCTCCTCATCCCTTTCTTATCGCCTTGACACTATGCTCCGGTTGCTGAGTTCCCTCCTGCTTGTGGCCCTTGGTAAGCCTTCAGCTTCTCCCACGTCTCCATGCTGCATCAGCCTGCGAACCCCTGAAATATGAGCGACCCCCACTCATTGCCCCCTGCGTGACACCCCATGCCTGCTTCTACAGAAGGTCTTAGCTCAACTAGGACACAACTGTAGGGGCTTCAGCTTGGTTCTGGGCCAGGAGTTGGGGAGGCAGGCAAGCTGCGGATGACCAGGCTCAGAAAGACTGGGAACCCAAAGGGCAAGACGAGCTGAGGGGACAATGAACAGGCTTCTGGCTTAAGTTCTATGCTCTATGATTTGATGGCTGCAACTCAAATTTTCAGTCTTCTGTGACACAGCCCACAAAGCTTCCCTTGGCAGGCCATATGGTAACATGGCATTTACTGAGTATCTACTATGTCAGGCGGGGATGGGGGAGAGGGGAGGGGCGGGTTGTTTTTCTTATATGACTCCAGGTAACTCATCACAGTTTAGAATCAGTGGGAAAACTGAGCTTCAGAGTAAAACAGCTTATCCTGAGCAAGTGGCCAAGTTTCACTTTGTACCCAGGCTGCCTTCACGCAAACTTCCACTTCATAGTGGTCACCTTTAAAAAAAAATTTTTTTTTAAAGAAACTTTCATGTTATAACTAAGCCTGCCTTTGCCTTTTCTTGAATTCCTGGCAATCCACTGCCTCCTCTCTCAAGTACAGAGATTACAGGCAGAAGCTAACATGTCACTTTTAGCTGTCATTTGAAAAATATTTTTTATTACGTTTATTTATTTGTTGAGAACTATATGTGTGTTACGGAGCTCATGTGGAGACCGGAGGACAATTTGCAGGAGTCGGTTCTCTCTTTTGGGATCCCAGAGATAGAACTCGGGTCATTAGCCGGGGAGGTATCTCGCCAGCCCCATTTTGTTTTGGGGGGAAAAAGATTTCACTTTGTTAGCCCAGGTTATCTCAAACCAGTGGCTGATCCTTTGGGCTCGGATTCTCAATGCTGGGATCCCAGCCATTATACCCAGCATTTTAGTTCCAGAGTTTGAGGGTTTCCTGAGTACCAGGCACAGATCTAAGTCTTCAGTCCTTGAGCTAAAGGAGACCCTGCCCTCCTCTGACCCTGGGAAGCCCCGTTGTAGGTTCAATGCATAAATGTTAGTTCATACATGGCTAATGAAGCCCAGAGAGGGGAATGGCTCACCTGAGATCACAAAACCTGTCCCTTTGCTTTCCCTCCTCCTCGTCTCCCTTCTCATTCTCCTCCTCCTCTTCTTCCTCCTCTTCCTCTTTTTCCTCCTCCTCCTCTTCCCCTGCTTCTTTCTTTTTAGACAGGATCTTTCTATGTGTCATTGGCTGATCTAGAATCCACCATGTAGATCAAGCCGGCCTTGAACTTACAGAATTCAGTTTGCCTCTGCCTCCAAGTGCTGGTATTAAAGACATGCACCACCGTGCTCCAACACCAGCCCCCCCCAGCACCCCCCCTTTCCTGAGGACACTCTAGCTGACTGGCTTTTCCATTGTGTAGCCTCGGGCTGTGGCCAGCGTTCCTACAACCCCTCCGGCCGAGTTGTCAATGGTGAGGACGCTGTCCCCTACAGCTGGCCCTGGCAGGTAAGAGTGATAGCAGCTGCCCCCACTTCCACTGTGGGCTCTGAACCCCAGGTCCGGTGACGCAGCAGCCTGCCTTGACCCCAACCAGTACCTCTGCACTCCCTGCTTTGACTTCAAAAGGCCCGAAACTCTCGGACAGAGGCATTTCTTGGAGGTTGTAACTGTTCCATCTGTAATCTTGGCTGGGATTTGAAAGTGGAATCTGGAGAAAGGGTGGGGTTAAAGAGATTGGCTTAATAGCAGTGGAATTTCGGGGGCTGTGTTTAGAGGGAAGAGTTTGTTTCTAAACTCCTTGGGTTCTACAAAGGGATCAAAGTTCTGGGAGTTGTAAAAGGGTTAGGAACTTCATAGAGGCCCATGGTGAGAAGTTCAGAGGGCTAGACTTCCTAACAATAGTCACAAGCCACACGTGACTATTTAAGTTTAATACAAAGTAAGGCAGACATAGTTGGTTACATACAAACCTGTAACTCAGTAGAGGCAGAAGATCAGGAGTTCAAGGTCAGCCTCAGCTACACAGCAAGTTTGTGTCTCTTGGTCACTCTGGCTTCTATGAGACTGTTTCAAGAACCAAACCCAGGCCTGGAGAGAGCTCAGTGGTAGAGTAGGCGCTGACGTGCTGATCTTCCAGAGGACCTGAGTTCAGTTCCTAGTCAGGCAGCTTACAACTCCCTGACAGCATCCCTGGGGATCCAGTGCCTTCTAGTGTCTGAGGGCACCAGAACACATGAGGCACACACCCATTCAGAGAAACACACATGCTCACAAGTAAACATTCTTTATTGGTTGGTTGGTTGGTTTGGTCTTTTGGAGACACAGTTTCTCTGTGAAGCCTTGGCTGTCCTGGAACTTGCTGTATAGAGCAGGCTGGTCTCGAACTTGCCTCCTGAGTGCTAGGACTAAAGATGGATGCAACGGCTGCCCAGAACATAAACATCTTTTAAAATCCACAAAATTGATACAAATTAGACAACTGAAAAAACTCATTTCAGTGCTCCTCAGCCCACAAGGCTGAGACCAATGCAGATGAAGGAAACATTGGCATCATCAAAGACCCTGAGAGCAGAAAGGATCACTGCTTATTCTGCGAGGCACCAAGGCCTGAATCCTGCAGTCTTTACTGGCCACATACTGCTGATGGCAGTGAGTTACTGTGGCCATCAGAGTGTAAAAATGACACAGATCAGGCGGATCTCCAGGTTCGAGGCCAGCCTGGTCTACAGAGCGAGTTCCAGGACAGCCAGGGCTACACAGAGAAACCCTGTCTTGAAAAACAAAAACAAAGCAAACAGGGCAGCCAGCACACCCGTGGCAAGTGTGAGGACATAGGGATCTTTGTGTGGAAATCAGACCTAAGCAGAGTGGGCTGTGGGTCTAAGTCCATTTTTGGTTAAGGAGGTTTTGTCGTTTGCTTTTGAGACAGGGTTCCATGTAGCTCAGGCTATCCTCAAAGTCAATATACAGCTGAAGATGTTCCTGATTTCCTGTTCCTGTTTCCACCGCCTCAGTGGTGGGGTTATAGGCATGTGCCACCACACCCCACTTATGCAGGGCTGGGGATAGAACTCACAGCTTTACGAATTCTAGGCAAGCAGTCTACCCACTGAGCTACATCTCCAGGCCCACCCTCTTTTATATATTCTTTTTTGTTGTTGTTTGTTTGTTTGTTTTTTGAGACAGGGTTTCTCTGTATAGCCCTGGCTATCCTGGAACTCACTCTGTAGACCAGGCTGGCCTTAAACTCAGAAATCCACCTGCCTCTGCCTCCCAAGTGCTGGGATTAAAGGTATGTGCCACCACTGCAGTGCTTATATATTCTTTTATTTTCCAGTTTTTTTTTGTTTTTTTTTTTTTAAAGACAAGGTTTTTCTGTGTAGCCCTGTTTGTCCTGGAACTAGCTCTGTAGACCAGGCTGGCCTCTAACTCAAAGAGCTGTCTGCCTTTGCCTCCTGAGTGCTGGGACCAAAGGTGTGTGCAACCACCGCCAGCCTGTCTTTCCTTTCTTTCTTTCTTTCTTTCTTTCTTTCTTTCTTTCTTTCTTTCCTTTTTGGTTTTTTCGAGATACGGTTTCTCTGTGTTGTCCTGACTGTCCTGGACTCACTCTGTAGACCAGGCTGACCTCGAACTCAGAAATCCACCTGCCTCTGCCTCCCAAGTGCTGGGTCTTTCTTTCTTTGAGAAAAAAAAAAAAAGTCTCATGTAACCTTAGCTAGTCTTGAACCACAGTCTTTCTGTCTTCTTCCCTGATGCTGGGATCCCAGGTATAGACCACCGTACACGGTTGTAAGAGAGCTTTTGAAAGTCAGAATGCATAGGGAAGAGGAGGCAGAAGCCTCAGTGTGAGGCTTGTTTCAATGGACCCAACAGGCCTTGAAAGATGTAGCGTTCAGGAGAAAGGTAGGCGGGATAGGACAGGGGTCATGGGGAACCCTCAGGAAACACAAGGTTTGTGGATGCCTCAGAGGGCAGAGAGTGTTGAGGATCCCAGAGACAGTATAAAGCCTGTGGTGGGAGGCTTTGACAAATCAAAATACGATGTTTGTGGGAAAGTGACAGAGTCCTCTCAGGAGCTGCATAGTTTGTGCACTGCATATTTGAGAGGGCGCCATTTTTTCCCATGTGAATAGCACCTTCTAGAGATGTATAGTGCATAACCTATGAAGCCACTGGTGGCAACCCATGGTGTTAGGTCCAGACCATTCAAACTCTTTCCTTCTTGGCCATCAGGTCTCACTTCAGTATGAGAAGGATGGGAGCTTCCACCATACCTGTGGCGGCACCCTCATTGCCCCTGACTGGGTTATGACTGCAGGCCACTGCATCTCGTGAGTTCCACCTCCTGTGCTCATCCCTGCCCCACTCACCATCCCTGCCTGTGTCCTGGGCATCTGGGACAATAGGAGAGGAGTGAGGTTGGCTCCAGGCTCAAACTGATCTCCACTCCTCTGCAGGACTTCCCGCACCTACCAGGTGGTACTGGGTGAGTACGAGCGTGGTGTGGAGGAGGGCCCAGAGCAGGTGATCCCCATCAACGCTGGAGACCTCTTTGTGCACCCCAAGTGGAACTCCAAATGTGTGAGCTGTGGGTGAGTGAAGCCTTGGGTATGGAGCTGGGGGTTCTATTCTGTAAGACACCAAGCAACTCGAGAGCTCACTGCCAGCCAGGATCAGCTGCCTGAGCCCAAGGGGCACAGGCTATGGGTGGCTGCAATGACTAAAGAGTGGTGACTTAAGGCTCTAGCCCATCTTGGCCAGATCCCAGAGTGAGCGGAGAGCTATATCAGGACCCGGTAAAGTGATCTGAGTGGCAGGTAGGCATTTGAGATGGAGAGTGGTGGTACCTACAGTGTGGTACCCAGGCAACAACATCCTCCTCCAGGGAGCTGTCAGAGGATTGGGTTCTCAGACATCAGCCTAGACCATTGCATTAGGAAGCACTGGGGTAGAAGGGCAATTGTGACCCTGAGCCTTCCAGATGACATTGCGGGATCACAAGGACCACAAATGACTAAGGTCAGGGGTTGGGGGTAAAGTGATAGTGACTGTGAAGCTTCCCAGAGCTGTTCCACCTGAAGAATGGGTTTGGAAAAGAGGTGTGGTAACATGCACCTTTGACCTCAGCACAGGGAGCCTGAAGCAGGTGGATCTCTGTGAGTTACAAGCCCGCCCAGTCAACATAGGCTAACCAGGGCTACTTCGTGAGACTGTCTCACAAACGAAGCAAAACAAATGACTTGGGCAGCGCCAGAGTATAGCTCAATCACACAACACCCGTCTAGCACGTGCAAAGCTCTGAGTTCAAACCCCAGCACCACAAAAATCAATCCGTAAATAGATTCGGAAGCCAAGGAGCAGTGAATTCCCCAGAGCTGAATATCCCTGGAGGAAAGGAGGCAGATGCATGCTAGTGGACCAGGTTTCATGGGACTCTCTCTTCCGCCAGCAATGACATCGCCCTGGTCAAGCTCTCAAGAAGTGCCCAGCTGGGAGACACAGTCCAGCTTGCCTGCCTCCCTCCCGCTGGTGAAATCCTACCCAATGGAGCACCGTGTTACATCAGCGGCTGGGGCCGTCTCTCCAGTACGTGCCACAGAGACAGCGTCTGGGGCGAGTTGGGTAGAGGGTCACAGCAGAAACCGCCCCTGAATTCCTCTCTAGCTCCCAACTTCTCCCGAATCCTCCAAACACAAATATGTTCAGTGGCTCAGTTGGGGGGGGGGCGGTCCACTGTGTGCCCAGAATACAGAGCAAGCAAGACCCCATGGTTCCCACCAGGCTGACAGAGCCTTGAAGGCTCACACTCTGCAACTCCCAGGTATCCCATGCAATGCTTTCTGTCTTCCCAGCCAATGGACCTCTGCCAGACAAGCTGCAGGAGGCCCTGCTGCCTGTTGTGGATTACGAACACTGCTCCAGGTGGGACTGGTGGGGCTTCTCTGTGAAGAAGACCATGGTGTGCGCCGGCGGCGATATCCAGTCTGGCTGCAATGTAAGTCAGGTCACATCTGCTCTGAAGACCCTCCACCATGTGCCCTGAGGTGGATAGATCTACTTGGTTTGCCTCATGCAGTCTCCAGGCCAGGTGGGGTAAAGAGAAACTCAGAGAGGGAGCCTGGGTTCTAGCCTAGCTCCTACCTGGTTTGACAGCCCCCAGTGTCCCTGTCCCTCTATGCTCCTTTTTACCACTGTTTTTTGAGACAGGGTCTCACAATGTAGCTTTAACTGGCCTGAGATCGCTATATAGTCTAAGCTGGTCTCGAACTCATAGTAATGAGCTGTTTCTGCCTCTTAAATTCTGGGATTAAGGGTATGCACCACCACACTTGGCCAATCACTGTTTTGAGACTCTGGCATACACAGTCTGGGCTTCAAACTTACCATGTGGCCAAGAATTCCCTTGAATTTCTGATCCTCCTGTGTCCATCTGAGTGACGGTCTTACCGCGTTACCACCACATCCAGGTGATGTAGTAAGAGGGGTGGAATTCACAGCCTTGTGCATGCTAAGCAAACACCTTTTTATCAACTGAGCTACATCCCCAGCCCAAATCAGTGGTGGCTTTAAGTGAGAGTTAAACATCCAGAATGTCCTAACCTAAAATCCCAGCACTGTTGGAGGCTGAGGCAGGAGGACTGCAAGTTCAAGATCAGCCTGGGCTCATACAGTGTCTCAATTAAAACCAAACAAAACCTCAAAGCGTTAAATGTGGTACTGATAAGGAGAGGCACCGTCTCTGGAGAGCTGCCTCTGCTGGGTGCTGTGTTGAAGTCTCACATTGTCTCATTACATTGTCTCTCACATTGTCCCCTGACGTCAGTGGGTCTCAGTCCTCCTAATGCTGCGACCCTTTCACACAGTGCCTCATGTTGTGGTGACCCCCAACCATGTGCTACTTCATATAACTGTAATTTTGCTGCTGTTATGAACTGTGGCATAAATATCTGACATGCAGGATATCTGATCTGTGACCCCCAAAGGGGTGGAGACCCTCAGATCGAGAACCAGTGCCTTACAGTCTTGTAAGCGCGTTTTCTTTTGCAAACTGGTATCCAGAGGGGTAAAGTAGTGTATTGATGTCACTGAAGTCAGAGCCTGCTCCTTATTCTCAGACACACCCCACCCCCTACGCTTCTCGTCATTGCAGGGTGACTCCGGAGGACCCCTCAACTGTCCCACTGAGAATGGCACCTGGGCGGTCCATGGTGTGACCAGCTTCGTTTCCTCCATGGGCTGCAATACCCGGAAGAAGCCCACGGTGTTCACCCGTGTCTCAGCCTTCAATGACTGGATCGAGGAGGTGAGGTGACAAAGGAGATGGAAGCCTGCCAGGGATTTTCAGGATGAGAATCTGCAGACCCCGAGGAGACCTGAGGCTTATGGGGGCCGAGGGAGGAAGCTTTGGGGACATTCTAGAGAGCTGGGCATGTTTTATGTGGCCACACTTCCAGAATCTAACAGGTATTGAGAAGTGTCCCCTGGACCAGGTCTTTCCTAGTCAAGGGGGACAGAGAGTATGTCAGTGGACAGACAACCTGCTGGTGGGCAGATAAGAAATGGACACTAGAAGGAAGGATGCTGAAAACAGGTTCTTGGGGTCAGGGAGGGTGCAGAACAGACCTCATCTAGACGCAGGAGGGCCAAGACAACGAATGTTCTTCCTGACAGGAGTACTGGCTGGAATTTGTAGATTCCCCGTGCTAAGAACCTTAGCTAATAACTCAACTGAGAACACCCATGAAGCCGGGAGGTCATGGTGTATGTCTTTAAACCCAGCACTTGAGAGGCAGCGGCAGACGCAGGCCGATCTCTGAGTTCAAAGCTAGCCTGGTCTACAGAGCAAGTTCCAGGTATAGCCAGGGCTACAAAGAGAAACCCTGTCTCAGAAAACAAAACAAAAACAAAACAAAACAAAACAAACAAAAGAATACCCATGAGGCAGCTGCTATTATTACCTCTTATCTTAGTTTAGATAGAAAACTAAGGTTCAGAGAGATCAAGTCACTCTCTCAAAGACACACAGTATCCAGTGACAAGGCTAGACCATTCCCTCATGAGCCCAGTCCCTCCAGGCCCAAAGTTTGCAATCTTAACTAATTATTCTGTTTATTCTGTTCTTGTCTAACCTTCTGCTTTTTTATTTATTTTTAGACTATAGCCAACAACTAGCTCCAAGGCTCAGCTAGCAGCGTGGATCTCAGGTCCTATAAAGAATAAAGACCTTTCTGAAAGTTCCAAGTTGATGCTCTCTGCCTTCATTGACGGAATTCTTGAGCTCTGACCAGTTTGTGATATCTTAGGTCTGAAATGTGGAGGTGGGGCCAGAGCCAGACCTTCCGCTGAGGATGAGAGAATGAGTCTCTGAAAGGAGGGGCTGCAATGGGTGACCAGTCATGTGAGGACATAGGCCTTCCGAAGCAGAAAGTGAGAAACTGTCTGGAAACCCAGAGAAGTTGTCACGTTGATGGTCACACATAGGGCTGTGACTATAGTCGGTGGTAGTAGATAACCACATAGAACTGGTGGCTTCTCAATGCAGCCATAGAAATATGAAGTCTGCAGAAAAATCTAGTCCTGTTGGGAATCATGGGAGAAGAGGAAAGACCAAGTGTTTTCTGTCTGTTGGGGGGAACCAGAGAAAGAGGACTGTGGTCATTGGTTCATTCAACAAACATTCATTTCTTGCTCCAGAGGAAGCATCAGAGTAACCCTGAAAAGAGACTTGCCTTGTGTCAGGTTCATAGCTGGGCACACACAGAGGTGAGACAGCCTCTCAGGAGAGTGCTAGCTGCACGGAGGGGACAATGACCTTTCACAGGGGTCGCAGATCAGACATTCACATTACAACCCATAGCAGTAGCAAAATGACAATTATGAAGTAGCAAAAGAAACTAATTTTGTGGCTGGGGAGTCACTACAACATGAGGAGGGTCTCGGGGTTAGGAAGGCTGAGAACCATGGCTCTAGAGTTACGGTTTCTATTTTGAAAAGGCCGACTTGTTTGTCATAGCTGCACGGATTTAACCTACCCTGACTGACAGGGGGCCTTGGAGTTCATCTTTCTAATCCAAGGTGCTAGATTTTTAATCACGCAGACAGACAATCTATTACATGGTTTGGGGTTTTTCTTTTCTTTCTTTCTTTCCGTGTGTGTGTGTGTGTGTGTGTGTGTGTGTGTGTGTGTGTGTGTGTAGGACATGATAGCGCACATGTTTGCCACCCCAGCATGTCTACCTGATGATGAGAGGCCAAGTCAGGAGAATCAGAAAAAGCTCCCCAGACAGCTAACCTGACAGATACAGCAGTGAACAAGAGAGATTCTTCTGCCTCAAAACAAGATAGAAGCCGGTCCTGCTGACACACACCTGTAACCCCAGTACTCAGGAAGCAGCACTTCTTAGTTACCTTACCTTTCTACTACTGAGATAAAACACCATGATCAAGATCAAGGTAACTTATAGAAGGAAGGGTTTATTGGAGGTTCCAGTTTCAGCAGGATAAGTGTCTGTCATCATCACAACAGCTGTTGTGGCTGGAACAGCAAGCTTGAACTGTAGACAGGAAGCAGAGAATAAACCAAGAGTGGTATGAGGCCTTAAGTTCTCAAAGCCTTCCCAGAGTGACATACTTCCTCTAGCAAAAAGCCACACATCTCTAAAGTCTCTCCAAACAGCGCCACCAACTGGGGACCAAGTGTTCAAATGCATGAGACTATGGAGAACATTTCTCATTCAAACCACAACAAGTGGTAGGTAGAGCTCTTTGAATTGAAGGCCAACCTGATCTACATAGCAAGTACCTGGGCAGCCTGGGCTACAGAGTGAGACTCTTATTTCTTCTTCTTTTTTTCCTTATGAACACTGTTGCTCTCTCCAAACACACCGGAAGAGGGCATCAGATCCCATCACAGATGGATGTGAGCCACCATGTGGTCGCTGGAATTGAACTCAGGACCTCTGGAAGAGCAGTCAATGCTCTTAACCGCTGAGCCATCTCACCAGCCCCAAGACTCTTGTTTCAAAAAAAAAAAAAAAAAAGTAGAAAGTGGAGAATGACATCTAAGGTTGTCCACTGACCTCTTTCTGTAAGTGTGCTATGGCACACACTCATACAGAACACACATACATGGATACACACATATGCACTCATTTCTCAGAGAGAGAGAGAGAGAGAGAGAGAGAGAGAGAGAGAGAGAGAGAGCATACAAGTGATACACTTAACGTAATTAAGGTGGAGAACCCATAGCACTCTTCATTACTCTTCCCAGAGGCCATCAGTATTTGGGTGGAGTTGGGGCACATAACAGAATAACTCTTGCCTGCTCCCTTGAAGGCTTTGGGCCATATATTTTCCTTTGGCTGACATGAAGCTTAGAGAGATGGGGTGTCCTGCTAGGCTTTCCTTTCTACTGCTGTGGCAGCTAGTGGCTGCTGTCAACCTGGTGCCAGAGTGAGAAGGCATCGAACTGAGTTCCGTCAATCTCTTGTGGATAACATACGAACAAAATCGAGAAATAGTTGTCACCACCACTGTGGTGCTGGGCATTGTTTGTTATAGCTGTGTGGACTTAACCTACCCTGACTGACAGAGGAGTTTGGGGTTCATCTTTCCACCTGCTCTTTTGTTATTATTATTGTTGTTGCATTTGTTTATTTAGGTCTATATATAGGTCTGTCTGTATGTAAGTGAGTGCCAATTACATGTCACACATGTGGAAGTCAGAGAACAATCTTTGAAAATGGTTTTTTTTGACTTCCAATGTGGGTCCTAGGGATTGAACACAGGTCATCAAGCTTGGCAGCAAGCCCCTTTATCTGCTGAGCCATCTCGATGGCCTTGTTCTTTGAGACAGGGTCCTGAACTGGGACCCAAGGATCATCAATTCAGCTAAGCTGGTTAGCCAGTGAGCCCCCAGAGATCAGCCTATCTCTCTGTCTTCCCAGTGCTGCGATTATAAGTGTATACTACCACACCCAGCTTTTTATGTGGGTACCAGGAATTGAACTCAGAACCTCATGAATGAATGCCAAACACTTCACCAATTGAACATCTAATCGGCACCAATTTTGATTTTTAAAAAATACATACATAGATAAGTTGTAGTGGCCCAGCCCTGTAATCAAACTGTGTGGGAGGCTAAGACAGGAGGATCAGAAGTTTAAGGTTAGCCTGAGCTACATAGTAAGACTATCTCAAAACCAACCAAAGATACAAATAAACAACAGCAACAACAAATCGTTAAACATTAAAAGACAGTAAATAAAATTTTTTTTGTCCTTGTTTGTTTTTTGAGTAGCCTTGACAGTCCTGGAACTCGCTCTGTAGACCAGGCTGGCCTCGAACTCAGAAATCCGCCTGCCTCTGCCTCCCAAGTACTGGTGCCACCACCGCCTGGCACTAAATGGATTTTTTTCAAAAGCCCATTCAACTTATTTGTTGCCTGTCACTGCATTTTGGCCTCCTGATGGCTGCTGCTCTGTGGTGAATGCCTTAGACAAAAGTTATTTTTTTTTTCTCCCCTGACTTGCTGATGAGCATTTAAAGCTGGGCCAACTTTCTGGGGTCACAAGTAGTGCTGGATGGATGTCCTTGGATGTATCTCCAGGGGCACATGTGTGCAAACCCCCTAGGCTATATTCTCAGAACTGGAGCTCCCTGGTGGGACAGTGTTTGTCAGCTCTGCCAATGACCTAATTCTTTAAGATGGCTGTGTCAACATTTCTCACATCCCCTTTTCTCCTCTTCCCATGCATTGCAAATGGTCCCACGGTTTTCTTCTAAAGTCGTTTCTTAGATATCAAGCCTCCCCCATAAAACCCTCTTCCAGCTCTTTAAGGAAAAAGAAATCCGAAAACTGATCTGACAAAGGCCTGAGTCAGAAAGCAGCAGAGTAGGGGCCAGGGTGAAGCTGAGGAAGTTCAGAACCAGGTCAGGGTGTCATTAATTAGTTTTACTGAGTCCAACCACAACGCCTGACAGAATGCATCCACAGGTGTTGCCAAAGCTGACCCTCCTCCACGCAGTGAGTCAGGGGAGAGACCTTGGATAACACCGTCAAATAACTGCAAAATAAAGGCCAGGGAGACGTCTGATGCCTCAGTTGGCAAAGCCCCAGGGAGGCTGGGAGCAGCTAAGACTCCACACACTGGCAGCAACAAGTCAAGAAATTGGCTAGATTTCAAATGGATCAGTCAACAATTTGATCAGCAATCCTGTCTTCTTGGTCTTCAGTCTCCCCCAGCCTCAACCATTCACACCACTTAGGAGCTGGAAGCACTGATAACCTGTTTTTAACAGTCAAGATTAGAATGTCAACCCTTTTTCTTTTCTGCTTCTATTTTGTAAATCATTAAAAGCTGACAATTTGCTGGGCGGTGGTGGCGCATGCCTTTAATCCCAGCACTTGGGAGGCAGAGGCAGGCGGATTTCTGAGTTGGAGTCCAGCCTGGTCTACAGAGTGAGTTCCAGGACAGCCAGGGCTACACAGAGAAACCCTGTCTCAAAACAAACAAACAAACAAACAAAACAAACAAACAAAAAGCTGACAATTTGCTGTTTATAGAAAAAATGTGGCATCAATACTTCTCTTCCTTTTAGAGACAACTCAATGTTGTAATGCTTGCTAATCAATCCCACAGGATGGAAAGTTAACATTCATATTCAAATCATCCAACTCAGCAAGTCATCTTTTTAATCATGAAGGAGCTATGAAAGTTTGGGTGGGAATGGCCCCCACAGAATTCTATATTTGAATACTTGATCCCCAGTTACTGTAGCTGCTCAGGAAGGATTAGAGGGTGTAGCCTTGGGAATGAGGTATGTCACTGGGGGTGTGGGCTTCGAGGTTTCAAAAGCCCATGTCCTCCTCCTCTCTCTGTCTCTCTGTGTGTGTCTCTCTCTGTCTCTGTCTCTGTCTCTCTCTCTCTCTCTCTCATACACACACACACTCCCCTGCCTGCTGCCTATGGATAAAGGTATAAAGTTCCCGGCTACTCCTCCATCACCATGCTTGTCTGCTTTCCCCACGATGATCATGGACTAACCCTCTGAAACTGTAAGGAAGCCCCCAGTTAAATGTCTTCCTTTTGTAAGTTGCCTTAGTTATGGTGTCTCTTCAATGTAATAGAACAGTAACTAAAACAGGGTCCAACAATTCTATTACCTCTCCCCCAAATCCTCCAGGATAGTAGCATTGGCCATGTTTTAGAGTTCTTTGCTTTAGGAGAGAGATTTTCATTTTTTTCTTTTTCTTTTTTTTTTTCTTTTTTAAAGAATTATTTACGTATGTGAGTACGCTGTAGCTGTCTTCAGACACACCAGAAGAGGGCGCCAAATCCCATTGCAGATGGTTGTGAGCCACCATGTGGTGGGTGGGAATAGAACTCAAAACCTCTGGAAGAGTCAGTGCTCTTGACCTCTGAGCCATCTCTCCAGCCTCAATTTTCATGTTTTTGAATCTCTCCCTTGGCTTCTTCTCTTCCACAGCTGCTGTTCTTTTGCTGACTCTGTCCACTTCTCTTCCTTTAGAACTTTTGTCCATAACTAGATTTAATGGGCACAAGCATCTGTTGATATTGTGTATCACATACAGCAGAGAGAGGAAGACAGCCCACACTTGGTGGGTCCCACCAGTAGGGCTTATAACTCAGCCCAAAGCCCCAAATGTCAGCTTCAGGGTGAGAGCCCTGCAATGAGGCTCACCACCTGTCCCCAGTACAGCAAAGAGACATGTAGCTAATAGTGAAAAGCACAGAAATTAATATGGCCACAGTGGGGAAATGAACAAAGAACATGGTCCAGTTACCGTTCCCCACCAAATTCATCTCTGGGTTCTGACAGGCCGCTTAGGATAGGAGTAACTAAGTGGTTCCTGTCAAGGTGGCCTTGCCCAGTCTTGACTCAGCTGCGGTGTACTCTGACAAGCTGCCAAAACTGTGTGAGATCTCCTTCTGGGAGACACCGTGTTCCTCTGGCTGGCATCAGGCCAGAGGGCCTTTCCTTCTTCAAGCAGGATGCTGTTGTAGGTTGCCCTGATGCTCTTTGTATTTTGATGTTAATTCTGCTTCCTCAAGAGGGGCTGCCCCCTCTCCCCACAAGAGGAGTAGATCTCACACTCAGGTGATCTCACTGAACCTTCTCTCCATTCTGACTGGTCGGGCAAGGGAAGAAAAAGGTAGGTAGGACTGGAGGTCACCAGAAGAGGGCATTGGACCCCATTACATATGGTTGTGAGCCACCATGTTGGTTGCTGGGAATTGAACTCAGGGCCTCTGGAAGAGCAGTCAGTGCTCTTAACCACTGAGCCATCTCTCCAGCCCCCAAGTTGTGTGTTTTTTATATGGGCTTATTGGGGTAAGAAATTGCCGCAACAGGACGATCCTGGGGAAACTGCAAGTCCTTGGGGACCGTTGCTTCATTGCTCTGATAGTCAGAGGGAGGAGCATGGATGCGTCTCTTTAGAACTTATAAAACAGACACTCACTGAGATGTGGGGCTCAGGGAGCTGGGACCACAAGGGGGCGAGGTCATCAAGCTTAGCCGCAGAGGCTCTGCTTCCAGATGCAGGAGTGGTGGTAAGATTCCCATCCACTGTGAATTTGTCAAGCCTTCCTTTGGGGCATAGCTTGGTGGCAGAGGGTTTGTACAGTCAGCAAGGATCCGGGGTTAAGTCCCCAGCACTACCAAAGAAAGAGAAGAAAGAGAAAAAACCCTTGTGATAACGAAGACACAGGCAGTGCTGAGAACCCTTGTTTTCCAAATGCAACAAAAACTTTGCTGTTTGACTCTGCAGCCTTGAGGTCAGAACAGCCTCTTCTCATCAGTGTGTTGGTGCCAGATCTCACGGAGAAGCAGCCTAGATTCCCAACCCAGGTGCAAAGTGTCAGAAGATTTTTTTTTTTTTTTTTTTTTTTTTTTTTTTTTACACAACAGTCTATATTTATCTTGACTGTGTGTCCAAGGAAACAGAATCATGAGTCTAATATTTAGCTCAAGCCAGATATTAACCCCTTTCATACAGCTAGGTTTGCTGAGGCCCATCCAGCACTTCTCAGTCCCACTCACCCCCAAGCCCTATGAGAACCCCACCTTTCCCTTTGGCAGGCCTTACCACAGTTTGTTCTGAGCAGTTTATTGCACCAGGTGACTGACTTTAACTTTGTTCAAGGCTCCAGCACGTGGGCTTTATCACAAAATTCAAGCCCTCTCTGTCCCTTGACTCAGTGATTTTGCAAATCTGAACACAGCCTGTGCCTGAGTTTAAGTGTTGGGGACAGAGCAAGGCCTGATGTCACACACCTGTAATCCCAGCTGAGCACTTGTCAATGTTATGTCAGACACTGGGGCAGAAGAGCTTGATTCAGACCCAATGGAGCACACAGTCCAACTTTGACAGGAGCATCACACGTTCAAGGCCAGCCTGGGAAACTTTGTGAAACTTCAGCTCAGTGGATAAAGGTGTTTGCCTCTGTGGTGGTTTGCATATGCTCAGCCCAGGGAGTGGCATGATCAGAAGGTGTGGCCTTGTTGGAGTAGGTGTGTCACTGTGGGTGTGTGCTTTAAGACTCTCATCCTAGTTGCCTGGAAGTAGGTTTTTTTTTTTTTTTTTTTTTTTTTTTTTTTTTGGTTTTTCGAGACAGGGTTTCTCTGTGTAGTCCTGGCTATCCTGGAACTCACTCTGTAGACCAGGCTGGCCTCGAACTCAGAAATCCTCCTGCCTCTGCCTCCCGAGTGCTGGGATAACAGGCGTACGCCACCACTGCCCGGCTTGGAAGTAATATTCTGTTAGGAGCCTTCAGATGAAGACGTAGAACTCTCAGCTCCTCCTGCACCATGCCTGCTTGGATGCTGCCATGTTCCCACCTTGATGATAATCAACTGAACCTCTGAACCTGTAAGCCAGCCTCAATTAAATGTTGTCCTTATAAGAGTTGCCTTGGTCATGGTGTCTGCTCACATCAGTAAAACCCTAACTAAGGCAGCCACCAAGCTTGATGACCAGAGTTCTGTTTATGGGACTCTCAAAGTAGAAGGGGAGAAATGAGTCCCGAAAGTTGTCTTCTGACTTCCACATGAGCTCTGTGGCAAAGGACTGTGTGCATGCACACAGACAAAATAGATAAACACATAGATGTAGCTTTAAAAAGTAAAGAACGGCCGGGCGGTGGTGGCGCACACCTTTAATCCCAGCACTTGGGAGGCAGAGGCAGGCGGATTTCTGAGTTCGAGGCCAGCCTGGTCTACAGAGTGAGTTCCAGGACAGTCAGGGCTATACAGAGAAACCCTGTCTCAAAAAAATAAATAAATAAATAAATAAATAAATAAATAAAGAAGGTAAGGAAAGAGAATGAAAGAGAGAGAGAGAGAGAGAGAGAGAGGACCAGCACAGCAGTACAGCACTTGCACGCACGAAGCTAGCTCTAAATTCAATCCTAATCACATCAGCGACACGCATGCTTACTGGAAGAGACAAGACAGGCAGGACTCCTGCTTTCCCGGACCCTTTCTAGAAGGATGGAAGAGATAAAAATGAAGAGGCATTCTTTCTTTTTGCACTCTTTCTTTAAAGATGTTTTTAAATGGGCTGGAGAGATGGCTCAGAGGTTAAGAGCACCGACTGCTTCCAGAGGTCCGAGTTCAATTCCCTGCAACCACATGGTGGCTCACGACCACCTATAGAGTGATCTGATGCCCTCTTCTGGCATGCAGGAGTACATGCAGATAGAGCACTCAAATACACAAAATAAATACATAACTCTTAAAAAAAAAAAAAAAAAAAAGACATGAGTGCCTTTAAAAAGAGGGGGACCGAGCTGAAGAAATGGCTCAGCTGTTCTTCCAGAGGACCCTCATTCGATTCCCAGAACCCACATGACAGCTCACGAATGTCTGTAACTCCAGTTCCAGGGAGTCCATGGCACCAGACATGGCACGGGGTGAGTATGGAAGCAAAATATCCATACAAATAAAATAAATGAGTCTTTTTAAAACATATTTTTTAAATCTAAAAATATTTTTTATCTTAGGTGTATGTTCTATGTTCCGTATATATGTATGTGTACCACGTACATAGAGCACCCAAGGGGGACAGAAATTGTTGCTGGAGCCCTTGGAAATGGAATTATAGATGGGTATGAGCCACCATATGGGTGCTGGGAACCAAACCCATGTCCTCTGCAAGAGCAGCCAGTGCTTTTAGCCCCCCCGAGGCATCTCTCTAGGTCTTCCTTCTCTTAATTACAAGGATTCTGTCTCTGCCCCCACATTCTAGCATATTCTTCTATGCAGAAATGGACTTCCTGTACCCAGTACCCTGCCAAGTCCTAACCACCTCACTCCCTCCTCCATCACTTCAACCATCTATACAGTTTGCCTAGGTGGCATTATCTCACGGACCCACTGTGGCACAGGTGATCCATCATGAACCAAAACCTCCCCAGGTGGCTGGTGACTGTTATTAGGATGTAAAGGGACCGGACAGCGAACTCCTGGGCAGAGGTGGGAATGGTGAGGGTTGCATGGGAGATGCTACATTTGAGCTAGAACCTGGGCGGGTAGATCTCAGGAAAGAGAACACCACTTGGGGACCAGCTAACGATCTCTTCAGGTTTGCGAAATCACAAGAACAGAGTCCCTGGAGAGGATGGGTAGGCGGGGGAGTGGGGCTCAGTCTGCAGTGCAGATCTTACTGTGAGGAGCAGTCTTTCTGCACGGAACCCCAGCATATGTACTTTCACATAAACGTCTAAACCTACGAAATCAGGCCTGCTCTTTAATGCAAAGCGTGTCTCTCCCGGTTCACCCCCACAGTCTGCTGAAGCGGTCCAGAGAGAATGCTGGAAGGTGGTCCTGGGCTGTACGAGAAAGTTGGCTGAGGGGCCGGGGAGATGGCTCAGAGGTTAGGGGTTGCCCTTCCAGATGGTCTGCCCTAGATTCTCAGCACCCACATGGCGTCTCACAATGTCTCTAAGCCCAGTTCCATGGGATCCACTGCTTGTCTTCTGGCCTCCATGGGTCTCGGGCATGCATGTGGTGCACAGACATGGAAGCTGGTAAGCAATCATACACATAAAAACCTGAGCAAGCAAAAGAGCAAACTAGTGTTGCAAAAGAATATTTCTGGAGCTGCACAAAGAAACACTTAAACAACGAGGAAGTAAGTCTGCAAAACAGTTTCTTTTTGTAAAGAGTCTCCGCCAGGACCTAAACCAGGCTAGTAAACACACCGGGGCATGAAGTTCATTTAGTTTTTATTCTAAGGCAGGTGGTGACTGAATCTCAGCCCACTGGTGCCAGAGGGGATATCACAGTCTCATCTGATTGGCTAATTCATAATTAACGCGAAGGAAAGGGCAGAGTGGTCGGCTGCCCTGGGTCATCTGCATTCTGGGAATGCAGCAGAGCTTTCGCACAAACAAGTTTTACAAGCTGAGGTGGAAAGGGGATGAAAATATTTGAATGCCTTTGCATGAGGGTATACAAGATGTTAGCGATTCGCGGGAGTATTGTGGGCTAAACATCTTTGATTAAAAAAGCAAAAGCAAAACAAAACAAAAATCCATCCTCACATCAGAAAGCAGCGTTCCTCCTTGGATTCGGCCCCGAGCTCCTGCCCTGGTTTCCTTGGGTGGTGTGACTGTAACGTGTAAACTGTAACAAACTCTTTTCTCTCCAAGTTGCTTCGAATCACAGTGTTTATCACAGCAACAGAAAGCAAAGTAGGACACAGGGCTTGTCCAATAGACCGCGCCAAGCCTCAACCGGAGTGACCCCACCCAAGGGGGAACAAGACACTACCCCTTTCTGTCTTTCTTGAGTGGCATCAGAGGTTCCAGGGTGTGGCCTCGGAGACTATAGGAATACCTGCTCATCTCTTCTCTTTTTACCACTGGGTCAACGGGCGGGGGAAGACGAAGCCCTCCTCCCAGGCGACAGAAGCCACTTGGGCTTGTACAGAGCTCGGCCCGGTAGCTGGGAAAAGAGACGAGTTAAAACCATAGACTAGCGCAACAAGGTTGAGGCCTAGAGCGACCCTGCCGCTAATCTAGTCCCTCAAACAACTTCCGCTTCCGGCAACAAACCGGAAGTTCCGCGTTTGAGAGCCGGCGTCCCTTTTCCGGACTCAGTAGTGGGCTGTGGTCTTGGGCTCCTGGCCCGCGTTAACTCGGAATACGACCTGGCCCCTGCGGAGGTAGATGCTCCGCTCCTTCCTTTCCTCCGTGTCCTGGCCTGAGCGAGGACCATGGCTTGTATTTGCGGCCCCTTGCCTGGCCCCGCCTTGACCTCCCCGGGCGGGAAGTCCACTTCCGCTTCTCCTGGGCGGCTCCCGGCCTTATGCCGGGCGTCTTTTGCCGAATTGTAGCCTCGCAGCACCTCCTCTCTTTGAAGCCTTGAGCAGGTCTCTGCCAGCCTATTGCGTGTCCATGAGTGTGGATGACCGTGTCTGAGGGCGGCCAGAGTACAACGGATAGTTGAGCGTGGAGGCGCACTTGTGTCATCTCACCCCTCGAGGGTCAGAGGCAGGAGAATTGCTGCAAGTTAGAGGCCAGTTTGAGTTACATAGCGGGTTCCACGCCAGCCAAGGCTATCCTCAAAACAACACAAAAAGACAAAATAAGTAAATTATAACTCGGGGCTATCGAGAGAATTGGGTGAGGGAATGCTGGTTGGCTTCTAAAATTCAACAACTGTTAATGTGCACAACGGGACTTGCAGTTGTATTAAGAGCTAAAGTTGAGGATAGTATTAGGGAGGGTGGATAAAACGTGCACAGGACAATAGAAAAGAAAACAAAACAAAAATCCAAAAAACGTGTTGAGTATTTACTTGAGGAGAAGAGCTTTGTGCTGGGCAAGTGGTTTCCAGAAACTCATAGCGTTTATAAGGTTGGTCAGTTGTGGAGCTGGTCTGTCTCTCAGAAGTAACCTTGGAAACTAACTCCCTAATAACTTAAAGATTATTTCTAGATGCCAGTCCTGTGACGATCCTGGGTACTGTGAAAGGGTGCTTTCCTAAGTGGGTTCACTCGGAAAGGTTTTGGTAGGAGGGGAAAACCTTGGCTTCTTGTGAAAAGAACACATTTTAAATAATAATAAACTAGAAAGATGCAGAGTGAAAATATTTTCCTCCTCGATCTTGGTGCTCGGCGGCGGCACAGTTAATTTAATAACTTCCAGGTATGGTTTGTGGATCTGTTATATATATGCTAGTGTGTATTTTTCTTCAGTGTGTGTATAATTTCTCCTGTAGTGTGCATAAGTTCTTCAGATGGGTTCTGTATGTACTGACGACATGATCCATCCATGATACGGTTAAGGGGATCGTTTTTATTGTAGATGGTAGAGAGAGAGCAGCCAAAGGCCTGTGGAAGAGTCCAGAGTAGAGAGAAAGAAGTGGACCGAGCACAGCCTGCAAAGTGAACATGGCCAGGGCTGTCTGTGAGAGAGAGGAGACTAGCAGGGCATAGAGGAAAGAGAGAGAGAGAGAACGTGAGCATATTGAGAATACCAGATTCTACGGATAATGAGTAGCTGAGGGGAGGGAATCCCATGAGCTGGAGGGAGTTTAGGATGCCAGGGTGGACTTTGAAATGTGCAACAGGTACTTGTGATACTGAGAGGCCTGGAGGCCAGCATGTGCTCTGACTTGTTGACAGGTATCACAGGTAGTCATACATCCCTTCTGCCGGGTCCAAGATAGCCAGGGATCCCATCCTTCTTCCCTTTGGTAGATGGGAGCCAGTTCCACAAGTTCCTGAGGAATGCTGGCTTTTACCTGAGTACCAGGAATCCTCCCGTAGTCCAGATAGAGCACATTTCTGGATTTGGACTGCCTTTGGGGTTTGGGAAACTGGACTTGCCTTTGGTTCCTGGGGGCAGGCGGTGGCGGTGGCGGTGGCTGGTTGCTAACGTCTGAGAGTTTCCTGCAGCTGTTGGCCTGTATGTTGTTTACATCCTGCTATGCTGTGGGTGACTTAGCCTCCTGGGCTTTACTTCATTTGTTGCAAGGCTGCATGGTATTCCTCCGAATAGTTGATAACACTTGAATGATTTACCAGTTGCTGGACACTTGTACCCGAGAATCTTTTTTTTTTCCTACCAATTTAATTCAACCTTTCCTTGACTAAATAGTTTCTTTTTATCTAAAGTCCCTATGGTTCTGTTTTGTTTTATCTTCTGACTATATAAAAAATATCAGGGGGTTGGGGATTTAGCTCAGTGGTAGAGCGCTTGCCTAGCAAGCGCAAGGCCCTGGGTTTGGTCCTCAGCTCTGAAAAAAAAAAAAAAAAAAAAAAAAAAAAAAAAAAAAAAAAAAAAAAGACAAAATAAAAAATCAGACCCAAGACACTTTATTTAAAAAGAGGTTCATTTACCTAACAGGTTTGGAGGTTCAAGGGCGTGGTGCTGCTATTTATTGGCTGAGCTCCAGGTGACACTACATCGATAAGAGCTTGTATGCTGCGGGAAGATCATATGAGGTGACAGAAACAGAGACCAAGGCACAAATTTCTGATTTTATGACCTCATTCTAAAGAACTATCTCATTGTGATCCATGCCTGTCATCCCAACACATGGGAGGCAGAGGCAGGCCGCAGATTTTTGAGTTCAAGGCCAGTTTGTTCTACAGAGTGAGTTCTAAGACAGCAAGGGATACATAGAGAAACCCTGTCTTGAAAAATAAAAAAGCAAACAACTAGCAATAAATAAATAGATAATAAAAGAACTAACTCAGGCAGGACTGTGGCTCAATTGGTAGAGTGATGAAACAGTATTCAGGAGAATACAGTATTCAGGAGAATACTGCTCAATACCCCAGCACTGGGTAAAGTGCATATGCTGGCCCCAGGTTGCAGTGTTAGCACTCGGGGAAAGACAGAGGATCAGAAATTATAGGACATCTCTGCTACACAGTCAGTCTGAGGCCAGCCTGAGCTACAGATGCAGTCACAAAACAGTTAAGACAATGAACTATTTCCAGGGAAGTGGTATTAATCCTTCCTAAGGGTAGCACCACATGCAGTGACCTAATTGTCTGCCAGGCCCTACCTTTGTGCTACTTTTTATTTAAAAAAAAAAAAGACAGCTTCATACAAGCTTAGGCTGTCCTCAACTTGAAGTGAAGACTGATCTGGAACTTTTGATCCTCCTGCTTCTACCTCCTTTATGCTGGGGTTATAGGATCAGGATACACCATTACATTTGACCAGGTCCTACCTCTATTTTTCTTGTTGTTGTTGTTGTTGTTTTTTTTTTTTTTTTCTTTTGAGACAGGGTTTTTCTGTGTACCTCTTAAAGGTTTCTCCTGGCAACCAAGTTTCCAACATATGATCACTCAGTATACAAACCATCTTTTTTTTTTTTTTTTTTTTTTTTTTTTTGGTTTTTTTTCGAGACAGGGTTTCTCTGTATATCCCGGGCTGTCCTGGAACTCACTCGGTAGACCAGGCTAGCCTCGAACTCAGAAATCCGCCTGCCTCTGCCTCCCAAGTGCTGGGATTAAAGGCGTGCGCCACCACCGCCCGGCAAACCATCTTTTTTTTTTTTTTTTTTCTGTGTGTGTGTTTGTTTACTTATTCATCTTATATCTCACCAAATCACCTTTTAAAAAAAGATTTGCTTTTTAAAATTTTATTAGTGTGTGTATGTACATAGTCATGCAGATGCCCTTGGAGGCCAGAGGCATCACATACCCCCTGGAGCTGGAGGAACATTTCTTTAGCTACATAGACCATTACTAAACTAGCAGTACCCACAGACCAGTGAGCCAGCTCAGTGGGTGAGGGCCCTTGCTGCCAGGTATGATGATGTGAGTTCAGTCCCTGGAACTTACATGGAAGGAGAGAACAAAAGTTATCCTCTGACCGCCACAGATACCCTCACATAACAAATCAGAACTCTAATAAGAACAAGGGGTGCTCTGCCTTTGCCTCTCATTCTACATTACTCAGAACCTTGGGAAGGACGAGCCCACCATGGTCAGTGGGATAAGGCCAGATAATGAGACCTGGCATGTGTTCCAGGAATATCCAAGAACAGGGACTAAAATCAATTCAAGCTCTAGATAGTGGGTCAGGGAAACTCAAGAGCAGCTTAGTAACCGGGTGCTAAGAACTGGTCCTCTGGGACTGGACCAATGGTTCAGCCACTAAGAGCCTGTACAGCTCTTGCAGAGGACCTGAGTTCAGTTCTCAGAGCTCATGCTGGGCAACCATGTGTATATTTATAACTCCAGCTCCAGGGGATCTGATGCCTCTAGCCTCCGAGGGCCATGTGCTCATGCAGGTGTAGATGCACACACAGGTTTTTTTTTTTTTTTTTACAAAAAATACTCAGTTCAGGACAGGTAGTGAGTATTGGTGACTGTGATGGTTAATGTTAAATGTCAGCTTGGCAGAATCTAGGGTCACCTGGGAGGTGAGTCTCTGGCCATGCCAGTGGGGATTATTTTCATTGCCTTAATAGAGGTAGGAAGACCTTCCCACCATGGACAGCACTGTTCTCTGTCTGGAACTCTGGGCAGCATGTATTCTCTGCTCTGTTTCTGATCGGGACTAGGATGTCACCGTCTGCTTATAAGTTCCTGCAGCCTCAACTTACACACATTGATGATGTACTCTTGGACCATGAGCCAGAACATGGTTCTCCTTGAGTTGCTCTTGTTGGACTATTTTAATTGTCTGTGTACGAGTGCTTTGCACATACGTGTATATGTACTTCATGTGCATGTTAGTACACACAGAAGAGGGTGTTGGCTCCTCTAGAACTAGAGTTACACAGTGGTGTGAATCACCATGTGGGTGGTGGGAATTGAACCTGGGTCTTCTGTAAGAACAAGTGCTCTTAACCACTGAGCCATCTCTCCAGCCCGTAACAGATTGTTTTATCATACGGAGCTGGAGAGGTGACTCAGTGGTTAAGAGCATTGACTGCTTATCTTAGTGAGGGTTTTATTGCTATGAAGAGACAGGACAACCATGACAACTCTTTTGTTGTTTGCTTTTTGAGACAGGGTTTCTCTGAAATAGCCCCTGTCTATCCTGAGCTTTGTAGTCCAGGCTGGCCTCGAACTCACAGAGATCCATCTGTCTCTGTCTCCTGAGTGTTGGGGATTTAAGGCGTACCCCACCATGCCCAGCCTTAAAAACTGAATATTTCATCACAGCAACAGGTGAGAAACTATGACAGTGAGACAGAGTCTCACTGTGTAGTCCTACCTGGCCTGGAATTCACGTGCAGGCCAGACTGGCTTTAAACTCATAGAGATCCACTGGGGATTACCATGGCCACCTGGCTAGTTAGTTTTGAGCACAGGGTTCCTCATAGCAAAGGCTGGCCTGTGTAGCAGAGGATGACCTTGAACAACTCCCTCTGTCTTTCAAAGGTCAGGACCATCGGTAGTGTTGGTACTAGGCCTAGCAACTGTTGATGATTTTTGATTGTGTCAATTGTTGCCTAGGAAACAAACCTGAGCAACTGTCTGAGAGAGAAGGAATTTTAAATGCCAACATTCCTGCTATGAAGATTAGGGAGTGGGTAGTTCATTGGGACCATGTTAATGAAAGACATGATTTGAAAAACAGCATCCCCGGCCAGTGGTGGTGCACACCTTTAATCCCAGCACTTGGGAGGCAGAGGCAGGTGGATTTCTGAGTTCGAGGCCAGCCTGGTCTCCAGAGTGAGTTCCAGGACAGCCAGAGCTATAGAGAAACCCTGTCGAAAAACAAACAAACAAAAAAAAAACAAACAAAAAAAAAAAAAAGAAAAGAAAGAAAGAAAGAAAGAAAGAAAAACAGCATCAGCATAGAAGCTATGCTTTTTAAAACTGCATTTATTTGTGTGTGTGTGTGTGTGTGTGTGTGTGTGTGTGATTGTGATTTCATGTGTGGAGATCAGAGGACAACTTAATGGGAATTAGGTTTTCTTCTTCCACCATGTGGGTCCAAAGAGTCAAACTCAGGCTGTCAGGCTTGGTGGCAAGCAAGCACCTATACCTCTGAAACATCTGGATGGTCTCAATGGTAAGAGTTTGCTGGTCGGTTGGTTTGTTTATTATAAACTCTTGCTGTTCTTCTATTACAAAACAGCTGGAGAATGGTTAAAACAAGAACAAAGAACAGCCAAGGAGATGTAAGTGGATAGAACGTTTTCTCCTTTTCATCAGGTTATCTCAGAATTGGCCAACAATGTTCCCTTAAAATGGCTTGGGGAAGGAGAGGGGAAGGAGGCTCAGGGAGTGAGTGCTGGCTTAGTACAGGAAGCTTCCACAGGAGCTGGGGCCAGGATCAGAAGTTCAAGATCAGGATGGAGAGTTGGCTCAGAGTTAAGAGAGTGCCCAGCACCCATGCCTACAACTGTCTGAGACCCTGGCTCCAGGAGATATGATGCCCTCTTCTGGCCTTTTTGGGTATGCACACAAATTTGGGCAGTGTCTCACGTGAATGTACACACACACACAGAGAGAGAGAGAGAGAGAGAGAGAGAGAGAGAGAGAGAGAGAGAGAGAGAGAGAAATCTTTATGTTTTGTTTTTTGTTTTTTTGAGACTGTTTCTGTATGTAGATATGACTGTTCTGGAACTTCCTCTGTAGCCCAGGCTGGGTCAAACTCAGAGATCCACCACCTGCCCCTGCCTCTGAGTACTAGGATCAAAAGTGTGTGCCACAATTTCTGGCTTTGGTTTTCATACTTCTGCCCATGTGGGGTGGGTTTTTGTTTTGTTGTTTTCTTCCCTTAACCCAGTGTTAAACTTAGCATAGTAAGAGGGAGGAATGGGTTCAGGCCGCTAGAAGGCCGGGATTCTTAAGCAAGGCACAATGAGCAAAGCTTAATGAGACCCTGGCTACAAACTAACAAAAAGGTCAGCGCTCCTCTCTGTTTCCATTTTAAAAGTCTCCAGCTCTCCGGCAGTATTAACACATTTTCTCAACTGTCTCTAATGATTCAGCAAGCAGCAAAATAAAAATAGACTGTGTTGTGGCTTCATGAATGAATCTCATTAGGCTTGGGGTACAGATCCAGGAGATGAGGGTGGCTCAGCAGCCTTCTGGTCTGCTCTTGTTGCCCTTGACTTTGCTCTGTGCTTAGGAATCTGAAATGCACTCCCCACCCCCACCCCTGCCCCAGTTCTAGGATGGAGACTCAAGAAATAAGAGCAGTCCAGATGGTCAAATAAGGTCATGGCCAAATGACAAGGTGGCTGAAGAGCCAGAAGTCGTCCTAATACTGGCCTCCCAGGCCCAGGTTCCACCCGAGAGCCTTGATGAAGACTGTTGAGAATTTTGAGACCATGACAAGGAAGTTCCCCCATCCTCAGGACAGTCTACTGTGGCTCTGCAGCTGGGCCTGGGACTGTCCTGTAATTTCCTCAACAGTGGCTGAGACCCGACAGCAAGGGAAGAGATGGTGGAGATGTTGGCACAGAGATCGTTCCTAAGCTGCTCTGGCTCAGAGCTCAGAGCTCAGGTGTCCAAGATGTCACCCTGGAGACAGAATCTCTGACAAATGCTTGTTTCAGCTTGCTCTGCCTCTGCTCCTGAGAGGTACACCAAAGGCTTCCTTTGACGCAAGATCCTACAGCGGCTGTGAGAAATCTGAGCCGCTGTCTTCTTGGAGCTTGGCTTTGAAGGTTGAGATAAAAATCCACCAAGCTGTGACTGTGCTGCTTTTTTGGCTAAGGAAACTTTGTTTCTTGGGATTGGACAATGAGAGTCTCTTTGTCCTCTTGTTAGGACAGTGAGCCTGCTGCTTGTCCTGGGTGGTTTGTTTTTCCAGCTGACTCCTTTTAACTGGGAGTTTATGATTTTCAGTTTTTGGTATGAACGGAACCTTCTGCAACCCCACCAGTAGCTCATTTCAAGTGCCCTGGAAATACTAAGACCCCACTTCCAACTCTCCAACTCACCCTATGTACATGTGTGTATTTGTGTGTGTGTGTGTGTGTGTGTGTGTGTGTGTGTTTGAAAAGGTCTCATTATGTAACCCTACCTAATACCTGTCCTAGAATATCTAATGTAAACTAGGCCAGCCTTAAACTTGCAGGAATCCTCCTGCCTCGGCCTCAAAGGAAAGTTTGGCCCTTTACAAACAATATCCTAATGGATACTGTGGCTCATACATGGAATTCCAATTCTATAGAGGCAGAGACAGGCAATTTCAAGGTCAAGCAGGCCTAACTGAAAACCCCTGACTCAAGCAAAGAAAACCAAACCAAACCAAACAGAAAATGTCCTGTGGCAACAGATCAGTTTAGTTCTTAGGAATCTTGCCTTTGAGGCTAGAGGGTGAATGCTCAGGAAACAGGAGCCCCGGCTGCCCTGCTGGCTGAGCTCTAGCTGGTCAACAGGAACAGTCCCAGCCTAAGTTTTTAAAACTAGGAGCAGTTAAGATTCTCTGAGTGAGGTCAGAAAGCAGGGTCACCAGAGGTGAGGCAGTCTAGATAGAGCCACGTCTCATTTGTTCTTGTTGCATTTCCAATCCCTTTGTTCTGCCTGTCTTCCTGTGGGGGACTTGCTCTGAAGCCTGCTGCCCTGCCCTGCTCTGCTCTGCCCTGCCCTGCCCTGCCCTGCCCTGCCCTGCCCACAATGCAGGTCAACCTTGTCTTCCTGTGTGTGGAGACCTGCTCTCTGGTCAGCAGCCAACACAACGGTGGCTGTGACAGGCAAAGTGGACAGTAGCTGCTTTCCCACTCTAGAGAAACCTTTCAGTCCCGGTGGCTGCCATGACTTTTGGACCTGAAGATCTGCTGCAAACTTGGCATCACTTGAGGCTGACTTTCTGCTTGGGAGTGGGGTACCACTCATCTTGCTGATGTCTGTGCAGGTCTCCTGGGCTTCCGAGACTTGTCTAGGCACTGGAATATAGACACATGGTGTCTCGGTTTCTGTTCCTGTGGTTATGATCAAAGTCACTGATGTAAGCAACTTAGGAAGGTACACACGTACCAAGCCTGATAGTCTGGACTCACGGGATGGAAGGAGAGACTTGAGCACCTTGGTGCAAGTGTCACTCATATGAATAAGTTAATGTAATAAAAAAAATTTAAAGGCAACTTAAGGGGAAAGGATTTGGTCTAGCCTACTATTCAAAGCACAGTCCATCATGATGGGGAAGTCAAGGCAACAGGAACTTGAAGCAGCTGGTCCCATGAAAACCACCACCAGGAAACCCAGCAGTGAATGCACGCTGCTGCTCGACTCGATTTCTCATCTTACACAGTCCAGGATCCCCCTACAAAGACAGCATCCTGCCCACAGTTAAGATGAGTCTTCCCACACTAATTAACCTGATCAAGATAATCCCCCAGAGAAATCCCGTGATCTAGAAGCTCCCTCCTGAGTCGGTATGCCAAGAATTCCAGATTCTGTCAAGTTGACAACAAAAACCACCACAAAAACTCAGTTTTAAGGGAATAAGTAGTTTTTGAGGAGAGAGGGAACCTTCAGATATTGTGTGGAAATTTCCTCTTCCTCCTCCTTTTTTTCATCTTAAATTCTGAGGCAGTTTCATGTAGCCCAGGCTGGCCTGGAAATCACCATGTAGCCAAGGATGACCTTATGCTGCTGACCCTCCCAAGTAAAAGGATTTCAAGTGTTGGTTATCACCCTAACAGGTTTCTTGCTTTTAAACAATCTTAAAAACAGGGAAGAAAGAGCATATCCAAGTTGGGAAGTGACATCTCAACTGACCTCCAGTGGATCACAGGATAAAAGGTGCACTTCCTAGACAAAGGCATGGGAGTGCAGGGGCTTCGGACTTGGGTCAGTGCCTTTACTAACTCCAGTTAGCTTTTTGGTTGGTTGAAACAGGATCTCACTTCACATCCCAGGTCGGCCTAGAACTTAGTACATAGGCAAGGGTGACCTTGAGTTTTTGAATTGTCTTATCTGTACCTCCAGAGTGCCTGAATTACTGGTGTGCCTCACCACACTGCATTTATGCAGTGCTAGATACTGAAATCAGGACTTCTTGCTTGTTGAGCAAGCGCTCTGTCAACTGAGCTATAGCCCCAGCCTTCAGAGATTTTTATGGCCAGGCCACTGAAGTTTCTTTTCTTTCATTTACAAGAATTTAGGGGAGGGCATTGTGGACAGAGTCTTATTCCGAAACACAGCCTGGGCTTGAGTTCCTCTTTCTGCCTCTGCCTCCCAAGTGTTATGATTACATTGGACCTTGGAAACCTAGGAAGCACAGACATCAGCAGGATGAGTGGTACCCCACTCCCAAGCAGAAAGCCAGCCTCAAGTGATGCCAAGCTTGCAGGAGATCTTCAGGTCCGAAAGGAATGGTGGCCACCGGGCAGAAAGGTTTCTCTAGAGTGGGTTGTGCTGGGGAATATGTTCCCAGTCCTGGCACTGTTCGCATTTTGGACAAGGTTTGATTGGCATGGGGGCTTGTCCCATGATTGTGAGTGTGTTCAGTAACATCCCTCACCTATACCCATCACATACATGCTAATAACATCCTCCCACACATAACAACCTAGCTTGTTTCCAGTATTGTCAGCTTTGGGCTGGGGATATGGCTCATATAAAATTAGCCCTGGGTGGGGCTAGGAAGGTGACTCAGCTGTTAAGTCCTTGTCGGGCAAGCATGAGAATTGGAGCTTGAATTCCAGAACCTATGTAAATGCCAGGTGGGCATGGAAGCCCACCTGTAATTTCAGTCTCCGAAGGTAGAGACTGCAGGCAACAGAGTCCAGCCTTATCAGTGAGCTCTGGATTTGAGGGACAGATCCTACCTGGATCAATAAGATGGAAGAGCCATGGAGGATGATTCCTGACATCAACCCTCTTAAGCCTTTACATGCATGCATACACATGTGTATGTGCACCCGCCCACACACCAAAACATGCACTCATGAACACCACACATACACACATGAAAAGAAAAATGCTGATTAAGAACTTCTGGCTTAGTGGAGGGCAAGTTCAAAATGGACACCGGAGGATAGATCTCAGATTTCCTCTGTGTGTGTGTGTGCGCGTGTGCATGTATTGTGTGTGTGTATTGTGTGTGTGTGTATTGTGTGTGTGTGTGTGTGTGTGTGTGTGTTACTAGGGACTGAAGAGTTAGGGCTCCTAAATTCTAGGTAAGACTTCTGATGCTGAGCCATATCCCAACCCAAAGTTGATTTCTTTTTTGATTTGTTGGTGGTGGTGGTTTTTGTTGTTGTTGTTTTCTGCAACAGGGACCACTTTGTAGACTAGGCTAGCCCTGAACTCAGAGATCTGCCTACTTTTGCCTATGGAGTGCCAGGATTAAAGGTGTGTGCCACCGCACCAAAATGGAGCTTTGCTTTTTTAAAAAGAGGAAATAAATTTGAGTCATGCATGGTGGCAGGCATACATACATATAAAATCTCAGGATTTAGGAGGCTCACTCAGGAGAATCGTTTAATTGTTCCCTTGCTTACAGCTTTAGAGAGTTAGGCAGGCAGCCATGGTGGGGGAGAAGCAACTGAGAGCGCCATTGCTGATCCACAGGCATTAGGCGGAGAGAGGTGAGACTGGGCCTGGCATGGGCCTTTGGAACTTCAAGGCCACCCCCAGTGACACACCTTCTTCAACAGTGTCATATTTACTCTAACAAGACTGCATCTCCTAATCCTTCCCAAACAGTTCCACTCACAGGGGACCAAGCGTTCACACATGTGAGCCTCTGTGGGTTGTTCTCATTTAAACCACCACAGCACCCATATGGCTTCTTTCTAGTAAGAGATGTAAAGTCAGCCCAAGTGTGGTGGCTTGTACCTTAATGCCAGCTACTTAGAAAGATGAGGGTAGCCGGGCAGTGGTGGCACACGCCTATAATCCCAGCACTTGGGAGGCAGAGGCAGGCAGATTTCTCAGTTCCAGGACAGCCTGGTCTACAGAGTGAGTTCCAGGACAGCCAGGACTACACAGAGAAACCCTGTCTCGAAAAACAAAACAAAACAAAACAAAACAAAACAAAACAAAACAAAACAAAATGAAAGATGAGGGTTGCAAGTTCAAGACTAGCTTAGGAAACTTAGTAAGGTAAGCCCTGTCTCATAAAAGAAAAGTGAGGATTGCAGATGTAGCTTAGAGGGTTGTGTAGCGTGCATGAACACACAAGGTCACAAGTTCAGACAAGTTCAGAGTCAAATCTCTGAGGCTCAGCTGGGGCTGAAGGGGGAAGGGGGGAAGGATAGAGCCGGGGTTCAGGCTCCATACGCAAGGAAACCAGTGCTGTCTCCCAGAAACCCTGAAGTACCAGCTCTTTGCAAAGAAGTGAGTTTACACGGGATTCTTTGACCCACCCCAGTGGAATGAGGAGGCTGTCCAGTTTTTGTGGCCTGAGCCCTCTCAGTGGGGAGGGGTTCCCTACATCTTCACTGGTCCCTGAGATGGCCCTTATGCTGACTTCATGCATCTGGTCAATGTTATCCACAATTCCTACCTGTGTCTCTTACTTCATTTCTTGAGACAGATGCATTCCTTGAGCTACATTTCATGTAGCTCAGCCCAGAAGAGGCAAACTCACTATTAGCCTGGAGATGGCATTGAACCTCTGACCCCATCTTCCACTTCCTAAGTGCTAGTGCCACCCAGACCAGTTATGTGGTTCTGGGGCTGGATTGCAGGGCCTTGTGGGTATTAGGTGAGCACTGTACCAACTGAGCGCCATCCACCCCCACCCTCAGGCCATTTCTTGAGTCAGTACAGACCCCAGTTCTAAAAAAAAATCCCTAAAAATATGTAGCCTTGCAAGCAATGGGGAAGTAATGGGGACCATCTGGAAGAAATACCTGTACTTTTTTGTTTGTTTGTTTGTTTCTAAAATGTCTTGCACTGTTGAAAACCAATCCTACTTAAAGACTGTTGGTCAAAACCAGTGCTGGGGTCACATGTCATCTGAGAATCCTCACAACTGGCCAGTGCCCTGGAAAACAAGGTCCTGGGCAGTGCTTTCCTGAGCATAGGTGGATTGCCGGTTCCTGCTGCCCCCCTGGGGAGGAATCCAGCTCCAGGAGTGGCAGAAGATGGGCCTTGAGGAAGTCCACCGTGATGGGGCCAGGGACTTGATGGCGGATAGCCTTCCCAGAAGTGTCACGTGTGATTGCTTTTCATGGGCAGTTCAGCACAAGGACAGACAATGGTCCTATTTCAGCTTGCATTCTCTTTCTGCCCACTGCCATGCATGTAGTGGACATTTCTTCCCCCACCCCTTTGCCTCCCACGGGCTCTGCCAGCCAACTCCTGTGCCCACTGTCATGCAGCATGCAGGCAATGGACTTTCTTCCCCAATCCCCCTCTCCCCCCCCCCCCCACGGGCTCTGCTGCCCAACTCCTGTTCATCTATTCATTATCTCGCTCTCTTTTTTAATAGCTGGAATTTCACTATGATGCTCATACAAGCCTCTAGCTTCTAAGCTCAAGTGATCTCCCTGCCCCCGTGTGGTTGGGACTATGGCTTGTGTTACTATGGTAATATGTCTTTCTTAGCGTGTGCTCCTCATGCATTATGCTTCTGTAGAGACCCCCTCTCCTTGCTTTTCATGCTATTTGGGGCAGAATATCTTACTGAATTTCTGCTGCATATGACAGGATAGTGGGCACAAGAACTTCCAGAGATTTCCCCTGCTCCCACCTGACCATAAGATGATTACAGATAGGCATTACTGCTCGTGTCTTTACCTGGGTGCCTGGGATTCAAGCTCAGGTCCTCATGCTTGCTTGAAAGCACTTTACCCACAGAGCCATCTTCCCATACCACTTTTTAGTTTAATTTGTATTTATGATAAGTATGTGGGCACATGTGCAGAGGTCAGGAGACAACGTTGTGGAGTCGGCTCTTTCCTGTCACCTCTACAGGGATCCCAGGGATTGAATTTATGTTGCACATTTATACAGCAAACAGCAGGCCCTCCCCCCCGCTTTTTTTTTAGGGGGGGTGGCTTTTCGAGACATGGCTTCTCTGTGTAACAGAGCCCTGCCTGTCCTGGACTCTTTTTGTAGATTAGGCTAGCCTCAAACTCACAAGAGATCCACCTGCCTCTGCATCCCAAGTGCGGGGATTAAAAGCGTGCACCAGTGGCAAGCACCTTTACCGATGAGACACTTTACTGGCTCCTCTGTTTTTGTTTTGAGACAGTTTCATAATAGCCTCATGGTGGTCTTGAACTAGCTATGTAACCATGGGTGACCTTGAACTCCTTGTCTTTCGGCCTTGTCCTAGGATTACAGGTGCCAGCAGCACCTCCAGCTTTCTTTCCCTTCCTCTCCCCTTTCTCTCCTTTGTACTGACTGGTTCACACTCTGTAGTGCGGGCTGGCTTAGAATTTATGATTCTGCCTCAGCGTCCCAAGTGCTGGGGTTACGGGTGTTTACTGCCATGTCTGGCTCCCTTCATCGCTTCCTGGTGACCAAATCCTGGATCTCTTGCATGCTAGGTGAGCATTTTGCCACTGGGCTACCCCCAGCTCCTTTTATTATTGCTATTTAAAATGTATGTGTATGTGTGCCTTGCCTACATGTACATGTGTGCACTTCAAGTGTGCATGTGATACCCATGGATACCGGAAGCAGAAGTTTGATTCCCTGGAAATTGGAGTTAGAGGTTACAGATGATTGTGAGCTGCCATGTGAGTGCTAGAAGCCAAACCCATGGGTCTTTTGCAAGAGCAGCCAGTGTTTTTAACTGCCAAGCCATTTCAACAGTTCCCAACCAGCTCCCTCTGTCTTTCTTGGTTTTGTTTTCAAGACAGGGTTTCCACTGTGTGGCCCTGACTGTCCTAGAACTCTCTCTGTAGATCAGGCTGGCCTTGAACTCACAGAGATCTAACTATCTCTGCCTCCTAAGTACTGGGATTACAGGCATGTGTCACTATCCACTGGCCAGCCCTTCGTTCTTTATAACAGACACTAGTGGCTTCTTTTGCGGTTTCTGGCCTGAAGCAACATTCGAAGGACCCCCCGGTATGCTCCTGTGATGTTTTAGGACTTGATTCTGTCTCAGTCCCTTCTCTTCAGCAAATATGTATCGTATGCCTAGGGTTCACCTCCTGGTCTAGGTTTGTCTCTACAGCAGCAGCACATCCTCCTGGCTTATGCTTCTGGCTCCGGGAGGAGCAGTCTCTTCATTCCTGTAACTAGCCTAGCACCAGAACAGGGTGGGAAGCTCGTGGTTGCTCCCTGATCTTAGACGGTCACAAAGAACTTCAGTTTAGAGATGATCATCAAATGTTATACTATGGTGGGAACAAGAAGTAAAAGAAATTGCTGCTTCCTGTGATGGGGACAGGGCTAGAAATAAAACCAAGAAGAAGAAGAGGAGGAGGAATGGGGGAGGGTTCACCAGCGGCTACTTCCTCCTCAGCTTTTGGCTTCTCTGTTTGAAAGCTGGAGGGCTCTTGGGTACTTAGCAACAACTGTGACTGCCCAGCACAGAAATTGGGTGTGTTTCCTAGGCAGGAAGCCACTAACTCAGCTCAGGCAGCCACTTCCTCTGGCCACAAACTCCGCCCCTAGTCAGCTGAAATTTAGTGGGTTGTTTGTTTGTTTGTTTTTGTTGTTTTCTTTCAAACAAGGTCTCATAACAGTAGTCCAGGATGCTCTGGAACTCAAATCGGAGCTGGCCTCCAACTGATGGCAATCCTCCTGCCTCAGGCTCTGGAGTGTTGTGATTGCAGGCATGAGTCACCACACCCTGCTGCTTAACATCTTGGGGCTCCATGATCACTTCTAAGGCCTAATCGAATATGTGAGTTCACACACACTATACCTCGTCTTTGAAAAGGCTCCTCTATCTGTCTCACTTCTGTGCCTCATTCTCAGGTAGGTGCAGCCTAGAATAGCACCTGAGGTGAAGACCATCTCAGTCAGCACCCGTTGTGGTAGTGTCTGAGCCTGCAGCTCAGGGAGAATCAAGTCATTCTTTCTCTCTTTCTCAGCTGCCTTTTGCATCCTGTTCTGAGCAGCTCTTAAAACAGGGCAATCTACAATCTCACCTCACCCCTCCCCCGGCTGCCTCTGCGCCTCTCTCTCTCTCTCTCTCTCTCTCTCTCTCTCTCTCTCTCACACACACACACACACACACACACACACACACACAGAGAAATGCACTTGTCTGCCTCCTGAGTGCTATGGTCAAAGGTCTGTGGCATGATAATTAGTGCTTTTTTTTTTTTTTTTGTAAGATTTATTTATTGTTTTTTTTTGTTGTTGTTGTTGTTGTTGTTTTTTCTTTTTCGTTTTTTCTTCCAAGATAGGGTTTCTCTGTATAGCCCTGGCTGTCCTGGAACTCACTCTGTAGACCAGGCTGGCCTTGAACTCAGAAATCCGCCTGCCTGCCTCTGTCTCCCAAGTGCTGGCATTAAAGGCGTGTCCACTGCCCGGCCTTTTTGTCTTGTTTTTAACCTCTTATTTGTATATTTTACACACTGAGTTCTAGTCTTACCTCTTTCCCATCTCTCTTTGGCTTTCTCTTTCCCAGGGTCAACAAACCTCTTTAGAAAGACTTCTTGCTGGATCTGAAATCTCTGCACTTAGGGGGGTCCTGGGGCTAGAACTCAGGTTGTCATGCTTAGCAGCACCTCCATGGGGCTCTGTGCCCTCTCATCGGCCCTCCACCCTCCTCTCCCTGCTGTATGTCTTCTTCTGTTTTGTTCTTTTGTCTTTCTCTCCCTCACTTCTCACAGGTTCCCTTCTTAATCTCCTGCCCTTCACGCCGATCCATTCCTACATGGATTCACATTTGTGACAGCTAGAGTCCAGGGTCTACACTCAGGAAAGCATATCTGGCGTCAATCTCTCTGAGCCTGACTTAATATATAATGTTCTCTATGTTTTCCTTTATGCCTGAATAATATTCTGTTGGCTACATGTGCCACATTTTCATTTCCATTCACTGGTCGCTGGCTGTCAGCTGATTCCATGACATTGCCAAACAAAAAGAGCATCAATGAGCATGGCTGAGGGCGAGTGCACTGTTTTGGGGTGCTGCCTGGCCGGAAGTCCTTGGACAACCTTTTTAACCGGTGGAGACGGAGCAGAAGAAAAGTAAGGAAGTGAGATCATTGGAGATTGTGATAAACCCCTAGAGGGAAGTGAAGCAGTGTGGTAAACCAGGGCTGGGGCGCCACTTACACCCCATCAGGAATGGATGTCCTTAAAGAGACAAGCTTCCGGCTAAGACCGGTAGGGGGATGAACCAGCTGAGCGACAGATGATAAACATCCTTGTGAGGAACGGCAAAGAACGCAGCTTGCTGGAGCTCAGTGAGCAAGCATGTGGTCCAGATGAGGTATCGAGGTGCACAAGGCCAGTTGTTGAGGGCCTCATAGATTATAGGCTCCCGGTTTTGTTCCAAAGGCCAGGAGGAGCTATGGATGCTGAAGGTATTTCAGAAGTGCCAGAATAAAAACAATTAACTGCCCATAAGAGCAGTTCTCAGACTGCTTTCCTCTTAGAGCTCAACCTGTATGTGGGGATCTCACTGAGTCCTACGGAAATGACAGCAGGGAAGCTTGGCTATTTCTTTTTTTCTTCTTCACTTTCCCTTGTCCACCATGTTGTTTGCCTTTAGTCACCTAGCTTCATCTCGAGATGAAGTGGGCAAGCCTGGGCCAGTCAAAGGAAAGTCAGAGAACAGGTTCAGTGAGTCCTCGTTTCTTTAACTCCAGGAAAGGTCCAGGTCCCTGGACAAGCCTATTGTTGTGGGCACAGATTGGGGAGGATAGGGGGAGGGGCTGCACAGGGCGTAGATGCCTGGGTCGTGGAGCAGGCTGTGGTTGCAGCAGCTGCATGGCCACAGAGGGTGGCTGGCCACTCCTGCAGGGCAGCTGGAACCCAGCGGCAGGGTGGGGCTCCTAGCAAGGCCTAGGCTGGGTAGTCATGGATAGCCTTGAAATTCTGGTCTTCCTATCTCCACTGCCTCCCAAGTGCTAAGAGAGAGTACCTCTACTCCCAATTTTACATGGTGTTAGGGATCAAACCCAGGGCTTTGTGCACGCTAGGTTAACACTGTACCAAGTAAGGCACATCCCTGTTAGAATTTTAAGGCAGGGTTTCATTATGTAGCCCTGGCTATCCTGGAACTCACTCTGTAGACCAGACTGGCCTGAAACTCAGAGATCCACCTGCCTCTGCCTCCCAAGCTCTGGATTAAAGATGTGTGCCACTTGCCCAGCGTGATTTTCTTTTTAAGGCCCAGGTTCGGACTGGCTGCAAGCTTGCTACATAAATATGTAGCCAAGGATGACCTGGAACCCCTGATTCTCCTGTCTCTACCTCCCAAGTGCTAGAAGCATAGATAGGCAATGGCATCTTTTTTTTTTTTTTTTTGGTTTTCAAGACAGGGTTTCTCTCTGTGTAGTCCTGGCTGTCCTGGAACTCACTCTGTAGAGCAAGGTGGCCTCGAACTCAGAAATCCGCCTGCCTCTGCCTCCCAAGTGCTGGGATTAAAGGCATGCGCCACCACTGCCCAGCTCATACCTGCTTTTTAAAAAAATTATATTTATTTATTCACTTGTGGGGTGAGGTGGCAGCTCATGCCAGAGCTTAAGAGTGAATGTCAAAGGACAGTTTGTCAGTTGGTTCTCTCCTTACACCACATGGGTCCTCGAGATTGGACTCAGGTTGTCAGGCTTGGTGGCAGGTTCAATAATGTCACAGGCTCTTCTTAAAAAAGTATCTATTAATTTTTATTTATGTGTTTAGGTGTTTTGTTTGCATACATATCTGTGTACCACAACTGTGTGGGGCCCCAGGAGGCCAGAAGGGAGTGCTGGGTCCTCTTCAACTGGTGTTACAGTTGTGGGCTCCCATGTGAATGCTGGTAACTGAACCCTGGTCCTCTAGAGGAAAAGCAGGACTGTTAAGCCGGGCAGTAGTGGCGCATGCCTTTAATCCCAGCACTTGGGGGGCAGAGGCAGGCGGATTTCTGAGTTCGAGGCTAGCCTGGTCTACAGAGTGAGTTCCAGGACAGCCAGGGCTACACAGAGAAACCCTGTCTCAAAAAACAAACAAAAAACAAACAAACAAAAAAAAAGCAGGACTGTTAACTCCTGAGCGATCTCTCCTCTCTTTCTTTTTACTTTTTTTTGTAATTTTTTTAAAAAAATTTATTTATTTATTTTACATATATGAGTACACTGTAGCTGTCTTCAGACACACCAGAAGAGGGCACCGGATCCCATTATAGATGGTTGTGAGCCACCCTGTGATTGCTGAGAATTGAACTCAAGACCTCTAGAAGAGCAGCCAGTCCTCTTAACCACTGAGCCATCTCTCCAGCCCTTTTTTTCTTTTTTTTTTTTGTAATTTTTGAGATTGTAATTTAATTATAACATTTCTCCCTTCCCTCCCTCCCTCCCTTCCTCCAAACCACTACTACCTGATCTTCAATTTTATGTGATCTCCTTCAATTTTATGGCTCTCTCTCTCTCTCTCTCTCTCTCTCCCCCTCCTCCATTTTTTCATGTTACTACATACATATAAGTATTTGGTGTGCACATTTCTAAATATAACCTGTTGGGTCCATATAATGCCATTTGTGTATGTGTTTTTTGGGCTGGCCACTTGGCGCTGGACAACCAGTTGGTATGCTCTTCCCGAGGGAGGATCACCTCTCCTTCCACAGCTCGATTCAGATGCCTGTACTTCTTTTTGTAGGCTTGTTGTCTCATGGGCTTTCCCCCTTCCGAGTGGCATGTTAGTGTCCTCTCTTTTCAGCTTATGTTAGGGCAGCCATGTTGGTGAGGCTTTACAAGCATAGCTTCTGATGTTATCAGGAGGTACAATCTCTCAGCAAAGTCTCCCATTCTCTGGCTCATACACTCTCTCGTCCCTTCTTCCATGTTGTTCCCTGAGCCTTAGGTGTGAAAGTGTTTTGTACGTGGATCCGTTGGGACTGCACAACTCTGTGTCTTGGTTGGTTGAAGTTTTCTGTAGTGGTCTCCATCTGTTGCAAAGAGAAGATTCTTTGATGGGGTGCAATCTATGCTTATCAATCATCCTGTTTTGTTTGGTTTTGTTTCTGTTTCTCTCTCTCTCTCTCTCTCTCTCTCTCTCTCTCTCTCTCTCTCTCTTTCTCTTTGGTTTTCGAGACAGGATTTTTCTGTAGCTTTGACTGTCCTGGAGCTCACTCTATAGACCAGACTGGCCTCAAACTCACAGAGACCCGCCTGCCTCTACCTCCGTAGCGCTGGGATTACAGGTGTGCACCACCACCGCCAGGCCATCTTTACTTATTTAAAAAGGCCAGCACAGGCTGACCTAGCATTAGTAGTGGAAATTCTCCTGCCTCTGTCTCCCATGTGTAGGATTAGAAGTGTTTGCCATTGTGCTTGGCTAAAAGATACTTTAATATAATCTTCATGAAATAAAATTTATGAAATATTATTTATGAGAAAAATCAACTTATAAAACAGATGCAAAAATGATGGATGATCACGAAGCAAATGTCCATGCCTTGGTCCTCAAGCCTTGAGCTGTCCTGCTGCATCTCCCATTCCCTTCCAGATGGAAGCCCCCTTGGATGATGCCAGTAGCTTGGTGTTTATGATAATGGTTATGTTTTTTTCTTCTTGTACTTTTACCATCTATGAATCATGGGAAAATGTTCAGTTAGGGTTCACTGAGGGAAATCCCAGGAACACAGATCACAGGGAAGTTCCTTTATGCAGGGCCTGGATCTTCCTGCTTCTCCACAGGCACTGGGGACAGGTAGGGTACACTTAAAGTCTCAAGGCTCCTCCTGCTCATCTCATGGGTTATGTTCAAGGCATCTGCTTGTCCCTGGGATCTCACAGGAGACAGATGCAGCCTGAGCAGACCTGTGAGAGAATATTAGGGCTTACTCAACTTACCCAAGGGCATCCATAGTGCTCTGGGGCTTTTGAAGCAGCAAGGATCACTTTGGGCAGTGGCAGGGACAGTTGGCTTTGTGGAAAGAGTGCCATTCTGTTCATTCACGTGTCATTGTGCAGTGTGTGTGTGTGTGTGTGTGTGTGTTGTGAGGGTCAAATATGTATTCAAGGCAAATGATCTCCCTCTTAGCTATAACTTGTCACATCATTTTCTTCTGAGACAAGTTCTCCTGCAGCTCAGGCTGAACTTGAACTTTTTTTTTTTTTTTTTTTTTTTTTTTTTTTTTTTTTTTTGGTTTTTCAAGACAGGGTTTCTCTATGTAAGCCTGGCTGTCCTGGAACTCACCCTGTAGACCAGGCTGGCCTCGAACTCAGAAATCTACCTGCCTCTGCCTCCCAAGTGCTGGGATTAAAGGCATGCACCACACTGCCTGGCGAACTTGAAGTTTACACATTAAAACATTTCATTCATGGAGAGTGTGTGGTTGCTCATGCACAGGCACACTCAGATGTACCTGTGGAGGCAGGACAACTCTCGGGGGTCAGCTCTCGCCTTCCACCTTTCTGTAGGTTCTGAGATTGAACTCAGGTCATCGGGCTTGTGCAGCAAGTGCTGTACCCACTGAGCCATCTTGCAGGCCCCATGGCATTCTTTAAATTAAAAGATAGCTATTTTACTTATTTATTTATTAGGATTTATTTATTTTATGCATATGAGTACACTGTCGCTGTCTTCAGACACACCAGAAGAAGGCATCGGATCTCATTATAGATGGTTGTGAGCTACCATGTGTTTGCTGGTAACTGAACTCAGGACCTCTGGAAAAGCAGCCAGTGCTCTTAATCTCCCAGCCATCTCTCCAGCCCTTATTTTATTTTCTTATGAGTATGAGTTTTGCTCCCATGTATGTCTGTGTATGGTGTATGTGTGCCTGATACTTGAGGAGGTCAGAAGAGGGTTTTGGATACCCTGGAGCTGGAGTTCCAGATGGTTGTGTGTTGGGATGGTTGTGTGTTGGGAGCCGATTCCTAGCAGAAAGCGGCTATCATCTTTGCGGCCATCTCCAGCCATATACCCTGACAAGAGACTTGTTTTTCAACAGCCCACAACAACTGAGCACACTCTGATAAATATCTTGTTTTTCTCACATAGCTTGTTTTGCTGTTTAGTGCCCTCAGCTGCAAGGCGCATGTGGTAAAGTGTCTTCAGCTGTGTTTCCCTGATTGTTCAGGCCTGCAAGGCATGTGGAAAAGTGTATAAATACCCAGGATTTCCTTTCAATAAAGGAGACTTGATCAGACCCTCTGTCTTGCTAGATCCTGTTGACTGACCCATGGACTGGAGCAGCGGCTTGGACCGGAGCACTTGGCCCCTAAACATGGGGCAGCATGGAGCAGTGTGGGCTGGGACATCTTGGCGTCCCAATGTGGGGAATGGTCCAGGACATCTTGGCGCCTTGGCGCCTAACATGGGGCACGGTATGGGACAGTTGTGAACCTACATGTGGGTACTGAGAATCAAAGGTAGGCCCTTTGGAAGAGCAACCAGTTAGCTCTCTTAGTTGAGCCATCTCTCTAGCCATCAAAGTATCATAGGAATGACTGGGAGGTTTCAGAGCTGCAGCCAAGCTGGTGTGTGTAGGAGAGAAGAGGAGTTGGAGGGCAGTAAAAACAGCAGTGGACCTAGAGACAGGGAGGAGGGAAAACATCCAGGCTGGTGTTGGATAGAGCAGTGTTCCAAGCCTGGCGTGGGGAAGCATGTCTGAGAGCCTAGCCCTTTTGGAGGGGAGGCAGGAGGGTCAAGATTCTGTGGCCACCCTGAGTGGCATGGGTTTGAAGTAAGTCAGAGCAGCGCAGCACCACCCTGTCAAAACCTGGAAAAACCTTAGAGGAGCTCTCATGTGCCTTTGACGTGCTGATAGCCAGGAATCTGGAGATGGGCATGGTATCAGGACCTGGAGGAGATGGAGACCTGGGAGTTATGTAGAGAGGTAATAGAGTGCGGTACTACACAGGGGTAGACAAGGAGAAGAGGGGGGAGACAGAGCAATTTCATCAGTATCCTGGTGTTTGGAGTTGGTGAGATGGCTCTGTGGGCACACCACACTCATAATACAGAACTTTTTTTTTTTTTTTTTTAAAGTTTTGGCTACAACTCCATGAGAAGTAAGCTCAGCACCAGAGGAGGCTTGAAAAAAAAAATTCAAACAATCAGAGGAATAAAAGAGTATAAAAGAGTCATGTTTGTGATAGAAACCCATTCAACCTGGTCCAGGCAGGGGAGGGAATGTGTTGGCTAATGGAACTGAATACTGAATCGAGCCTGTACCCAGTGGATGGCACAAAGCTCCTGGGACTTGCTTTGGCCTATGGCTTTGTGTGGATCCCATCCTCAGGAGTAAGAGGCATGGCTAACAGCTGGGGCAGGATTCACACCTGCCCTCAGCACCGCCATTCATGTCACTGGACAGCTCTCACCAGGCTCCAGGACAGAGTCTCACTGGGTCCCATGCCTGCTGCTGATTTGGCATTGTTCATTGATCAGACCTGGGTTACACATCCATCCCCACAGGTAGGAATGGCTTCAGGTTCATCTCCAGCGCCACATTCAAGCTGGAGTTGAGGGGGCTGGAGAGGTGGCTCAGTGGTTAAGAGCACTGACTTTGAGAGGATTCAATTCCCAGCGCCTACATAGCAGCTCACAACTGTCCGTAACTCCAAGATCTGACACACTCATGCAGACACACACAGGCAAAACGCAATGCACATGAAATAAAAATAAATTATTTTTTTTAAAAAAAGGCTGGAGTTGAGGCATCTTCGAGAGAAATGGCGATGCTGTCACTATGAGAGACAAGGAGTAGATGTCTGAACCAAAACTACAGATGAGGGAGAGTTGGGGACCCTATGATAGCCAGTTTCATGTCAACTTGACACAAGCTAGAGTCATCAGAGAGGAAGGAGCTTCAACTGAGAAAATGCTTTCATAAGACTAGTCTGTAGACGAGCCTGTAGGCTTCTCTTAATTAGTGACTGATGGGGGAGCCCACTGAGCGTGTGCCATCCCTGAACTGGTGGTCCTGGGTTCTATAAGAAAGCAGGATGAGCAAGCAGGGGTTGGGGGGGGAGCCAGTAAGCAGCACCCCTCCATGGTCTCTGCATCAGCTCCTGCCTCCAGGTTCCTGCCCGGCTTGAGTTCCTGTTTTTCTCTCCTTCACCGATGGACTATGATGTTGAAGCTTAAGCCAAGTAACCCTTTTCTCTTGGTCAAGGTCAAGGGTGCTTTCTGACAAAAACTCAGCCCAAGAGACAAAGTACTGAGTTAGTCCTTGTCCTCAGAATAGATGAGGAAAGGCCAAACAGTTGGGTGACATCCCATCAAGATACAGCAGCTGGTGGAAAGGCCAGACATTGTCTGGGACATTCACAGGACTGTGAGGCAGGGTAGAAAGAAAGGACAGAGCCAGCCTGCCTTGGGAAGAGAGAAAGCTGAACTTTCTCTTAAGCTGAAGAAATCGATGCAAGTTTTTGTTTGTTTGTTTTGTAATCACAAATATCCATTTATGATCATCTGAGTGGAGGGTGTGGCTGAGTGGCAGAGACTGAGTCGCTAAGTATTTGGTGGGCTCTGGTTCCTCCCTGGCATCGGAGAAAGGTAAGACAACTTAGATCCCAATAGGGCAAGGCTGCCCACTAGGGTAATGCCCACAGGGTAGAATGCAGCCTTGCTCTAAGAGGGGCTTCGTTTGATCCAGAGCAATGTTTACTGTGCAGCTTTGAGAGAAGTGGGTTGCAGGCTGGGAGGTGGCTTAGTGGGCCAAGTGATTGCCATACAAGTGTGAGGACTTGAGCTCTAATCCCCAGGGCCCACTGAAAGCTGGATGCAGTAACACACATCTGTAGTCTCAGTGTTCTTCCTCCCAAATGCTAAGATACTGACATTCAATGACACACCCTCCTGGATGCCATGCCATGCCCAGTTAAGTGATTTTTTTTTTTTTTTTTTTTTTTGAGATTGGGTGTCATATTCTGTATCCTAAGGCACTCCGAACGTTGTATGCAATCAAGGATCACCATTGATTTTTCTGCCTCCACCTCCCAGGTGCTGGGATTACAGCTGTTCATCCCAGAGCTTGCTTTATTAAAGTGGTGCTGAGAAGCAAATGCAGGGGCTCCATGCATGCTGGGCAAGCTCTCTACCGACTGGGCTAAGTCTCAGGCCACAAACGAATATTATTCAGATAAGGTTTCCTCTAATGTTGGGAAGCATCTGACAGTAGGATAGGACCTTTCTTCTCCGGCAGCTTGTACACGACCAGAGAAGACAGCTATTACACAGGAACCGAGATGAAAGGAAAGAGAAGGATTTGAGAGGTTAGATCCAACCAAAGGGGCCAGGGGAGAGCACTCAGAGTAGACGTAGGGCAAAAGTAGACTTTTGGGGGAAAGTCTTTAGTTCTAAACAAAACCCAGGGTGATATTGAAACTCCCACTCCAAAACAGATAAAGCTGTGCACAGTAAGTCACTTCCTCTCTCAGAGAAGTAAAAAGAGGCGGGACGTGGAGTGTATGCCTACAACCTCAGCACTTCAGAGTTAGAGGCAAGAGGATCAGCAGTTCAAGACCAACCTCTGTTACTTAGTTGTGTTCAAAGCCAGGGTGGGCTAAATGAGACCCTGTCTCAAGATACTGAAAAAAAGATAGCCTGGGTCTACTGATGCATACCTTTAATCCCAGCATTCAGGAAGCAGAGGTAAGGGGATCTCTGAGTTCCAGGCTAGCCTGGGCTCTACAGTAAGTTCCAATACAGCCAGGAATACCCATAAAAAGAAACCCTGTGTCGAAAAACAAAAACACTGAGCCAGTTCATGCATGGTGTGGTACATTTCTTGAAATATCAGAATTCAGGAAGCAGAGGCAGTAGGATCGCTGTGTGTTCTTGGGACAGCCTGGTCTACACAGCCATTCTAGGACAGCAAGGACTACATAATGACATCCTGTCTCAATAAAATAAACAAAAATATAAAAGTAAACATATTTACAACACTTTTCTTCACGAAGTTGCAAGAATCAAAATAAACTTTAGTTACAACACTGTGCACATTACCGTTCATAGTTTTATTACGGATAAAATCACCATTAAAAGGCGCAGAAAGCTAACCTGAGCATGCAAGGAACGCAGCCCGCGCGTGCGCGACAAGGGGCGGAGCCCAGGCGGCCTCAGCCCCTTCTTTCTCTTTGTCCCTCCCACTTCCGCGGGTACCCAACCATGCGTCCCCTGCGTGCTGACGTCAGGCGCGTGCCCCTGTCCGGCAGCCGAGGAGGCCCCGCGCAGTGCTGCCAACGCCCCGGCGGAGAAGCTGAGGTGAGTGCGGGGCCCGAGTAGCCTCCCTGCGGGAGCGTCTTCTGCGCTGCCCGGTCCCCTTCGCGTGCCCCCCGTCCTCCCTCGGTTCTCGAGGACGCTCGCGGGCGGGAGCATCCCGGTGCTTGCGGACGGCGGGCCGCGGGGGAGGGGTTGCCGGGTTCGCGTGCGCCCGGCGGCCCGGGTTCTGAGGGGAACGAGGCGAGGTCGCGGCGAGGCTTGGGGCCGAATGGCGGCGAGGCGCGGCCGGGGATGGCGGCAGCTGAGGGCACAACCCGGCCGAGCTGTCAGCGGCGGCGGGAGAACGGGGCACACCCATCCCACCCGCTCCCCTCCCCCTCCGGCCGCCCGCGGGCTCCAGGGGCCCCGGGGCGCGGGGTGGGGGGACGTGTGGTCAGGACCGGGGTCGGAGGCCGGGGGCTGGCTCTCTGTTGTGGGCCTCGACTTCCTGCTTCCCGGGCCCCGCCGCGGACGCGTTGCGGCTGGCGGGGGAGGGGAGCGGAACTGCGGCCGCAGGGCCGGCCCGGGGCCGAGGTGACGGACCGGGCGGCTCTGCGCCTGCGCCCCTCGGCGGTCTCTGGCCCCGCGCGGTGTCCTCTCCTGCCCCGCGGCTCCCGGGGCTCTCCTGTTGGGGCCGGCCTCTTTGCCTTCCGGGACCTGCCTAAGCGCCTCCCGAAACCCCGCCTGGCCACTTACTCAGTTCCTCATCACTAGCAGGAAATTTTCTTTGTTGGTTATTATTATTTTTTAAATTCCTCTTTCCACCCCTTTAACTCCGGGAGAAATTCAGTGTGGAAGATTACGTCATCGCAGCATAAGGGGTGAGAGTTTTAACTCCTACAAGTCAGGGCTCACCAGATTTAAGACAGCATCTTGCGGCCTTAGTGGGTCACTCCACCCAGTACTTTGGTTCAGAGTAAGGTGGCAGGTTTTTTTTTTTTGTTGAAATCCTGTTGCCTGTCTTCAGGCTGCCTAAGATGCACCTAAAGTAAAAAAGATTCAAAATCTCAGATTTAGGTTATTTTGGTTAGGGAATATATATACACTGTCTGCAGTCACTTGTGTAGATACGAACTTTAAAGGACTTCTTGGCTGTACTCGGGTGAATTGCAGGAGCAATTCTTTGCCACACTGACTAATTGTGACTTATCCGATGTAAAGAACCCAAATTCAGTGCATGGTTTGAAGAGTGAGTTGAAGAGAGAATTTAGTTATACACTAGTGTTGAAGAATATTAACATTGCAAAGCAAATGAGATCCAGTGTGTAGTGCATCCCTGTCAGGGTGGCTCATGTTTGAGCAAGACTTTTCCCATTATTGCTCATTTGTATAGAAAACAGTATTGTTTGTTAAACTCTGGAGTGCTGGATTCAAATGGGCTTTCTGTAGTTTGTAGGTGTGGAGCTTGAATCTTCCAAAATACATTTGTTAGCCTTAATGTGACATCTGGGAATATAAATTTGGAGTATTTATCTACTATTGTGGTTTTTTAGCCTATATTTTAAAAAGTTTATATGGGCACCAATTTGGTTTTTTTTTTTTTTTTTTTTTTCTTTTTTTAATTAACTAGTCTGGGCTGGTGAGATGGTATAGTGGATAATAACACTTGTCAGACAGGCTTGACTACCTTAGTTGGGTCCCCCAGAACCCAAGGTGGAAGGAGAGAATCCTCTCAAAAGTTGTTCTCCATTGGGCCTTAGTGGTCCAGCCTTTAATCCCAGTGCTGGGGAGGCAGAGGAAAATTCTATGAATTTGAGGCCAGACTTGTCTACACAGCCTGTCTTGCAAAAACAAAAACAAAAGCTGTCTTCTGATTTTCACATTCTTCCCAGCCTGCATGTGTACACATAAATAAATGCACACAATAATAAGAATTAAAAACATAATTAGTTTGAATTTGTAAGTTTTAGACCAAGGCAAGGCCTAAGAGATAGAGATTGGTAACTGAGTATTTAAAAGGAGTTTTTTTAAAACAATAATTTGTTCAACACCCCAAAGTGCCTTATATTTTGTTCAACTCTTTTGTTTAAATTCAAGATGTTTTCATATTGAGACAATACCTGTGCTTAGTAAACACATTCCCTAGTAATTAGTAATTCATGTAAGTAAACCCATCAAGACTAAATCCGAAAGTTTACAAAGTTTACAAATATTTACAATACAATTGTTTTTTTTAGGAATATTTTTGTACTTGAAATATTTTACAGACTGTTTTATTTCAAATTTTCATACATGTATGCAGAATTTATATTTTGACCACACTCATCCCTGTCTCCTCCTTTGCCTCTCAGCCCTCTTCCTTCAGCGAGTCCACCTCCCAACTCTTGTTCTTTTTTGTGACCCACTGAGTCTAATGCCGCCCCACATTTCTAGTTATTTTTATGATATGTATACTGCTAAATTTTTTTTTTGTCTAAAAGCTGTTAAAAACTATGTACTTTGTCTTTTTGGAGGAAAAATTTGGGCTTGGAAGAACAAGTCAAACTTTTATTCATAGGGCTATAATTTAAATGGTTCTCTCGTTTTAGGTTTTTGTTTTTTCTTAAGAGGATAAGGGACATTTAATTACTTTAGGCTACAAGATCTCTTATGAAAGGGAACACTTCATATTGGGTACATTTTTCTCACATAAACAGCTCTTCTATATTCCTCAATGTAAAAGGGCTATTCTTTATTTCTGTGATACTGACTTTTCAGTCTTTGCAAAATATTTGCTGTCAGTTTTCCCTAATCGAACATAAGTAAGTTGTGGGCAGTCAGGGCTTTGACTTGGTATGGTTATTCTGTATCCCTGGCATCTAAGATACTGCCATACATATGGTGGGCTTTAATATTTGTTGAATGAGTAAATTTGGTAGTCAGAGGGCTACTCATTTACTGCACATCCTATAGGCCTTCCTGTTTGTTGCTTAAGATTTGATTACTTATGTGCCTGGTTAACCTATCCAAATCTGGACTCACTGAAACTTGCTAAGCTCTTCTTGCTTGACCTTACCCATCTGTTTAGTACAGTGTTGTCTGCAGCTGCACTATCTGGAAAGTTTGCCATCAATTAGAAAGTCATTATTCTTTTATTCTCCTCAAACAAATCCAGACTTAACCTTTGTTTCCTCATCTTCCTGTATTTCTGTGTTTGCAAATAGCTTATTTCTGCCCCCTTCTTCCCCCCTGCTGTGTCAAGTTTCCTGGTCATGTGATGTTTTGCCCCTTGTGAGTTTCTACTTTTAGTTGCTCATCTCTTCTATCTAAAGTATTTTTACTGAAGCGGTTTTTTTTTTTTTTTTTTTTTTTTTTTTTTTTTTTTTTTGTTAGTGCTGTTCTACTTTGCCACTGCTGGTATTAGTTTAAGGTGTCAAGAGTTCCTCTTTACTAGTTACCCTGGGACATTGGTCTCAGACTGTTTATTCCTTGAAGAGACTAAATGTTTTGTCACCTATACATGGTGTCCTTCCTTGCAGTTTTGAGAATAATTAAGCTGGTCAAGGCTAGCACATCCCTGTAATTTTAACACTTGGAAAGTACAGACAGATCTGGAAGAAGTTTAAGGCTAACCTTGGTGACATGTAGTTCTAGGCTAGTCTGAATTACATGAGACCATGTCTATTACCAAGGTTAGCCTTGAACTTTCCTTACTTTTAGCTCTCTTTCAGTAGCTAAGGTTACAGACTTGAGCTGCCAGGCCCAGCTTAGAATTAGTGTGTTTCAAGATTTATTTTGTATGAATGAGTATTTTGTTTGCTTGTGCGTATGTGTGTGTACTTTGTGTGTGCCTGGTGCTTACAAAGGTCAGAAGACGTGGTGGGATCCCCTGGCACTAGAATCACTAGAATTGTGCGTGCTGGGAACTAACCTGAGTCTTCTGCAAGAGTAACAAGTAATCTTAACAGAGGGACCATCTGTCCAGCATGATCATTTTCTTCTATAACTCAATACCTAGATTAGTTGTTAATGTTGCAGTGTTAGTACACTGTCAAAGAATGAGAACTTAGGACTTGTCTGTGCTGCATATTATTTTTCTTTAACATTTCCTGCTTCTTATACATCATTTTCTTGAGGCTCTTCATTGCCATTTGTTGCATAAGTTCTGCTGATGTGTGTTCTTGAGTTGCTGTTGCTTAGGGTGGTTAGAAGCATAGGTTTGGGAGCCAGACTCTTTGAGTTGAAATCCTTGATCTGTCATTTATTAGCCATGTGCAATTTTAGGTCATGCCTTGTGACTTCAGTTTATCCTTTGAAAAATGAGACTAGCAAGCCTGGCAGGTAACTCACGACTATAATCCCAGCGCTTAGAAGGAGGAGACAGAAAGATGAGTTTAAGGTCAGCTTAAGTCTTGGCCATAGGAGTTAGATGGCAGTCTGAGCTACATGAGACCTGTCTCAAAAAAAAAAGAGAAACAAAAAATGAGGCTAGTAACAGCACCTGCCTCACAGTGTGGAAGATTGTATCAGTTAATGTATGTGACATGTTTTTAAGACTACTTACCTGCAGGCAGAGCTGTGTAGGTGTTTGCTTTCACTGTTACTATCTCCTAGGCCCTACCCCTTGACCTTTAGAAGCTGTGTTTATTTCAGGTAAATTTTTTTATATAACCTTTCCTCCTGAAGACTAATCTCATGAATCTTATAAAAATTCCAAGTGGAGATTGTTATCTCTTTTACATTTTTTGTTCTTGTTTTTTTTTTTTTTTTTGTTTGTTTGTTTTTGTTTTCCACTGTCACAGAACCAAATACTTGCAGGGGCTGCAGATGTGGTCCAGAATAGTTTATTAATATGGCCCAACATAAAATTGTAAACATGACTTAAAATCGGAGTTGTGGGGTGTGTGTGTGATTTAAAATAAATGTTCATGGGTACATTGCTGTGGAGTTAAGAGGACAGCTTTGTCAATTTTATGCCATCAATATGGGTTTTGGCAATTGAACTCAGATTATTGGGTTTGCATAGTAGAAACTATTATCCTCTGAGCTATACAGCTAGTACTTTTCTTATTTCTTTGAGACAGGGTCTCCTGAATCCCAAACAAGCCTTGAAATCATTGTGAGGTTACATTGATTTTGAATTTCTGGTTTTTCTGCTCCCACCTCCCAAATACTAGGATTAGAGGCATGTACTGCTACTATGCTAGGCTTATGTGGGTATTGGAGATCAGGGCTTCATGAATGTTGGGCAAGCACTCTGTCAACCAAGCTGCATCCCTAGCACATAGCCCATTTAAAAAAAAATATTTAGAGGCTGGAGAGATGGCTCAGCAGTTAAAAGTACTGGCAGTTCTTCCAGAGATCCTGAGTTCAATTCCCAGCACCCACATGGTGGCTCACAACCATCTGTAATGGGATCTAATGACCTCTTCTGTCATGAAGACATATGTGCAAATAGAGCACTCATATACATACAAAAATGAATGAATAAATAAATAAATAAGTTAATAAGTTAAAAAAAATCTGTTAGTCATGGTGGTGTAAGCCTTGATTCCAGCATTTGAGAAGCAAAGGCAAATCTGAGTTTGAGGGCAGCGTGGTCTCCATAGAGAGACACCCAGTGCTACATAGTGAAACTTGGTCTCCAAAACAACAGCAACAACAATAAACCACATTTATTTACTGTGTATGTGCATGTGTGCATACGTGGAGGTCAGAAAACAAGTTAGGGAATTAGCTCTTTTCTTGCCCAAATGGGTCTGGGTATTGAACAAGGCTGTCTAGCTTTTGAGGCAACCACCTTTGTCTTCTGAGCCATATCCTGGCCTATACTGCCATTTTTAAAGGCACCTGAGTGTCCTCAGGGTTTGGTTTATAAGGATCCTTGAACCAATCTTTCCAGGAATCAAGTATGATTGTAGTTGTATCCTCCAAGAATGATAGCATAGTGGCTATACACTTGTTTAACTTTAAAACTGTAGATGAGGATTAGGAATAAAGCTTTTCACTGATTAGAACAATACCAGTTAATATTTTTCCAACAAAACTGCTTGTTGTTTAAGATACTTTTTCTAAGAATTATGATCCTTTAATCAGGACTTGGGCAGATAATCTTTAACAGTATACAAAAACTTTTCAATTCCCTTATGAACAGTCAAAGTCACTATAAAATACAGTGAAGTTGTTACCTGATGCTCTGAATAGGCATGGTTACAGTGACATTTCATGTTAGCAGGTTGTTAATGACTTTTCACAAGTTGACCTTAACTTTTAGGAAATGAAAAAAATGACAGAATTATCAGTTTGAAGATCCACAGAAGGAACCACTGTGGGGCTAGAGAGAGCTGACTTAATGGTTTAAGCATTGGCTGAATTTTTTTTTTTTTAACAGTATTAGAATTTGGTTACCAGTACTTGTGTGGCTCAAAACTATTTTTAGCTCTAGCTCCTAGAACACCTATACATATGTGTGCATTCTTCTCTCTCTCTCTCTCTCTCTCTCTCTCTCTCTCTCTCTCATACACACATACACACCCTTCTTTTGAAGACCATGATTTTGTGTCACTGCAAAGCTTAGATTGTTTGATACACTATCAGAACTAATTTTAGGAGACTGGAGAGATAGATAAGTGGTTAAGACCCCTTACTGTTCTAGAGGACCCAGGTTAGATTCCTGGCCTCCACATACCAGCTCACAGCCACCTGTAACTATCCTCTGTGGGTTCTGCATATACGTGGCTGTAGGCAAAACAGTGGCATACACACTAAATACAAAAACAATTTTAGGGGATCAGGGTTTAACTTTTGTCTGGTTTACAAGGGATTTAGGGATTGGGAAGATAGCTCTGTGTGTACATCTTAAGTGTGAGGAATGTCAGTGGTCATGTATCCCATCTGTAATACAGCTTGAGAGACAAGTAAGAGATCTGATCTCCAGAGCAAGCTGGTTAGCAAGACTAGCACATTAGTGAGCTTTGTGTTTGACTGAGACACTGCATTAGTGTATAAAGGTGGAAGGGATAAAGGAGGATTTTCAGGTATCAACCTCAAGTGTCTGGATCCACATGAAACATGCATATATACATATGTACATACCACACAGGAAACTGAGAAAAGAAAAGGGAGTTAAGTATGTGTTGATGGTGGAAAGGGAGGAAGATAGAAATGAATTTGGATTTTCCCACATGAGTGCATTTGTCCTGAGGTTGGAATTGTGCCAGTATCAGGGAATCCCGCCTCCTGAGAACCAGCAGGGAACAGTGCTTTCCTCCCACATCAGTAAGGTTTAGGAAACATTCTGTTAGTGAGGCATTCTTCCATCCAAAACAATGAAATGTTCTGTGTGCTGTCAAAATATTTTAACAAAAATGTAAAAGAAAGTTCTACATTTTTATACAGTTTGATAAGGCATTACAAAGTCACTAGAAGTACATGGTAACCAAAAAACACACACACTTCCCATCCCCAGCAACTTCAGCTTTTTCTGCTTGGTCTGTTTGTCTTCTCCATGTTTTGTGGTGTTTTTGCTATTCTACCACAAAGATGCCTTCCTCTTCTCCTTTCTGTAGAGGCCTCATAGACAACCCCATGTATCTTTTAGCTTTTGTTCTGTATACTTTAGCTTTATCACCTTCAACATTCCCATCAGCCTTTGGGCAACACTATAATGGAGGTGACAAGCACAGGATATATGCTTTGATTTATCTGAGGGTGGCTTTTATTGCTGCATCCAATTTCTTTTTGATTCTTTATGCAGATAGCAATAGATCAGGATGCTAGAGGAATATATTATAAAGAGTTTTGAGTCCAAAGAACAAGTTTTGACTTGATGCATGTCTAAACCACTCTCACTGTCTCAATTTGGGAACTTCAGTACTCTTTGAGTGACAGTCACAGTTCTAAGTGTTGGTGGTAGAGCAGTGACTGAAAAAAGACTGAGACAAATCTGTCATAAAATGTACATGCCAGTGTATTGGTTGGAGGTAAGGGTTTGGAGAAAAAAAAGGTGAGTAAGACTTAGTAGCATGTCTTTACCCACTGAGCCGTCTCCTAAGCTCTAGTATGGCTGCCCTCTCTCCCTTCCTTCCTCCCCCTGTAAAGTTGAGACACAGGGTCTCATATGGCCCAGATTGAACACCTTTTTCTGGCCTCTACAGGCACCAGGCACACATAGTGCAGACATACATGCAGGCAAAACAGCCATACTAATTAAATTTTTAAAAATAATAAACTTTAAAAAAAGAGACAAAACCAGACAAAGCCAAAGTAAAAGCTGTACTTAAGGCATGTAAGTATCTCACTAACTTGTGTAGTTAATATAACAAGCCCAGTAAAACAGAGGTTTAGTTCCTAACCTATGTTCTGGTAGATGAGATTTCCTAGTTGCTTAGTTTCTGTCTATTTATTTTTGAGACTTTATTACTGTCTGTAATTTTGTTGTTTATTTTGTTTTGTTTTTTGAGGCATGGTTTCTCTCTGCAGTTCTTGCTGTTTTGGAAAGTAACCGTACTTCTGGCTACTTTATTGGTTTGTTTCTTTCACTATCATCCTACTTCACCCTTATCAACACTAGGCAGGAGAGAAAGAAGGTCAGAGAGGAAAGGGACTTAAACTGCTCATTAAGGGCATTGAGTTCCTTGGGGCAGGTTTTTTTTTTTTTGTTGTTGTTGTTGTTTTGTTTGTTTTGTTTTGTTGTTCTTTGGTTTTGACAGGGTTTCTCTGTATAGCCCTGGCTGTCCTGGAACTCACTCTGAAGACCAGGCTGGCCTCAAACTCAGAAATCCATCTGCCTCTGCCTCCCAAGTGCTGGGATTAAAGGGGTGCACCACCACTGCCTGGCTTACTTACAGTTTTTTGAGACAGGATTTCCCTTCTCTTTGTAACCCTGGCTGTCCTGGACCTCATGTTACTTTAGATAGGCTGGCCTCGAACTCACAGAGATTCACCTGCTTTAATTAAAGGGGTATGCCTCCACTGGACTGTCTCTTTTTAAAAAGAGTTAATTAAAAAAAATTAATTAGAATGGGTGTTTGCCTGCATGTATGCCTACGTTATGTGTGTTCCTGTTGCCTGTAGACGCCAAAAGATGTTCAGTCTCCTGAACTGTAGTTACAGACAAGCTTACATGTGAGTGCTAGGCATCCAACCTGGGTCTGCTGGAAGAATGGTCAGTGCTCTTAACTCCTGAGTCATTTCTCTAGTCTCTGATTGTTTTTTGCTAAACCTTTCTTCCTTTTGAAGAAATCTGAATAAATAATCTGCAGGGGGGCTAGCTTTGTATCTTGCTTTTTAAAATTTTATGAATTAGAAATCTTCTGTAATGTCACTGTAGAGATTTTCAAGGACTCCATAAAAATATCACAGATATCATTAATCACAGTTCTGGAGGCTGGTAGTCTGAGATTGTGTTGATATGGTTATTATCTTTTGAGGGTCTCTTTAATGAATTGCGCTGTTGTCTCCCTTTCTTCCTTTCCCTTTTGTGTGTGTGTGTGTCCCCATATTCAGAGCCCAGAGGTCTTACTGAACCTGAAACTTCCCTCCCTAGTCTCTTCATCCCTTCCTTTTTTCTTCCCTTTCCTCCCCTCCACTCTCTTTTCCTGAGACAGGTTTTCTCTGTGATTCAGGGTTTCTCTGTGTAGCCCTGGCTGTGCTGGAACTAACTCAGGTTGGCTTTGAACTCAGATTCACCTTCCTCTATCTTCCAAGTGCTGGAATTAAAGGTGTCAGACACCATTGTAGGGGTGCCTCTTCCCTTCGACACAGTCTTACTCTTAAGCATGTTCTAGCCTGGTCATTACTATGTTGTCCAAGCTGGCCTTGAAGTTGTAGTTATCTTCCGGCCTCAGTTTACCAATCACTAAGATTACAGATGTGTTCTACTGAGCCAGTTTTGTTATTGTGGTTAGGGTTGTCTGTGCTGGGGATCATACCTACACTTTTTCTACAAATACTCTTTGTCACTGCATTAAAACTTAATGACCCAATCCCTAATCTTTCCTTAGAAATACACTAGTCATGGATAGGGCCCATCCATAGGATCTCATTTTCCTTAATAACCTCTTTAAAGGCCATGCCATTAAAGACTTTTATCTTTTTTGGAAATGGGGTCTCACTATGTATCTCTGGCTGGCCTGAATTTTCTTTGTAGATCAGGCTGGGTGAGAATTAATAGAGACTTTGCTTTTCAAATGCCAGATTAAAAGCATTGTCCCACTATTCCCTGAACAGAAAAATTTCTGAAGTATTAAAGATTAAGACTTCAACATACAGATTTTGATGGAGACTTAGTTTCCGCATAGCAGATAGTATAGCTTCTGCTTTCACACTTGATCTTAGCCAAAGGTGGAAAAGTGATTACCTCATGCTTTAAAATATTTTCATGGCATTTCTTTGTATTATAGCCTTTTCTATTGGGTATATGGTCAGTCTTGTCTTTTGCTCATATAAGCAAGGTTGCTGCGAGCATCCTTGTTTTATAGACCTTATTTTTTGTGGAGGTAGGGTTAACAGTGGAATGTCAGGTCAAAGAATGTACAAATTTTGGATTTTTGCCCTGGCATGGGAGACTTCTTTTTGGCTTTGCCCCCTCCCCTCCAAATGCATGCATGCACACAAAAATCTTTTGCTTTAGGTGTATGAATGTTTTTCTTGCATATATGTCTGTGTACCACACATGTACCTGATGCCCCACAGAAACTAGAAGGCCTGGAATATGTGATCTGGCATGCTTCTCATATCAGAATGGACCAATGGCAGCCAGTGTGCTCATTCTGTAGTATTTTCCACATACTGTGCCCAACTAGTATTATTGCTCTTGTAGTAATGGACACCAATTTTGGTCAATACACAGCAAAGTATTCTATGTCAGATTTCCTCACTGCTAACCAGTAAATGGCAAAAATGACTAATTTTGCTCTGCCCTTTCTTCTCTTTGTCCTCAGAGTCTGCCTTCGTCTATACTTTGCACTTTGCATAGCAAGTTGTAACCTAGAATTGACCTACTCTAGAGACACTTCTTGCTGTCTTTGTGGCCACCATTTTTCTCCTTAGGTGTGGATAGCCTTCAATGAAGAGCAGCTGCCAAGATAGCGGAGAAACTAAAATCTAGGCCTGTTATTTTTAAAATGTTAATGTTTGTGTAGTAGGTCCTAATAGTTTGAGGGCAAATCTTAGTGTAATCTCCTTTCTTCTTACTAAATAGTTTATTAATGTTCATTTTGTTTTCAGGAGTGTATATTTGGTTTTTTCTTCATGCTATAAAATGTATCTTGATATGACAGAATGCTTAGGTAGGAGTCTCTTTTTAAACTAAACTTTTTTTTTTATATGTATGAGTTTTTTGCTTGCATGTATGTTTGTATATCATGTATGCATTGCCCCCAGAGGCCCATGAAATTGTAGTTATAGATGATTTTTAGCTTCCATAGGATGTGGGGAATCAAACTTGGGTTCTCTGGAAGAACAGCCAGGGCTTTTAACTAGGCACCTGTTTTGCTTTTTTTGAGACAGGGTCTTACTTAATAGACAGTCCAGGCTGTCCTAGTCATTATGTTGCTCATATTGGTCTTGAGCCAATAGCAGGCCTCCTGCCTCAACTTCACAGTGCTGATGGATAATAGGTCAATGCCACTGCAGGTGCTCTGAATTCTTACCAGATCCAGCAAGTCCAACACTTGAGTTCAGATCCTCCTGGAAATGAATGTGGAAGTAGAGAACTGACTGATAAAAGTTGTCCTCTGACCTCCCTATTCGCACGATGACACATGCACACATTGTATATACATGCATAAATTTAAAAAGAAGTTAGTGTTACTTGTCTTTGAAAATCTCATGCTTCCCTCGATATTATTACTTTAGATAACAAACATTTTTGTCTGTCTGTCTGTTTTTGAGACAGGGTTTCTCTGCCCTGGCTATCCTGGAACTGACTCTGTAGACCAGGCTGACCTTGAACTCAGATCTGTTTGCCTCTCAAGTTCTGGGATTAAAGGTGTGTGCCACCATGCCTGGCTGATAACAATGTTTAAAGGTATTAAACCTATTTATTTATTTTTTTCTTGCTCCATATTTGCTACTGTGAGAGGGAGATAAAGAGGAGCCTGCTTTTCAGAGGGCATAGTTTAGAATGGATAAAAGTGGGGATAAGGTAAGGTAGCTTGATCATGTGATTTAATCAGTGGGTGAATGCCTACTGTATGGCTGGTATTTTGGACATACAGCAGAGTCCTTGTCCTTTAGAATACAATGGGAAGTATGTTAGTTTTAGTATTTTTGTTGAATGGGGAGTGAATATGCACCCACTATAACACATAATCAGTTTGCTCCTTCTATCACATGGGTCCCAGGGATGGAACTCCTGTAGAGTTGTCAGGCTTTGCAGTAAGCATGTTTACTGAACTATCTTGCTGCATCTGTCTCCTTTACTGCAGCAATACAAATAAGCAAGATAATTTAAAATTACAACCATACTATAGGAAATAAACTGGTTGCTATAGAGTGTAAGGAGGAGGTATATTTACTTTTCTATTTACTTTTCTATTGCTGTGATATCATGACCAACACCACTTATAGGAGAAGACTTATTTGGGTTTCTGGTTTCAGAAGGTTTAAGAATCCGCTGGGAAGCATTGCAGCAGCAGGCAGCATGGTATCTGGAGCAATAAACTTAACAGTTCATGTCTTAAACCACAAGCAGGAAGTAGAGAATGAGGAAACTAGGAAATCTCTAAGCTTCTCCTCCTACATATTTCCTCCTACAAGGCTATACCTTCTAAACCTCCCAAACAGTGCTACCAACTGGGGACCAAGTCTTCAAAGTTCTGAGCCTATGAAATACATTCTCACTCTGTAGACCAGGCTGGCCTCGAACTCAGAAATCCGCCTGCCTCTGCTTCCCAAGTGCTGGGATTAAAGGCGTGCGCCACCACTGCCTGGCTGAAATACATTCTCATTCAAACTACCACTGGAGGAAACTGACTTTGGATTGGATAGTTAGAGAAAAATTTCCTGATGACTGATTTGGACTGAGGTGTGAGGGAGAATATGCAAGAACAATGGAAAAGGAGGCTGGAGAGTTTACTCAGTGGTGAAGAATACTTGTTGGCTTAGCAGAGGCCCAGGGTTCAATTCCCAGTACTCATGTGGTAACTCATAACTACCTATAATTCCAGTCCCAGGGAATCATCAGCCAAAACACGTATGGGATAAAATAATCTAAGAAAATTATTTTTAAAAGATAGTGGTAAAAGGAGTATTGTTAAAGACATGAAGGCAGGCAGCTTGGCATGTTTGAATACACATGAGGCCTAAAGTATGGTGAGCAAAGGAAAAAGGATGAAAAGTTTAGAGCCCAGAAGGGCCTTGCTGTGGAAGCTGTCTTTGTGCTGTGATAGAGAAATACTGAGGACTAGCTAATAACAGAAGCTAAGTTCTCATTATCTGGAAGATGAGATGTTCAAAGATCAAGGTGCTGGCAGATTGCGGTTTTTTTTTTGTAGGACTGGCTTTCAAGTAAATAGATGGTGCTTTTTTTGTTGATCTTATTCACTAGTTAATACTTAATCCTCTTCCCAAAGGGCCCCCACCCCCCCACCCCCCCATGCCATTGCCACAGAGGACTTAGGGTTTTGTCATGAGATTTGGAAGGATTCATTTATTGTAACCTTGGCTGCTTTCTGTCAACCTCAGCTGAGGTAAATGTAGGCGTTAACTGGTTTTTTTTTCTCTCTCTCCCCCCTCATTCCTCCCTCTCCCTCCCCCCCCGTGTGTGTGTGTGTGTCTGTCTGTCTGTCTGTCTGTCTGTCTAATGTACGTTGGTGTTTTTCCTGTCACATTCTGTCTTTGTGAAGGTGTTGGATCCCCTGGAACTGGAGTTACAGACAGTTGTGAGCTGCCATATAGGTGCTAGGAATTGAATCGGAGTATTCTGGAAGAGCAGTCCGTGAGTGCTTTTAGCACTCATCTCTGCAACTCTAATTCACATTTAAAAAATTTTAAAAACATTTATTTTATGTGTGTACACTGTTGCTCTCTTTAGACACACCAGAAAAGAACATCGGATCTTATTACAGATGGTTGTGAGCCACCATGTGGTTGCTGAGAGTTGAACTCATGACCTCTGGAAGAGCAGTCAGTGCTCTTCACTGCTGAGCCATCTTTCTAGTCCCCAATCCACTTTTTTTTTTTTTTTTTTTTTTTTTTTGAGGTGGGAAGATCTACCTTTGATCTGGGCCTCACCTTCTAGTTGCAGTGTATATGAAGGATATGGAAGATGCTTTTGCTCTTTGCTCACTTGTTCTCATTGGCAAGTCCATTCCTTTATAGGCATTAGTTCCTACCTCAGGGTTCTGGTATATACTAAAGACCTTCTGAATCGTCGAGCCTTTAGGGTTGTGGACTGAACAGTTACTGGATTTTGGGCCTTTGGTTGATAGACAGTCATTGTTGGACTACCTAGACCACAGCTTGCTGGCCATTCTTCTTGTTCTGTCTGTCTGTCTGTCTGTCTGTCTGTCAGAATAGATGGGGGATGGATGGGTAGATAGGTGGGTACCTGAGTAGATGGATGGATGAAGGCAGACAGGTAGGCAGGATATTACATTATGTATATTTGGATGGATGGGTAGATGGGTGGATGGATGGATAGATAGATAAATATTCCTCTAAAGGAATCCTGACTGAGCAGATTTTGGTACTAGAAGTGGTTCTAGAGCAATGGAAGTATAAGGTTGAATATTTTAAGTATTTGCCAACACCTATTGTTACTGAAACCTCTCCTAAAAGCTTGGAGAGTACTGAAAGCCCATGATATGAACTTTTTTTTTTTTAAACTTAAAGAGACAAATGCATATATTATCCCAATTCACCAATTTCAAGATACAAAGTATCTAAATATTCTATATAAAACTTTTGACAGTTTGTGGAAAAATAAGGAAAATGATGACGCTGGTTGGTTGGTTCTAGCATCTCTGGATAAATTGGCAGCGTTTTGGGCTCTGTGATAAAATTAGTCAACTTCTAGCGTCTCAGAATATAGTGAAGGATAACAATAAACTCAGTAATAGGCTCTAGATGCACATAAACAATTTACAGGTTTCTAAGTGTGTCCTGGAAGAGAATCTTCTCTCTTGTAGCCACAGAGCTCTCAAGTTGTGGAAAATGAAACCAATTCTCATTTTAAGACTGGACGAGTTACAGTAAAAATTGAAGCCCCACACAGTTAAAGGGCATTAATTCATAGAGTGAGATTCCGAAATTTAGGATGGAAGAATGGGGGAGGACCATCTGAGGCTGAGAACTTTGAATTCTCAGGTTTCTCTTGGGTTTATTTCATCTAAGGAAGTAATCCCCACTCTCTGCTGAAGATATACTCTTACCCACCCCCTAAAATACTGTCTTTTCTACCTTTGACTAGGGAAATTAATCTGTCATTGCTAAACCAGCAGTGGCTTTCCCTGAAAGAGATGCTAGTCAAGACAATACCGATGTCCTTCAGGGCCCTCCAATAGATGCTTCTAGACCTATCATCAGACTTTGGTCTGGAAAAGTCATGAAGTGTTCAAAGTTTGGTGAGTTGTTCTGTAGGCACTTGGAAGATGGGAATGTTGAGAGCAATGAAGAAAGTAGAGGTCTGGCCTGTGAAGTTTCAGAAGGAAGTTTGAGAGTCCCTTAATTTTGGGAGTCAGAGTCATATGCTATTTTGAGTTAAGAATTTTTGGTTTTGGTTGGCTGGGGATGAAGCTGTGATTAACAAGAGAGTAGAACCACTAAAGAAAAACCTTTGCTTTGTTGGGACAGTTGATGCTGGTCAGCTGGGGAATGGTGTGCCATATCTGGGGCTCAGTCTTGATTTCTCCTATTGGCTTATCTGGCACTCAGCAGCAGCTGTAGCCAGATGAGATTTGGTGAATGGAAGTCTATCTTGTCAAGTCCATGTGCAACCCCCATCTCTCACCCTGGTCACTATGTTCATGGGCCCATTGGGCAATGACAGGGATGGCTGGAGAATGAGGCTGACTGTCCAGAGAATGGGGTCATCCTGTCTACTTGATTATTTAACCCCTCTGCTAAAATCACTTTTGATGAGCATTTACAGGGGACATAAATATGTTCACATCCTTTGTTCATTTTGAGTCTCTCTATATCTTCCTCAGATGCCTTTCTCACTATTTTTTTAGTCATGTTTTTTTCTAGTCCCTGACCATCCAGCCAGCGAATAATCAATACACTTGATCATTATTCCTTTCAAACAAAATGTATGACTATGTGTACTGATGGAGAATATGCCCAACGTGAAGATTTCCCGTCACTGGTGTTTTTCAAGGTTATCCCAGAAAGGTTTGCAGCTGTCCACTTCTGGGTGGTTCCTCTATAAGGTGCAGAATCATCTTTAATCCAGGCCCTAGTCTTCTCTTCCTAAGACAGCATTGTTGCTTCCTCTCTTCTTTTAACCTACTGGGGATTGAACCATAGGCTATGTAAGTTCCGTCAGTGTTTTACTTCTGAGTTCCAGTTGATCTTTCTAAATTACTGCCTAGAAAGACATCAATTATCAGTGATGTCAGGAAGAAAGAATATATGGAAGTGATAAATACATATTATATTTACTCAGTAGGCTTTTTGTTTCTAGAGGGCGTAAATTTGTTTCACATATTAGAGATAGTTTTGTATGGTACAAAGTTTGGCACATATTGGATTGTTGGGCGTTGGGATTGAAACCAAGGCTTCGTGTATGTTAAGCCCATTGTCTACTACTGAGCTATGTACCTCACCTGCCTTTCCTTATTTATTTGAGCCCTTCCCTTCCAATCCCATGTATCCTAGGCTGGCCTTGAAAATCTGATACACTTGCTTTTGTGTTATGAGTGCTAGGATTATAGACATTTGCTACTATGCCCAGCCTTTTGTTTTGACTGTTTAAAGAAGTCTAATTCCTGTTTACTTTTTTTTTTTTAATTTTTAAAGATTTATTTATTTTTATGTATGTGAGTACACTGTCACTGTCTTCAGAAACACCAGAAGGAGGCATCATCAGATTTCATACAGATGGCTGTGAGCCACCATGTGGTTGCTGGGAATTGAACTCAGGACCTCTGGAAGAGTAGTCAGTGCTCTTAACCACTGAGCCATCTCTCCAGCCTGTTTACTGTTTACTCCAGCCATTCCTGTTTACTGATGGTTCTGAAAACTATAATCAGTTTAAAACAACTTTTTATAAATGGCATATGTATGCAGGTACGTTCTCATACAGCATAGGTGGGCTTGGAACTAATGATGCTTTTGCTGAGATGATAGGCACGTACTACCATTTGCTGAAAGAGTTGGAAAAGAATGTCAGGATCCATATATACTAGCTTTCTGGCTTTGAGGCAAATTTGTAGTCAAGTCAGAATTTTCTCCTTTCCTCTTTCTCTCCTTGTGGCCTCAGGGCCATACATAACAGGTTGTCTTGGAATTTGCTGTAATGTTCCTGCCTCTGCCTCCCAGGTGTTGGGATTGCAGGCGTGAGCTACCACACTCAGTCCAGAATTTTCTTACCTATAAAATGGTGGGCTGAAATAAGTTCATTGAAATACCTTCCATATCTAACTTAATCATTCTTTGTCTTAGTTCTTTTGAGTAATAGTGGAAGAATTAATACAGTAAGTTACATTTATTCCATGGTTCAAAAACATTTACAATGTACTGCTTATTTGGTAAAGAAGGTGTCTATGGTGGAGGTATAGAAGAGTTTTATGTGAGCTAGGGATATACTTCAGTATGTACAAAGCTCTGGTGTCTCGAGCTCTGAGGCCAGCCCAGGATACATGAGACTATCAGACTTTTTTTTTTTTTTTTTTTTTGATAGTAATTCCTAAGCAGTGTTGTGCTCTTAGTAGAATATTTCTATCAGCTCATGTGTTCTGATGTAGAACCAAATAGGACAATGTGCTAGGACACTTTCAGGTAAATGTTGACTGCTTCTGTAATATGAACACATGTGTGAGGCCAGAGGTAGATGTCAGGTGTCTTCCTCACTTTGCATCTTATTTTGTTTTTGAGACAGGGTCACTGACCTGTCTTGCTGATTCATCTAAACTAATTGTCCAGCAAGCTCCAGGGATAATTCTGTCTCCCACCCAGTGCAAGGACCAGTGTGTGTAGATGTGCCTGCTTTGGTATTGGGGATAGACTTTAGGACTGCATGTTTGCTTGCACTTACCAACTGAGCCATCTTCCCATCCCTGCATGAGGCTTAGGAGATAGTTAAGTTGCTAAAGTGCTTGCAAGGAAGCACTTATGAGTTTGATTCCCAGAACCCATGTTTTAAAAAGCTGGTCAAGGTGCTAGATGTGCCTTTAATCCCAGTACTTAGGAGGCAGAGACAGGAGGATCTTTGTGAGTTTAAGCCACCCTGTTTTACATAGTGAGTTCCAGGACAGCCAGGGCTACATAGGGAAGACCACTTTCCACCCTCCTACCGTCCCCCAAAAAGAAAATAGCTGGGCATGGTAGTAGTGTGCACCTGTAATCCTATCACTAAGGAGCCAGAGACAGCCAGACCCTGATTGGCTCATTGGCCAATCAAGCTAGCCCTTTGGTGCGCTCGAGGCCAATCAGTAAGAGACCTGGTCTTCCTTTTTTTCTTTCTTTCTTTTTTTAAAAAAAGGTAATGGCCAGGTTGTCTTGTGGCTCAGTGTGGGAGTACCCCTACAAACACATACCTGCTAACCACATACAGTTATGTGTACAGGGTCTAACCTAAGATCTTTCACATACTGGCCAACTGCTTGCTATATGTATGCTGAGCTACAGCTTTTTATTTTTTTTTTTTCTTTTTCTTTTTAAACTGAATTTAGATAACCTAGGCTGTGCAGTCTTTAAGGTTAGTGGATTAGACAGGGGAGAGTCTTCATTTTATATAATCTATCTAATCTGGTAGCCAGGCTAATCATTCTGTTGGCTTGGCAAGAAAGACTTGTGAAATTGAGTAATTCTTTTCTGGCTTCCTGTAGTGTCTTGTCTTCCCTGTATCCTCGACAAAAGGGAACACTTGACGATCAAGTGTATTTTAATGAAAACAACGTTAGTCAGTTAATGGGTGACTTTGAGAGCATACCAATCTATCACATAGTACTATCCTTACCTAAAGCAAACGGGGTATAAGCCTACTCACCTCTGCCACATTGACTGGATTTAGTGGTCACTGTGGTTCAGTGTTTGGGGAGAACGGATCCTACAAGTCTGGAAACATTGTGTTTGCTTTTTAATTATAAAAGTCACAAACCAAGAATAGCCAAATGGAAAAATATAGGAAGGCAACAGACCGGGGTGGGAGTCCTTCCCTTTTTAATTGGGTCATCTAGACCTCAGTATGTTCACCAACTTGTAAGTGCTCTATATAGCTCCTTGGTCTGTAGTTTTATAAGTCCAGTCTTCAGACTTGTAGAGTTGGTGGTTGAGGCTGAAAGTTACTTCTCTTCACTTGATTTTTTTTTTTTTTAAAGATTTATTTGTTTTTATATGCATTGGTGGTTTGTTGCATGTATGTCTGTGTGAGAGTACCAGATCCTCTGGTACCATGTGGGTGCTGGAAATTGAACCTGGGTTCTCTGGAAGAGCAACCAGTGCGTTTAACCACTGAACCATCTCTCTAGCCCCTTTGTGGGTTTTAACTTCTAGATTCTCAAAGGGTATTTGGAACACCAGATGCAAGAACTAGAAGATAAAAAGCAGAAGTATTGAGGGTTGGAGAGATGACTCAGCAGTTGAGGTGGAATACTGCTTTTGGCAGAGAACCCTAGTTTGTATGCTACCACTCATGAGAGGCTACTCACAACCACTTGTTTGCTTTGAGACAGGGTTTCTCTGTGCAGTGGCTGTCCTGGAACTCACTCTGTAGTTCAGGCTGGCACTGACCTCAGACATCTGCCTACCCATGCCTCCGGAGTGCTGGGATTAAAACGTGTGCACACCACAGCCCTTCTTACAACTACTTATGATAGCAGTTCTAGGACACCTGATGTGGTTTTTGGCTTTTGCATGCACCTGTGCATATGTTTTTTTTTTTTTTTTATCTTAATATGTAGAGAAGGAAGTTCAACCATAAACATAGATGGAGTGTGATGGAGCCAGTCTGATTACAAAACCCAGGCTCTTGACAAGGAACTCATAACCAGTTTCCCAAAATTGCTGAGGTTGGGAAACATGAAAAGAGGAACTTTGTGGGTAGATGATGGGTTAGGGAGAGCGGCTGCATTGCTCTCCCTGCCCTCTCCCACTTAAATTTTTGTTTGTAGGGTGAAGAAATGAAAAATTGAACTCTTGTGTCTTATTTTAACTTTATTTCTCCCCTCATCTTTGTGTTGTTGTCAGCTATCAAAAGTGAAAAATGTTGTTACCACATCATTTTTTTTTCTTTTTTTTTTTAAACTAATGTTACTTTTTGGGAGAGAAAGAACAATTTTTTTTTTCTGGTTTGTTTTTTTTTTTTTTTTTTTTTTTTTTTTTGGTTTTTTTGAGACAGGGTTTCTCTGTGTAGCCCTGGCTGTCCTGGAACTCACTCTGTAGACCAGGCTGGCCTCGAACTTAGAAATCCGCCTGTCTCTGCCTCCCAAGTGCTGGGATTAAAGGCGCCACCACCACCCGGCTGAGAAAGAACAATTTTTAAGAGCAAAAATTTGGGACTTAATCAGTTATTTGACTTCACTGATACTCATCTCACCTGGTAAGTGTGTAGAAGACACTTCATTCTTTAGAGCAGTGGTTTCTCAACCTTCCTGATGCTGTGACCCTTTAATATAGTTCCTCATGTTGTGGTAACCCCAACCATAAACCAACAGTTTGTGTTGATGTGTGTTCATGCATGCATGAGCACACTCTCTGGTGTACTTGTGGAAGTCAGAGGACAACCTTGAATGTTAGTCCTTGCCTTTGACCTTGTTTTTTTAAGACAGGGTTTTCTTGTTTACTGCTTAGTGTACCATATATGCTGTAAGCTTCTTCCTCTAACCTCCTGATGAGGCACCCTGGGATTCCTGGCACTACCACTACTGTACCTGACTTTTATATGATTCTGAGGATCTGGGCTTAGGTTGTCAGGCTTGTGTGGAAAGTGCTGTACCCTCTGAGCCATGTTCCTAGCTCATGTAATTATATTTTTAAACAAATCACTATAGTTACAAGAGCTGATATTTTCATTTTAAAAATGTAGGTTGAAACTCTTCAGGCCATGAGTAATAACTAGGCTAGCTGGTGCTGACATGGCTGTTGAGAACTAGAGATCATTGTGATCATTGTTCAGTTCCTCATGCTCACAGGTTCTGAGGATGGATTTGGGCTGTGCTTCTTGTTACACGTCCTGAGTTACTGCACCTCTAAGGCTGGGCAGTGAATCATTATTTAGAGTGTTCTTTGGGCGGCAATTGGTCTTGCATATAGTGTATGTGTGCTCATACTAAAGTATTTTTCACTTCATATACCACATGAGACCCCCTTTTTTGTTTTGTTTTGTTTTGTTTTGTTTTCAAGACAGGGTTTCTCTGTATAGGCCTGGCTGTCCTGGAACTTACTCTGTAGACCAGGCTGGCCTCAAACTCAGAAATCTGCCTGCCTCTGCCTCCCAAGTGCTGGGATTAAAGGTGTGCGCCACCACCGCCCGGTGAGACCCTTTCTTATAGCAACTTTCTTGCCAGAGGCAGGCAGATCTCTGAGTTCAAGGCCAGTCATAGAGTGAGTCCCAGAACAGCAAGGGCTACACAGAGAAACCCTGTCTCAGGAGAAAAAGAAAAAGAAATATATTTATTGTCACTGTTGTACTTTGAACTGTAAAAAAGTGATGCTTAAAACAAAAGGTCCAGAAACTTAGCAAATAGACCCTTGTAATGGCAACTGAGCAAGTTGCCATTTTTTTCTTTTAGAAGTTTTCAGCCGCTGGGCTGTGGTGGCGAACACCTTTAATTCTGGTCTACGGAGTGAGTTCCAGGACAGCCAGGGCTACACAGAGAAACCCTGTCTCGGGAAAAAAAAAAAAAAAAAAAAAGAAGTTTTCAGCCGTAGCAGTAATGCTAGTTCTGTTTTTTGAGTGGCCGAACCTGTTGCTGTTTGAGAGGAAAAATGTATGGATATAAACAGAAATCAATAAGATAATTGTCTTTAATTTCTTTTTAGGTCAACATCAAATTTGAAATATTAAAAGTGGATAAAAAACTATTTCCAGAATGCAGACAATTAAATGTGTTGTTGTTGGTGATGGTGCTGTTGGTAAAACATGTCTCCTGATATCCTACACAACAAACAAATTTCCATCGGAATATGTACCAACTGTAAGTATAAAGGCTTTCTGTAATGTTGTGTCCATTGGAAAATCTTTGCCTGCCTGCACTGATATCCAGGTAGTGGTGATGCATTAATCCCAGCACTTGGGAGGCAGAGGCAGGCAGATTTCTGAGTTCGAGGCCAGCCTGGTCTACAGAGTGAGTTCCAGGACAGTCTGGGCTATACAGAGAAACTCTGTTGGGGGAGGCTGGGGGGGGGGGGGAGACAAACAAACAAAAAAAGTTAAATTTCATTACCTTTATTACTTTTCGGGTGCATGTTATATGTACATACCTGTATCCTTCTTTGGTGCATGCTTGGAGGGCAGAGGACAACTTGAAGAGATCTCTTTCCATTGTGTGAGCTCTTAGGTTGAACTTAGGTTGTCATGTTTGGCAGCAAATGCCTTCACCATCTCAGTCATCACACCAGCTCATTCATTGTTTGATATTTTTAAAGGTTTTTGACTTCTCATGCATAATTACCTGTACTTTAAAATAAACAGCTGGGGTTGGAGAGTTGACTCCAAAGTTAAAAGCACTGGCTGTTCTTCCAGAGGACTCAAGATTCAATTCCTAGCACCCACATGGTGGTTCATAGCTACCTGTAATCCAGTGCCCTCTTTGACCTCTGATGGCACTTGGTGTTCATGTGATGCACAGACATACATGCAGGCAAAACACCTATACATATAAAAATAAACTAATAATAAAAGTAAGTAAAATAAAAGATGAAAAATGAGTCTTAAGTTAGAAGGGTTGACACAGGGTCTGTAAGAAGTGCTGGAAGGTTATGAAGCATGGGTGTCAGTTTGCAGAAGTGCACCCTACATTTGGGATGAGGTGACTTTTTGTGTCTGTGCCATTGATTAATAAAGCCTATCGGTCTCCTGAAGTGCAAATACAAGGATCTTACAACTTCAGAGAAAGTAGTAATGTCTCTGTTTCCCTTGTGAAGCTGTTCTCTTAACAGTGATGAGGTTTCATTTCACACTGAATTTTAGGGATAGAGAGCAGACTTTTTTTTTTTTCTTAGAGCATTCAGGTGTGCCTGAAGTCTTGGGAGTTTCACTAAAATTGCTTTATTAATTCCTTCAAAGGGAAGAGGAGATATAGGAATAATTAAATAACTAGGGGAGACACTTGTTTGGAGTGATACTTGGGAAAGCATGTTTGGGGCTACAGTGATTATTTGGAATTGCTTGTATAATTGTGTTAAATGTACTTGCCCTTTCAGTTCTGGGAGAGGAGTAATTTAGGAACTATAAGGGTCCAAAGTATGCCTAATGTGGGACTAGCATCTTTTGGAATTGAACAAAGAGTCTGGAATCTGAAGTTAATCTTCAGAGACATAGATAGAACTATCAGGTTAACATAGTGTTAGCCTCTATGATGGCACAGCTGGTGGAGTTAGGCTAAGACTACATGAAAGAAGATGAAGTTTCTTTGAGGGGTGAGAAATTATAAAGATGTAATTTGATAATAAAACTACAGTTTTGAGCTGGCTCATTAATCAGAAGATATTTTGAAGTTACAAGGGGCTTTATGAGATGTGGTATGTATCATGTCTTAGGGTGAGATAGCCATTGGGAATTTTTTGTCTGAGTTTTTACTTGCAAACATGATTTCCAAGTCTTTCATGACTTTATTTGATATGATATATTGAAAGTGAGCTTCTGGGTGTTTTATATGTGTGTGTATTGTTGGGGAAAGAATAGCAGTAGGGTAAATTGTTAAATGGGCCTGCTTAAGTAAATAGTCTGAAGTAAATTATATATCTGTGATGTCTCTGTTGGCATGGAAATAGATTTGATATTCAGTGCATCTTTATGCCTATCTGTGGACTGAGTTACCAGTTACAGAATAGAGCTGAAGAAAATTATGCACGTCTTCTATGGGAGAGAAACTTTTAAGTCCAACTTGCAGATGAGACTCAGAAACCAAGTTTTTTCTTTTTTTCTTTTTTTTCTTTCTTTCTTTCTTTTTTTTTTTTGTTTTTTTTGTTTTTTTTTTTTTTTTGGTTTTTTTCGAGGCAGGGTTTCTCTGTGTAGTCCTGGCTGCCCTGGAACTCACTCTGTAGACCAGGCTGGCCTCGAAGTCAGAAATCTGCCTGCCTCTGCCTCCCAAGCGCTGGATTAAAGGCGTGCGCCACCACCGCCCGGCCACCAAGTTGTTTTTTTTTTTTTTTTTTTTTTTTTTTTTTTGATGCTTTTTTTTTGATGCTTTTTTTTGATGCTTTTTTGTTTTTTTGGAAGACTTGGTCTCATTGTATAGCCCTGGCTGCTACTGACTCTGCCCAGTCCTTTCTGATTCTGATTTTGTTGTTTTCCTTTATTCTGAGGCAAGGTTTTACTGTGTTGTTCATGTTGGTCTGGAACTCAAGTGGTTGTTATGCTTTAACCTTTCCAGTGACTATGATAGATGCTACCCAACATACCTGGCACATTTCCTGTTGTTCTCTTTAATTAATTATTTTATTAATTTTTATTTGTGTGGTGTATCATGTCTACATGAGTACAAGTGCTCACAGAGGCCAGAGATGTTAGATTCTCCTGGAGTTGGAGTTGTAGGTGGTTGTGAGCCTGCTGAGAAGGGAACTTGAGTCCTGAAAGAACAGGTCAGAGTTCTTAACTATTGTGCCATCTCTCCAGCCAAGTTTCATTCAGTTCTGAGTTAAAAGGAACTGTCTGTGAATAAGTAGTTTCTTAAAAATCAGATTGGACATTATTAAAGCCTTGCACTGTCTTAAATTTTATAGATTTGAAGGGAATTTAAAAACAAACAAACAAACTTGTTTTTGAATCAGCTCCCAGAGTGGCCTAAAAGTCACTAAGTAGGTTAGAGTGACCTTGGTCTGTTTTTCTTCCCACTTCTACCTCCTAAGTGCTGGGATTATAAAGTATTTTACTGTACCTGGTTTATGTTTTCTCTTTTCTTTTTTTTTTTTTAAAGCTGATTTATTTTCTTTAGTAAAATGTTTTAATCAAAAGCTTCTCAGTACCATTAGTTGTCAGAAAGAATGAATATCATCTTTCTTTTACTGCCCAACTCTATTGAAGAGGCCTGGAAGGGTCCTCTATAGTCAAAGGCCTGGTTTCTGTGATACACTTACGATTTTGTGTTTCCTTGTATACTAGGCTGGAGTCAAACAGACATCCTAGGACAAAGTCTTTAGTTTTTTCCCAAGAACCATTCAGCTCATGCAAGAACATGGTTGTCAAGATTGGTTACATAAAAATAATGGACTAAGGGAAAATGGAAATAAGTGGTGAGGAATTATATCTCACCGTCTAACAATGTTGCATTTCTTTGTTTTGTTTTTAGGTTTTTGACAACTATGCAGTCACAGTTATGATTGGTGGAGAGCCATACACTCTTGGACTTTTTGATACTGCAGGTGAAAACTTAATGTCTCATAATATTTTGGTCTGTAACTGTAACAGTTGCTGCTACTGGGTGTGTTTTGGACACTATGAAGTTAGAATATCAGTAAATCATTTATCTTTTGTTAATAGTTAAGCAGGGTTGAATATAATGATTGTTGTCGGAATGGTAGCGCACACCTTTAATTCCAGCGCCCGGGAGGCAAGGTGGGACCTCTGAGTTTGAGGCCAGTCTGGTCTACATAGTGAGTTCCAGGACAGTCAGGGCTGTAGAGAGAGCCCCTGTCTCAAAAAAAACTTGCCTGCCTGCCTGTCTTATTTACCTGCCTCTCCTTCCCTCTCCTCTCTCTCTTCTCTTGACTCTGGATGGCTAGTAGGAGTTGGAGTATTCTGGGTGTGTGAAAGAAGATACAGTATAGTCAGAGAATCCTTAGGCAAACTCCAGTGGGTTTGGAGGCTGGAAAGAGACTTCAGGAGATGAGCTCAGAAAATACGTCTGCTAATCGTTTTCTTCACTTCGTTGTTCAGATCTCACAACAACTGGGGACTGGGGATGTAATGTTTGTTATATACTCCCCTTGTACGCACGAGGTCCCTGATTCAATCTCCAGCATTGCTACTTAAGTTTGTTCTGTCTGTAATCACAGCAGTCCTGGGCAGAAGCAGGAAGATCAGAAACTCAAGGTCTTATAGCAAATTTAAGGCCAGGTTGGGCTATGTAAGACCATGAAATGAAATAATCTTAGTTGAGTAAATATGACCAAGGCTATAAACTTGGTATTTATTTATTAGGATGGTTGTTTCATTAGAAGATTTATGTAGTATATTTTGTTTGTATAATGCAGATGTTGAGAATGTCTGAGAATGTCTTGCTACACATAAACAACATTTAGCTGAGAGCACTGCCCCCCCTTTTATCAGCTATCTAAAGTATTTCCAATTTGTTTTTAACATTGGGTATACATCTTCATTTTTCTCTGTGTAGTCTTTTAAACATAAAGAAAACGAAGAAAAAATAAAACAGGATCTCACTGTGGCCTTGCTATCTTGGAACTCTTTATGGGATCAGGCTGGCTTTGAACTCACAGATCTGTTTGCTTTTGCTTCCCAAGTACTGGCATTAAAGTCATGTGCCACCACACCTGGCCAGTTGTAAGCATTTAAAAACTGTTCTTCAAAAGTTTTTTTTTAATTTAATTTTTTTTTTTTAATTTTATGTTTTTGAGACAGTATCCTTATGTAGTCCAAGTTAGTTTTGAATATAAAATCTTTCTGCTTCAGTCTTCTGACTGCTGGGATTACAGGTATGCCCAGCTAAAAAGTTACTGAGTTAACAATAAAATTTATTTTGGTGTTAGGTTTGATGATTTTTTTTTTTTTTTTTTTTTTTTTTTTTTTTGTTTTGTTTTCGAGACAGGGTTTCCCTGTGTAGTCCTGGCTGTCCTGGAACTCACTCTGTAGACCAGGCTGGCCTCGAACTCAGAAATCCACCTGCCTCTGCCTCCCAAGTGCTGGGATTAAAGGCGTGCGCCACCACTGCCCAGCGGTTTGATGAATTTTATTGACTTACACCATAATCAACATAGCTACCGTTGTCTATTTTATCTGTCCGTCCATATCTATATCTGTCCATTTATCTGATTTTTAATATCTTAAAATTCTGCTTGTGCTTTTACAGATTTTTTTTTGGCCTTGGCAGCCATAGATGGACTTCTAGGTTTCTGTTATTTTACTCTTCTGGGATTTCTTATGAATCATTTATTTATATTTGACCTGTGAGAGCCATTCTTATATAGATGCAGTTGATTCTTTTTGTTGTTATGCTCTATCCTGCTGACTGAATACAGCATAGTTGTTTGTTCACGTATGAACTGGTGCATTTAGTTCCAATTTTAAGCTATTACAAATACTGGTGCAGTGAACTGCTTCTGTTTTATTTGTTAGTAATGTTGCTGTGAACATAGATGGACAAATCCTTCTTTGGACCCTGCTTCCAGTTCTTTTAGCTCTGTGTAGCTGTAAGTAGAGTTGCTGAATAGTGTGGAAGTTCTGTTTTGAGCTATTTTAGGAATTTATGTTCTTTAGTAGCTGTTTTATGTTCCTGTCAATAATGCATGAAGGTTATATTTTCTTTGGAGAAATGCTAAGCCCTCTGCCTTTTTTTTTTTTTTTTTTTTTTAAATAAATTAGATACCTTTGTGATTTGGTTAACTTTTTGGTTTTTCGAGGCAGGGTTTCTCTGTGTAGCTTTGGCTGTCCTGGAACTCACTCTGTAGACCAGGCTGGCCTCGAACTCAGAAATCTGCCTGCCTCTGCCTCCCAAGTGCTGGGATTAAAGGCATGCGCCACCACCACCTGGCTTTGGTTAACTCTTAGCTTTCAAATTATTATTCTCTCATCCAGATCATGGTTCTTTTTTTTTTTTTTTTTTTTTCCCTTTAAGACATCCTACCAAGATAGAATGTTTGTTTGTTCATTCATTCATTCATTCATTCATTCATTTTTGATATCTTTATCATCCCTCATGAGCATAGGATGTCTTTCCATTTCTTAGGGCTTCTTATGTTCAGCAGTTTTTGCCATTTTTATTTTGTGATTCTTTCACCTTTGTCTAATTCCTAAGTATTTTATTCTTTTTACATAGCTTTCAATTTTGTCAAGTTCATTTTTTCAAGGCTTTTCCAGTTACAGATATTGGCTTTAACACGCAACTATGGACCAAGCATTGGACTTAGTTTGGTAGTTATTATAGATAGTGGATGCCTTCGGTAGAGTATTTTGTTAGGTGGTCTCACTGTGATCTTTATGTAGCCATCAGTAAATATGATTTTTTAAAAACCACACCTGCCACACCTGTAGTAATAGTTTATTTTTGTTACATCATTACTGGGTTATTAGTAAAGAACTAAAAAATAAAAACAAAAGTAAAGTAATATGTCAGTTTTCTTGTTGTTTAAGTTAGTAGCATATATAAATCGAATCAGCACAGAGAGTATTATCCAGATAGCATATCACTAAGCCATACCTTTGCTTTGGCTGTCTTGGAGCTTGGTTTGTAGACTAGGCTGACCCCAAATTTGTGATCTCCTGCCTCTGCTTCCTGAGTGCTAGGCATATGAGCATGCACACTATCTCCATTTTTTTCCTTTTAAATTACATTTGTTTGTTTGTTTGTTTATTTATGTGGAAGCACATGCCATAGCATGTGTATGTGGAGGTCAAGAGCCTAAACTTGGGAGATTGGTTTTCTTCTTTCACTGGTTTTCTTCTTTCACCATCAGTTTCCAGGGGACTGAACTCAGGTTGTTAGGCATGGCAGCCACCATCTTTACCACCGAGTGATCTTGCTAGCTTGTCCATGCCCATCTTTGACAATTTTTTTGATATATGATCTCATGGTCACACTTAACCTTCCTGCCTGTGTCTCCCTAGTGTGGAGATTATTGGCTTGTGCCAACCATGCCTGGTTTTAATGTGGTATAGCGATTGAATCCAGGGCTGTATCCATGCTAGGTTATCACTCTACATACTAAAGAGCTATAGCCTTAGCCCTTGACCTGCTTTTAATGTCATAAGGATACCAAATTTCAATTGCCAACCTCTCTAACTTTTTCTTTAGGGCAAGAGGATTATGACAGACTACGACCGCTAAGTTATCCACAGACAGATGTTTTTCTAGTATGTTTCTCAGTGGTCTCTCCATCCTCATTTGAAAATGTGAAAGAAAAGGTAAGTCAGATTCTAGGTTCTGTCCTTTGAAACCTGCACAGATTTTCTGTTGCCCTGTTATAGTTTCAGTGGCTTGTGGATTAACACAGCATTTTAAAACCTTGCTTTTAGTGGGTGCCTGAGATAACTCATCACTGTCCAAAGACTCCTTTCTTGCTTGTTGGGACCCAAATTGATCTCAGAGATGACCCCTCTACTATTGAGAAACTTGCCAAGAACAAACAGAAGCCTATTACTCCTGAGACTGCTGAAAAGCTGGCGAGGGATCTGAAGGCTGTCAAGTATGTGGAGTGCTCCGCCCTCACACAGGTAAGGGCTCTGGAACCCATGTCTTTGTGTAGTCGGTTGTTTTGAGCATTAGGATACAGATGTTCTTTCCTTTTATTTTTTCTTTTTTTCCCTTAAGAATTTGTGACTGTATACTGTGTGAGTGTAGTTCTGCAGAATATATAAACTGACATGACCATTCCAAGGTATAGTTGAGGGGAAGGTTTTTATTTGTAGATATGAGGGAGAGACATCAGGAAGAATCCAGAGAAGAGAGAGAAAATAGACCGAACATGGCCAGAAAACTGGACTTGGCCATGGTGGTGGTGGGGGTTTGAAGGAAGAAGAGAGAGGAGGACCAAGAGAGGGCTTAAATAGAAGGGAATGAGAAGCTGGGGTGGGATGGGATGGGATGGGATGGGATGGGGGCTTCTGCGTTGGAGAAGTTTAGGGTAAGGAGTGGATGAGGAGAGCTAGGATACCAGCATGGACTCTGAAATATGTAATAGAGCCTGGAGGCCAGCATGCACTTGGGCATGCTAATAGGCACCATAGGTAGCCATTTGTCCCTTCTGCAGGAGATAAGGAAATGGCTTCCTGAGGAATGAGGACTTTTGTCCAACTGTCAGAATATGGCCCTGACATTCCAGCCTTTTGTTTATGATAGGGGCAATGTAATCTCTTCTGTAACTGCTTCTTAGCTGAAATTAAGACATTGTTGTCAGGGCTCAGGAAGACTGGGATGCCTGTTTAAGGCTGGGAGGTGAGGGAAGTTAGGATGCTTCGAACAGTCTGGAATGCTGGACTAAAGCAGGTGCTCAAGTCAGATAGTTTCCATCGGATTTCAGCAAACACAGGGCTTGCTGATTCTAAAGGACCACCCATGTGGCATGTTTGGAGCAGTTTACATTCTGCACTTGATTGGAAGTTGGTGGGGACACATATAGACTCAAAATAGATTGTAAAGATAAGGAGCTTAGGGGAAAATCTTTTTCTTGGATATACACTTGAAACTTCCAGGCCTGTGGTCCTGAGTGGGGTTGATGGGGATGGGAGGAGTCCCAAGACCAGAGGAAGGACAGACCTCACTCTCAAGAGATAGGCAGTAGTAGGCAGGAACACGTAAGCTGTTGATTGACAGGAATACTTATTTGGAGTCTGTTTGACCTGTGATTGTGGATCTAAGTGTCAATTTCCTAAAGCTTATATGAATTTTACAAAGTTTACAAAAAGATAAAAGTTTTAGGTAAATTAACATTATTGCTTTTTGTAATCTACACCAAAGTCCTCAATATAGAAAAACAGTTAATAAGTGTCTCTAAGCCGAAGATGTTTTCAGCACAATGAGGAACACTTTTAAGTCTATATTTGGAAAACAACCAAAAGAAAGTGAAACATCTGAGCCTGGGCCTATGAGCATAGTAGTGCTGCATCAGGGCTAGATCAGTAGCTTATCAGAACTCCATTGATTCATGTTACAACTCTGAAGTTTTGAAGTCTTAATATAACAATAGCATAGTGAGCAGTAAAGAAATCTGAAACATTTCTTATTTGTCACATACCTTAAGTCACTTCCTCAGACCTCTCCAACTTGATTTATATACTTTAAATCACTTTCTTACACCAGACAAGTTACAAAATCATTCACATCCTCAGACCTTTACACTTGCACTCATCGACATTACACGAGTAACAACCTGTCATGGTTGCTGGGAATGTAACTCAGGAAGAGAAGGAAGCACTGTTAGGCACTGAGTCATCTTTCCAGCCCCCTCTTTTCTTTTTCTGATTTGCTATGTAGCCCAGGCTAACCTTGTACTTGTTTTGTAGCCCAGACTAGAGCTGAATTTGTGGCAGTCTTGCCTCAGCCTTTTGAATCCTGGGGTTACAGAATTGCACCACCAAGCCTGACTTTGTGAGGTGGTGTTCAGCAGTAATACTCAGGAAGAACATGCCTGGCCTCAGTGTGGTGTTTTCTGAGAAGACTGTGTTTATGGAGAGATCGGTTAGTCTCTTAAAAGGTCTGCATTGCCTACCCCCATGTTGTACTTTTGCTGAATGAGTTGGAGTGTTAGGGAGGATAATGCAGTGAGGGGGTACTATGGGGGGGGGGGCATGGCACGGTGGGCCACTGAGTAGTTATGACATGCAACAGATCTGGGGTTTATGAGGACCTGGGAAAGGGTAGAGGCATCGAGTGAGCCATGAGGGTAGAAAGAGAGGGGGAGAGAGGGAGAGAAAGGGGCTCTGAGGACAGAAAGGGGAGAGAGACCATGCATTAAGTATGCATGAGAACATGCATTAAGTAGGGTGGTGGTGGCAGTGGGCCGCACCTAGTGGCTGCAGGTGATGGCCACAGAAGATGATGTAAGCTGTTGGTAGGTCTCTGGGAGGAGCCTAATGGAATTGTCTGTAAGCTAACATTCTTCCCTTTTTGTTTAATTAAAAATGAGGAACTAGGAAGGAGTGATGGTGGAGCAGAAGTGAGGGCCTTGCATTCTCTAGACTACTTCCTGCTGATGTGGGTGATGTCATCTTTGGGGAGCCTAAGAAATTGGGATGCTGGTCAAGTTGTGTGAGAGCTTGGCCGTTTGATGGTTGGGACCTGTGGGACTGTTTGCAGTTAGGAAAGTGCAGGCTCAGCTGAGGCAGCCTGTGAGGCTGGACTGGAGCACCTGTGGGGAACTGTTTTGGAGCTGTCCTGGATACAGATTCTGAGGAAACACCTGGACTTGGCAGGATACTGGAATGAAAACACACACACACATATACACACATCTCCCTATATTATTATTCCTTTATTTTTATAATTTTATGTATATTATATATAGAAGCAGAAGATAAAGTTAAGTAGGTTAGGGAGAAAATTTATTCTTGACTGTACATTTGAAACTTGATTCCCCAAATGAGGGAAAGGGGAAGGAATCTCACCCCGGGAGTAGGCAGTAGGCTATGATTGACAGGGATGCTTATCTAGTCCATTTGACCCACGAGAGGTAGATCCAAGTGCGTTCTTTAAAGCTTACAATAATCTTTAAGTTTACAAAAAGGTAAATTTTAGACATGTTAGCAATTACCACTGTTTGTAATCTATACTGACATCCGAGTTGTAGAGAAAGGCAGTAGACACAAATCTTTGTGTCATAGTAGAGGCCTGGGAACTGATTTTGTGTTAAAAGCATGAACACTCTTTAAGGTGAGCTTAGAGAAGACAGAAACCTTCTGTAGAGCAGAAAGGGCAAAACCAGATCACTTGATCTGGGTTTTCAGTATGACAACAGACTGTGAGAGAGAGGCTTCTTCCCTCTCTCCAGAAGACTGGGTGTACATAGATTTAGCACAGTGAGAAATACTTTTAAGTCTATGCTTAAAATTGACAACCAGAGAAATTTTAAAATCTTGAGCTTGTGACTGTGTTGGTGAATCATATAGTGGAAGGCTTTACCAAAATTAGATTAATAACTTACCAGAATTCCATTGATCGGTATTAGGACTCTGAACTTTTGAGGTTCTAATACAACAGTAGCATAGTGAGGGGGAGAAATCTGAAGCAGTTTTCATTCCTTGATCACTTTCTTAACACCATTTAAGCTTTCACTTGCATCTATCAACCTTAAAACACCTTAGTGCCTAAAACACATTCTTAGATCCTCATAACTTAAGAAGCTTTCCTATCTCAGACCTTATATAAACTTTACATCTTTTTTCTATCCAATTACTTACCATGAGACAATGGTTGATTCCTGGGAGTAGTCACTTTGTAAAGTGAGTTGCTTTACATAAAAGAACAGTAAAAAGTTATATCTGAAACCTGTTTGTCTTTGAACATGAAGTCTGTGAACTAGGTAGACATGTTTGTTTTCTTAATAAGAGACTTAGTAGTTTTAACTAACTAATGAAATGACCAATGAACTAACACAGTGGGTAAAGAGCTAGTAGCCTGATGTTCTCTAGCTGTCAAGCTGCAGTTAGTTTAGCTGTCAGTGTGATCAGAGACCTGAGAAGGAAACATTGTAATCTGAATGGCATTCCTATCAATGAAAATGACAGAGACTAGTCTGTAGTTCGTTATCTAGACAGTTGTCCCAGATTCCTATGGTCACTATGGCACTGTGGTTAGAGGCAGTCTTTGGCCATTAGGCCAGAAGATGAGACACCTTTTTTTGTGGAGGAGGAACATGGGAGAGACTTCATCTTTTCTTCAGCAACACATAGCAATCAGTTTTCCAGTGTTTTGTTTGTCCACAGTTTAGGCTGGGCCCTATGGGCAAGGCATTGGAGCAGTTTGCCCACTGGTTAGTGTACTACAATTCAGGTGGAGTCCTTTGTCATTGTGCCTGTATCTTGAAGAACTTGCAGAGGTGGGTTGTGTGTCACTGTTAGGATTTGGGAGTCACTGTCATAATAAGTTTAAGCATATTAAATACCATATTCAGCAGGTCTCTGACAGGCTTGAGGGCTAGTACCCATGAAGCATATCTGAGTTAAACGATCTTTGTCTGTTTTCAGTTATCTGCTCTAAACTGTACCTTGCAAACATAAAACGGGCTAAGTAAAGCTTAATCTTGTAATTAACTACATCAATTCATAGCAAGACTTCAAATATATTTTCAAGCACATTAAAGAATTTGGTCATTTATAAGGTTACTGACTATCAACTTGCATTTCTTAATTATCCTTAACAGTTTACAATAATTTAGTAACTTCCCAAGACTAGGACTTTGTGTTTTATCCCTGTTAAGTTTAGATTTAAAAGTCACGATTTTGAATTGAAGCTCTTCTAGTATCAAAATAAAATTTGTAAATCTATAAACATAGTTTATAAAGAGACAGGGCACTTTTCTGATCTTTATGTGGTGAATCTTTATAGAACATAAAAGCATCCTTGGTGACCTTTTTCTTTGGTTAACTCATGTCATGTGTTGCTTGCGACTCTTAGGATGGCAGTGAAGCCTTTATCCCATAGCACAGATGGCAAGCAGCCATGTGTTGTTTATATCCCAGAATGGAATCATGTCACATTATCTAAGTACAAACTTTCAATTACTAACCCTGGTTATGAGTTTTATCCATATCCGATAATTTATAAGTCAGTGATCCTGTTTTTTACCCTGGACTTTAAAAACATGCCTGGGTCTGAGAAAGGGTGAGTGGTAACCCATTTTTAGAGCCAGCAATGAAGTAGAAGAGTATAAACCAGCAGGAGAACAGTATAAAACAACTTTAATATTGTCCACATTTAAATAACATCTGAATCCCTGTTATATTAGATCCAGTGGCCAGAAAACCAAGACATGAATTGAGTGAGCCTAGGCAGCTGGCAGCAGGAGAAAGAAACTGCATTTATTCACGCATACAAGACCAGTCAGAAACAAGCGGGCAGTAGATAGCAACATCTTAAGTTAGCTTTTGTTAATCTGAGCAGACCTTTATAACCTTGAATTTTCATTCAGAGAATAAATCATCTTTGAATCACCATCTAAAGAGTATTTTAAACCAGGGCTGAATCACGGATGTATAGTATGTTAATATAATATTCTATCATAATAAAAATCTGTACCAACTTAAAGTATTTGAGACTTGTTACTTTCTTAATCTAAAAGGAGATACAGTAATAAACAGAGAATTCATTAGGACTAAGAAGTTTTTTAATTGTTGCTTTATACCATGTAATCATCCGAAGATGATGAAATCACATGACTGGTTGAAAGCCTATTATATGCAGCCCATACCTGATGTTAATGCTAGGTCCCTGGGAGGAGCCCAGTGGAAGTGTCTGTAAGCTGTCAAGATGATGTCAGTAAACTGTCAGGTGAGGTTCAGATGTGTTTGCTTGTTCCCTCCCTCCCTCCCTCTCTTCCCTCCCTCCCTCCCTCCCTCCCTCCCTCCCTCCCTCCCTCCCTCCCTTCTTTTCTCCTTCTTCCCCCCAATCTCCTTTACCTTCTCCCCATCCCTCTCTCCCGATCTCATTTTAGATACTTAAATTTTTCCTCCTTTCTAGTTTTGATAAATGATACCACATAATTTCTAGGGATATTTAACTGGGACAGAATTAAGTGCAGTTTGTGAGTCAAAGGACGCTACTCTGTGGGCTATTTTTGCCATAGTCCGAAAAAATATATGTTACCTCCAGTGTCCTGTGTTTCTAAGGGCATTATTTCCCTTACGGATTTTTTTCCTCTGGCCATTTTTGAATGATGTATCTAGAAATCTTGGAACTGACTTCAGGGAGCAGTGAGTGAGAACAAGCATGTGTGCAGTTCAGTCTCCTGTAGCTTTATAGCACTTTGTCTTAGGTCCTCTTCCTCTTGTTCTAGCGAAATAATCCTGACAGAAGCAACTTAAAGGAGAAAGGTTTATTTGGGCTCACAGTTAAAGTACAGTCCATCATGTGCAGAATGCCAAGGTAGCTGGAGCTCCAGCCACTGGTCACATTGTATCCAGTCTACAAAAAGAGCAGAGTTTGTACTAGCGCTCAACTTACTTATCCTTATCCAGTCCCAAATCCTCACCAGGGGATTGTCCCACCCACAATTAAGATAGCTCTTCCCACAGTAATCAGTGTAATCAGGTTCATCCCCACAAGCATATCTAAGAGGTTAGTTCCCAGATATGTCTGGATTCGGCCAGGTTGATAGTCACTCAGCAAACGTTGCCCATTCCTGGTTTTGAGTGTGGTTGTAGAACAAAGGAAAGAATTTTGGTAATGATTGGCATTGGCACAACATAAATGCCTAATGAAAATGGAGGTTACTAATATATAAAATACTTTTTAATATTGTTGGGTTCTTGATCAAATATATGTCAGTAATATATGTACAATTACACATAGTTAGATTTTTATGAGGGATTTAATGTGTGAAGGGCTGGATGCATAATTTAAGCTCTCAGCATTTTGCTTGGTTGTGTATTTAAACATAAAGCCTTTGTGCTTAATTAGATTTTGCAGAGTAATTTTAAGGATCAATTTCTTAGTTCCACATCCTCCTAGCTCAGTTTAGCAGTTGATCTCATTGTAGAAGCAAACATTTAAAACTTCACAAGAACTTAACCACTTACAGCACAGACTGAGACAATAGCCAAATAGTGTTCTAGTATTATCCCTGACTGAGAGGTGAAGACAGGTGCGCTTGTGCGCAGGTAGTGGGGAGAAAGTTTGTGGAACCCAGCAGCGTGTATCTGAGGCATGCTCTCTCTCCTTTAGATATGGGATGCTTTGGAGAAATAGAGTTAAATAGACCATATGGACTCAGTTTCAGGTTGCTGGTGAAGCTTGTTTTAGACAATTGGACACTTTATGTAAGATTTCCATTGTATTATTGAGTCATTTAGAACTGGACGCATGGGGGGTTATATAGGAGGAACATTTTCCTTTCCAGATTCTGAAGTTCGGAGAAGTCAGAGCAGTAGAAGATGGAAAAATGGGATTTGTGGTTATATGTAGACGTTCAAGCTTCAGGTTCAGTTTGTGAATTCCTTTATAGCTAAAATTTTATGTGACAAGATAGTATGAAGCTAAGATTAGCTTTGTTTTATAAGACACTTGTTGATCTTTTCCCGAAGTAAATAAGAAAATATTGTCTTTTTAATTATTAAAAAAGCTTTTTTTATTTCTTTTTCTTCTCTCTCTCTCTCTCTCTCTCTCTCTCTCTTGAGACAGATTTCACTTGTAGCTCAGGTTGGCTTCAAGCTCAGGATTCTCCTGTCTGCCTTCTGAGTGCTGGGATTGAGTCGATCTCACCTGCCTAGGAGTTCCTTCTTCAGTCTAGTATACCCTACTTTTTCACAGTCCTTTTCCCCCAATTATAGTTTTTACAAAGTATTTCCCTCCCACCCTCTGGTTTCTTCTTGTATTTGCCTGTGAGTATTCATACAGATGCATGGGTAGATTTCAGAAGTACTTTAGCATTAGTCTAGTATTTCTACTGGGAAAAGGAAGTAAAGAAGAAAATGTGTATGAGCCTTATTTTTTGATTGCTCTCTCATTTCTTTTGTATCAAATGGATTGTGTGGATATGATTCCTCTGGGTGTGTAGGGTACAAGGAAGGCAATGACTGGGGTACTGGGTAGTTCAGTGGCTGACACCACTATGTTCTGGGCTATGTTCTGGGATTTGGGGGACCTTTTTACTTAAGCTCAAACTGACCTAAAAAACGTGTGAAACTGCTCTGAGTGGTAAACCTGTGGGCTCATGGGTAAGCCATCTGTCTGGGCTCAGGGTTCTACTGCTGTGAATTGCAGTATCCTTGGAGTTTCTGGCGGAGCTTTAAGTGTATTTCAAGTCTAGTCTCTAGATGTGAGGATGTTCTGTTTTCATTCCATGCTACATGCGCTGGACCCATGCAGACGCCTGAAAGCATTGGACTGCTTGCTGACTCCCATCTGAGATCTCATTCTCTGTTTCCTTATGATTTGGGTGGTGGTTCCTTGCTCTAGTAACATTGCTCAGTCCCTGAAGTGCATGCTGTTTCTGGGGTCCAGTCCTTACGGTTGCTGCTACTGTTGCATAGGAAATACTCTTGAGTGTCTGGGAAACCTGACTTTTAAATCCTGATTAATCCCATCCAACTAGGTCACTGAACATGTAGCATGCCTGTTAGTCGCTGTTTGTGCCCTTTAGTTATTCAGGGGCTGAATTCACAAAAGCCTGGAATTCTTACAGATTTATTTTCAAAAAAAAAAAAAAAAAAAGGATATCGTCATCATCAATAGTAATGTTGGGAATCTCACTTTTCTAAAATATCTATCTTATGTTTATATAATTATTTTTTTCTCTTGAGATTTTAAACCAAAATGTAATACTAGGTTTCAGTATGTGATTCTTTTACAAATTAACGTATTGCATTTTCACTATTTTTTCTTGCTTAATTAACTTTTTTAAGTTGAAATTTCTATCCAGTTATCTATCCTCTCTCATTTAAGAATGAACATTCTAGTTTCTCCTTTCCTTAACATATTGCTTCTGTGAATTCAGCTCTTTTAATCCAGACTGCTGTTTTATCTGCTAGTTTCTCTAATCCTCTAACCTGGCTGCTATTCTCTCTCCTCCCCTCTGTCTTGTAGAGAGGTCTGAAGAATGTGTTTGATGAGGCTATCCTAGCTGCCCTCGAGCCTCCGGAAACTCAACCCAAAAGGAAGTGCTGTATATTCTAAACCGTTTTCTCCTTCCCCTCTTTGCTGCTGCTTCCTGTCCCACTACTGTAGAAAGATCATTTAAAACAAAGGAATAAAACCATCCTGTTTGAAAGCCTCTGCGTCTTCTTACTCAACACCTTAGAGCAAACTCTGTATTCATTTTTGATCATGAATGCAATTAGAGTATTTTTTTGTGATCAGTAGTCACGTTAGACTTGTTTAACTTTCTGCTGCTTGAGTTGCCTGATGCTCAGAGCTTTTGGTTTGAATTATATTATTGCAAAAGGGAATGTGGTCTGGCATTAAGAATGATGTCTTCTTGGAGAAAATAAGAGTTTTAACACTTCTAGATGTTAGTTCTAGATGGAGAAAGTATCACTAAACATCATTTTACTCTAATGATTGTTAATTGTAATTGCATGACACACTATGAAAAGGGTTGACTTGCTAGTAGAGTGTAACGGGGAAGGGAGGATTCTCATGGTTTTCCTGTGTGCAGTGAAACTCTGTGTTGCTCTTGCTTTGGCTGTTTGTGCTGTAGGTGGAGTGTTTGTCCTTCTGGGATGGGGAAGGTATCCATGTATCTGCTTACTGCATTGTTACACATTATCTCCTAATCTTAGCACCCATTTAACAGTTGACTTAAGGTTTGCTGATACTGAAATGTAAAGCTACTGCCTTTATATTTTCCTGCTTTTGATTCTATTGTTGTGAGGGAAACATACAGTTGTGGTTATCTTTACATTTTGAAATTAAAAATATACAATTGTTTGTATAAATGCCTGGTGAAGCTTTATTCTTATTGCAATAACTGGCTCTAACTTCAGTCTTGTATCAGGTACCCACCTCTGCTTCCTTGAATCCCCCTGGCTTTGTCTAATTAGTGGGATAAAGGGAGGTCAAGGTGATTATATTTACAGCTGCCATACCCTTGCTACCCACTCCCTGCCTTTCATACAACATGGATGCTGCCCAGGTGTATTCTCTGTTTCACATGCTGCTGTTCCATTTGAATGCAGAACTGCTTCCCTTGTTTCCTATGTAAAATGTTCTAGCCACACATAACACGACTCATCGAATGAGCAAATGACATGTGCTTGTTTGCTTCTTGTGACATATATTGGTTTGCAAAGAATATCTCAGAGGACCACTTAAGAATCTGCTCATCTGTGCCAGCATTGCTGAATCCCTCCTGTACTCTGACAAGACAACTGAGTGAAGCAAAATTATTAGGTTGGGTTTCAGGGTTATTAATGTTTCTTTGTTTGCCCACTGTCTTTGGGGTTTGACTGTTTTAAACATGAACTCCAGTTCTGTTGTGATACTGAAAATCAGATTGCCCATTTCTTCTTTCTACCCCTTTTCAGAAAGGCCTAAAGAATGTGTTTGATGAAGCAATATTGGCTGCCCTGGAGCCTCCAGAACCGAAGAAGAGCCGCAGGTGTGTGCTGCTATGAACGCGTCTCCAGAGCCCTTTCTGCACAGCTGGTGTTGTCATCATACTAAAAGCAATGTTTAAATCAAACTAAAGATTAAAAATTAAAATTTGTTTCTGCAATAATGACAAACGCCCTGCACCTACCCACGTGCACTCATGTGAGACAAGGCCCATTAGTATGGCCCCCCTTGCCCTTCCAGTAATAGTTAATTTTGAATAATTATGTATTGTCTGAAAAGCAATGAGTGCTAGTTTTTGTTTTCCTTGTTTTTAAAAAAAAAAAAAAAAAACAGCAAAAATCCCCACAAACGTTTTGTTTAAAAGCAAGGCATGCTTGTGTTGACTGTAACAGACTAATTCAAATTGTCAAAGCTGCTCCCTGGTTCCATTTTGGAGAGTAATCTGGGGCATCTTAGTGTCTTTTGTTTTCGTTTTGTTTTTCCTCAACCCTTCTCTCCTTTTGGGGTGTGTATGGGGTTGTTTCTTAGACTTGTATTTTAAAATTTGTTAACCAGAGGACAGCCTGTGGGGGAGGAGGACAGATTATTTCCACATTCCACTCCCTAGGTGTAGTTTAGCAAATATGTCCCCACCTGGTGCTCTTAGGAAGGAGTATGGAAATGCCTCGTTTAATAACGTGCTCCTTCTTGAAAGTTGCCTTTTCTCTCCACCCTTAAGTGGATCCAGTCTTTGATGAAGCTCATGAAGGTGGGTGGAAGCTGTCTTGCCCCTCTTTCTAGGATGCACTCTATGTGTGACTGTGACTTTCAAGGGTATTTGTTTGACATTTACTGATATTGGGGGGGGGGGATAATTTCTAACTTCTTTCATTGATAAATGAAAAAAAAGTATTGCACCTTTTGAAATACACCAAATGGATTGAGTTCCTAATTAAAAAAAGAAGTTCTTTTGCCCCTGTCAGTCATTTTCTTATATGCTTAGCATAGATTCACAACTCACTGTAGCGTTCCTAGATTCAGCTGAAGACCTGGTACCCAGGGTTCCTTACGGGATGGTGTTAGGAAGCACATCGTTACTGATGATTGCCATCTCCTCTCAGGTGATGAGGTTACAAGCCTGCTTCATTAGAAGCTATGAGCGTGAGGGGTGGGGAGCATACTTTTAACCAACATGGGGACCAGTCAGGGCTATCCCCTTTTTTCTTCCATGCCTATGAGGAACCTTTGAACTGGCTGAAGCTCTCAAGAAAAATGGTGAGAGCCTCATGACTCTTTATAAGTGTTAATAGAGACTCTATCAGATTATTTTGTTTGCAGGTTCCAGTTTTTAAAAATGTTTAGGTAATCTCCTTCCCCAGTCCTGATCTTGTGGATTCGTTAGTGCTGAACCGATGCTTTCTTGTGTCTCAACTCTTTGTATATGAATTCTTTTCAGATGTATTAAACAAACAAAACCCTTCACAAGTGAGCCTGAAGGTTGTTATTTTCCTCCGTCTCTTACTTTGCAGGTATTTAGAAGTGAGGATGTGACATCAACATCTAACACATTTTGGTATAAAATTTTAAAGCTTTATTTTTGTTTTTTGACAGTAAACTTGAGTTGTTTACCCCCTGTGTTTATGCCTTCTCTCCTAAAATTGACAGCTAGCTCTGAAACGCCTCACCTTTTATGCTGAGTAGGTCAGGGTAGTAAGTAAGCAGGCCTGGGTGCAGAGGGGCTTGAAAAAAGCACATTGAAGCTTTGCTAAGTTTTGTTACATTTCTTTCTATTTTGTGAGTGTATTTATGAGCATGCCATGGCACATGGACAGAGGTCAGAGAACAACCAATAAATATGAGTCTCTCCTCTATCGGATGGGTGGCCATGATAGGACTTAGGTCTTCAGGCTTGGCAGCAAGTGTCTTAACCAGTTGAGCGACTTGCTGCCTCCTTCGCATGTTTTAACCAGTGCATTATGCTGGTTTTTGACTATTCTAGGGAGAGGTAACTGGATTTTGCCATGATATTTTGGAGACAAGAGATTTATATCCCAGTATCTTAGTACAGTAGCTGTGTACCCTTCATTATTGTTCTGTGCCTGACTTAGCATGGTGCTTAGCCTCAGGTTTTACTCTGAAGATAGTCATTGGAGAAGCATATGATTTTAAGAGTGAATATAGAAAAACATGTCATGTGATTGTCTCAGCAAATTTTTGCGACTGGGTCTTGCTGTGTAGTCCCAGCTGGCTTGGAACTCGCTATATAGACCAGGCTGTCCTTGAACTCATAGAGATCCACCCGGCCTCTTCTGGGTGCTGAGATTAAATAAAAGTGTGCACCATCGCTCCTGGCAGTGTTGGCAGATTCATACACATTAGAACAAGGGTGACAGGTAATTGAAGTTCAATTTAAATACTTTTCATTTTGTCCTTTTCTTATTAGAAGATATGGGTAGCAAACAGATGGAGGTAATGTGGTTTTCTACTTGAATACTGCTTTCTTTGACTGGTACCGTTCTGTAGTGTGGGTGGGTTAGAGTCATGGTATGTTCAGCCTTAAAGATAATAGAGAGAGAGAGAGAGAGAGAGAGAGAGAGAGAGAGAGAGAGAGAGAGAGAGAGAGAGAGAGAGAGAGAGAGAGAGAGAGTGTGTGTGTGTGAGAGAGAGTCTGTGTGTGTGTGCGTGAGATACATGCAGGAGTGAAAGATGAGTTGGCAGAGTGCTTGAAGGTGTTCAAGGTCATCTTCATCTGCCTGGATTACACAAGATGGTCTCAAAAACAAGCTGTGCACAGTGGTTCTGCTCAAGGATTAAAAGTCAGCAACAGTGGCACATGCCTGTAATCTTAAGCACCTGGGAGTTAGAGGCAGGAGATCAGAAATTCACAGCATCCTTGGCTATATATGAAGTTTGAGGCAAGTCTCATCCATACCCCCAGCACATTGTGAGCCCCCTCCTCCAAGCAAACAGGTAAAAACCAAGGTTGAAATTTGATCCTTGCTGTTCCTAACTTTCCTCCTTAGATGGAAGTCTTAGGTAGCTGGGAAAGTGTCAGGAATGATGATGCATCAGACTATGAGTTGAGGAAAGGGGCTTCTAGTCCCACTCCTTGTTTATGTTTCCTTGTTCTCTGTAAACCATTCCCTGTGCCTACCCAGCTTCAGAGCATGGGATATAATTTTAGTCTGTTGCTTTGAGGGTGCAAAAAAAGCTAAGCTAGTTGAAAATGCTGTTCATTATTTCTCAATTATTTGGTAAATTTAATAGAGTAATCAAAAGCACTTTATGCAAGCTGGGTATAGGTGTGTACACCTTTAATCTCAGTACCCAGGAGGCAGATCTCTGTATGAGGCCAGCCTGCTCTACACAGTTTGAACACAGCCAGGACTACATAGACTCTGTCTATGAAAAAAAAAAAAAAAAAACCAATAAAACAAAATGCTTAATGTACTGTAGAATACAGCAGAGAATCGAGTAGCTGACACCTGCCTGTTAGTTGGAAGTTTCTTTGCCTTACGGTTTTGACAGCTGCCTCTTCTTGAATAACCACATGGTCTCATCCTACTTTGAACTGCTCCCAATCCAGTCAAAGGGTTGCCTGTGTGCATATCATGACATATTTATTTCCCAGTGTTTAGTGAGGCTATGTCTCACATTGGGCATTGCAGAAACTGGAGAATGAGTGCCAAGCAGTGTCTGGGTAAGCGGGCAGGGTACAGGGCTCCCAGCTGGCTACTCCATAGGTTGCTTTGTTCACTTTATCTGCAGTATGTGTACTGTAGTACCCGTAGTCATCTGGAAGGCATGATTGGTATGTGGGCCATTTTCAACCCCCATAGGATTTTGAAGGACTCTGTAGCTGCACTAGTAATTTTGTTTTGTTTTGTTTTGTTTCCTTTCCTTCTCCTACCCCCTTCTTTCTCTTTCCTTTTTTTGAAACAAGGTTTTCATTGTATAGCTCTGGCTGGCCTGGAATTTGTTTTTGTAGACCAGGCAGACCTTAATGCATAGAATTCCTCCCGCTTCTGCCTCCCAACTGTTGGGATTAAAGGCATGCTCTATTACGTCCAGTTTCTCATATTTTTTTATGTTTGGATGTTTCACCTGCATATGTGTCTGGGCATCTGTGCACCGTATGCATGTAGTGTCTAGAGATGCCCAAAGAGTGTGTCAGATCCCCCAAGACTGGAGAAATGGGTGATAGGAATAGAGCCAAGGTCCCTGGAGATGTAGCCAGTGCTCTAAACTACTGAGCAAAGCTCCACCTCTGCTGAGGTGGTTGTTACTTTGTCAGTTTAGGAAGGAGAGTTTAAAACAGGCTAAGGACAGCTAGGTGGTCCTTCCACAGTCCTTGTATTCTGTAATTAAAGAACTGAGTAGTTCATATAATCTGTTAATTCTGTGTGTGGTGAAGAAAGACAGTTTAGACGTCTTTTCTTTATACAACTGTATGACAGCTGGGCCCACATCTGACTTTCCCAAATCAGTTTTTACCTTTAAGTTAATGACCTTAGGTTTGAGTAATAGGGCAACACCCTAGTCTCCTCAGTGCCAAAAGCTGCTTTTCAGATTTTTTTTTTTTCCTGGACTCTCTTGCTGCCTTTGGGTAGTGTGGGAATTAAGAGCCAGCTATTGATAGGACGGTCCCTGGCCACTCTGTGCTCTCCGTAAGGATCACTGACCCTCAGGTACATATAAGCCTTTCCTTTGATAATGAGGTGCCCTCTGGAGGGAGTGTCTGAGTTCCTGGCCTGTAAAGTAGCTCTCTGTATGCTTATTGTTGGAGACTACTTTCACTGGAGTGTTCCATCAGATACCTGGAGGTTCAATGTGCTGATCTTAGCCATTCAACACCCCCACCCCACTATATCAACCAAAAGTATGAATAGTGTCAAAAGAGAGAAAGATTCAGTTAGCAAGGCCATGTTGGTAAATACTGAAAAGTGGGTATACCGACTCCAAGTCCATTCTTGGGGGTAAATGACTGAAGCTTTTTTTTGTTTGTTTGTTTTTGTTTTTCGAGACAGGGTTTCTCTGTATAGGCCTGGCTGTCCTGGAACTCACTCTGTAGACCAGGCTGGCCTCGAACTCAGAAATCCGCCTGCCTCTGCCTCCCAGGTGCTGGGATTAAAGGCGTGCGCCACCACCGCCCAGCATGACTGAAGCTTTAAAAAAAACGTGTAGAGGAAGAATTGGACACAGTAGAGTGGTATGCATAATTAAACCTCTGGTCAAGGTTTGGTCTGTTGGGTTCTGCCTGGTGATCTGGTGGAGTTACTGCCTGAGGCACTATGCTGGTTCCCAGAGTTGATGGCTCCTACTGGGGATGATCTCATCTTGGTGTGATCTGTTTGGCAGGCTCTGATGGTCTGCAATCCAAAGTAACTGCTGGTTTGAGACAGTGACTGAAGACTTTCAGGTGCCTTTATGGGGGTCTGGAGCAGGACATTGTAAAAGCTGACAGCAAGGTGACTCAGTTACTCTTTGTGTCTTAAGCCTTGAAGGAGAATGAGATAGGTATCACTGGTAGGCCAGACAGACTGTGATTCAGGTACCTGCAAGTAGAGTTCAGCATCATTTTGACCTAGAAACTGGTTAGGATGAAGGCTAGCCGACCTCTGCCCTGTTTTAGTTAGGAGAGCATGCGAAGTGAGTACTTTTAGCAAAAGCACTTTGTAGTCCCTGGTGTGTGCTGTCTAGACTTTTCTTGGAAGTCGGTGTATTTTCTCCTCAGTAATATTTCAGTTCACCCTGCAGAGGACACAGTAGCAGATCCAGGTGATACGAGTTAGTTAGAGACGAACATGAGTTCAAACTGTTCATAAGCTAAGGCAGGCTTCTGGGAAAGCTCAGAACCAATGGCTGCTTCATCCTGTTGCTGGCAGTCTCCCCTTTGAGTTTTATTCTGATTATTTAGGGTTGATTTTTTTGTTTGTTTGTTTTCTTGCTTTCTTTCTGAGACAGGGTTTTTCTAGCTGGCTGGCCTGGAACTTGCACCATAGACGAGGCTGGCCTCGTGAACTCAGCCGCCTGCCTCTGCCTCTTGAAAGGCATGCACCACCACTGTCTGGTTTAGGGTTGATTTGTAGTTGTAAAGGGGTAAACAGTAGCGCCTACTTTTGTGGGTTAGTTTGACAATCAGTTAGTATTTGATTAGGGTGGAGTCTGAGCTCCCATGTCTTGACTGTCTTGACTGTGGTTAGCCAGTCCCAGAGGCAGGAACTAGAGGGTTGTTACTAAGCTACAAGCCTGAAACCGAAAAGCTTCCCTTTTGCTTTGTGATCATGAGCTTTGGAGCAGTTTTGGGAAGGTAGAAAGGCCTATGCTAACACCACACCATCTAGTTCTTTAAAAATGATTATAGAGAGACTTCTAATTCTGGCCCCTAGTCAGAAACTAGTTTCTGACAAGTTTCTTGGATGGTTGAGATTAGCTCCATCTAGTGGTAAATTCAGGTTCAAACTCTGGCAATTGACTCCAGATTGCACTCTTTAATTTCGATACCAGTTCCTTACTGGGAATTTTTTTTTTTTTTTAAACCAATGATAGAAAGTCATAGAGTTGACTTTAGTTCCTTGCTGGACTGGGAAAACTAGTGAATTCTTCAAGAGGTTAAGACTTAGTCTAGAAATTCCACAGGCAATCAAATTATAGACTCTGGAACTTCCAACTTAGGGAAATTGTACAGACTTGACTGCTGTACAGTCTCGACACCGTGTTATGAGCACCTTTAATACTTCAGAAGGTTGGAATAATGGTTGACTCTACACCTGGGTATAGGACTAAATAGACCATAGCCTTTGGTGTGTAGTGCAAGCAGTTTATAGAGTTGACTTGCTTGTTCTTTCTTGATGCAGAGCTCATGAATTCCAGGCAAGGTCTCTTGGATCCTGTGCTGACCTTGAATTTTCTATAAAGCTGAGAAAGACTTTGTTCTCCTGTATGATGTGATTATAGGGTTGGACATTATGCAGTGCTGGAGATCAAACTTGTAGGCTTGTGCATGATAGGCAAGGACTCTACCAGCTGAGCTGGGATCCCAGCCCCAGACTCAGTGTTTTTGAAAAGAATATTAGCAATGTAAGGAAGTTTTGCTTCCTTTAGGCAGAGCTTGAGATATAGAAGTACATCATGTGTAGAGTATGTAGCTCTTGATGAGTTCCAGAGATCTTGCTCTCTGAAATGGTTTCTGTCCTTTCTGATGTCCCTGGATAATCGATGTGTGATGATCAGACAAGCTGTGTGGTTTTCTGTGTCTCAGAATGACAAGGACTATCTTTCTCAGGTTGGCTAGCACAAGGATCCTGCTAGAAGGAGTAAGAAATGCTTAGTTGACATCTTTATACTAAATACCAGACATCTCCCAAATGGCTTTTGTGTAGAGACAGTGCACTTTTTAAAAATTGCTGAGAGGCCTTTGAGATAGAAGCTGGGATGAAAGCTGTCACAGAGAGAATGAAAGGAAGCAGGGGAGTTACTGAATGCTGCAGGAGAAATCAGGGTTAGCTGTGCATAAGCGGGGTGAAATAAAACAGAAAAGCTTCTGCAGAAAACGATGTTTCAGGGCTGGGGCGTAGCTCAGTGGTAGTTGCTTGCCCAGCTGCTCCCAACAGTGACATTTAATTGTTGTTATAATTGGCATGCGGTAATAATGTGACAGATGAGTGTGTGTAGATGTATGTGTTAACTGCACAGCTAAGGATTTCTGGGTGGGAGAATGTAACTAAATGTGGGAGAGCCTGGGCATGTTGAGGGGTAGCCAGCAGTCCTGTGCCACCACAGCATGAGAACAGGTGTGCTCAGTGTGAAGCACTGGCTCTGAAGGGCTCACAAGTGAGCACAGTAAGGATAGCACATAACACTCAGAGGGCCATAAAAGAATTGACACATGCTTGCTGGTGGGATAATATCTGTGTTGAGTGCAGAGTATGTATCACTGAAGTCTGTAACAGCCCATGAAGTTGATAATCTTCACTGACTAGAGAGGACCTCTGATGTGTAATTGCCTCATGTCTGCAGCCAGAGTTAGAACATAGATCTTTCTGATTTAGAACCTGCAGGTTTGACAGATACTCTGTAGAAGTAAAATCTGTGTGACTAATCATATGTCTGAAAAATGTACCCTGAGCATCTCAGCAGTGGTCAGGGCCAACAAAGCATTGAAGAGGCTTCTTGTTGAGGGCAAGTAAACTGGATGTAGCATTTAGGAAAAGTACTTTAGGACTAGCACAAGAGTAAGGCACCCTTTCTCTCCATGACTTAGAACAGAGATTGTCAACCTGTAGAGTTTGCAGTTTTGCAGCATCTTGAGGTGACCTTCATGTAGTGGTGTAGACATGTAACTCTAGCACGTGGGAGCCTGGGCCTAGGTGAGTACCCAAGGCAGTATGGAAATTTGGCTCTAAAGCCTGTCTCCAGCCCTTCCTTCATTTGTTTACCCTGAATGAAGGGTAAACAGCTGGATGGGGCTGCATCTTTCCTAACAGAGGGACTCAGACCATGGGTTTACCTGACCCTGTCACATTGCTGAGGAGAAAGGCAGGGAACTGGAGAGAGTAAAGTTAGACAACTTGACATGTGGTGCAGTGCAGGTTGCACACCGAGGCTTAGAGCTTATGTTTAGCTCTGCTGCTCCCTTGGTCTCTGACTTGAGGCAGATAAACATTTTTCTGTATGAGATGGAAGTAGTTGTGCTTTGTTGAGAATAGAGACTTGCTTTATGTAGAACCATAAAGGGATGGGTACTGTCATCCCTGTATTGCCACTGTCAAGCAGGGCCAGAAGAGTCTGTTGAACCCTGCTCTGGGAGTGAGGGTCCTCAGTTCCTCCCTCTTCTCTCTCTCTAGTCAGTTTTGAAGGTGTGGTGAATGTACCTGAAGGTTTGGACTTACCCTAGAGCCCTGAGGTGGCCTTTGTGGAGCACAGAAGACTGTCCTGGTCTGATGGAGGGAATTTGGGGCTTGATACTGAACGAAAGGAAACCCTTTCCTGTTGACCAGGGCCATAGAGGTACTGGAGTTAGATCCGGCCTTCACCTGCAGTGTGGACAGTGCTGTTAACCCCCCAGCCTCCCCAGCCTCCCCAGCCTACCCCCAGCCTCCCATGAGAACAGTTAGCAGCAGCTGAGTCTTCACTCCGTGCTGCTGCTGCTGCTGCTCAGGACTGCCTTGGCTGACAGCTCATTCCAGTACCCCAGGGACCTTGAGCTCTGGTTGTCCTTTCTGCTACACAGGATTTCTTTCTTTTTACTTTCTTTTTTTCCCTTGATGTTCCCTTCCTCTTCTTCCACTGCCCTGACAACACCACTGGAAGAAGCTCTGGGAGTTAGAGACCCAGATTCTGTTTGGGGTATTTGCTTTGTGTGGTGGAACCCCATTACAGAAGCAAAAGCTAGTGTGAAGCAACTCCTGTAGCTCACGGCTCATCAGTTTTGCTCTGCACTGCTGCCTGCTTACCCTGGGCAAGCTGAATAGTGTGCCCTGTGAGGTGTTGCCAAGAGATTTAAATACCATGGGTGTGGGGTTGATGCTAGCTTCCTAGATCCCCCCTCCCAATTTTCATAGCTTGGGCTGACCTGGAACTCACTATGTAGAGAAGGCTGGCCTTGAACTCATATGGATCCAGTTACTTCTGTCTTCCAAATCCTGACCCTAAAGTTTCTGCTAGCTGTGGATAGATAACTTCAGATACTACTTCCATTTCCAAGAAGCTGTGTAAGACCATGTTTGATTATGCTGTGCTGGGAATCAAGCCTAGGGCCTGGTACATGCTAGGCAAGTAAATGTACTCTGTTAGCTAAGCTATATCCCTTGTCCTTGTGTGCATGCATATACATGTTTAAATAAATGATTATTTATGAGCACAACTGTTAGAGAAGGTTTTATATACTTAGAAGAAACCCAGGTTTCTGAGAGGACAGCTTGAGTTTGAATAATGCTCATTGGGCAAAACTAACCTGGGTCATACATTCCTGGACTTGGTTACAGCACAGCAGGTTCTCCTGAAGCAGATTTTTGCTGAAGGTTCAGATTAACTAAACTTCACGGAAGTCCTTGGAAGACTGAAGGTGCAGGGAGAGGCTGTATTCCTGATGTCTTGCCTCTCCTGGCTTAGAGCCTTCAACTATTAGACCCACTGGTACATGGTGCTTCTATTAGAGTGGGCAGAACGCATCTTCAGGAAAGGGAAAGATCAGGGGAAATAAACAGTAATCTGATAGTGTTTAGAATTTGCAGTAATTCTGAGATCACATAAAGCCATGATCATAAGAAACACTCTCAATCTGCCCCCGTTGACTTTGGAGACTATAGCCTGTGTAAAATCCTAAGTCTGAGGAATCAGCTGGCAGGAGGCCCCTACTCTGGAGTTCATAGGTATTCCAGAACTTTATACTTGATAAAGAAGACCCTGAGCGACTCCTTTGGAAGTCCCCGCCTTTTCTTTCCAGTCCCAAACAGCCACAAGGCTGTCTCTATCACCACAAGTTCTCTCGGTGTGGAGATGCTACAGCAGTTCTCAACCCCCTTTGGGGGGCCGCATATCAGATACATTACCATTCATAGCTAGTAAAATTGTGAAGTAGCTCCAAAATAGTTTTATGCTTAGTCCCCACCACAACACGAGGAACTCTACTAAAAGGTTGCAGCGGTAGGATGGGTGATACCACTGCCCTACCTGCACAGGACATCTGCCTGTCTGGCAGTGTTGGGAAATAAAGGTCAGAAGTCGCTCATAGCTCTGTAATGATGGAGAGCATCCACTAGGTGGCAGGAAAACAGTAAGAAAAGGTTGGCGTTAGTTGCCGAGGACTTGACACAGTCTCCACAACTGCAAAGAGCTCCGCTGTCCGTGGTCTTGTCATTTTTAACCTGTAGCCTTACTTTTAACTTCCGAGAAGCCCCACTATTCTCCCAACCCAAGAATCCTGTTTCCAGTTCTCAGACAGATTGCTTGCCAGTTCCTTAGTCCCCAGTGACCTTGATTCTCTGGAGTTTGTTCTCCTTTCAGGTAACCTTCAGCCAGGACCATCTTTTTTTAATTGAGTCCTGATAAGTTTTTGATGTTGACTACCTCTGGGGAGCTTTTCATCTGAGATAGCCTCTGTTGTAGACAGACTCAGGAATACTGAAATATAGGTGGGTCCTTAGGGGCAATTGGTTTATTTTGGGGGGTGGTTTGAATGTGTGAGTAGAACTCGTGAGAGCTTCCATCGGGACCCTCAGAACAGATAGCCTCCGTGTTCTCTTGTCGTTCAAAGCCAGTTGGGGAAATAAGGAGACTGCTTAGCATTTTCTTAGCCACTTAGGATTTTCTGTACTTTGGTTTTTCTTAGTGGCCTTCTGTTCCCAAGGAGGGCGGTTGTGTGCCTAATAGAGTGGAGGCTTCCTGGTTTGCAGGGGCCTATAGATAGAGGATAAGGAAAGTGGGGGTGAGGCTAGATGGCTCGATCTGCAACTGGAAGTAGCCTGGGGACATCCATGGTCCCGTGAGGAAAGGCTGGATTAGGACACTATCCTGTACTGCTGGGGCTCTGCTCTCTGGTGAGGGTGTCTGGGGAGGCCGGGAACTTTGATTGACAGAAGTAGACAGATCTTGGCCCTTTTTGTGCCTTAGCAGGTCTGTTCCTGCTGGTTCTGGGCTTGTACTGTGTGGTGTGTCTGTTGTTTTAGCAGGTGTTTAAGCCCTTCCTTGGCCCCCTTTTTGTGTGTGGCTATACTAGAAGAGTCATTCCCAGGTTTTTGTGCATGTTGAGCTAATGTGAAACTGAACATGTTGAGATCAGATGTTTGACAAGAAAAGGAGGGAAAAGGAGAGACACCAGGAATGCAAAAGCAAACAGCAGGGGAAAAGCACATGTGGGCTGTGATGTCATCTGTTTGTAAAGCTGTCACAGGCGCTTTCATGTTCATCTTTGCAAGGGCCTGTGTGGCCAGTGGGCCAGGTATTTATTTTGCAAATGAGAAAACTGGCTTAGAGTTGAGCTTTACAAGATTTGACAGGTTGAACTTGGGCTTCCAGGTTCTGTGTCCAGTGCTCCCTCTGCTTATGTGTGTGTGTGTGATGCCTTTCCAGCCACTGAGGGAAGGTCAGGTCCAACCTTCCATGTCAGAGTGCTCCTTTAGTGACAGGCTGTTACCGTTACTTGGTTACTGAGGTAAGAGTGACTCGAGAGACAAGGCTGGCAGCTGCGGTTTGGCTTCTGGGTTTGCCTCCCTCGTATGGATTTTCTCCTTTACATGTTAAAGGGAAGCCTCTCCTCCCATGGGGTCGAGACACCAGGAGCTAGAGAGCATAGGGAAGGATCAAAACCAGCATGAGCGTTACTCCAGGAGTCACAGGCTTTGGAGTCAAGCACCTGGAGCACAAGTGTGGGAAGAGTGAGTCCATACCTTAAATGCATTGTGAAGTAGTGTCAGGTATCTGCCACCCCATAGGTATGACTTTAGAAAAGCCCTTTAACCTCTTGGAGGTTTTGTTTCTTCATGCCTAAAAGTTAGGTCCTGTGTCATAGGGAAGTTGAGAACTAGAGAGGTGTGTACCAGGAATGGTTGTCAGGCCACAGTTGTGCTGTGAGTGATCACCACCTCATTAGCCACCCTCTTAATGTGTGGCTAAAGGCTGGCCCTTGACCATCTCCTGCTCTGCTGAGCTGGGAACAGGAGTCCAGCCCAGGCCTGGCTCTTGAGAAGCTAACCCCATGGGCCGTAGAATCTGATGAAAGTGTACTTTCCCAGGAGAAGGGGGAGGATCTCTTTAAACTTGCTGGCTGCTGAGCCCTGGGACAAAGGGGAGACAAGCCCCAGGGCTGAGACAGTCATGTCTTTATTATCTCAGATGTCTCAGGCCTGTCCCCCCGCCTGGAGATATATGGCCGGGAAGGCTAGCTCCACGGCCTCGGCCTCGGCGTGATTCCAGGTCCTAGGAATGTCTGGCTGTTTTATAGCAAACAGGATCACGCACAACAGCCCAGCATCCAGGCGTCTCCACCCTATCAAGCTCATTCTCCCCGCCAGCTTGTAAAGCAGTGGGACCTACAGCAGTGACACAGGCTCCGGGGCTCACAGGTCCCAGGGGCTTAGCACAAGACAGAGTCCTGGGCACTAGTGCACCCATCTGAGGGGCTTAAGGCCAGTAGTGAAAAGCTTCACTGAACCCAGGAACCATCTCTATGGCCAGACCCTGCCAGTTCAGTCCTTACTTGTGAGCTATGGGCTGCCTAGATTCTAGCCTGTCTCTCTCCCTTTGACCCCATGGGGAGCAGCTGCAGGGAGCCACTGAGAAGCCTTGTTTATAGATGCACTTGGCACAGAATGAGGAGACCAGCCGTAGTCCTTGAGTTCGAGGGTCCAGCTGCTCCCAGGTGCTGGGGAGCCTTCTACTCTGGGCCCCAAAGAAACAAGCCCACACTGTTGTGTTTGGCTGTGGCTTCGGGAACTTGGAGATGAGGAGGCCAGGAGACAGGATGGGTCAGATGGCCATTCAGGGCGTCATTTATAATAAAGTCACGGGGGCTGGCTTTCCAGGGAGGCCTTATGTTGGGACCAGGGGTCACAGACCAGGCCAAGGCTCTCTTCTGGGGCCCTGGAAAGGGAATTCCAGGATCCTGGGCTTTAGGGAGAGTGGCGAGAGGGTTCTTTTGTTCTGGAGGAGGAGGAATCTAGAGCAGCAGCTCTCAACCTGTGGGTCGTGTGACTGCCTTAGGGGTTGCATATCAGATAAACCTGCATATCATATGTTTACATTATGATCCGTACAGTGGCAACATTCCAGTTATGAAGTAGCAATGAAATAATTTTATGTTTGGGGGGTGGGGGGGTCACCACAACATGAGGAGCTGTATTAAGGAGTCACAGCATTAGAAAGTTTGAGAACCGCTGGTCTGGAGTAACAGGCACTGAACTCAACTGGGGCAGACCAGAGCCCACTTCCCTGCTTTTCCTTCTTGGCTCAGTCTGCCTTGCACCACTGGGCAGCCATCCCCCAGCTTCACACCTCAGTTCATCTGACCTTTATTCAGCACTCCTCTCTGTGGAATTGAGGCCCCATCACTCTGAAGGATTGCATGGATAGGGCGCAGGTACAGTGTATAAGCATTGAAGCGCATCGTATCCCACTGTGGGCCAGGTGATGTGTTTATGTGCTTCTATCTTCAGTGTGGGTACCCTTCCTACAGCTAGGAAGCTGTAGGACTGAGGTTTGCTGACTCCGAAGCTCTTCCCCACTAGGTATCCCTAAGGGGAGTGACAGAGTGCCTGATGGCCAGAGGGGTAAACGGCCCAAAGTGTCCGCTTGGAGACTGCTATTGATTTGTTTCTGGTCACATCTGAAGCAGCAGCAGCTGTTTCTCCCTGTGTCCTGATCCTCCTCCTCTACTGAGGAAGCTCAATGGGATTCAGACTTTTGAGAGCTAATTGGATGGGAGTCTCTTCTTGTTTCTCTCCTTCTGCTGGTACTGTTTCCAAACTAGGACCTGCTGTGGTTGAAAGTGGGCATCTGAGCAGTTTGAGGACCAGCAGTCACATGTTCCATTGAGTATCTCTCAGATCCTCAGAGGAGACTATGGGAGTCCATGTGTGGTGCCACCACCAATGTTTGGCTATGCACAATGGCCTGAGGTGGAGGACAGTACATGGCCCCTTGCAAAAGACCACAGGAGAGGGAACTACTTCCTGGATACTACCCTGCACTGTGGTTCAGTTCTCATAACAATCTGAGACTCACAGGAGCTAACTAACCTACCTGAGGTCACCTGGCCAGGACGGGCCAGAAAGGGTGCACACCCAGATCTCTGCAGCTTTAGCTGCTAGGCTTCTTTTACTATGGGTCTGGGGCTCTCCTTGCCCCCTTCTGATCTGAATGACTGAGCTGCCCCTGCTCTCAGCCTCTTTCTCTATCAGTCTGACTTCACAGCAGCCCCACGTCATTGCAGTCGCTTCTCTGCTAAATCTGCTGCAGCTCTGTGGTGATCAGGAGACTGGCTGCCCACCCATCACTGTTTAAGAAAGGGATGGGGGTGGATGGGGGTGGTGAGGAGTCCATGGTACAGGAGGTGCTGGAAGATGGAAGGAGGAGGGATGAGGGGGATTCAGAGAGAAGACCCTGCCGGTCCTAGTGCCAGCTGAGCTTGCCAGACCAGGGCCTCACAGTGCCACCCTTTCTGTCCCACCACACACTTCCTGACTGCTAAGGAAATGGCCAGGATGCTTCCTGGCTTGTGACTGTCATCTGTACCTTTCAGGGGTCTTCCCAGACAACAGACTCCACCGTAGTCCTGACTTGGACTTCCATAGTAGAGAGATGGAGAGTGGGTGTACAGGCACAAACTTGAGAAGACCCAGTCTGGCTCCGGCTCCCTGGCCTTCATCTATTTTCAGGAGAGAGCCAGAAATTACGGAATTGTTTCAGGTTCTGCAGGCTGCTGGCCGAGGAGCTGTCAGGAGACAAGCTGCGCGCCTCCATTCTTGGGTTAGGTGCTAGTTGAAGTTAGCCCTGCCAAGGAGTCTGCTTGTTTCTGGGCTTATATGGTTTGTTTTTCAGTTTCCCAGTGAAATATCTATTTTGGATGTAGCTTCCTGTTTTGTTTGAACTATAGGGGAGAAGAACTCCTCTCGTCTATATACCTCGGTCTACGCTGAGTTCTCCAGACCAGTGGTTCTCAGCCTTCCTAATGCTGTGAGCCTTTAATCCAGTTCCTCATGGTGTGGTGACCCCCAACCATAAGGTTATTTCATCGCCACTTTATAACTGTAATTTTGTGACTGTTACGAATCATAATGTAAATATCTATGTTTTCTGATGGTCTTAGGTGACCCCTGTGAAAGGATTGTGACCCTCAGGATTGAGAGAATTGTGATTGTAGATCCAAGTGTCATATAGCCCAAAAGGCATAAAGGGTTTGGATGGTAGGTTGTTGGCACCCGTGTCCTATCAGCAAGAACATGATAGCCTATCGGGCAGGTTTGGAACAGGGATAGAGTCTGCCGTACCATCTGGATGGCGACTGCAGAGGGCTCCTGTTCCCTGCTCCAGCCTCCTCACCCTCTGCCTTGAAGAGAAAGCTCTGTGCAGGTTCCCCTGTGGAGATCTGCACAGCCATAGACACTGCTGTGTTGTCAGGGCTGGGAGGAGCTCAAGGCTCCCTGACCCTCTGGCTAGAAAGCATTAGAAGCAAGTGTAGGGCACTGGCAGACTTACAGGAGAGGCTGGTGGCACTGGGCATGGGCCTCTGCTGACAAACTGGCACCTGATCAGAAAGCCAAAGCTCCGGGCTTGGTCCTTAAGCAAGTGTCTTTCCCTTCTGTGGGCTTCAGTCTTCAGCTTTAGCTTGCACAGAGATCATGCCTGCCTCTGCACTGGCCTGTCCCACAGGACTTCTTATGTTTAGCTATTTGCTTGTGTCCGAGACAAATGCTGGTTGGAGGTTTTCATGTGGGCCTGATCCACAGTGGTTGAGGTGCCCTGAAGATGGTGACCCAAGGGGACCTGGCCCAGTCACAGGTATGCGTGGTTCTCGATTTCCCAGGTGGAAGCTCCCAAGGAGGCTGTTGTCTTCCAAGGTCCATTTGTAGCCAGTGTCTCACACAGGAGCCCTGTGAAGATGCAGTGGGTGAGGAGCGGGAGTCTTCGGGCAGATCAAGAATCAGACTGAAAGCAGAGGGCATTGCCCTAAGAAGATGTCCCAGACTTAGTAGGTCTGATGAAGGTGAAACTTGTCAGGAATCCAGAAGTGGAGTCTGAGAAGGGACTTGTCTGTGTCAGTGGTCACTGAGCCGAGCTGTCTAAGCTGACAGAATAGCCCCTGTCCCCAGCCCCCAGTTTGTGGCTCTTCCTTGGCACCGTCTCCTCCATTTGTCAGTCTTTGGGTCTCTGCTTGTTTCTCATGTACTAGCCCTCCCCTTTGCCTTGGGAATTCACCGTTAACCTCACCAGGTCTTGAGGATGCCAATGGGGTTAGACTTTGGCCATTCCCAGAACTCGATCTGTTCTTTGACTAGATTGGTGACAACTTTTTGAAGGCAAGGGCCTGGTATGACCTGCTCGTTGGCTCCCAATCCAGCACGGAGCCTGCATCCTTGGACCAGACCAAAGGATCCAGCTCTTGCTGGCCTCAGTTGTTAGGTTGGCCAAGATGGCACAGGCCTTCTCCCTCACAGGTGGCATGGGTAGAGGTGTGTGCTGAATCAGAATGCATGGCTCCTTGTGTCCAGCTTCCTCTTCCCTGCTGGCCCAAAGGTTGGGAACAGTGGCAGTCTTTCTGGCGCAGCTAGGGCATCTGGCCAGAGCATGCTCTGTTGGGCACTGTCAACCCTTCAGTAAGGCTGGGTCCCGCTTTTAACCTAGAGAAAGCCCTGGGTTACAGATGTTGTTCTTGGCGGACCACCGGGCCCCTCAGCAAACAGGGAGGCGAGTGTGCACCCGGCCTGGGCCTGTTTGTGTTGGCCCTGCCAGGCGGGGGGATTAGCTCAGCTGGGCTGCTAATTGCCTCCGAAGTGCTGGGCCGGGATGCTGACAAGGGCTGGGCCTTTAGTCCCCTCCTCCCTAAGCAGGCACCCTGCCCGCCTTGGGGTCCTGGCCCTAAAGGGTCTCTTCTCTCCTCCCCTGTCAACGCCTGCTTGGCCTAGACCCCTGAGAAAAGGGTAGGGGGTCATCAGTATCGACTCAAGAAGAAATAGGGGTTGCCTATGAAATCATCACCTGGAGAAGGCCAGGCCACACTCTCATTCACACTCTCTCTCTCCTGCATTCTTAGATCCTCACCCTGCTCCGAACTAAGAATCTGCTGAGCTCCTTAACCTCAGCTGCCACCCAGAGGGCCTCCCACCCAGAGGGCCTCGGCACCTTCCCATGCCTCTCCCTCCTCACCTGTGCGTCCTCCCTCCTCCCGCCATCTCCTCACTCAGTTTCTACCCCATTTTAGTATCAGTACGCCCTGTGTTCTTACATCCTGTGGAGGAAGGTTTGTTTACTCTCTAAGGCATTTTCACACTCTACCCAGAGACCATTAAGCCAGAGTTCCCAGGTCATCTACCCAGCACATGACCCAGCCTGGGAGCTGAGCGCCATCCGCCCTTCAGGGCCTGCTGCATGCCCACCCACTGCAGCGCTGAGAGTCCCGCCTGCACTTTCGACCACGGTGGAGCGGAGTGGCTCAGCAGTCTCTAGGCTGCTCGCTGGCCTCCGCTTCCTAGCTGCTGCCCCTGATTATCTCAGCTTTGGGCAGCTGGTGCTCGGTTAGCCTATCTCCAAGAAACACACTCTGTTATGTACCCCATATGAAGTCTGGGTGGTGGCAAGCTCCATAGTGCAGAAGAGGAAGTGAACTCCAAAGACGACAGTGAGTCACCTAAGGGGCCTGGCAGCATAGTGGTTCTCACAAGCCCAGTGATTGTGGCTGTGATCTCCAGCTTTAGGAAACAGCTCCCCTCTGCTCCATCATCCCAGGTCCTTCCCTGACCTCATCCTGCCTGCTGGTCACAAACACACAGTGCCCCTGCCACTCAGAAAGCACACTTCCTAGTGTCAGCAGGAGTTTGGGAAGGCAGACACTTAGTCTGTCCCCAGGCTGCTGTGCTTTGTCTCATTGTGAGTGGGAACAGGCTGGTGAAGGATGAGGACTTCACCAGGGAGAATGGTGGTTCCCAGGGTCTCCACACTGCGAGATCCTCAGCTGAGGATTGTGTGTGTGTGTTTTCATTTCTCTAATTGCCTTCTGGCCATAGGTCTCTTGTTCCTTTATCTGAAGATGAGAATGCGATTCTGTCCCATTGTCCCTTGTCCCGCATCAATGCGTGCTTTATCAGGTCTCTTCCCCCATACAAACACTTGAAATGAATGATCAGTTAAGTCAGGGCAGACTTCATATAGCTGCTCATGACGTAGAGCAGACCAAACTGCTGTTGATGGTCTCAGACAACGTTAGGTAAGTTCTGCTAGGCCGCAGACCAGTTCTTTAGAAGCAGAAGGACAAGGACTTAGAATTTCCTTTATAAATACTTACTTAGCAGATAGTACCTGCTTTACCCATGTCCTTCTCGAAGCATCTCCTCTCTATTCTATTAAGAAAAGAAAGGCACAGCTACAAATTGGCAGATAGAGAAGTAACCATTTTATCGTGCATCTCAGACTATGCCATGGGGATGTCACAATGCCAAGGAGCCTCATAGAAAAACTGGGGGATGGGGTGGGGCAGCAGAGTAGAGTAGCAGCATCCGGAGCTGGCTTTATCCAACCCTGGCCTTGGAGGAAGGAATATCACTTTTGCCTGTGACAAGAGCAGTGGAGAGTGGTTCAGGTAGGATGTGGACCATCTAGCCAGTTTCCTGGGTCCTGTGCGACCCAAATATGAGCTATGTCAGGCCTTCGCCAGCTCTTTATCTGAGACAGTTTGGAGCTGGACAAGTCCAGTGAAGCTTCCCCCCCCACCCCACCATGGCTGTGGATCCCTTTGGCCTTGGCAGTGGTTCTAGCCTGTGGTCTGATTCATCTAGTCACAGCCTGCAAAACTCTGGGAGGATCAGCTTATGGGAGCTAGGTACCCTCCTTCTTGGTACAGTGTCCAAAAACTGATAAGCAGTCTCAACCCCACTGCCTCTGGATGGGGACCTTGGCTCAGCATTCTCTGAAGGGGTAGCCCCATGCTTCCTTAGTCTGGACCTGGCTCTGTGGAGGGGGTCACATCTTCCCTGGTGCTGAACTAAGTCTACCAAAGGAGCAGTGGGCCCAGCTGGGCAGCTGTGGGGCCCCTTGGTCAGCTCAGCTTTCATCCACATCAGAGACAGCCTGCCCAAGATTATCCCTGCATTTGAATGTGGTTCCAGCATCTCGCTTGGTTTTGGCTGCCTCTTCAGATGGACAATGAGCAGAGAGCTTGGATGGGGGCCAAGGGTGTTGACCCTTGTCATAAAGGAGCCAACTCCAGAAGGCACAAGCCACAGGCCCAGAGGAGAGTTTGTGCAGACCTGCACCCATATTCAGAATCCCGGATTTGGGCGTTCATACCACCCGATAGCAAAGAACTTGGGATTTCAGAATCCCACGGGATCCCAGAGCCAAAGCATCGAACCTGGAGTCCTGGACATGGGAGCAACTTGGAGATCAGACTGGAAAGTTCCTCTGAGGATTGGTCATCCAACTGAGAGGCAGTTGGTTCTGTGTCCTGTTCATAGAGCATTTGGTAGGTTCTTGACAGTTTGGCTGGTGTACTGGGCCAGGCACCAGATACGGAAGCTGTCCCTTGGGGAGTCTTGTCCTTACTGTATTCAAAGCCTTGGGGACCGGGGATCCTGGGGATGGAGGTGCCTTTAATTGTGAGACACTAATTAGTCAGCCCTCCAGCTGTTTCCCCTCTTCACTCAGCCTTTTATCCCTTTGCAGCCATGTGGGCTCCGGCCCAGCCTGTGGGCTCTGTCTCCTACTGCCTTGTCTCCCTGTACATTTTTTTTTTTTTTTAATAGCCAGAGCCCCTCTCCCATTGCTCAGACCCAAGGAGGAGCCTGGCTCTGCCTCTGTCAAAGTCTTGTGGGGCTGACAGGCATCAGTACCTGCTGTAAAGAGGGCGTGGACATCTGTGTTTGTTCCCAGGACAGGTGTGATCAGTAAGAGCGATACCTCAGGACAGGGCCTGGGGCATAGTGTTTGCTCAGTAGGTTTTGTTAAGTGAGGGAGCTATCACAGGGTGGGATCTCTTTGCAGAGCCCTTTCCTGTCTCTGTGACATTTCCATTCTCAGCTTCACAGAGGACAAAACTGTGAGGGTGACTCACAACGGGGCGGGGTGTGTGACTCGCTAGGTTCAAGCTAGCATCTGATCCAAGAAGACAGCCTAACCCTGCTTAGGAGAGTCCAGGAGTAGGGGCAGTTTCCCCTCCCAAGGAGGAGACTGAGGCAGGCTGGCCTCAGGTGGGCGTTCTTGCTTTCGCTCATCAGTGCTTGCCTGCAATCTAGCTGCCCCTGTGAGGGCCGAGAGCCCTTAGCGTTTAACCTGATATCTGTCCATTCCCTTCCTAGGGACCTTAAGAGCCAGGTAGCAGTCCCTGTGTATATGTGGGGTGGAGAGATGCAAGCTCCTTTACTGCAGGTGATATAAATTCCACCAAGATGGAACCTGCCATCCCTGCCATTGGGCCATCTGTTTCCCTGGAGGGTGGGTCTACAGCCACTCCTTAGTACCTACTTTTTAGTCTACATGTAGAAAAATGGACACCGACAAGAGCTGAGTAGTCAGCAGTGGTCAATGTGGACAGCCAGAGGCATAAACAAAGTCCCTTTGGTCAGCGGCAGCCACACACAAAGGCTCAGGCTTGGGGAGCCCCTGGTTGGTGCCCTTGGGGTTGCCTGCCTATATTTTGGCAATAAATAACTTGAGGACCCAAAAACCAAACCAAAACAAAAAATACAACCAGTATCTTTTGGGGTAGGTGGTGGGAGACTGATTAAGTTATTGGCCTTCCCTGGGCCACGCAGGTAGATGGCCCTGGGCACAGATGGGCACGGTCACCGGCATGTGTGCATCTCCACGAGCCGCTGGCACTGCCGGCACTTGACGAAGCAACACCAGTGGAACCTGCAGCCACAGCGCTCAGCCAGCTCCACCTGTGCTGTGTGGAAGCCGCGGCCACAGCACAGTAGCTCACAGCCGTCAATGGCCTTAGACGTCTTGTTGCATGTGCGGCCCCTTGTGCCTAGCACGCCACTGCGTATGTCCTGCTCACAGAAGTCTGGACTGGGCTCCAGGTATACCAGGTCCTCATCTGTGTGTGGCTTGAACTGTGCATTTCGTGGTACCAGTGCCCGGGAGGAGCCTACTCGCCGTGGCTCCACCTCCGTGGCACCGTCAAACTTCTCCTTTAGCGCGTGGCCAACCTGACGGAAGGGCGGTACAGCTCGCCAGCATGTCTTTACCTCGCAGGAACCCGACACCCCGTGGCACTTGCACTCGACCCGCATGTGTGTCAAGATGGCCTGTGGGGAGGAGGGAGAGGGGATCAGGGAGAGTGAGGTGGGGGAGGGGCTCCTGGGGATCTGCAGGTGGCCAGGAGGACTGAACCCCAGAATCAAGGGGTTCGCTGGTGTGCCTCTTTTGTATAAACAAATACCGGTGCTGTGCTGTGCTGAGCTGGCAAGCGGTGTTGGGGACAGAGCAATGAGGTGCTGTCCCTGTATTTGGGGCACCTGGAGTTGCTGGAGGACATGGTGAAGGGCAGTGTAGGAAGCATTTGAGTGAGTGGCAGGTGACCTGAGGAGCACAGTGCTGTGCCGAATCTCCACAGAGACCCTGGGAGTAGACATCAGGAAGGCAGATGGGGTCACAGGTGAGCATATGATGTCCGGGTGGACAGGACTGGATCTGTTCCCCCCACTACCAACCCCTGGCCTAAAGAAGTGCCCGATGAGAAGACGAGCTTCCATGGTAACCGCGGGACCATTTCAGGGGCTCCGCCCACGCAGCCCTACCCCGGTGCCGATGGGCTTGGTACTGCTCTACCTTCCTGCCAGCCTCGTTGTTGTGAAGGTTCATGAGTGCCCGGCTGGAGGAGGCCCCCTTGCTTCTCTCCCGGACGTCCACAAAGGACTGCGAGAAGGCTACACCATAGGCGATGTTGTCTGAGCATCCTGACCACTGGAAGCCTGGGGCGTGGAGGGCAGAAAGAGTTCTGGGGTGAGTTTGGGCCCGGGGCTAGGTCCCTGCCCTCCCCTTTGAACTGATGCGCTTACCCTGTGGGCTGACCCCGTGCACTGTCCGGTCACAGCCACACTTTTCCAGTTCTCCACTGCTGCATGCCCTTGTCACTGCAAAGGCCACACCTGCCGAAGAGATGGCGTAGACAAAGGCAGCTTCCCGGGTCCCTGTGGGAGACAAAGGGAGGAAAGGGCTAGGTCCTGGGGTCCTGCCACATCTGTATTTTCCTAGGGAGAGGTATATGAAGGCTGATGAATGCTGGCACTAAGGAGGACAAGGCAGGTAGAAGCCTGTCTGCCAAGCACACAGTAGGTCCTTGTTCTGATCACACCAGTAGCCATCCCTCCTTCACACGTGAGGACCAGTGCATCCTTCCAACAGCCTGGTGAGGCAAGGGCTATGGTCACCCCCATCTTACAGAGGCTTGGCAGCCTGTCCCACAGCACGTGGCTGAGCCAGCAGACAGCCTGATTCAGGGTCTGATCACTCAGCTCCCGAAGAATGCTGTTCTCACTGCCTCATCCTCCAGAAAGCAAGGGACAGTCATGGCATTTTGTGACAGTCTGGGAAATTTAGATGTCCACAACGCTGTGAAGGGGCGTAGCCCCACTGCCACCCCAGCTTTGCCCTGTTGTTGAACTATTCCCTGGGCTCTAAGTTCCCCTTTGTGACCCAGCCTGAGCTCTTCCTCAGGCTAGCCCTGCAGCAAACAATGTCCCCTGCTTCCTTGAGACCTGAAGAACAAACCATAGTATTGGCAGCTCCTGGCACCGGGCCCCTCCTGCTGACTGGGGGTAGGGAGGGCACACAAGCCCGTCCCCGTCCCACGATCAGGTGCTAGAGACAGGAGTCTGTAGCACAGGTCTGCCCGCCTCTCTGTCGTGGTTGCATCTTTTGCCCACGGCTGCTCAGCAATTCTATTTTGGTGACAGCCCTCCTCCCCTGCCTGAATGGATGTTTTTATCCTCCTTAGGAACTGTGCCTGGGGTGTAGCTGCTGTGGAGTTTCTTTCTTAGGGGTGATCTGGGCAGTGTGTGAGCGGAGCATCCATGCTGGCTGGGTGTGTGACCAGACAGTGGGCCTTGCTCCTATCCAAGACCCTGTGAGGGCCTCTGTGTGCTGTGGCTGGCCTTCTGTCTTTAGATGCGGGGTCTGTGTCCACAAGAGTGGTGGGGGCAGGCGTTAGGCCCGTGGTTGGCAATTACCTCTGTAACACCCAGACTTGTGCTCCCAGATGCCCTAGGGAGCAGTCACCATGGTCAGATGAAAACAGTCACCTCCACTGTGCTGGTCTGTGGACAGAGGCAGCCCGGCCTGGGCGCTAGAGTAGGAGGCAGCTTAACCCCCAACACGCAGGACACCCTGTTCTCAGTGCAGCTCTTAAGCAGGGAGTACCACCCACGGTCCTTTCCGCTGCCCACTCGCTGCTTGGCCATTTTGGGCCTGCATTGAGGGGCTTGGCTGGAGCCATGGAGCCTCGACAGTCTGGGATGGAATCTTCTCCAAGCTAATTGAGGTTAATAGCAGGCTCATGTTGGTTGGTTTTATACTGTGGCCGCCCAAAGAGAGACAACTTCAGTTTCTGGTATTTCTGGTATTTCCAGGCCTGAACCAGCACAAATCGTTGCCCCAAAGACCAAGGGGGAAGGGAAGTCCCAGGAGATGGGGCTGGACTGGTGGGTGGCCTTAGCCCTCTGCCCTAGGAGGTCCCTTTGCTTCTTTAACTGCCCAGGCAGTTCCTGCCCAACCCTGGCTCTTGTTCACCTCTGCCCCCTAGTGCCAGTGGTTCTTAGTGGGTACCAGTCCCACTGTGAGGTTGCTCGGGAGACCACTGTCTCATTTGTCTGGGTTGACTGAGGTCATCATTATTTTCTGGGTGACTGAATAAAGAGGCTCTCCAAGACCTTACTAACCAAAGCTACAGCTCACAGAGAGCCTACTATGTGCAGGTGTTGTCTGAACACTTAGCATATTAGCTGAGGTATAGCTTTTCAGGATAGGAATAGAAGTGAGTCACTGAGCGATGAGGCAGCCCGCCCAATGTTACTCAGCTAGGATTTGGGATAGCCAGAATTTGAACTCAGCCTTCTCTCATTGACTCTGGGTTCCACTTAGCTTCAGTAGTGTGGCCCCTGTGGCTTCCCAGGTACCTTGGTCTCTGGAAGAGGGCCCAGCAGGACCTGATTTCCCCCAGAGGCTGTTTAGTGGCAGAAGGGCATTATGGTGGGTCTGGGAGTGCCACAGTGGGGTGTCCTGGGGAGGTGACAGATACCTCACCTCACCTCGGTTATGCTGTAGCTGCAGAAGGGAGGCATCGTTGCTTGTTCTTATCCTGGGCCAGAGGAAGGCAGAACTTTCAAGTGCCCAGCCTGTGGCTTTCCTCCCTGCCCACCTTGCCAGCATCCCTTCCCACACCTGCAACTCCCTTCTGCTGGTTTTCTTTCCAGAGTACCCCCAAATCTTGGCTGCCCAGGCCTGAGTCCTATGTATCCCTTAGGTTTGCCTTCAGTGCCGTCTTTTCTAAGGGGCTAAGAGATGCCTGGAGTTGGGAGTTCAAAGTGACCCTATAGGCCCAATAGCTGTTATTCCATAGGACCACTATGGGGGGGGCGAGGAGTGGGGTGTCTTTCTATGAGCTGATCCCTTTGGGACTCACACAATCTCAGGTTGCTCTCTTGAAAACACAAGGCTTGTCTGGGCTCTTCAGCAAGAAATGGCAAAATGGGGACAGGAGGGGAGCTGTGTGACTCAAGGCCTGGGAACACGTCATGGTGACATCTCTCCAGATGGTGGGAGGGAAGCCAATCCAGCAGAAAGGAGCTGGGGCTGGGGAAGAACTGGCTGCAGTTGAGCTGGGTTGGCGAGGAGGCCCTGGGTGTGGTGACCTTTGGGCACCAGGTGGGTGTCCCATTGGAGGCTAGGGAATGGGCACGGCTCCATCGTTACCCTCTGCACTCTCCAGGATCTCAGCAGGTGGGCCCTGGGTTTGTCCCCACTTTCTAGGAAGGACACTGAGTTATAGAGAGGGCACAGTCCTTGCCCAAGCTCTCATAGCTGGCAGGGACAGGATCTGGGTCATCACCACCCTTGGCTCCCCTCAGACTTCTCAGTTGTAAGTTGGGAATGACATAAACTCAGAGCTGCTATGAGGATGATCTGGGCTAGATAGCACAGGATAGGCCAACACACGGCGCTCCTTTCTTCACTGGCTACAGTCTGGACCCAAAGGGGGATCTTTTCAGTCCCCTTGTATGCCTGAAGTCACTGCCACAACCAGGTAACTCATGTATGTAGACATCTGCTAAGACTGCCTCCTGAGAGCTGGGGACAAGATGCCTGCCAGATTGGTAGTCACTGCTGAGGATCAGTGACCAGCTCTCAGGTCAGGGCTTATGTAAAGCACTTACTGCACAAGTTGTTGAATATTGGCGACAGCCCTGCGAGTTATGCATGGGACAGGTAAGGACCCAGAGGAATGAAGTTTCTTGCTCTAGGTTTGCCTGTCTCTGCTGTCCTTCAACTCTTGGGCCTCCAGAGCCAAGCCTGTGCTTGAAGTGATGAGACCTTTCCCCTGGCTCAGTGTAGACTGACCAGGTAAGAATGTTCTAAGAGGAACTTTACTAGTGAAAAAAACCGATTTTATGGTTGGGGATTACTACAACATGAAAAATAGTATTAAAGGATTGCAGCACTGGGAAGGTTGAGAATCCCCACTCTAGATTCTTGAAACACCTACTGTGTGAGAGGGATGCCCCAAGAACATGTCTTTAGGAAGGATGGCTCTGGACCTCAGCAGTACAGCTCTGGGCCCTGGGCACCAGCAGAGACTTCACCACCAGGCTGCTCCTTGGGTATCTGTCTCTTTCTCAGAACAGCAGAGTTCAGACTGCCAAGTGTGCTCATGCCTGCCGGCCCCTGCCAGCTCCCAAGAGAATGGCTTCCAAATTTCAATGACAGTTGGTTTCCAACAGCATCCAAACGGTCTGCCACAGGCCTAGCAGCCAGGGATGTCCAGACCCACAGGTGCCAAGACAAAGGTTGGCCCAGGCAGCCCCTTCCTGCAGCTGGAGCGAGTCAAAGAGCCCCAACAACTTGGTGTCTCAGAAATGTCAGCTTCTTGCTCAGGAGGTGGAAAAGGAGCTGGCTTTCAGCGCTCCCTGGACGGCAGGAAGCTTCCAGTTCCATAGAACCCCTGCTTGGCCCTGGCTCACCTGCATTTGGCTCTCAGGTTACCTGAGCTTCATATCCTTGCAAAAGCCTTTCTATAGTACCCAGCATTGGCAAGGTGAGACCCCCAACTTCCTGTTCTGTTGCTCCTGTATTTATTGGGAGTGACAGTGTCATCTCCTGCCTGGCACACATTCAGATCCTGCCACTCTCTAGTTCTGTGACCCTAGGCAAATGACATAGCTGCTTTGGGCCTCCGTTCCTCACTTGTTATGTAGCCGTCTGACTCAAAGGGCTGGCGGGTTAGTGTGGTGTTTCTCACAGTCCTTAAAATAATGCCTGGCCCACGGTCAGTGCCACAGGTGTGTGAGCTGCTTCCATTGTGCTGCGGTGGAGTGTCTGGTCCCTGATGGACTGCGAGCCACAGAGGACAGGAGCTGGCCACACGAGGTGTTCTGTAGACCTGTCACATGCAGAAATGGCTTCCAGGACCCAAGGCTCGATGCAAAGGTGAGCAGAGCACCCCAGGTTGAAGCCTGACTCTGCTCATCCTTTGAGGAGCCTGGGGCTGTCTCTTCTCAGCTCCAGTTTCTCCCTCTGGAAAATAAGGACCACTCCAGCTTCTACTTCTGGACCAGCTGCATTCAAGAGTGCTTTGTGATCACAGGGCATTGTCTGACCTCCTCCTGCCCTCTACCCAGTGTGTTTAATTGTGCTGTCTCTGTTCCTGAACCATCCTAGATGTGCCTAGCCCTAGAAATATCATTTCCCCAGACACCCGGGGTTGCACACAGATAGCCCAAGTTCCCAGAACAATTCCCCCTCACCTTGTGTCACCACCTTCCCAAAGACAGGCAGGGAATCCAGTGTGGAACAGTTCCAACGCCGATTCCGGAACTGGTATTGGCACTCCTCAATGGCCAGCTGGGCGCCACGGCGCACTGAGTCCATCACCTCGAGGTTCCGTTTGCACATCTGCACCTGCCTCTGGATCAGGCCTTTGAGCTTCTCACACGTCTCCTCTTCGGAGATGCTGCCCACCGATGACAGCTTGGCCAGGTACCTGGGGGCAGCGGTTGGATGTGATACACGGCTGCCCTGACGCCTGCTTTTCTCCTCCCACACCCAGGGGTCAGGGTGCTGTCTCATCTCCTGCTCTTGTGTATAAGGTTCACAGCTGGTGAGAGGCAGAACTTTTATTTTGTTTGACTCTATAACCCTTGGCTAGGTTCTGTGTGACTTAGAGATTGACAGTTTGGGCAGAAGCATCTGAGAACTGGGTTCATTCCAACAAAGCATGCTGGGTGAGGTACAGGCTGGGCCTCTCTGCCCCTGGAGATCATCTGTGGGGTTATAGAAAGCACGGGTGCCTGGGTTTCACCTCAGATATGGTCACAATGCTCTGAGCTTTGAGGAGCAACTGGGAAGCCACTAGCCTAGAGAATAGTCTTGAAAAAGTATCTGTGATGTGTCTACCAAGTTCTAGAAGGCTCAGACTAGGATATCCACACTGTTGTCTTGTCTCCCAGAGAAGAGTCCTCTCCTTAAGCCTCCAGCTATAAAGTTGAGCCTAGCTCTCCTTATCTATACTGGAATCGTGGCTTTTTATTCCAAAGGGTTGTTGTGAAGATTGAACATGGCAAGCTGTGCTGATGCACCTGGCTTGGCTGGGTACATCTTAGGAGCTGTCCCTGGCAGCACCAGTGGACCAAAGGAGATGGGTAGTCTCTGAGCCAGACAGATCAACCTACCGCGGCATTCATTCCAGGACCCCTTCCAGCCCCCACTGCCTCTCTAACAGGTCTGGCCTTTGGCAGGGGTCCTGGGAATCAGAGTCAGGTTCTCATACTTGGCAGCACGCACTTTGCAGACTGAGCCGTCTCCCTAGGTCCTGGGGTATGTATTCCAAGACTAGCGCTCTGGCCAGCCTGTGTAGGAACCTGAGTCTCTTAGAAAGGAGAAAGGTATGTTAAGCACCAGGAGAAGGGAACATCTGGAAATGGCGACCCTGGCTTCAGCCCTGCCTCAGTGCTTCTTGCTTTCCTTCCCATTTGAAGGGGGTCTCCTGCAGAACCTCATCCACAAAGTCACTCATGGCCTGCAGGGGGCGCCAAGAGCTCAGCTACTGGCGGTGGGCCAGGACACTGTTTGGTGGCCACTGTGTCCTTCCTTGAAGGGTCAAGAAGTTGAACCTACCATTGGATATTTTCCTGTCTTCACTCAGGCATGGACTCTCAGAAAAGGGTAGAAACCCCAATCTCTCTAAGACTCAGGGGGCATATATCTTGCCTAACCGTATTTAGACCTCTTTTCCTCCCTGTAAGCTAAGCAGGTCAAGTATGGCTGGATTGGGCCCCACCTGGCCTCTGTTGCAAGGGGGCATTCAGGGGCTGAAGTCTCCAGCCAGGAGCAGGTAGGGAGGTCTGGCCAAACCATCAGTTCATTGTGACACGTGGCAAGTCCCCTTCTACTCGGCGCTGGCTAACGGTACAGTGAGTTAGCTGGTGAGTCTTTGAAGCCTTTCCCACTATCAGAGTTCGAATTCTCCTTCTGTTGGCAGAAGAGGGCCTGTCGGTCCCATGCCACCAAAAGAGAGAGATGGACTCGAGGAACTGAGCATCCCTCCCTCAGGCTCTGAATGTATTAGGGAGACCGGCCTGAACGACAGTGGCAGAGACACTGCCCGGCTGCCATAGCCGTGAGTCAACGGGACAGCATCCAGGAAGATGACGAGAATCTGCTTGTCACAGCATCTGTGCCCACCTCCCAGTCCTGCCTTTACTGGACACAGCAGCTGCCCCTCCCATGTATGGGAGGCCTGGCCATCTCTCCTCCTGCTCTCTGAGACCCTAGGGGTTTGCCTGGCGGGTGCCAGAGCTGGCATGGACTGGAGAGCGTTGGCAGCCCAGTCCTCAGTGGCCATAGCCTGTTCTCATGCCACTTGCTTATCCTGGAGCCTGGCAAGTACCTGACCTCATTTCACAGATGAACAAAGCAAACCAAGGCCCACAGAGGCGTAACAACTTGTAAGTCCTGTAGCTGTCTAGCAAGCAGACAGTTCTTCGCTCTCAACTCTCTCCTATCTCTCTCTGCCTGGGGATTTGCCCCACACTGGACAGCTGAGGGCTGACTCTTCAGGCTGTATCCCTTCAAGCCCCACACAAGGCATGGCACACAGAAGGTATTCAGGAATATTTGCAGCTTGGCTAGGGGCTCTGTCCTGATGCTCTCCCACCCCTGTGGTAGAAGAGCAGAGGTGAGACAAGAAGATGGGGGTGGATGGCCTCTGTGGTCCCTCCCAGTGTTCTACAGTGGCTCAACCTTTCCCCCAGAGACACGTGTGCCATTCACTGACCCGGGAGCTGGGTCGGGCTCAAATATCCACTGCACAGCCGTTTCTGGAAGAGGCAGGGCCGGGGCCTGATGGGTGTCGGTTGCCCCTGGGCTGGCTGGCTGAGGCTGACCATTCCCGCTTTCACAGCCTGCTCCTGTTTAGGCTCCCTCCTGCCATCTCTGAGTCCAGGCTTAGCAATTTGTCACCTGCTGCCCTGGCCACCCAAGACTCCAGCCATGGCCGTGCCATTGATTACCCCACCAGCCCAGGCCGCCCCTGCTGCAGCCGCTGGCCAGCTCGTGCCCGGTTTCTCGAACGGGGCCTGTGGGTCCTGCAGGCTCCTCCCAGGAGCCCTCCCCTCCGTGCCTTCAGTCTGCTAGGAGGCCGGAGGGCCCTGGCCCTGCCAGGGAGATCAGATCCTCTCAGCCACCTGCTGTTTTCATTAGAAACTAAAATTAGCTGGGCTTGTCCCAAGCTTTTCCAGGTTTGCTTGCTTTTTTAAACAAAATATACAAAATTGGAGAGGTTAATCCACACCTCTGTGGCTCCTCCCTGGTGCTCCCTGGACTCTAAAGGAGAGGGGCTGGGAAAGAGAGGCCGTGGTGCAGAGCCAAGCAGGTCAGTGGCGCTGGTCCTGGCCCTACAGTGTCCAGGTGGGGGCTGGGACACCAGCCCAGGCCTCTCTGCCCCCTCCCTTTGGCCTCCCTGCCTGCCCAGGCCACATTTAGAGACTCCTCGGGAGTAGTCGTGCCATCCATATGAGAGAGGAAGGAGGCCAAGCTGGCAGAAGGGGGTACCCAAAGGAAGCAGCACGTAAGCCAGAGCAGCCTTCCGCCAGTGGACACAGTTAGAGAGAGAAGGAAGGGGCCACATACTCCATCTAGGGCAGCGTTCTTAGGAAACAGGGAGGGATGTACAGCTCCCCCAGGACCCTTGCTACACAGCTAACCATCCAGACTGTCCACTATTTCTTTAACCAGTTTGAGTGGTGGCTGTACTGACCACCATAGTGGCCTGCCCTTGAGACCTTTGTCCCTCCTCTGGGCAGGCAGAATGGTCTGGGGGCAAACGACCTGGGTCAGTCTCCTATCTCTGTGTCACTCAAAGCAAGTTAGTGAACATCTTGGAGCCTTGGCCTCAATGTGCTCATCTGTAAAATGGGAAGACCAGTTGTTCTTACTATAGGAGGTAGACTCTCTCCATGACCCTCTTTACCCTCCTTGCCCTGTACCCTCTATTGACCCTCCAGCTGGACCTTGTGGGACTCTGCGCCTGTCTGTCTTTGTTTGGACCTTCTCTGTCCCCACAGAGCCAGGCCCTGGCCTTGTTTCAGCTCCATGCCCTTCCAAGGGAATGGTGGATCACTTTGGTATGACTTAAACTGAAGATTTCAGAAAGACTCTCAGGTGCGTTTTCAGAGTTGGAGATGTGATCCCCAGTGCTTCTAGCTCTGTTTAGCTCTCAGTTTGATACTTCCAGGATTGGGGGTGAAGGACAGTGAGGAGAGACTGGCTTCTCAAGGAGATCAGGAGCTGGCTACTCCTGTCCAGTGTAAGCGCAAGTGTGCCAAGGGAACTTGGAGACTGTAGGAAAGGAGATGATCTGAAGCACGGCCCCTCCCACACCTGTCACCTGTGTCACCACATGTCACTGCATAGCCGAGTCACCACAGAGCAGGGCATCCCTCCCCTTATGTCTCCTCTCTAGGAAGAAGGCATTATGGCTCCAAGGCTGGTCACTGGGGAGTGAGGACTTGAAAATGAGGCATTCTGACTTCTGGGCCTGGAGGCAGGCTCCTTAGGTTCCAAAGATGGCCCCTGGAGCTTGGAGGGCGGGCGGGACCCCTCAGTGTCATTCGATCTGAGGAAGGTGGCTGTATTCTTCCCTGGATGGATTCTTCCAGAAACTTTTATCTACAATCGGGAGTGAAGGATGTTGGGGTAATAAATGTCCCCATGGCTCTGGTGTACGGTGTTGTCTGTGTCTGTGGTCTCTGGAGCCATTGAAGTCACCCGTAGGAGGTACAACCAATGGAGGGCAGGCAGTGGGGGAAGGGCTGGGCACTGGAGTCACTCTGTTCTGGGGATGGGCGCTGCTTCTGTCATGTCTTCTTCCCAGCCTGATAGGACTCTGAAGGCCAAGGCAAACTATGACAGGTCCCATGTTTGTTTAGTCAGCTGGAGAGAGATGCTGGTCTCTTCTGGGTCTCACTTTTTCTGTTTCCTAGGATCCTTGACTCCTCCTACCCTTGACCCCAGAAGGCTCAGACCTTTCTTCTTTTTGGATTATCTATCTATCTATCTATCTATCTATCTATCTATCTATCTATCTATCATCTATCTATCAACTATCTATGTAATCTCACACTCTAGGGGACTGAAGCTAGGGCCTCATACATGGTAGGCAAGCATTCTACCACTATGTTCTATCCCTCTTCTCCTTTAAAGACAGTACCATATAGCCCAGGATGGCCTTAAATTCACTATGTAGCTGAGGCTAGCCTTGAACTCTTGAGGTCCCTCCTAATTGAGTGGTCAGTTTCTTCCCTCGCTTTCCATTTTCCATCCTCCAAAGAAGAGCAAATAGTTGCCTCAGGGCCAAGAAGACTAAGCCTGAGCCCGGGTGGCTCCACACTGTGTGCAAGGATGAAACACTTTGTCTTCTCTCCCTGAGTCAGGTGTCTTGCTGGAGTGAGTGGGTGTCAACTTTAAGGTACCTCCTGACCTCACCTTGCCTCTAATTAGGCAGCAGAGACCCTCCCAGGTCTCCTCTCTAGATCCTGTGCCCAACTTTTCTGTTCATCAGGCATGGGGCAAGGTTTGAGAAGACAAGAGACTTAGGCTGGAATTTCAGCCTTGCTATGAATCTGCTGTGGGGTTCTAAGTCCAGCACGGACAGTGCTGATGCCAGTAGGTGCCAGGCATGTTCAGGGGCAAGCCCACCACTCCCTTGTATGGTAGCTCGGGGTCCCTGAGACCTTCTCCAACAGTGATTCATCCTTAAAGCTGGGGGGTGGGGGTGCCAGGGCAGCGAGGTGCTGTGACTCAGGAGGGAGTGTTCTGCTATCTCTAGTTTTGGAAGAGAAACTCCTGGGATTCTCATTCTGGGATTGTAGGCTGCTGCCGGGAATAGAGTCCCTGCAGGTCAGAGGCTCCTTCCTCTCCGTGGTATCAACAATCCCCTGCAGAGAGCAGGCCCCCTCCAAGGTTGCCTGTGAGCTGTCCGAGGTGGGAGGAACCTCCCTAGGACAAGGGCAGGATAGTTCCTCCCTTCTTTCCTCCCCACTCCCCTGCTCTCTGTGAAGACCGAGTCTCTTCCAGGAGCTGTAGGGGTTCTGACTTGGAGGGGGAACCTCTAAAACATAGCTGGGTTTCCAGTTTGCCAGAAAATGGGGGAGGCAGAGAGGGGCTGCAGGAGAAAGGGGACTGGATGGGTCACAGCAGGGAGTGAGCTTCCCCTCGGGCTGGCTGAATCACTGGAGATGCAGCTTGGGACTCAGAAGATAAAACCTGGCAACTCTTGTGGAAATCTGGGAAGCAACTGTAGGTCGGGGCTCAGCTCCGCCTCCCAGCTGCTTGCAGAGCAAACCAGGAGCACCTCTTCCAGACTAGCTGGGAGCAGAGGGGTGACTGGAGGGGCCAAATGCGGGTGCTATCACCTTTGCCAGCAACACCCCCCCCCAAACCCCCCATTAATCTGTACATAGTTGGTTCAGCTTGAATCGTTCCTCCCCCAGGAAGGAAGGAGAGCCAGAGGCTTGGTGCAGAGACTTAGCTTCCCGAGTGAGCGCACCCACAGGGCCCTGGTTGGGCGAGTTTCAACAGGTTTGGGGAGCACTGTCTTGTCAGATACTTGCTGAGCTGCTCAATGGCTAATCCAGGGTGGAGGGAAGAAAGTCAAACCATAGGAGACAGCTGGGTTCCCGGCTGCCTGAGCAAACCCCTCAGGCAGAGCCTGGTCCTGCCTCCGCCCACCCCCAATCCCCCATGAAGAGGGGTGGGAAAGATTCAGGCTGGCTGGGACACTCTGCTCTAGCTAGTGAGGGAGGACCCAGCTTGCAGATCTGTCCTGCTGCAGGATTTTCAGTATCACCTGAGCTGGAGGAAGGTAGAGACAGACCTTCCTACTCCAGGCCTCCAACCCTCAGTGACTGAGCCCCTCTTTCACTGATCCACTGGTGACCAAGTACCCATAACTGGGCAAGTATGTACCAGGCACTAGAGGGACACTCAGAGGTGTGTACCACAGCCTTAACCCCGCCCCCAAGCATTAGAAACCATATAACCACATCAATTGTAGTAGAAGGTGGTTTCAGTTACATAACTCAGACCTTGAGACTTGGAGTTAGTTGGTTCAGGCCCTGCTTCCTCCAGACCTCCGTCCTGGGAGGGGAGGGAAGACGTTAGGATAGTATGTGCAGAATGCCTGCAACATCCATTCATCAGGTGTGCCTGGGGGACTTGGGACATCAGCTGGCAAGGGGTGAAGTGTGTGCTCTTGGTTTCTAGTGGATAAAGGCCTCATATCCTGTTAAATACTCTCGGGTGTTGAGAAGAGACCTATGAACCTACATCCATAATACCAAGGTGGTGAGGGGTCCCAGCATAAACTGTAAAGTGCTTAGTGCACATTAATGACTGTGACTCACTACCCAGAGTCGTGGGAGAGGCTCCAAGGACATGAGCTTCTACTATTTAAAGAGGGAGGGGACCAATGAAACATTCCTGGGAGGACAGGCCGCTTCTTTACCTATGGGGTTGGCTCTACCCATGCCTGGACAGGAGAGTCACACCTCACTCTGCCATAGCCTGGGGAGTCATACATCCCCACTGGGCAAACGGGCATATGTGAGCTTGGCTCAAGGATGCCAAGGACCTGTGGGGACTTGGCGTCAGTAAGGTACTCGACACCTCTCTTTATTCCCCCAGTGACACCAAAGTGGGTTTCCGGTAACAACCTTCTGGCCAGCAGGATGCCTGCAAGCCACGCGTGGATCTGTGGGTTCTGGTAGACTACTGAAGAACAGGCAGGGGGTAGCCTGAACTCCTCTCTGTGTAAAACTATAAGATCTGGTTGACACTATTTGGGATAATAATGGAATATACCAAGTGCTCATGCCTTTTGTCATCCCTATAGACAAAGACATAGCTCTGCAGCTCAGTGGCTGTGGAGCCCAGCCTCTGGCAGCTGCCGGGGCTCCTATCTCCACCAGAATGCCTGGCCTTGTGCTTTGCCTGTCGCATGCATGGGCTTACTCCTCCAGAACACCACTGTGAGCCACCTGTGCCCTTAGGCACCACTTTACAGATGAGAGTCGAGGCTAGCCCAAGGTCCCTCAGCTGGATGGTGGTAGAGCTGGGGTTGAAACCCTAGATCCCTTTGAGCCCAGCAGGGGTTTCTTGGTTTGCTCAGAGAGGTTCTGTTAAGACCCCTACTCAGTGCTCGTCAGCCTCTGCTCCTGAAACCTCAGCTTTTCCATCTTCAATTCTTCCTCCATCTTCCATTTGGGGTTCAGAATAAGCTATTGAGGCTAATAGCCCAGAGGGAAGACATAGCCCACTCAAGGACGCACAGCATGTAGTGTAGAACTGTGACCTGAGCCCAAGTGTCCCTGACCACCTGATGTAGACTTGGTGCTGGGGCATGACTCAGACATAGCTAAGAGGCAGGGGTTCCTTGCGTGCAAGCGCAGGCCTTCTACAGTGGATGGTGTATCCTCCACCCCTCCGGCCATGGGAGCTGCACAAGCTGCCACCTTCATCTGTGTATCAGACACCAGCCCACTCCACAGCACGAAGCTTCTCTGGGCTTGCCCAGCCTCAGGCTGCAAGGTTCTTCTAGCGCCTGGTTCTGTCTTGCCCAGTGCTTGCAGGCAGAGGCACACCCAAGCTTCTCTACCAGGCTGGTGTCCTGAGACATCAGACAGTCCAGATTCTGCAGTCAGCTATCAACCCACCCTGGACAAGAAGCCACCCCTAGGTCTATCCAGGTCTCACCCCTTGGCATATGCTACCAGATTTCCTTTAGGAGCCAGGCCTGTGGCTTGGCTTTTCCCCCTTGTACATTTATTTATTTATTTATTTATTTATTTATCTATGTTTTTTGAGATAGGGTTTCTCTGTATAGCCCTGTCTGTTCTGGGACTCCCTCTGTAGATCTTGAACTCACAGAGATCTGCCTGCTTCTACCTTCCAAGTGCTGAGATTAAAGTCATGTGCCACCACTGCCTGGCCTGCCTTTCTTTCTTTCTTTCTTTCTTTCTTTCTTTCTTTCTTTCTTTCTTTCTTTCTCTCTTTCTTTGGGTTGCATGAGTATGCACACGTGTGTAGAGGGTCAGGGGACAACTTTCAGGAGTTGCTTCTTTCCTTCTACCATGTGGGTCCTAGGGATGGAACTCAGGTTGGCAGGCTTGGCAGCAAGCCATCTCAAATGGCCCTTGGCTCACCCTTGAAAAAGACACGGTGCCACCAGCATGCCTGAACGGACAGCTGCCAACCCAAAGCTGTTGCTTCAGGAGGCTGACTAGAGTCCGATAGCTCTGCCATTTACTGGCTAAGTAGCTCTGGGTTACCTCTGTGGCCCTCAGTCTTCAAATCTATAAAATGGGTTCCAATGCAGGGAGGCCTCAGACAGTACAGTGGGTGATGAACATTATGATGTCATTGTTCTCCAGCCTCCGGGTTGAGGAGCTTCCCTCCGCCAAGGAGCAGGCACATGGTCTTACCCATCCCAGCTCTGGCTTCTCTTGTGCCTTGTACTCAGCCCCAAGCTGCCGGGAGCCTAGGCTGTGGCACGTGTTTCCCTAAGGGCTGGTCCTGTTTCCGGCTAAGGATGGAAGTGTTTAGAAGTACAAGGCAGTCATCCCAGTTTGGGTGTGTGTGTGCCTGGGGTCTCTTCCCCTTCCGGTCCTGGGAAGCCCCTTCCTCCTGTCTCCTTGAGCTGGCTCGGAGCCCTGGTGGGAACAGCAGTGAACTGGGTTGTCTAGAGCCAGGCTGCATGGCAACAGGAGCCATCCTAGTTGCAGAGAACAGGTTTGCCAACCTCCCCAAGCCTAGGCCTCCCCTCCTCACCCACCCCCCGCGGTGTAGGCGCAAGGCTCAAGAACTGAGCTCTGGAATTCCCCATGCTTTTTGCAAGACCTGAAGCTGGGGCTGCCTCCCTCCCTAGCTGGGACCGGGGCGTGGTGGACATGGCTGGAGGCGGGTGGCAATTCTACCTGGGTGTACTGGGTCAACTTCAGGACAGCCTCAGGCAAGAAGTAGATTATCCTTGTCTGGAAACTAAAGCATCTGGGTTCCGTCCTCAGTTTGGTAAGTAGCTCCCTTCCCTGGGCCTTAGTTTCTTCATCTATAAAGGGAGCTACATAACCAGGAGCTTCGGAGGGCCTTTCTGTGGCAGCTGTCTCTGCGTTTGCTGCAGGCCTGGCTCACACACTTCCCTCTGTTTCTTCAGCTTTTCTTTTTTTTCTTTTTCTTTTGTACCGCTTGGTGTTGGGCAGGTCAGCTGTCTTTCTAGTTTCTCCTGATGCTCAGACCTCCAAGCCTATGTATTTAAGAGGCAACTCCAGAGACCCCAGACTCCTTCAAGTCCAAAGTCCTTCCCTTCCTCAGGTCTGCAACCCAGGCCTCACTGGGGGAGGGGGCATTCTGCAAGAAGTGGAGGGGTGGGGGGTGTTGATGACTGTGCCCTGGTCTTCAGTCCACTCTGCCACTGCCCCTGAAGTGTTAATCAAATTAAGACTCCAGGAAAAACAAAAGCCCTGCAGCCACTTTCGGCCTCAGAGGAATCGAGAGCTCTCAGAACAGCTGGGAGAATTCCACATCACCTCAGTCTCCCAAGCTCTGGGTGGCTCTGACCCCAACGAACACACTCCTTTCCAGTCTCCAGGGCCCTGGCTGGCCACAATGACCTCATAGCAACAGCCATTGGACACTCAAGGCAATTTCATGGGAGATATTTGTTCTTTGGTCTTGATGCAGAGAGAATTTTTCCTTTCCCACTGTCTCCATGGAAACCCCAGCTACACTGTTGGCTATCCCCCCTTCCCACCTCATGCTTTTCAGATCAATACTGGAGCTTGGCTCCCCACTGGCTGCCCACAGTGGAAGGCAGCAGAGCTCTGGGCAGGAGAAGTTGGGGCCAGGGTTAAGCCTGGGCCATTAGGGAAGTGTCACCGAGGACGGATGAAGGAGTCTAAGGTCTGGTTCCTTGTTCTCTTAGTCACTAGCCCAACTCCTTAGCTCGCCTTCCCAGGGATCCTCCCGAGCGCAGACCCAGTCAGGGGGAAATACACAGGTCACTAGCGGTTATCACCCCCTTCTTTCTTAAGCAAGACCCTTGGAGGTGGATGGGGGTTGTCACCTTCTTTATTAAAGGTTGGGAGAAGTTTCTCTCGGCCTCAGGGAACAGCGAGGAGCAGCCAGAGCCAGCCTGCGGGCTCTCAGAGGCTCGGCGCCCCGGTCCTCGACTTCTACGTCTGGCTCCCGCCCCCCCAAGCAGAAACAGGTCCCTGCACGCCTCCAGCTCAGCCCGCAGCGCGGCGCGGCGCGGCGCGGCGCAGCGCGAGAAGCTCGCGCCCAGACTCCTCGCGATTAACCTGCTATTATGCCCGGGACGCTTTCCCTCGGAGACCTGTCAGCCCGACGGTTTGCGCCCCGCACCGCTCCGGGGCCACCGCCCCGCGCTCGCACCCCCTCACGCCCTCGAGCACCCAGAGCAACCTCCGGGTGCAGACGTGCTGCCAGCTCTGCTACCCCGGGCAGAGAAGCCGGACTCGGGCAGCAGGGGTCCCGGGACCTCTAGAGGGAAGCCCGGACATTGGTGGTGGCCGGCAGGAGGAACCGGCGGGAGCGCGATCCTCGGGTCCCACGGCTGAGACACCTGCCGGGAGCCCCCTGCGCCTGTTGCCCCGGGACCCGCCCCGCCCGCCCGGTCCCCGGCCCGACTTACAGCCAGTTGCTCGCGGCGGCCGAGAACACGGCGAAGACTAGGAGTCGCAGCGACCGCAGGCACGAGCGGGGGCTCATGGTGCCGTGGGCGCTCGGCCCCGGGCAGCGGCCGCAAGGCTCCCGTCGGGGCGGCAGGTGGGCGCCGCGCGGACGGGCTGGGGCGCCGGGCCGGGGCGCGCGGCTGGGCTCAGCCTCCGAGCAGCCGGCCGCGCCGCCCGCTGCTGCGCCCGCTGCCCGGCGGACCCGACTGTCAGCGCCGCCCCAGAGCCGGGATGCGGCGGTGGCGGCGGAGGCGGGCGGGCGGCCGGCGGGGCGGGCCGGGGGGCGGGCCGAGGATGGGGTTACCTGGGCGGGTCCAGCGGCGCGGGACAACCCCCCCCACGGGGGCGGTCCTGAGCCCGCGGGACTGGGCTTCTCCTGGGGGGCCTCCCCGGCCCGGCGCCCGGACGCACTCAGAGCCCCAGCCCGCTGCAGGCACGCTTGGCCGCACGCCGCCCAGTTGGGCCGAGCTAGAGGCGCGGCGACCCAGCTGCTGGGTCCCCGCCCGGGGCCTTAGGGACGGGCGGGCACAGCTCCCCCAGCCCGCCGCTGCGGGCACTGCAGCGCCGCCCTGGCCGCGCCCCGCGGCCCCCCGCCGGCGCCTGGGAGCCGGAATCCCCGGCCGACCCCGGCGGAGCCACCGGAGCGAGAGAGCGGCTGCCACTCGCGCGCACCCAGTCACTAGCGCTCCGGGCGCACCAGGCTGCGGTGCCGCCCGGCTGTCCCCGCCGGACCCCTCCCCGCCCTCAGGCCCCCGCGTTCTGCGGTCCGGCCCCTCCCTAGCACTCACCTCCCTCCAGGCTTCCCGGAGCTGGACAGGGGCCTCTCTACTTCGGGCAGCTTGGGACAGTGGCCTGAGGCTCCGGGAATCCGAAACCTCGCTTCTGGATCGCCCTGGGTTCTGGCGCGCTCCAGGCAGCACGGTCTTAGAGTGAATCCCTCGCTTTTCTGTGTGGACCTTCTGCTTAGGAACTGGAAGGCTGTCTGTGGAGGCTTCCTTTTAGCACAGGAACCAATCTTTGCTTTCTGCTCGGGTTTCTGTGGGCTTCTTTTATTTCTTCTCCCACGCCAGGCAGATTCAACCCTTAGCTTAGTGTCTGGCACAGAGTGAGTGGGTGCCACGTTTGTGGAGTGAATGGATGGAGTGGAGTTATTGCTCAAAAACCTATGCCTGGCTGACGCTGAAGCTCAATTCTGTGATAATAGTTACTTGCTGTGGCTGGGCCACACCCTCTCCAGGTCACTGATAGAGTCCAGACTCCTCTGGCCCTGCCTGAGGCTACATCCCACTGAGCTAGAAGAACTCTATGTCTAAACAGGGAACCAAAAAGCCCAGAGACCCTGCTCCATCTCACTAAAGGGGGGAGAGAAAATGACCGGGCCTCTGCCCTTGCAGAACCGACTGTTTTCTCTGTGTGAGTTTGGCTGTCCACCCCCACTATGGCAACGTTTAACTCCACTTGTCTGGGTTAACCAGGAGAGGCTTGATAAGTATTTGGCATTGGAGACTGGGCAGAAGGTGGTAGGGATCCGTAGAGCCCCAGCAAAAGTGCAGATGCGAGTTCATGTACCACATGTCTAAATATTTGCAGGTGATAAATCAAGCTAACAAAACAAGGAATAAAATATGTTCTAGCCTGCTCTCAAAAAAAAAAAAAAAAAAAAAAAACCCACGCTTTCATAAAAACAGGCAGAGCTGTTCTGAGTGTGAGCTTCTCACACTGCATGGATCCTGCATGGTGCAGCAATGGCGAGCACAGAGAGGGGACCCTGGTGACTGGTCCTGAGGCTCATCTTTTCCCACCTTTTCTGCCTTTCCTGCCCTTCACGGATTCTTGTGCGCACATGCAGACACCTCAGCTTGTATAGACAAACTTGGTCTCCCTTCCCTCTCCACCCCAGCCCTCCACTCACCTGAAAGCTGATCCGTGGCCATTTCTCAGCCTTAGGGCTAGACACACCAGTATGCAGCCAGCCCAGTCTGCTCAGGTTGGATCTGCAAGAGAGATTCACCTATTCTAGAAGTTCAAAAGAGTCACCTGTGCAAGGAAGTCTAGGGGCCTGGGTCTCCAGAGTGAGACCCAGGGAGGGGATACAGGCTCCAGATGACCACAACCCCTTGGCCCCATGATCTCTATGTTAAGAGTCAGTGAACTAGAGAAAGGCCAGACTGTGGGATGTTCAGGGCAGGGCCACTCTTAGGTTTAAGGGTGGTACAGAATTACTAAGCTATTTTGAGCCACCATGGAGACCCAGTATAGTGAAAATATAAATAAACAACAGTAGGCTATTAGTTTAGGGTGCCTATTAGAACCCCTTTCCAAATTGAGATATTTATGTTATATAGGCTTTTCTTGCTGGCGTTCTACAACTAATCTGGAAAGATATTTATATTTATTTATTTCAGTTTTATTTTAAAGTTATGTACCCCTATGTGGATATGTACAAATAAGATAGGTACCCAAAGGGTACCCAAAGGGGCATCCAGTCTCCCTGGGACCGAGATTATAGGCAACTGCAATCTGTGCACTATTGGTGCTGGGAATTAAACTTCAGTTCTCTGCTACAGCATTGTATAATCTTAATGGCTGGGGCCATCTCTCTTACCAATTATTTATTTATTGGTATGTGTGTATGTGTGTGGGCGTGTGTGCCATGGTGCACTCCTGTAGGTCAGAGGACAGCTTGTAACAGTCAGTTCTCTCCTTACACCATTAGGTTCCGGGATCAAACTCAGGTCGTCAGGCTTGGCAGCAAGTGCCTTTACCAATGAGCCATCTTGCCGGCCTGCACACCGTGACATTTTAAACTTGGAGAGAGGGGACCCCAACTAGAAGGCTTGCTGGGAGATCAGGCATAAACCAGGATGGAGCCAGGATGGAGCCAGGCAGTGGTGTATTTTTCTGAGGTCCTGAGTCCTTGGTGTCCGGGAATGTTCTGAAGTCTCTGCCTATGTTTTCTATCAAAGCCTTGCAATACAGATTCCGAAGTGACTACAGTTATTTCCCCCACTTTACAGGAGGGGAAGCAACACAGAGCAGTGGCCCTGGCAGTCAGGGATTTGGGCTTGAGCCTACTGGGGACTTCCAGTGACATTCCCTGACCCCCTCCTCCTCTTCTTGAGTGTTGGGCTAGGCACCCCACCCGGAGCAGTGGGAGTGAATGAAGCCCGTGGGCTGGAAAAAGCTTCCCCGAGAGAGGAGGGTGCAGGGGCCAAGGCCATGAAGGCTCGCCCTGATCTGCGATAAGGGAGGGGAGGGCCTCCTCTGCCTCAGTGGAAAGCTTACTGGGAAAATCTCTTTGAGGAAGTGTGCGCTCCTAACTTTCAAGACCGGCTCAACCGTGAAGATATAAACACAAACTAGTTAAAAAGTTCAATGGCCACTTGCTCTTCAGTATCAGAGGCAGCCATTGTCCCAAGGGCTTTGCCTCCGTGAAGTTTTTGTTTGTTTAGTGGCACTGGGGATGGAGCTCAGGGCCTCACACATTCTGGACAAGTGCTCTACCACTGAGCTACCCCCTCCCTCCCGCCCCCCCCCCCAGGCCTCAATGGCTCTTTGTGTATGTGTGTGTGCACATGTGTGTGTGCTCATGTGTGTGTGTGTGCACATGTCTGTGCTCGTGTGTGTGTGTGTGTGTGTGTGTGTGTGCACATGTCTGTGCTCGTGTGTGTGTGTGTGTGTGTGTGTGTGTGCACATGTCTGTGCTCATGTGTGTGTGTGTGCACATGTGTGTGTGTGCACATGTCTGTGCTCATGTGTGTGTGTGTGCACATGTGTGTGTGTGCACATGTAGAGAGCAGAGGAAGACTTAGAGTGTGTGCCCTCAGGAATGTCATCTACTTTATTTTTTGAGACAAAGGCATTTATTGTCCGGCAGTTTGTCAATTAGACTAGATTGCTAGGCTAATGAACCCCAGGGATCCCCCTGACTCTGCTTTCCCAGTGCTGGGATTTCAATTGTGTGTCTTGAGCTTGGTTTTAAAAATGAAAGGAAACGAAACAAAACAAAGTAAGACAAAAACAAAACAGAACAAAACAGAGCAGAGCTCTGGGCGTGGAAGGAACTCTGTTCGGGTCTTTGTGCTGGCAAAGCAGAGATGTTACTGACTGAGACTGGTCCCGCTCTGACAGTCAGAGCTGGCCACGGCCAAGGCTTCTGCTTCCGCTTGCTTGGTGGAGTTGCAGATAGAACCCAGGACCCGGCATACCTGGAAAGTATTCTACCCCTGAGCTGCATGCACCCCAGCCCCCTACTGACTTTCATTCTGGGTCCAGCCTCAGAGGTGGATGCTGCTAGTTCTATGTATAGGGGATGGAGCCCTGCTCTAAGTCTCTTTAAGACAGACCAACAGCCCAGGAACTGTGATGACCATTTCCGTTTGGATGTGAAAAGCTTGGTTTGTCACATCGCATGGCCAGTAAGTGTGACAGACAGAGTTCAGAGCAGCTTTGACATCCTGGTCCATACGTGAGGGTTAGTTAGGCTGTCTCAGTCTAGGAAGGAAAGGCCAGTGTGTATGTGTGGGATGGGTGTAGGCCTTTTCTGGAAGTTTCTAGTTCTTGAGGTGTGAGATATTACTAGTTGACTCTGTAGTTCCTCCCTATGCTCAGAGCTTTGAGTGCCCAACATATAACAGGACACAAACCCTTCCTTCCTTTCAGATTCCCACACAGTCCATTCACATGTATATAATTATTTACTTTTTAAATTTCTTTTTGGTCTTTTGAGACAGAACCCTGTCTATGAAGCCCTGGCTGTCCTAGAACTCACTATGTAGACCGGGCTGACCTCAAATTCACAGAGATTCATGTGCCTCTGCCTCCCAACTGCTGGGATTCAAGGCATGTGCTACTGCCCTCCTAACATTATTTACTTATTTTTATAAGATTGGACAGACAGCTTTGTGCACTCAGAACAAGTGTTCTGAGTCGCAGTGATAGCTCTGACTTCTTTTAATTTTTGATTGTATTTTTTATTATATGTATGTGTGTGTTTCTGTGTGTGGGTATGGCACATGAATGCTGGTGCCAATGAAGACCAGAGCTGCCCGATTTCCTGGGGCTGGAGTTACAAACAGTTATAAGCTATCTGATGTGGGTAGGTGCTGGGAACTAAACTTGGGTTGTCTGGAAGAAAGACATACTCTTGACAACTCTGCCTTCTCTCCAACCTGCCCAGGTTGGCAATGGATTTGCCATTCATCCTCTTGTCTCCTGAGGTTATGGACCCAAGCACAAGACCAAGCTGAATGGCCCATTTTTAGAGTGATTAAAAACAAAAAACCTTACTATTAAAACTCACTGAAGAAGAGAACCAGGTTAAATTTAATTTTAATATTGTTTTCAGTACTGGGGATTGAACTCAGGATCTCCAAAATGCTAAACTCATGCTTTACCCCTGAGCCCAGCCCTCAGCACCAGGTGTGTGTGTGTGTGTGTGTGTGTGTGTAATGTGTGTGTATATGTGTGTAGTGTGTGTAGATAATGTGTATAATGTATAGGTATAGTATTGTGAATAGTGTGTGTGTGTGTGTGTGTAGTGTGTGTATGTAGTGTGTGTGTGCAGGTCAGAGGTCAGGTGTCTTCTTCACTCTCTACCTTATTTTTGAGACAGAGTTTCTCACTGAGCAAGGAGCTCATAGGTTTGGCAAGATGAGCTAACCAATAAACTCCACCTGCTTCTGCCTCCCCAGGGCTGAGACTACAGACAGACATGAAACACCATGTCCGGCTTCTATGTGGGCACTGGGGATCCGAACTCAGGCCTTCCTGCTTTTGAGGTGGGCACTTTGCCCACTGAGCTGTCAGCCAGGTTTTAGTCACAGAGAATCACATGCTTTGTGTGGGTACTATCTCCAGCTCCTGGGGAAGGGCTCCAAACCCTGTGCTTGGATCCGTCTCCAGCCCAGTCCTGGAGGCACCTGATAATGGAGCAAGCGTCTGTAGGCTGGCACCTGGGGGTTTAGCCTAATTTCAAGCATTTTTGAAGTGGAGAAAGTAAAGGCTTCAGCTTGGGGCAAGAACACTCTCGTGTCTGTGCATGCATTTCAGGAGGTGGGAGGAGAGGTGCTGCTCCTATTTCTGTGGCTTCACTGCCCAGGGTGGGGACGGGGGTCCGCACAGCAGCACCATTCAAAGTTACCCAGCCTGGGTCCCCAACCAGGACAGGGATGAAGGATCTGGTCAGGCAGCCTCGTTCGTTCGCATTGTCCAGCCCTGGGCAAGGGCTCTTCTCTCTGCCTGGCATTTGAGCCCTAACGGCCCTTGAACCCTGAGGTGCTAAAAACCTGAGCAGCAGGTTCTTGGGAAGATTTGCATATGGTCTCGGCTTGATCTTTCTGAGCCTCAGTTTCCTTATCTGTCCTAAGTACTGTGGTGGGGTCCATTGAGATGGTCTGGATGAAGTCTTTGGAGTACTGGGCCAGGTTTTGGGAAGCGGTGAGTAAAGCTTCCATGAATGTCAGCTCCTGTCCTGTTCCATGGTCGCATATAGGTCACACCTGGTCTGTAGGGGAGTTTGGCTCATCTTCCTTAGGACTTTTAAACACTCATATTTGCTGGTAGCGTCTCAAGATGGAGACGTTTTACAAAGGTGCTAGAACCTCAATTTCTCTCAAACCTTTGGGCCTTACATATACTAGGTCTACAATAGAGCTCCATTCCCAGGGCTTGCACATTATAGGTCTGCAACAGAGCTCTATCCCCAGGGCCTTGCACATGCTAGGTCTACAACAGAGTTCTATCCCCAAGGCCTTGCACATGCTAGGTCTGCAACAGAGCTCCATCCCCAGAGCCTTGCACATGCTAAGTCTACAACAGATATCTATCCCTAGTCCTACAGCCCCTAACAGGGCCCCTAGGATTATTATTCCCCCGAATGTCAGTTTCCAAAGAAGAGGCTGGGCCAACTCCAACTCGGCCTTCAACCTTCAGAAGAAACTGCCAGTAACGTCCAGCCACTAACCATGGAACCAAGGCTCAGAATTGGGGAGTGTTGCCCAACATCAACCACATCTTGGCAGGTGGTTCCCTAACAATGTCCAGTCAGGCTCCAGATGATGGCTCTTCTGGCACAGGGTCATATAACCAGGAAGAATCTCAGGTAGGACCCCCTGAGGACCAGAGGATGGACTTGGCTCTTTGATTGCCATTTATGGTCCCTGTTTTCCTCTCTCAGACCGTAGAGGAAGTGAGGTCTATTGGTCAAGGGGTCAATGGGCATGACTAGAATTCTGAGAATGGAAGCTTCCCTCCTATGTATATGTGAGATTATTATGGCTCTAAATTTCTCAGTATGAGAATATTTAAATACATGTAACAGAAAAGAGCATTTGTAAATAAAGCCCACGTGGCAGTCATCCAAACCCCTGAGAGTGATCAAGGCTTCATTCTGCTTGATTCCTATTATTATTATTATTATTATTATTATTATTATTATTTTGAGATAGGGTTTCTCTCTGTAGTGCTGACTGTCCTGGAACTTACTCTGTAGACCAGGCTGGTCTTGAACTCAGAGATTGCCCTGTCTCTGTCTCCCGAGTGTTGGGATTAAAGGTATGTGCCACCACTATCAGTTATCACTCTAGATTTTGGTAACTTTTATTTTGAGACAAGGTCTGCCTCTGTAGCCTAGATTGTCCTGGAACTCACCATGTAGCCCAGGCTAGCCTCCAGCTCACAGAGGTCTTTCTGCCTCAGTTTCTCAAGTGTTGGGATTACGGGCGTGTGTCACACACCTGATTGCCTCACCTGGGCTTTATGTCATTTTTAAAAGATTTACTTTGTTTTAGATGCCCCTCCACCATGACTGTGTGTGTGCGCCTATGTGTGTGCAGACATCATTGCAAACGTCTGTGGAGGCCAGAGGTCCCCGATGCTTCTGGAACTGGAGTTACAGGTGGTTTGAGTCGCCCTACATGAGCACTGAGAACTGTCTGCATGTCCTTAACTGCCAAGCATCCTTGAGCCTCCCCTCCCGTTTTAAAAACCTTGGCTGGGGCCCACATACACATCATTAAAAATATTAAAGGTAACCTTGGATGGTTATTTCATAATGCCTGCCAAACCTCTTGCTGTCTCTCTTGTACATCCTCAGAACCAGCGGCTGCCAGAACTAGCTCTGGCAGCTTAGACTTGTCTGTGCTGGGCTTCTCGCAGCTCCACTTCAGTGGGAGCGCGGTGATAGCTTAAAATTGTGATGAGAATATTTATACCATACTATAGGAATGGGTAGATAACACCATTCCAGAAACCCATATACACTCATGGGAGTATAGGCCACTGAACTTATCAGACACCCTAAGTAGCTGGAAAAACACCTTTTAACAAATGATGGTCTTATCAGGACTCAGGCAAAAGACACAATGACATTAACATTTGTTTGCTATGTGCACCTCCCCCCCCCCACTCCCAATCTCACTTCAAAACCTAGCCTGGCTTTGAACTTGGGTCCCCCCACATGAACTTGCTTATGGGTTGTAGTTTTTCCTAATTAAGAGCAAGATCTCTCCCTCCACCTGTCCAGGGGTGCTTTATACCCTTGATGGGCGCAGATTGCTAGTTGACCCCAGGGTCCCCGCTCTAGATGCTTGCTGTGATGTTGGCTAGCATGTCGCATGTCCTTCCTCTGTGTCCCCTGTGTGTGCTCTAAATTTTTTTATGGCTTCAGCATCACCTTCTTTAGATTGTAGATTGTGGATTGCTGGGTTTAGCAACTAATGTGTATTTAGAGACAGAGTGCCATGTAGCCCAGGCTGACCCTTATCTCTCTATGTAGCCAAGGATAACCTTGAACTTCTTCCTCTTTTATTTTTTCCGAGACAGGGTTTCTCTGTGTAGCCCTGGCTGTCCTGGATCTCACTCTGTAGACCAGGCTGACCTCGAACTCAGAAATCCGCCTGCCTCTGCCTCCCAAGTGCTGGGATTAAAGGTGTGTGCAACTAGTGCCCAGCAACCTTGAACTTCTGATCCTCCTACCTTTCCATGCATGTGCCACCATTCCCAGTTCATGAGGTGCTGGTTTTATGTGTGCTGGCAAGCACATCACCAAGTAGCCGCCTCCCTAACTTGGCTTTTCAAAGTTCGTAGATAGTTTTGTGGCAAATGAAATGTGAACTCACAAGAAAGTATTTTTGAATTTCAAGTTTTTGTTTCATCACATAGACTCAGTGTGTGCGTCGGGACATCTTCTGCTGTCTGGGAAGGGCGCTCCCATTTCTGATTGGCTCTCACCACACAGCATTTGCCTTCTGGATTTTATAACCCGGATGCTGCCACTTGGATGGTGATGTAACCCTGCCCTGTGAGAAAATGAGACAACTAACTCGGGATCCCAGGATTCTGGGTCCTGCAGGCTAAGTGACAGTCACGGCTCTAAGCAAAGAAGAGTTTTTCCATACTTCTCCTGGGCACCTGTCCCCAGTCCCTGCAGAGATAAGCTGAGCCCTTCTTCCACGGGCCAAGGCTGGGGAAACTCTTGGAGGTCAGGGCAAAGAGTGTTCACCTTAACCTGTGTTTTCCTTGTATACCTCTTCTGTCGCCTGTGGGGTCTCATCACTGCCCTAGCCCAGAGTCATGGATGTGAACCTCTCTCTGAGAGGGGTGCCTTCTCTCTCTCTCTCTCTCTCTCTCTCTCTCTCTCTCTCTCTCTCTCTCTGCCCACCAGACTGCATCAGATACTGGATGCCAATCCCTGTGGGCTCTACCCCCTTGCTGGGGCAGGGAGTCAACTGGCATCTCATTCTTGCCTTCTAGAAGACGGGCTGTGTGAAGCAGGTGAACCTGCTGTTGAGATTCTGAAGATGGCTGGAGAGACCCAAAGCACCACCCCTTGGTACAGTCAGTAGAGGGGCATTGGAGAGGTGGGAGCACAGATTCCTCAAGGGCTGTGTCCCGTGTGTATGGAAGGAGTGTGCTTAAGCCGCTGTTAGGACAACTGTGTTCAGTGGGACTCCACCTAGGAAGAAGTGATCCAAGTGGACAAGTGACCTGTCGGACTCACTCTAAACATGGTGGAACATGAAGGATATTCATGGCCTGCGTGGTCAGTGTGAACTTGATTCACATTTGCTTTAGGGAAAGAAACCAGGGAAAGACAGCCTATGGTGACTACCTAGAAAGCTACAGGTAGCCCTGGGAGCTGCAGCCTGGAGTCTCCAAGAAAAGTCTGACAAGTAGAGGAGCCTTTCTGTCAAGGTCACATTGTGAGTGACAGCTATGGATTGCCGTTGATGTGACCAGCTGCTCTTAGCTGACTCCAGTCCATCTCCACTCTGCTATTTGAGACAGGGTTTCCTTGAACCTGGATGGAGCTCTGTCTGTCACAGCCTCTCAGCATTGAGGTTTGGGGGCAAACTGCTTTTATGTGGGTGCTGGGGTGAAGCTGCAGTCTTCACGCTTGTATACAGGCACTTGGCTGAATAAATCTCCTCCTCAGTCCTTGTTTTTCTTAGTCTCTTAAAGAAAACGGGCTGCTAAGGTGTTCCACGGAGGACTCAGCTTTCTCAGTCATTCCTGAGCAGACTGTGTCCCGTAGTCTGTCACACTATGGCTGAAGGTGGCAGCTCCCGGTAGCACCCTCATATGTAGAAGCACATGCAAAGGCCCTGTGGTTAGTCAGCTTGGAGACTGGCTCTAGCCTGTTCCTTGAGGGCCATGTGGTTGGCAGTCATCAATCCTGTCCGCTGTCTCCCCGCTAGCCCTTTGCACTTGCTGTTTCCTCTACTGGGAATGATGCTTGCCCCTTGATGGCTGGGCTTTTTGTTTTTAGACATGAGCATCTAATATCCCTGCCTCAGCCTCTTGATGACCAGGATTAACGTTTATCTACTCACCTATTCATTCGCTTATTTATTTAGTGCGCTTGTGCATGTGTGACTGTGTGTGTGTGTGTGTGTGTACCATAGTGCAAGTGGAGAGGTCAGCATACAACTTGCGGGAGTCAGTTCTCTCCTCCTACCACGCGGGTCATCGAGGATCAAGGTCAGGCCAGCAGATTTGGCAGCAAGCACCATTACCTACCTACTGAGCCATCTTTCCAGCCTAGGATCTTTTCAAACAGGAATGGACGCAGGCCTGGGGAGCAGTGGCTCTGCTTTCATCTCACCGTTTGAAAAGACCTCAGAAGAAATAAACGGTCTTTTGACTGTCTGGTCTGAGGAGCGGACGGCTCGCGAGATCAAACGTTGAGTTGCAGTTTTAATTCTTGAATTGAATTCTTTAATTCATCAGTGAATTAAATGACCTTGGCCTTTGAGTCAGGAGGATGGACTAATGGCCCTCTTTGGCCCTGGGCAAAGGAGCAGGCCCTGCTGGGCATGTGATGACTGTTTGTCCTGTGTGTGTAGGATCCCAGCCAGGGCCAAAGAGGAACCTGTGGAACGATAGCCCTGTCTCATGCTGCCTGTATACAGCTCCCCTTGGCTTTTGAGGTAGAAGGTAGGCTGGCTTAGACCACTTGTTTCCCTGTGCTGGTTAGGAGGACTTCCTGGAAGAGGTGACACTTGCCTCTCAGACTGAGGGATTGGGAAGGTTAGTTTAAAAGAGAGCACATTCCTAGGCCGAGGGAACAACCCTCGCCAGGTTGGTTGGTGAGGTAGTAGGATGGGTCTGAGGATAGAAAGGGGCTGAGGGTGGTAATGAATAAATGAGGAGTTGGGGGGGGGGTCACATGATGGAGCCTGGACAAGGCATGGGGACCAGGATGGGAGCTAAGAGAAGGACGAAGCCCCGCCTCACTAATACAAGGAAAACCCTGGATATGGGTGTGTGTGTGCATTCATGTGTGGTCAGATGGAGGCGGGGCCTGCATCCTCAGCCTCCAGCCAGGACTCCTGTGCACAGATGCCCAGCTGGGCGTCCCCGCAGATGCAGACACCCCGGCACTGGGGTGTCAGAAACCAGTCGGGGCAGGAGCAGCTGCTTCTAAATCAAGGCCAGAGGCAGCCGAGGGGGCCAGGCTGGCTCTGCCTGGGTTGAAGTGGGGGCAGGGGCTGAAGGGGGCTCTCACAGAGGGCTCCCAGTCCAGAAAGAGCTCCACTGCTTTGGGGGAAGTTTATTTTGGAAGTTGGGATGATGCACAGTGAGGAGGAGGAAAAAATAGCCGAAGCGGCTGCACGGGTCGTCTGCGGCTGGCCGGCCTGCCGGCTTGGGGACATAGGTGGGGGCAGGGCAGCTTTTCTGCAGGGTCACAGCTCACAGCCCCTGATGGGCTTGCCTGGAACCTGGGCCTGGAGGTAAAGGTGCAGACACCAGGCCCTTCTGAGGTGTAGAGGTGGCCAGGTTTAGGGTGGAATGGATGCTAGAGACAACCCCTGGGCTGCTGTGGGGCTGTGAGTCTTAGAGGGAACCTGCTCCCTCCAAGAGCCTTAGTTCCCACACTGAGACAGGTCAGGAAAGGGTCACTTGGGCAAAGGGCTGGGTGCCCATGGACACTTAGGACTTTGCTGTCTTGAGATCTCTGAGGTGCTGTGTGTCCTCATCAAAAATGCAGTCACTCATCAAAAATGTGGGAGAGCTATTGTTGGGCAGCTGAATTGGAATCGGGGGAGGGGGGCGCACTGCTAAAGTCTGCAAGGTGAGTGTGACATTTGATGGCACAATAAGTCTGGCTGGGGCCCTCCCCCTCCAGGGGCTAATGTGGCCCACAGGTCCTTGTCACCAAGGCTGGCCTGTAAACATGAGACTGAGCCTCACTCAGGAGGCAAAGTTGTGCTTTTCCTGAGAGACTAGAGCATCATGGGAATTTGTCAGCAGTGTCCCTTGGAAGTAAATTACCCAGAATGCCCCCAAGTCTGTATATCTGGGCCCCTTCATCCTCAGCAGACCTCACAAGGGTTCATTAACCTAGAGATGTACCCCAGTACTGGGGAGCCAAGGTCAGCACCTCCAGAGCTAAGAGTGGCTTTGGTATTATGGAAACCTGAGACTAGCACCCCAGTTGAGGAATTATCTAGATTGGCCTGTGGGAATGTATAGAGAAGATTGTCTTAATGGCTAACGGAAGTGGAAAGACTCGCCCTGAATGTGGACAACGCTGTGGCACAGGTTGGACCATTGACTGTTTAAAAGTGAAGAAAGCTAGCCACAGTAGCAAGCAGGCAGCATGGCTGCATTTGTCTCTCTGCTCTTGACCGTGAATATGATTCACGTCCCTGCCTTGACTTTCCTGTGATAATGGACGGTAAGCCAAAGAAGCTTTCTTCTCCCATGTTGCTTTTGGTCACAGCCACAGGATAAAATTAGGACAGAGACCAAGAGCACAGCTTTCCTCAGAGATGAAGAGGAAGCAAGATGCTGGGTGATCAATCCCTCAGGTATGGCGGCTCACGGCAGAGGCAGGGCATGCACCAAGCTTGCCTGGCCATACGCTAGGCCGAGCCTCTGGGTTGTTTGCTGGCACCTTGTGCTGTGCTGAGAGGCCCACAAACTATTAGTGTGCCCTTCCTGTTTTGGTTTGACTTTGCAGGAATACTCTCTGGCCTTGAACTCATCATCACCGACCGGCCCTCATGTGAAGCCCGAAGTTTGTTCCAGCCATTTTGGGCTCCTGGTGGCTGGAGCTCAGCCTTAAGCAAAGTTGCAGCTGACCGCAGGTTTCCAGAGCGACTCTGGGGTGAACAGGCCTGTTTACATGTGGCTGTCTCAGCAGCCACTTCCCGCCACGATTCTCTGGTGAAGGTTGGGCCTCTCTGTCCTTGTTCCCACTCGTCCTGCCCCCTCCCCCCCCAGCCAGGTCCTTGTGTGACAGGAGGCAGTGCCACCGAATGGTTAGTTCTGCAACTGACTCCTTCAGCTCTCCGCCCAGACATCATGATCTCTTCCCAGATGTCTTCCTTGATGACTCTGTCCTGTCTTCTTGTCCCATCACGAACACAGTCATTTGTAAATTCTGACACTCTCATGGTGGATGAGATCCTATCCTCAGAGTCCAGAGCAGAGTCAGACACACGGTAGGTGCTCAATAAAAAGACACTGGATTAGAGCAGGACGAAGGTTCCTTTTCACAGTGGTTTCCAAACTTCAAGGAGCCCTGGAGTGCCCTGAGGCACTTACTTGTTAAAGGTGCTTCAGGGTGCTTAAGCATCTCAGATTCTGACCCAGAGGGACCTGCAAGACACACTGGAGCTGTCTTCTAGGAAGCAGGGCTAGCTATGGTGATCCCAGCCTCACTGGAGCCCAGACCATGGCAGGACCAGGGAAGAGCTCTCAGTGTGATTTGGGGACCATCACTGGTGTCAAGAGGGTCTTGAGAAGCCTTCACTTGGGACATGAGAGGGTGGATTCTCTGTCCCCTTCCCAGCCAGGCAGAGCTGTTTCCCTTCCATGGGCATTTAGGGCAATTCTCTTTTTAAGGCCCGTTCTCTCTGCTTGTGTTCTGAGGATAGGGACCAAGTGATTTGCCAGTGTCCTAGATCTGAGCAGGCCAGGTCTTCAACTTGGCCCTGGATCTCCTCTGAGGCAGAGGATGTGCTCACCAGTGTCTCTGGAAGACACCACTCCAGTCCCTGCTGGCTTCATTCTGGACCCATTCTTTTGGGTGGGCTCTGCTAAGCAGGGCAGAGCCTGTAGGATCAGAAGTAGCCTTTGGGATGAGATCAGAGTTTGCCAGGAGGATGGTGTGTGTGTGTGTGGGAGGGGCACATATGGAACCTTCCCTGCATGGAGTAGGAGAGGATAGGCTACAACTGGGGTCTTCATGGTGCTCTTATCTTGATTCTGGAGTCCAGTCTTGGCTCTGCCTCTTCCTGCCCTCCCCTGGGATTCCAGACTGCACCTTAGATAGCAACAGGCCCGGGCAGGGAGAAGACAGGTGTGTTATTTCCTGAGTCTCAAGCTGTTTAATGTGGCTATGGCAAAGTTGCTGAGGCTGGGTTGTGTGGAAGGTTAGACTTCTGGTGGTGGCCTGTGATGTGTCCCTCCACTGCATCGTCACATGGTGAAGGATTGTGACACAAGGGAGCTAAAATTCATCCTCCTGTGGTGAACAGAGCAAGTCCACTCTTTGGGCCTTCAAATAACACGCAGGATCCATCTGCAAGCACGGGGCTATCTGAATAAAACCTTCCCAAAGGCTGTACATTCTAACATGTATCTGGGAGTCTTTTCTGGTATGGGCTATCTCAAGGTGGGGGGAGCCTTTCACCAAAGCACGACATAGGCTCATTTTCCTAGCCTCAGTTTCCATGTTTGATCCTCCTGTGTCTGAGGTTTGTGTCACATATTCCTATCTTAGGACTCCCAAAGTATGGATGTGACATGTCATAGGCCACTGGACCTAATTACCAGCATGTGTAATTGGAGGCCAATTCCAGTGACAGGTATAGCTAAGGGGGAAAGAGCTTTTCCCTAAGAGAGCGGGGATGAGTTACATGGGAGGACAGTGGCCACTGGGACATCCATCAGCAGTATCAATGTGTTATGAGTCAGCCATACTGGGCATCCCAGGACCCCATCAAATTAACGGGAGCAGTTAGCCAGGGGCTGCTCGCCCTACCAGCATAGCATCAGCTCAAATCCCTGGCTATTGTTCAAGCAGGTGACTGTTCCCCAGAGAGAGATGTAGTCTTGGGTGAAGCAAGGTCTTCCAACCCAGTGAGGTATGTGGTGTCAGAATGGGTCTCAGGACAGGTGAGTCCTCCAGTCATGGAGGATGTAATCAGGCTTGGGATCAACATCACTCTCCTTAAGAACAACAGCCCAGGGTGGAGAAGCACGTATCTTAATGCTGTCTGTGGAGCACTGAGGCCTAGGGAGGTGAAGCAACTTACCTGAGGTCACCCAGCTGCCAGAGAAGGTAGAATTTGGTGGCATGTTTCTCTGAGCCCAAAGCCCAAGGCTTTGTTCTAGGTCTGGATGTCTGTTGGTGTCTTGGCCAATGTATGACTGAGATGCTGGAGAAATGAGTTTTAACTGTAGCTACATCCTCCTGTGGTGAACAGAGCAAGCCCACTCTTTGGGCTCTCAGCCAGGCCCAAAGGTAAGAAGCAGGGCCATGGAGATCTGGGTAGAGAGAGGTGGTTGGAAAGGTTGGAAGCCCAGTCTGGTAGATGCCAACACCAGCAGGAAGCGCCTTTTGCCTGTGTGGCTGGGCTGTGGGCAGAGGGTGGCTATGTGTGGCAGTTGTGCCACCACTGGAGATGGTTTCTAAGAGCAGAGGGTAAACAGTCACCTTGGCGACTTGGGTGTGCCCCAGGGGGTGATGGGTCTTTTCTGGAATATTCTAGGAAGCAAGGAAGGAAACTGGAGACCTCAGGTTTTAACAGTGGGTAGAGCCAGGAACTGTGGCCTAGGAGGGGCCGGTTGTTCCAGAAGCTGCTTACCCTTGGGAGAGCTGGGATCATCCCCTTTCAGGAAGAGGGTCCAGGGGAAGGGATGTGGTGGAGGTTTGCTCTGGTCCATTTATTTCATGGCATCCTGAGTAAGAAAGAACCAAGCCTTGTGTGTGTGTGTATGCATATGTGTGTATGTGTGTATATATGTGTGTATGTGTGTGAGTATGTGTGTATGTAGTGCAGAGGACATATCTATCTATCTATCTATCTATCTATCTATCTATCTATCTATCTGGGATCTCCCTGCTTCATTGAGATTACAACTGTGCACCAAGTACTCAAGTACTCCTTTCCTCCCCTCCTTTTCTTCTCCCCACCTCCCCTCCATTCTATTTTTTTTAAATAGGGCCTCATGCAGCCCAGCCTGACCTTGAACTTTCCATGGCCAAGGATGACCTTGAATTCCTGACCCCCACCCCCACCCCCACCCCTGAAGTGCTGGGATTGTAGCCTTGTGCTATGGTTTATGTGGTGCTGGGGAATGGAGCCCAGGGCACTGCGTGTGCTAGGCCAACTCTCTACCCACTGACTTACATCCTCATCTCACACCTGGCTTTTTAACGTGGGTTCTGGGGATTGGACCCAGGTCCTCACGTTTGCAAGGCGAGCACTTCATCCACTGAGCCATCTCCCTGGCCCTGGCCGGGAGCTTCTTAGTAATCATTGCTCCTGCCTGACCACACTCCAGTGTTCCCTTCACTTGCTTGAGTATCCAGCCGGTTAAATGTGCCCCTTCTATGTTTTGTCTTCACCTAGTCCCAGTGAAGCAGAGTAAAACACACATCCTGGCCAGGCTGTGGGTTTCTAAGGCTTTCAGGCATGGCTGGCACCAGGTGAAACACCAGAACGGTTTCAGACTTAGCTGTCTTCTGGCTCTTCTCTCTCATCTGGTCATCTCCATGTGGTGGGGACAATGGCTTCCCCAACCCAAGTTTCTCTAACTGTCTTACTAATGTGTGTGTCCTGTCTTCATCTAGGCCCCGCTGTACAACCTAAGAGCGTAGGGAGGGCTGTGACTCTCCTAGGGCTGACCAAAAATATTTTCCTGGGGCTGAAGAGACGGCCCAGGGGTTAGGAGCACTTGTTGCTCTTAGAGAGAACCCGGGTTTGTTTCCCAGCAGCTGCATGGTGACTCACAACTGTCTGTGACCCCAGTTGTAGGGGACACAGTGCCCTCTTCTGGTCTCCACACATACTGTGTGTACACAGCACACAGACACATTCAGCAAAGTGCTCACACGCATAAAACAACACAAATAGGTCTCTCTCTCTCTCTTTTAAAGAATGCTCTAGGAAGACAGCTGCTCTGAGGCTCGTAGAGGGGCAGAGTGTGGTGAGATCAGCAAATGGGAGGTCTGATTTGATGCTTGAGGTGAGGAAGGACTCAGGTGACTTCCAAGCAGAGACTGGACACCTAAGTTGGAGACACTAGCTGTGGTGTTTTGTATATGCTCAGCCCAGGGAGTGGCACTATTGGAAGGTGTGGCCTTGTTGGAGTAGGTGTGTCACTGTGGGCGTGGGCTTAAGACCCTCATCCTAGCTGTTGGAAGTCAGTATTCTGCTAGCAGCCTTCAGATGAAGATGTAGAATTCTCAGCTCCTCCTATACCATGCCTGCCTGGATGCTGCATGTTCTTGCCTTGATGATAATGGACTGACTCTCTGAACCTGTAAGCCAGCCCCAATTAAATGTTCTTTTTAAGAGTTGCTTTGGTCATGGTGTCTGTTCACAGCAGTAATGCCCTAAGATACTGGCTTAGGGCAGGAGGAGTCCCCAAGCAGGGGAGCAGAGCCTTCCCAGGCTGGTCACAGGGGCCAGGAGAGAGGAGGAGAGCTGAAGGGTAAAGTAGCTGGCAACTCAGTCCATGTGAGGCTCTGTGGAGGTGGCAGTAGAAGTCTTGGGGTTTCCTTGATGGCATCAGAGAGCCACTGAAGACTTTTTTTTTTGTTTGTTTGTTTTTTGTTTTTCGAGACAGAGTTTCTCTGTGTAGCCCTGGCTGTCCTGGAACTCACTCTGTAGACCAGGCTAGCCTCGAACTCAGAAATCCACCTGCCTCTGCCTCCCAAGTGCTGGGATTAAAGGTGTGCACCACCACTGCCCAGCTCACTGGAGACTTTTAACAGATGGGTGTTGTTGAATACATGTGCTCTCCAGCTCTCTGGTGGAGCTACATAGGATGGATGGAGGGGCCAGGCAGGAACCAGGAGAGTAGGTGGGCGGCCATGGCAGCAGCCAGGTGAGGTTTGTGTGGGAGAGGTGACTGAAGAGAAAGAGAGAGAGAGGTGGGTGAATTTGAAGTATCCTTTGAAGATAAAATTAATAGGACCTATTACAACAACTGGTTGGTTGTGGGAGAGAAATGCTTTAAGGGAAGCTCCCAGATTTCTGATTTGCAGGTAATACTATGAAGTCGGCAAGATTGGCCTCATCCCATTTAAAAAAAATTTTTTTTTAGCATCCTCCTTCTCCTCAAGTCATTGAATTCTCACAGGAAAGCAATGGAAGCCAATCCCCAGCCAGGGGCTGCTTAGAAAGCTGGGCCACAAACACCATGGCAAAGATCTGTCCACTTGCTGCTGAGGCTGAGAGCTTCTACAGGAGGCCATTCTGTCTAACCTGCAGCTAAAAGATGAGCAACTGGTGGGGACTGAGGATGTGGCCTCTGCTTCCGGACCTGGTGGTGGGAGACGATACACGTGCTTCTCAGGATGTTTTGTAGACCAGGTTCAAGAAGAAGGGCATCGGGCAACTGAGGAGGTAGCTGACGGGCAGAAACAGAGATCACTATGGAAATTTCCATACCACCTGAAAAGAGTTCTCCCTAGGTAAAGTGACAGATGACATAGATTACTAAGGTCAATGACCACAGTTTTGTTCCTAGAATCAAGAATGCCTGGTGCATAGTAGGCCCATGGAAATGTATTTTCAGTAAGTGAATGCAGATGCGTTTTTGAAAGGCCCTGCGTAGAAATACCTGGGACCACCAAGTCCTGAGACTCTGGACATAGTGCTTGCTATTGGGTGTGTAGATTCACCGTGAAACTCTTTAGAGTGACGTAAGCAGTAAGCAAATTCATGGAGTCTAGAGTTAAGTAGCGGGATGTGGAGCCTGAGTGTGACCTGAGGCAACAGCAGCTCCTGGAACGTATGCCACTGAGGAGGGACTGTGGTACTGAGAAGGAGTCCCCAGCAGCAAATGGTAAAGTGTACAGGGAAACAGGGTATGTAAGCTGGAAACGGTGTGCCGAGTGGTTTGCCCAGGCTGATTTGGTGGTAGTAGTGGTGGTGGTGGTAGTGTGTGTGTGTGTGTGTGTGTGTGTGTGTGTGTGTGTGTGAGAACTTGAGCCATGGTGCACACGTGGAGGTCCAAGGACAACTTTTAGTAAACAGTGGTGTTCCTGGGATCAAACTCAGGTAATCAGGTTTGGTGGTCCACCTCCTTGTCTACTGAGCCATCTTGCTGGCCTCCAACACCAATTTAAAACAAAACAAAACAAAACAAAACAATTTTTATGTTAGAAAGGGTCCAGGGTTTCCTGGGCTGCCCTTGAACATATGCTGTAGCTTTACTCTCATGTAACTATCCTGGATACAGGGGCCGAGACAGACACAGACAGACACACCTTGCCTGAGCGCACACAGCACATGAGAAAACTGGTTCTAAACCCAACCTCTGGTCCACCCGTGTCTAAAACATGTGCTATTTGTCCCCGAGGCTGGCTCCTGATGTCATTTTCTCCTTCATGAAGCCTCTGAGAAATGAACGTAGGGTTTGGAGAGGCCAGGGAGCCGGTTCCTTGTCCTTAGGCAACTGAGTTATGAGAGTCCCTGAAAGTTCACAGTCAGGGACCCAGGTGAGAGAGCTGGTGAGAGAGAAGCTTGGGGGAGGGGAGGGTAGCTGAGGAAGACAGCAGGGTGAGCCACCCTGACAGGAGGGTGTATGGGGTTGGGTGTGTGTATGTGTGTGCATGTATACAGTGTATGCATCTACAGTTGTGTATATGTGTGTGCATGTATATGCCAAACATGCATGCATTTGTGTATACCTGTGTGCATGTGTGCCCAGGGTCAGAAACCATGTCTCAGGACAAACCAGGACTCTGCAGGTGGGGTCCTGGCTCCTTGGCCTCTAGGGGGTGGTGCTTCCGTGGTACATGATGCTGGCACCTGCACAGTGACTGTCAGGCTGAGCTGCCCTGAGGAGGGCCACATGCTGCTGTTGTAACTTCTGTGCCAACCTGGGGTTGGAGTGACTCCCAGAGAGTCACACAAGTTTCCTTGCTTGGGACTCCGGGGCCAGGAATTCCTGGGTGTGGCATCCTCAGAGGTGAATCTCTGAGAAACTATGGGAGGTGGTCCTGATCCTGGGGAGCTTGCATTCTGAGCCTCTGCTTTCTGCAGCTCGGCTCTTCTCCGGCAGGCCCTCCCTGCTCACTGTCCCCTACTGCTGGCCTCCCTCCTTTGGGCATGGAGTCCCAATGCCCCTGGGCTGGGCACAGTGGCCTCCTCAGTAATCAAACTTTGTGGAATGCCTCATTAGTCTCCAGAAGGCGAGGCTGGGTGGAGCTGCCCAACCAGCTGAGTTGGCTGGAGTTACTCAACCTTACCATGCCACTGAGGATCCCACAGAGATAAAAGATCTGGGGTCCTTCTCCCTGAAGCTTGTCAGGATGCAGTGAGGCAGTGCACGAAACACAGGGGACTTTCACAAGGTAAGTCTCCTAGACCCCAGCCTCACAGAAGTTGGCATGGTTCCTAATGATTCCCGGCTCCTTGGAGCACAGCAGGATGCCTGGCACAGACTGGATGCTCAGCCAGAGCTGTGACAAAAAAAAAAAAACAAAAAAACAAAAAAACAAAAAAACAAAAACAACAAAAAAAAGAGCACCTTTCCCAAATCCCTGCAGGGCCTTGCACAAGCTGCAGAGGCAGACTGGGGGCGAGGTCTGGAGAATAGTAAGGTGGGTTAATATTGATTGTCAACTTGACAGGATCAGTCACCCAGAAGACAAGCCTCTGAGCATTCCTGGGAGTTCTAGATTGAGGTAGCAGAGGTGGGAAGAGCCGCACTCAGTCTGAGTGGCATGTTCCATGGATTGAATGAAAAGAAAGGCAACCTGAGTACCAGCATGCCTCTCTCATGCATCTCTCTCTCTGCTTCTTGACTGGATGCAGCGCGATCAGCCACCTTGCAATCTTGTTGTCACTTCGGACTGTGTACTCTTAAACCGTGAGCCAGAATATTTTTTTTTTCCACATTAAGTTGCATTGTTGGGCAATTTGTCACAGCAATGAGAAAAGCAACAGACACAAGATCTTGGTGATCAGAGAAGCCTTGCTTCAATCCTGTGCTTCACCTAACTCTGATGCTACAAGTGATGCTCTTAACGTGTGCCCTTAGCTACGAAATCAGATTAGCAGGCTACCTCTGAGAGTCTTCAAACGATTCACAAAATCACAGGGCTGAGGCATTCGCTGTCCTCAGGATGTAACGTGAGGATGAACGGTGCGGAGGAGGTGGGGTATCAGTGACTCCAGCTCCTGGCTTAGTGATTGGCTTAGGGTTGGGCATGGGCATGAACCCAGGATCGTGTTCACAAGAGAAGAATGTTCTACTATTGGGCCACCGCCAGCTGGAATCCCAGGACCTCTTCTGGGAATCCCAAGGCAGAGATGTTTCTCTGGTGTTGCTAACTTTGTCTTGAGACCTCCTGGCAGATGTCTTGGTACAATAAGGACAGGCAGTTTTGAAAATGGGGAACCAAAGGACAAAAAACAACTGCCCTTCCCCCACCCCATCCCTCTACCTGCTGCGTGTACTGTTAAGCTAAGCTGCTGGATCAAGCTTTTCCTGAAGGGCTTTTTAATCACTTGAGACAGTAAATCATCCTTATTGTTTAAGGCTGTCTAAGTAGGCTTTGCTGTTCCCTGTAACTGAAATCATCGTGACCGGTATAGCCCATAGATTTCTCCACATTCAGCTAGCTGTCACTTCCTTTCTGTGGGTGGGGTGACATCGGCTCAGGCCACATTTCCTCCATGAACACATGGACTGTGAGAACCAGCTGACGCTGCTGCCTGTCGGAAACCAGACCACCCAGGAGCCTCGAGATTATGGAAATATAAAGAAAACCAGAGCAGGGGAAAATCCAAGTGAATGCTTTCCAGAATAACCAAAAAAAAGCCAACATGGCGGCAGTTCTCATAGCATAAATAGCTAACTTGGAACTCATGGAAGGGGGCTTTGGATGGAGTGGGTGTGTCCCCATGGGAGCTACCTGAGTGTCCTTCTTCAAAGGTTGCACTGGCCTTGGCTCCCGGCACCCACTCCAGCAGCCAGGCCTCTTGTTTCTTGGAAAGATCTCAGGGGTCAATTTGCTTAAGGTGGTCTCAGGCAGGATCGATACTTCCCTATTCTGATTGTGAACAGTTTGTGTCTGCTGCTTCTCACATCATGTCTTTGGCTGTATGCTCCAGCCGCTGTGGGTCCCAAGAGCTCCCAGCAAGCCTCCCCATGTAGCTGAACATAGCACAGGTTCTTCCATACTGAGTTCACAGTGAAACACCTGCTGGAGGCACTGGGACAGGGGGACGGGCTGTCATTCAGGGAAGCCTTGCCCAAGTGTAGACTGGCCGTTCCCACGAGGCCCTGGCTATATGCCCAACAAGCAAACTCCTAGGAAGGCCAAAAGTAGAGGAATGAACAGGAGTTCCCTGTTCCCCTGGGTCATTTCTTCTCATGTGTACAGGCTCTGTCTGTAGGCTGGACTTCCCCCTACCCACAAACACACACACACACACACAAAATAATGAATAAAACATGAATCAATGACAAGCAGTTCCTGAATTCACATTAATAAACGCGCGTGCGCACGCATACACACACACACACACACACACACACACACACACACACCTGGCAGTTTCTTATGTCACCAATTGTGAACTAACCTTCAAGGCAGAGGTGTGTCTTTCGGGACCAGGTACTTATCTGCCCATATCTGCCAGGATCCACATTCCCTGTCTTAGAGTTGCTATTGCTTTGATGAAATACCATGGTCCAAAGCAACTTGGGGACAAAGGGGTTTGTTTGCCTTATACTTCCACATGGTAGTCCATCACTGGAGGAAGTCAGGACAGGAAATCAAACAGGCCTGGAACCTGGAGGCACGAGCTGATGCACAGGCCGTGGAGGAGTGCCACTTACTGGCTTGTTCCCTGTGGATTGCTCAGCCTGTTTTCTTATAGCACCCAATACCACCAGCCCAGAGATGGCCCCACCCACAATGGGCTGGGCCCGCCCCCATTGATCACTAATTGAGAAATGTCTTACAGCTGGATCTCATGGAGGCATTTCCTTAATTGAAGTTTCCTCCTTTTAGATAACTACTTTGTGTCAAATTGATATAAAACTAGCCAGAACATCCTCTTTCTCTAGGAACCTACCCTGAGAGCATGTACGCGTGCGTGCGTGCGTGCGTGCGTGCGTGCGTGCGTGTGTGTGTGTGTGTGTGTGTGTGTGTGTGTGTGTGTTTGTGTGAACTGTGACTCCCGTCTTCCAATCAGAGCACTGGATTTCCCTGGACTTTGTGATTGGCTTAGGGCTGAAGAAAAGCCCATCGGAGCCAATGAGAGACCAGGGAAATGTCTGCCTGACTCGACCTGACCTCACTTCACAGATCTTTCAGGCCGCACCTTTGCATGTTGGCTTTGAACTCCATAGAAATCAAACTTATGCCTACAGAACTACCTGTACCTGAGTCCCAAATTAACCCCTGGGAGGACTCTAGGCTTGACCCCAGTCTTGAGAGGTTCTTATGGTGGAGAGTAGACACTTCGAGAACTGAAGTTGTGTCCAGGGTCAAGGAGGACAATACTGTCTCTGCCTGGTGGATTGAGCAGGGCTTTCTGGAGGAGGTGATTACGAAGAGGGCCCTGAGGAAATGAGTCCAGTACCCCAGAGAAGAGAAGAAGCTGGAAGGTTGGTGCTTAGGACTTGTCTGTTCGGTGACAGGTGGATGAGGCTTGGCCATGGAGGGGACAGTGACAGGACCGTCACAGCCTGCTTACTGGAGGAGCTCCGGAGGTCGGATGGAGGCAGAAGCCTGTGGATCCTTCTGGATTTGGCTTCTGTTTTTCACTTCTTAAAAGGGCAAGCATCTAATCACAGCTCTCTATCTTTAAAAGGTCCAGTGGCCTTTGCACTCACGGGTCAGGGGTAGAAGGATTTGGGGCAGCAATGGCCAGCATCCCCGTACCCCCACCCCCAAACCAACACTCATCTATGGTTTTGTGCAGAGAGCACTGTTATTGAGTTCAAAATAAGAAAAAAATCTAGGTGTCGTGCTCAAAGCCTACAGCTCTAGTGTTTAAAGACCGAGGTACAAGGATCTTGAGTTTGAGGCTGGTCTGGGTTAGATCTCAGTCTCAAAAGCAAACCAAAGAAAGGCAGCAATGGCTTGGGATGTAATTGAGTAGCAGAGTTGTTACATGGCTGGATGGGTTTGGCCTCGGCACTGTCAAGAAAAACAAACAAACTACCATAGGTAATTTTCTCTAAGTGTAGGCGGCACTCTGCCTGACATCACGATCAGCTCTGTGGAAAGAGCCTCCAGTCAGCACCTGTTGTCTTTCTGTCTCTGCTCAGCACTCCTCTTCCTCCCATTGGCCAGGCAGCACCAGCACCTGGGGTTCTTGTGACCTAGTGCTGGTGTGTATGGCTGACTATCGTTGTGGGGGATGGCCCAAGCCTGGGCTCAGATGAAGGCCCTGCTAAAAGTAGGTTCTCAACTGCAGTGCTGGGCAGTTACCTGATGAGCCGTGGGAGCCCAGGGCACAACGTTGCTGGGGAGGCCCTGGTTTGTGGGCATAGCTTGGGATGGATATGGGCTCCAGAGTGGCAGAGGCACTTGAGTGCATGCTCAGCCCGTTCTTTCCAATCCAGACTCAGTTTGCCCTCTTTTTCTTTCCTATTGTACAGCATCCACCCCCACTCTTAGCCTTCAGCCTTGAGCCACTAAGTAACTATGTAACCGATCCAATCTGCCACTGCCTATAGGATAACCTTTCCTGAGTGACAGGTGGATCAGTGAGAGATTACCTATCAGAGAACCAACCACAGCCCACTGTGAAGCCTACTACCCTCCCACTGTGAGAGTGCAGTTCCCTTGCCAACCTAGAGGACATTGGAAGGAAGCAGCAGGGACCTCTGGAGAAACTGCCATCTAGATAGGTGACAGGGATACTCAGAGCCCACTGCAGAGGTTAAGGATCGGGCTCGCACTGTCCAGTGCTCCAGGCTGTGATAAATGGCTGAGAAGCTGGGAGAGTCCCGGCTCTGGCCCAATCCCCAAACACCCACTGATCAATGAATTCTGCAGCCTCGAGAGAACACCTTTTGAGCATAGAGAGGCCCAGTTTGGAGTTCTGGGAGCCCACACCTCCAGCCAGGTACTGGATAGAGGTACCAGCAGCCTTCAAGCCTGCAGCTGCCTCTGGCTGAGAGCCAGACTCGATGGAGGAAGGTACAGTTACATAGATGGGGAAACCCCACCCTGATATCAGTGGCTCTGAGATCAACTGGTTGTCTCTGGGCACTGCCCAGTGACCAGCTGGGCCTGTCTAGGAATGCTGCCTAGAGAAAAGTTCCAGTACCGGGAGGACAGACAGGAGGGCTTTCGTCCTCCACCCCCCCCCCCCCCCCGGCCCGCCCGCATGGGCACCGTGGGTAGACAACAGCTCCATTAAATGGTTCTTAGGTTTACAGGTGCCCACACATATTATTGCAAGAGTTAGAGGGAGAGGCAGGCTGCTGCCATGTTTGTTTTTTGTTCGCATAAGGGAGGTCAAGACCCTGGGGGAGGAGGAGCAGATGAGCGTTGGCTTTGACTTTGACCTTGAGGCTCTGCACTGGCCAGACAAGGGCCCCTCTAGCTCCTCACTCCTCACTCCCCTGTCCTTGTGTGCAGAGGGAAAGAAAGGATCCTCCCAGCTTCTGAGGCTGTTGTGAAGATTAAGTAAAAGGTCATGTCAAATATCTGAGCAGAGAGAATCCAAATGTCTGCTTTTATTGTCACAAACAACATGTGTCCTGCTACAGAGCCTGGCCGGCTCATCCCTTGAAGAGTCAGTCATCCATAGCCAGGCTCAGTGGTGCAAGTCTGCAGGCCCAGCCTCTCTGGGACTGAGGCAGGAGGAGTCCTTGAGAACAAGAGTTCTCAAGCGCTAAGGTAACTTATGGAGAGCCAGTCTCGGTAGAAATAAAAGGAAACAAGGTATCTGTCTTTGGTTGCAGCTCTGAGCTTAGAGCATCTGGGCATGGACTGGGGATTCTCCTTGGGTATCAGCTGCTCCTCTGCTAAATGGAGACTGCAGAGGTGCTGGCATGGCAACCATCCGCCTCAGTGCACAAGTGTGGCATCCAGGAGGTGCCTAATAAATGTCCTTTTCAACAATGGCTGCCGGAGCTGGTTGTAGATAAGCTGGTCTGAATATGCTGAGAATCCCAGGTCCCAGCTTGAGGGTCTGGGCTCTGCCTCAGCCATGCCCTGAATGGCTGGGCTGTCATCTGTGTGATCCTGACCTCGGGATTGCCAGTGTGGCCTCTGAGATGTTAAGAGAGATACTCCCTCTAACTCTATTGTCCCACACTATGAAGGGACCCCCCGCCCCCAAGCCCTGTGATGCCTGTCATTTGCCCACAAGAGGCTATGACAGGAAGAGACTGTGTCTAGTTTGGGGAAAACCCTTTGAGACACCTTTTGGTTATGGGAGGCCAGATACTACCCCAAGCATAGAGTGTTCAAAGGGAAAGATTTTAAAGGGAAAGTCAGGCCATGCAGGGCTTGGCATACAGAGGAGGAACAGGCGTGTGGTGGGTGGTGTCTGGAAGCTGGGTGGGGAGACCTGAGGACAGAACAGAGAAGATGAACAGAGGCTCCTCACAAGGGAGGCAGTAGAGAGTTGTGGGTACTGGCGAGCTGCACAGGCATCCTCAGAGTCCCAGGGCAGACACCAGCAGCCTGTTCATAAAGAGAGCACTGGAGTGTTGGGTCCTGTGTCACTGGATCACCTTCCTCCTAGACCCAACTTCCCTGTGACTCAGTCTTCCCTGTCTCCGGGACCCAAAGCTGCCTTTGAGGAACTTGGAAGTTTTGAGTTTTCTGAGACTCTAGAGGGCAGGGCTGGGAGGGGGCTTTGCAGCCTGGGCGCCTTCGTGTGCAGTCCCCACATCTTCATGGACAAGGCCAAGGTCCAGACACCACATCAGCTCACTCTTAACAGATGAGGAAACTGAGACCCGGGAAGAGAGCCCTATAGGCTGCCTGGCCAAGACCAAGTTCTGTATCTGTGACCCCCATGGAAATGTTTGGGTTAGCAAACTCTGTCTCCAGATTCTCCTCCCTCTTTTCCCTGCCCTTCCTCACCAGACACTTTCTGTTCCACTCGGGCCCTGGTGTCTTCATCCTTCTCAGAAAGATGGGCTCTTAACTGCTCACCCCTCCTGGGTCCCTGCTATCTCTGGGGTGCTCACTTCTATACCCGTCAGTCCTCTCTCTTGTCTTCACCATCACCCTGATACCCATGGCATCCTGTGAAGACAGTGCCTCTCACTGTCCTCTACCAACCTGTCATCCTGGTGGCTTTAGGGGCCTCATGGATGCCCATCTGGGATGTGACTGTTCTTTCCCCCTGAATCTTTATCTCTAACAATGTCATATTCTTCACTTCTGTGACCACCTGGGCTTGGCTACCCGAGGGCTAGAGCTCCGAGCCCTAGTACTGAGCATGGCTCCTCAACCTTTCCCTTCCTCTCTACTTCCGTGTCCCCCTGTAGACCCCACAGACTCCACCCAATTACCTCAGGACCTCGAGTGGTGGCTGCTTCTCTGCCCCGTGGGCTACAGGTACCCCGTTTCCTGCCTTTAGGCCATTGTGACTCCATCAAGCTCTTTCCTGCAGGTAGTCCTCTCACTAGGTGCCACCATCTTTACTCTCAACCCTCTCAGGGTCCCAGAGGTTTCCCCGACACTAGAGAAGCAACCACAAAGACTCCAGGCCCCTGGAGAGACACCCTGACCTTCCAGCTCCATCTACCCATGTGAATGACTCCCTTACTTCTGTTGGCAGGAGGAGAACTCTCATCTGGAGTACACGGGCTCCACCCCTTCCTGGGTTCCCTCCTCTTATCCATCTCTTCCTCTGCTGGCTCACCACTCACACCTATCATCATTGTTATTATTTTTGAAGCAGAGCTGGTACTTACTAAGAGATCTTAATATAGATTTTAAGCACGAGGGTGGAAAGAAAGAAATGCTCTTGACAAGAAAGGAGCACTCAAGGAGGATGTGTGTATAGGCTTCTGAAAGGACAGACACACCCCTCCAAAGTTTATTAAGAATGTTGGCTTCATTTATATCTCCAACCACAACCCAACCCAAACCCAACCTGAACTCAACTACAACCCAACCCAAACACAACCTGAACTCAACCACAACTCAACCTAAACCCAACCCAAACAAACTGAATCTACCCTCAACAGCAGTGAGCCTCAAGGCAGCACCAATCCTACCACAACCTCAACCTCAAACCCACTCCCCCTCAACCCACCTCTTTTAAGGTTGTTTTTGTCAGCGCTTTCTAGAGAATGCACTATGGAATTCTCCATGACACCATGTGGCCTGAGGGACTAATTCCATGTCGTTTGGTACAGCCCTCTAGGCTGGTCCCTGATCTGCCCTATCTGTCTTTCTAGCTACCACTCCTATGGTTTTGGTCTTACATTCCTCTGTGTGTACAGGTCTTCTCCTCTACCTTCAGGTCACAGTGGTGGCTCTACCTGCCTTCCTCTGTGAGGCCTGTTTACCCTTCAGGCCAGCTCCTCATCCTCCAAGGGCTCATATATTTGAATGCTTGGCCTCTCGTTGGAGGAGCTGTTTGGGAAGAATTAGGAGGTGTGGAGGAGGTGTGTCATTGGGAGAAGGGTTTGAGGTTTCAAAGGCCCACACTATTCTTGGTATTTCAGCCTCATAGCTGTGTCTCAAGGGGTGAGCACTCAGCTACTTTTCCAGCCTACCTGCTTGCTGCCATGTTCCTGGCCATGATAGTCATGGAATTAATTCTCTCAAACTGTAAGCCCTCAATCAGTTCTTTTTTCTATAAGTTGCTTTGGTCATGATGCCTTACCACAGTGAAAGAAAAGTAGTTAAGACAGAAGCTGATACTAGGAGGTGGGCTATTGCTGTGGTGGACCTGACCATGCTGGGTTTTGGAGGAAGGTGGAAGGTTTTGGGACTTTGAACTAGGAAATCATTTGAATGCTGTAAGGATAGTTTAGTGGGCAATCCCAATAGGAGCTTGGAAATCAATAGCGTTGAGAGCAACGTGAAGTATGGGTGTTCCAGAGGGACCAACATTAGCAACCGAGATAGAGATATTTCGGTAAAGAATATTGTAACTATGGCCTTCCTGTGTCCACCCCAGTTCCCAAATGATGACATGGAGACTGTATTTATTTGTAAGCTTTTGGTCTTATAGCTAGAAATAGTTTCCCACTAGCTCGTAACTCACTTATCCTGTTTATACCAATCTAAGTTCTGCCACCTGGCTGGTTAGTTACCTCTCCTTCTTTCCCAGTCTGCTTCTTCCTCCATGTCCAGCTGGCTGAATCCCCAACGTCTGATGCCTTCCCAGAGTTCCTCTCTCTCTGAAGTCCCACCTTACTATTCTGTTTTTTGCTATAGGCAATATGCGTTTTATTTTAACCAATCAGAGGGCGATGAAGAACACTGTTTACAAGACACTAAGGCAGGAGATGCTTAACCTAAGTCCACCCTGTAATCAGATCTCCGCCAGTTCAGATATTAGCATCTGAATAATATAAGACAATCTTTACACAGTGCACAAAACCATTACTACAACCGAATATGGCTATTTTTTTTTTTTTTTTTTTTGCCCTTGTCTCAAGATGCTGCCTGTTTGGGTCTAAATTGAAGAAGAGTTTGGGCTAATTTCATTGCCAGAGGAGACTTCAAGAGTCTACTACTGGCCGTGTGCTGTGGGTATTAGCGAGCAGTCTTATGCAGGTTCACAATGAAAAAGAGCAAGTGAGGCAAAAAGAAATACAAAATGTACAGTTTAAGGAGAAAGTGAGTGCCTGGAAGTTTAATCCTGGAGACAAGGCTTGGGCTGAAAGAGAAGAGCTGGAGTCAAGGGACTGGGTGCTCTCAGGGCGCGACCCCACCCAAGTTACCCTGCAATGTGTGAAAGGAAAAGGCCCAAGGGGTTGCCTACTTCTAAAAAGCATCAATAAATTACATCTTATACAAATGTAATTCAAGGAGGGGGCCAGGCTCCATCCCACGCAGGCAGGAGAACTTGTCAGCATCCTTGGCAGTAGAGTTCTGTCTTTAGAAGGATTCATGAGAGAAAGCTGTGGAACTTTCCTCTGTAGTTAAGGAAAGTTGCTGAGGCCAGGCGTGTGCCAGGGGAGTCCCCGAGTGGAGGCCCAGGGAGATAACTGCATGAAACTGTGAAGGAGGAGCCTGGATTGGGATGAAGACCTCAAGAGGTTAGCAATGCCAGAGCTGTGGACACCAGCCAAGGAGAGCTGCAGGCAGCATGTGGAGCCAGCTGTGAGAAAAGTCCATTGTAGTCAGCAAAGGTAGAGGACCAGAGCCATGCAAGTCCTTTGACATCAGACATGGAGCTCCTGCTGGGTTTCCGTCCTGGTTTGGTCTAGTATTTCCTCACTGTGGCCCTATTCCTCCATTTTGGCTTGGTAATGTATATTTTATTCTGTTTTTTTTTTTTTTTTTTTTTTTTTTTTTTTTTTTTTTTTTTGGAAGTATGTAATTTTCTTTTAGAGTTTTAAAGGGGTTTCAATAATTAGAGATTGCCTTGAGTCTGACTTTGGATGTTGAAATGGAGTTGGGACTGAAAGACTGTGGGGACTTTTGAAGTTGTGCTGAATGCATTTTGGATTATGATGTAGGCCAGGGAGTGGAATGTGGAATTCTGAATGAGAATGGCTTCCATAGGATCATATATTTGAACACTTGGTCCTCACTTGGTGGAGCTGTTTGGGAAGGATTAGGAGGTGTGGTCTTGTTGGAGGGGGTGTGTCACTGAGGGTGGGTTTCAAAAGCCCACAGCATTCCCAGTGTCTCTGTTTTTGTCTTGCCTCATGATGGAAGGTCTCAGCTTCTGCCCCAGCTTACTTGCCTGCTGCCATGCTCCCTGCCATGACAGTCATGGCCTCATCCTCTGTCTTAGGGTTTCCATTGCTGTGAAGAGACACCATGACCAAGGCAACTCTTACAAGGGACAACATTTAACTGGGGCTGGCTTACAGGTTCAGAGGTTCAGTCCATTATCATCAAGGTGGGAGCATGGCAGCGTCCAGGCAGACGTGGGACTGGAGAAGGAGCTGAGAGTTCTGTATCTTGATCCAAAGGCAGACAGAAGACTGGCTTCCAGGCAGCGAGGAGGAGGTATCTCAAAGCTCACCCCACAGTGGTATCCTCCCTCCAACAAGGCCACACCTATTCCAACAAGGCCACACCTACTAATAAATGCTGTGCTGAGCTAGCCTCTGCCCCTCTTGCTGTTCCTATTGTAGGTCTGTTGGTCTATGTGCATGGCTGGCTGAGGTGTGGCCCTTTGCTGTCATCTGCGGGGACTCTGCTTCCCCTTGTATCCTTGTGCCTTTCTTTGAGCACAGTCTCTCAGTTCCCATGAGTGGCCCCATTGAAGCATCTGACTGTGCCTCGTTGTCTTCAGTTCTGTCAGAAAGAGGGGTCTCAGAGCTCCAGCGAGGTTCTAAATAAGCTCCTGGGCTTCAGGGGCAGTGGCCTCCCTGTCGTGGGTCCCTAGCAGGGCTCTGGTGGACAGTCATGGGCAGCTCCACGTCAGGCCCTCCTGACACCTGGCAGGGCACACTAACTTCAACTCACAGATCCAAGGGTCAGGATCTTGGAGTGGAGCTGAGGTGGGCAGAGGGTCGGAGCCTAAACCAATTTGACTTTCATGCTTGGGCCCTGTTCTGAGCCAAGACTGGTTCTGTAGTGACCCATGGGGCAGATTGGACCCTGGCCTAGAGTGCGTCTCATGTGGCACAGATGGAGTTTTACAGAAAACTCCAGTCATGCAAGCTGGGGGTGTGTGGGCAGGAGGCAGCCAGTGTTGTCCTGACCCAGGGTCTGTGGGGCTGGGGAGTGAACTGGATGACAGGACATACTGGATGAAGCTCCCTGCTCACCCCAGGACACTCCTCACCCAGACCGGGGACAGTGGTCCACTGCATAGCCTGTCATGTATAAAGCTCCTTGCTCTCTCTACCTCCTTCTCTTTGTGTGTGTGTTTCAAGAGGATTATAATTACTATTCACAGTCACTGCAAACTCTCTAAGTGCCCATCATTCATGGTTCTTACTTTTGTCATCTACAAAATAGGAATGCAAATAGCCCAGTCCCCAGAGTTTGGGAACACATCCTTTGCAAAGATAGCTGTGACAGAAACCTGATGGTGTCCAGAGTTTTGTGCCCTCCTGCAGCATCAAGGCAGAGAAAGGATGTCCAGTCCCCATTTAGAGTTGCAGGGGACACTCATGCATGCACTTGCTGCCTGTGCAGCCATGAAGAGGGGACCAGATCCACCAGCATTGTCCTGGGACACTGAACTGTGCCCAGCACCTTCTGCTTCACTACATTGTAGAAAGAAGCCAGCAGCTCAGAAGCTGTGATTGGAGATTAGGATCAAGGTAAGGAGAAATTAGTTATGAGAAAATAGGCCTGGGAGAAGAATCGTTACTAGTGTCAAGGATCAGAAAAGAAAGGGAATGACAGCTGCCCAACTCCACACAGTAAGAACTTACAGCAACAGGGAAGTAGGAGGGAGGAAGGGGGAAAAGGAAGTGGAGGAGAAAAGGAAGGAAGCAAGGAAAGAAATGAACTTATCACCTCTATTGTAGCAGGCATGTCATGTGTACTGACTGAGCTCTCCAAGCCCAAAGACGGGAGGACCGACTTGCTTTCCCCTCTATGGATGCTCAGCTGGCAGCTTGCTTGTGGAGACCACACACTTAGTTAGTGGGAAGCCATCATTTGAACCCAGGCCCAAGGCCAACGCCAGCGTTCTTAGCCACACAGCTGCCTCACACCAGCCTGTGTGTGTGGTTTGTGTGAAATAGCATGAATGTGGATGCCACTTGGGAGCAGCTACTTGGGAGCCCCATCAGGACAGATGGCTAAGCTGGTTGTTGGGGACTTGGTGTCAGGTCTCTCCACCCCTGTCAACCAGGTGTGAAAGTCTCCTTTAGCTGGGGTTGAAGCCTTAGGGTGGGGAGATGTGTGCCCCTCGGACCTTGGTTTTCCCAGACATAAATGCTGTTAGGTTTGTGAGGGACCGTTCAACTCCACCTTCCTCACTCCTCAAGGGGGTCCTGAGTAGACATTTGCTGGGGGGAACTTTTTGGGCCCCTCTTCTTCCTACCAAGGTGTGAGCCACCCAGGGACATGGGGCTTGCTGTCATGGCAACCTTGTGTTGCGAAATGACGTAATTGGAGTTCCAAACTTGTGAAATCAAATACAACATCCACAAACACAGCCCAGGGGTCGGCATGGCAACCGTGGGGCACAGGGACAGGCAGGCGCTAGGCCTGCAGCAGCCAGTCTGGCTGAGCCACCCAGGTGGGCATGCTGCTAGACCCTCAGTGGCAGGCCTGCACCCTCCTTTCAACCGTTGCATTCCTCTCCTCACTTCTTTGGAGAATCCTGTGCCCCAAGGGGTAAAGAGGTCAGTTGTGGCTCTGCTCTGCCCCACACTAGCTGTCACCTGTGAACTTACCTACTCTCACCTGTCAAATGGACTTGGTCATCCGCCCATCTAGGCAAGCACCAGGCTGGGTGGCTGGGGAATTGTCTAGCCCTGCGTCTGCTGTCTGCTCCACTGCCCCTTTCTCTGTCCTCTATAAACAGACCCAGGAGTGACCGAGGCCTGGAATGTGAACACTAGCTGATCCTCAGGCTCTGAGAACTTTCTCCTGTGGTCTCTTGGGTAGGGAGGGCTTCTCCCTCAAATAGTCCCATGGCCACCTGCTTCAGTGTCACCTAGAAGCTGGCTTGAGAATGCAGGGGTCTCTTCTACCTCAAGAGAACCCTAGGGACAGCCTGCCAACAAAGCACCCCTGGATTAGATGTCTTTTGAGAGTCATCTGCTTGTCTTTAATCGGCTTTTAAGATCTGAGAACCTGTCTCTGATTGGTTGGCATGTTTAGGTGTCTGTCCATGATTGGTTGGCATGACTTAGGTGCCTGTCTCTGATTGGTTGGCATAATTTATGTGCTTGGCTCTGATTGGTTGGCATGACTTAGGTGCTTGGCTCTGATTGGCTACCTTCTGGGCCTTTGGTTTTGCAACAGTGCTCCCTCCAGACCAGTTGACCCTTCTCTGCCTTCCCTCAGGCAAAAGTTTTGTAACCCTGAGTGACACCCTTACATATCTCAGTGTTAGGTGTGGGTCTTAGCAGCAGAGACCCCATCCCATAGGCCCTTAGCTCTGTCACTTGTTGCTTCCAGGTAGTAAAGACAGTCCTGCATTGCCTGAATTGCTTTGGGGTCAGGCAAGGATGACAAGGACATACCGTGGGGATATGTAAACACCAGACACTGGGCTGGATGCTATGCACAGTAACTTAGCTGCTCCTTAGTCCATAGTGCTTGGTGCAGAGTTCCTCCAGCACCGAGGCCAGGCACTGCCATGGTGTCTTGGCAAAGGCCTCCAAAGAAGGCTAGGCATCTGTACTGCAGATGTCTAACCCAAAGCTCTGCTCTCAGCCAGGGAACATGGGGACTGGGGTCCCACTTGCTGCTCCTAGTGAGGTGGGGGCAATTCTTCTCCACTGCAAGCTAAGGAAACGGAGACTTAGGTGAGGACTCACAGGAATGCACTCAGCAAGTAACCCTAAAGAAAGCTGAGCCTCCCAGCTACAGCCCAGGACACTCCAGCTCGTAATCCAGTGCACTTCATAATGAGTCCCAGCCTGAGATGTACACTGACTACATGCGTCCTACGTCTGCCTCTGACTGTTCTCTGCACCCCAGGCACCCATCCTGTCCCAGCTTTTTGGAGTTGCCAAGGTACTGCTTGAGGTCACTTTATTCTCTGGGACCACTCATTGCTGTGAAGGGATGCTCACCTGACCAGCTAACTCCTTATGCATCCTGGGAGACTCAGCCCAGCCCCACCGCTCCCCAGGAAGCTCTCCAGGATTGGCTCAATGATTCTGCTCCATATCCTGGTGGGGCTCCCCTGCAGTGTTGTAGGACAGAGCTTAGGCTCTGGCATGGAGTGAGATTTGCTTTGAATGAGGTCCATGCACTTCTGAGAGCTCACAGACTTTGTATCCACGGAGGCCCAGAGCCTCCAAGTGAATTAGCAACACGAGCCAGTCCCAAGTGCTGGCAGGATAAGGGAGGCGTGGGGGCACTGGGTGTATGGGATTGTTCTGTGCCGTTGCCATCTTCTGAGTTGCTCTCTTCTGGGTGAGGTGGTCTGTACTCTGCATCTGTCCCCTGACAATTCTTCCATGAGACAGATGAGGTCCAGACAGTACCTTGCATGGCCTGAAACTTGTGAACACTTTGTAGTGGAGGATTCTGGGGACTCCCTTGCAGGCAGGTGGGATTGCAATGTGACCCTTGGGCCCCTCTCAGGGATGGGGGGCACAGTAGGTGGTAGCTGAGGCTCCTCTGCTTTGGTGTGTTGGTGTGGTCCATAGGTTTGCAGAGTTGGACTTGAGTGGAGACCAGGCCACTTCTCTCTCTGTCACTGCGGACAGCTGGGCTTTCAGCCTCCCAAAGGCCTTGGGTCTTCTAGGTCCTGCCTGGAAGAGGGTGTGGCACTCTAATGCTTGGTACCTAGCACAGGCCATGAACCCAGGAGCTCCTTGCATATGGGACAATTACCTGTGTCATCTTAGAAGTGACCACATCACTTGAGTTTCAGAATCTCAGTGGCAAAGTAAACTCTCTCTCTTTCTTTCTCTCTTTTTCTCTCTCTCTCCCTCCCTTCCTCCTTCCCTCCCTCCCTCAGCTCTCTTTCTCTCTCTCTCCCCTTCCCCCCTGCCTTGTCTTCTTTCCCTGCCTCTCCCCTCCCCTCTCTAAGTGATGGCCTATATTCTTTAAGGGTGAGTGTTATGAAGCACTTGCTATGTGCAGGCCCTGTTCAGACATTTCCCACGTGCCAAATGGATTAGTCTTCAAGATCATTATGATTGGCATTATCTCAAACACCCTTTAACAGCTAAGGAAAACTGAGGCTCAGAGAAGCCAAGCCAAGACTTCATCAGAAGCCCTTCAACTAGAGCATGGTGTGTCAGGTTTTGAACCCAGACCTCTGGCTGTGTGGTCCTTGTTCCTAACTGGAGGCTTTTCCTTGGGTTTTTAAAGACAGAGTCTCACCATGTAGCTTAGGCCCATTTCAAATGCATGGCAATTCTTCTGCCTCAGCCTGTCACTAGTCTCAGCCACTCGGGCTGTCGTACTTTTTCTACCATGTGAGACTGTGTCCTTTTAAACTAGGAGTGAAATAAGTCAGTCCTACCTTATATCTTATAACTTTTTTTTCCTATCAGATATCATGTCACAGCAATGAAAAAATTCATTAATATAAAAAGACTGGCTCCAAGAGTCAGATCAATGCTGTGTAGACCATGTCACCCTGAAGCCTTTGGAGCTGGCTTGCAGGAGGCCAGTGGAAGGAGTGTAGAGCTGTGGGCTAAATAAGCCTCATACGACTGTTGGTCTTGATGGTCATCTGCACAGAATTTAGAGTCTCCATAGAAACATACCTCTGGGTGGACCTGTACAAGTGTTTCCACAGGGTTTGCTGGAGGAGGGAAGATGCACCCTGGATGTTGGTGGCACCATCTTGGCACTATCCCATCACAGGCTGGAGAGAAAAGAGGGAGTGACCGAACACAGCTGTCATGGTGTGTCGGCTAGTTTAATGTCTACTCAACATGAGCTGGAGTCATTTTCTCAACTCAGAAAATGCTCTCACCATAATAGCCTGTGAGCAAGCCTGCAGTATAGTTTGTTGCTTAATAATTACTGAAGGAAAGCCCAGCTCACTGTAGGTGTTGCCACCTATGGTCCAGTCTGGGTGCCATAAGAAAGTAGGAGGAGCAGGCCAGTAAGCAGCACCCCTCCATGGCTTCTGCATCAACTCCTGCTTCCAGGTTCCTGCCCTGACTGCCCTCAGTGATGGACCGTAAGATCTCTAAGGGTAAAGAAACCCTTTCCTCCCCAAGTTGTTTTGGTCACTGGGTTTTATAACAGCAACAGAAATCCTAATTAAGATATGTGTTCTCCCAGCCATGGTAGACTTAAAGTATGGATCAAAATAAATGCTTCCTCCCTAAGCTGATTTGCCAGATATTATGTCACAGCAAGAGGGAAGTAACTAGCACACTCCAGAATGCCATAAGCTTGATGGGCCATTCTGTTGGGAGCTCAGAAGACCACAATGCTGATAGAAGTGCAGACAAAAAGAATTGTGCTTAAGGTCTCAGAAAAGAAAAATAAGTATTGGGAAGTGGGCCAGAGGCCACATCTAGATCCTGAAAGCTTCAGCGAGGCTGAATTTAAAAATAAAGGGATAATCTATCTGTTGGAGAAAATCCCAAGGTAATGTTAATAGTCAGGTTGTGGCATGGTTATTGCTCACTGCCTTTACCCAAGTTTCCAGTGAGAATTCTGAGCAGAAAGTGGCGTAGAAATATGTGGGAACTGGGCAGCTTGTCAAGGAAAGGAGAAAGAATTTAAAGCTGTGGACAGAGCAGAGAAACACCTCTGGAAGGCTCGGCTGGGAAGGCACACGGAGGCCACTGCAGTGTGGTCCAAGGGAGCCAGGCTGCATCTTGAACTTAGTGTCATCCACGCGGTATGACTCTTAAGGTATGCAGAATGCAAGAATGGATGGGCCATGGAGGCTTGCTTCAGGGTTCCAGAAAAAGCCTATGTGGTCAGGAGATATGTGGAAGGGTAGGGTTTCCTGCTAGAAGACTCTAAGATGTAGATGTCTGAAACTGAATCCTGAGGTCCAGGGTAGAGCCTAGGCTGTTGTAGATGCCAGGGTCACGAGATATCTGCTGAGAAAAGCTGTAGGTGGTGAGGAAAGGCAGCCCAGGGAGAGGGCACATTTTCTGAGAGCAGCAGAACTGGGGAAGCCCAGGTAATGCCATCATAAGCCCTGGATGTTAGACATATAGGTCCATGGTTTGGTGGTTTTCCCTGCTGGGTTTTGGCTCTGTTTGTATCTGATCTCTCCTTTATCATCCTTTAAATTTTGAAGTGGAGATGCTTTTTGTGTATTATTGTATACTGGGCAAGTGTGACTTGGGTTTTTTTTTTTTTCTTTCTTTCTTTTGTAGGTGCTTACTAAGAGCCTTGAATCTCAGAAGAGACTTTAGAACTGTGTTGGGACTGTAAGACTCCGGGGGCTTTTGAAGTAGGATAACCATGTTTTGTGTGATGAGATGGACTTCATGGGGGCCACAGCAGAGTGTTACGGTGTGAATGTAAAATGTTCCCCACAGGCTCATCTGTTGGGACATTTGTCCCTCAGCTGGTGATGCTGTCTGGGAGAGGCTGAAGAACGTTTTGGATGAGGGATCTATCTGGCTTCTTTTACTTAGGTGTACCTGAGGGTCTCCGTGGCTTTAAACTGCCTACGTCTTTTTGTTGCCGAGTGATGTTTTGTTGTATGAAGGAGCCACTGTTCTTCTAGCTGCTTTTGAAGAGTCACCTTGTTTGTTTCCAGTCTGGAGAAGGGCTGATCTGTAAGGATGCTGTGACTGGTGGCATATATTCTCCTTGGGTCACATTTTTCTGTTCATTTGGGTAAATACCCAGATGCGTGATGGCCAGACATGATAGTAAACTCTGTTTTCTTCTGCATGAATCTGCTGAGCTGTCTTTTAAGGTGTCTCTATGGCCCTGAGCTGCTCTGGCTGGAGGTTGCTCTGGCTGAACCCTCTCCAGCACTCACTGGTGTCACATCTTAGGATTTCAGCTGCTCTAAGGGTCTAAGTGCTGGATGAGACGTTCCATCTTTTCAAATGCTTATTCTCCATCTATATCTGTGGATTCCCTCCTTCCCTTTTTCTCTCCCTCTTCTCTCCCTCCTTCCTTTTTCCCTCCTTCCCTCTCTCTCTCCTCTTTCCTTCCTTCCCTCTTCTTTCCCTCCCTCCTCTTTCTCTCCCTCCTCTTTTCCTCCCTCCTTTCTTCCCTCCCTCCCTCCTTCCCCCCTTTCTCCTCTTTCCTTCCTTCCTTCTTCTTTCCTTCCCTCCCTCCTCTCCTCCCTCTTTCTCTTTTTGAGACAGTGTCTTGATATATATATATAGCCCAGGCTGGTCTGGAACTCTGGACAATCCTCCTGCCTCTGCCTTCTGAGTGCTGGGATTACAGACATATAAATCACCATATTTCATTTGCTTTTCCATTCTCTTTAACACTGTCACACGGCAGAAATTATTTTAAAAATTGCTTCTTATTATTTAATATTGATAATTTATTATTATTATCATTTTTTTGAGATAGGGTTTTATGTAGCCCAGGCTAAGGCTAAACTCAGAATGTAGCCAAAGATGACCCTGGTCTTCTGAACCTCTTGCTTTGCTTCCCAGGTATTAGAATTACAGGCATGCACGGCCATGCCAGATTAGAGGAACTCAGTTTTAATGGTGGCTTAGAGGTCTCATTAAGAGATTGCAGTGCTGTGTCTAAAAACCCACAATGGAGCCCTAGGTAATTTAGATTTTTCTCTGACTTGAATCATCTAGGAGTTCTACAGTTTTGTGTTTAGGCCCATGAGCTAATGTTTGTAAAAGATAACACAAGGCCTAGGTGTAAATTCTTCTTCCTTTTCTAATGTGGGTGTACAGTTGCTCCAGGGCTATTTGTTGAAACTCTGGTTTTTCTCCATCAAATGGTCTCTGAGCCTTTGTCAAAAATCAGCTAATGGCGGTTGTGTGGGTTAAGTTTTGAGGCATTTGGGCCGTGTGGTGGTGACGCACGCCTTTAATCCCAGCACTTGGAAGGCAGAGGCAGGTGGATTTCTGAGTTTGAGGCCAGCCTGGTCTACAGAGTGAGTTCCAGGACAGCCAGGGCTACACAGAGAAACCCTGTCTTGAAAAACCAAAAAAAAAAAAAAAAAAAAAAAAAAAAAAAAAAAAAAGTTTTGAGGCATTTGCTCCTGTTTAATGCATCTGTTTGTTCTTTCTCTAACACCATACATACCGCCTTGATTGGTGTAGGGTTTTTAAATAACTTTTTTTTACATATTCTATCTATCTATCTATCTATCTATCTATCTATCTATCTATCTATCTGAGTGTGTTTGTGTGTGACTGTGAATACATATATGTAAGAGGATCTTGAGTTCCAGGCTAGCCTGAGCTACATAGGGAGACCAATCACAAATACCCCCATCCCTGCCCATTTCCTCTGCAAACACTGCTTGTTTGAGCCTAGTCCTTAAGCTTCAGTGGGAGAGGACAGATGCCTTTGTACAAAGTGATTTGCTTTGTTCATGAGCGGTTATTTGATTTTATGGAAATCAGTTTTGTGTTTAGGCCCATGAGCTGATGTTTGTAAAAGATAACACAAGGCCTGGGTGTAAATTCTTCTTCCTTTTATAATGTGGGTGTACAGTTGCTCATTAGGGGTTTGAGAGGCCATCAGTGAGTATCCGTGTGCTGGCCTGTGATACGAGGTCTATGTATATCGGAATGGAGGAGAGGCCCTGGGGAGATGGCTCAGTGCTTAAGACAATTGGCTCCTCGAGTGGAGGACCCGGGTGCCTTTCCCAGCACCCACATAGCAGTTTTTAACAGGATGTAACTCCACTTCTGGTGGATCTGATGCCCTCTTCTGGACTCTACTGGCAACTACATGCATAGACAGCCATACCAGCAAAACAACCAGGCACATACAAAAAAAAAAAAAAAAAAAAAAAAAAAAAAGTGTTAAAAAAAAAAAAATAACAGAGGAGAAATGCCAACGTGCTATATGCCGCACAGGGCTCCTGAGCCAGCCTGGGCTCATGTCTGAATTCTACCACTCGGCAACTGTGTAAACGCTTCTAGATGACTTACTTTCTCAGTATCTCATTTTCCTCACCAATAAAATAAAGATAGATAATGATGGAGTCTCCGGCCAAGAACTACCTAAGAATCAAATTAATGAAGCATTTATAAAAAGTGCTGTTATAAACACTTGGGGTATGGCAGATATCATACAGGTGTCAAAGGTCACTGACTGTCTATTATTATGTCATTTTTAATTTTTGGTTTTATGAGACAGGGTCTCACTTTGTAGCCCAGGCTGGCCTGGAACTCACAGAGATCCACCTGGCTCTGCCTCACAAATTTTTTGCATTGTGTGTGAGTGTGCGTGTGTGCGCGTGTGTTTGGGTAGATGCATGTGAGTGCAGGTGTCATCAGAGTCCAGAAGATGTTGTTTGATCTTTTGGAACTGGAGTTACAAGTTGTGATCTGCCGGACGTGAGTACTGGGAACTGAATTTGGGTTCCCCTCCAATGTCAGAGCGGTGTTTCCTTAACTGCAGAGCTACCTCTCCAGCTTCCTAATTATATATTTTTTTATTAGTACTATCCTACATCATGGTTTCCTCATGGTATTACTCATTCATCCATCCATCTATCTAGATATCCATAGCCAGTGTCTCATGTAGCCAGGCTGGCCTTGAACTCAATATTAAGCCTAGGATGACCTTGAACTTCTGATCCTCCTGCTTGCCTCTCTCTGGCGCTGGGCTTATTGGTGTATGCCTTTGGGCATGGTTTACACAGGCCAAGGTTAGACCCCAGTGTCTGTGCTTGCTAGGTGAGGATGCTACCTGTGGGCCATCCTCAGCAAAGGTTGTTTTTAGTTTCAGCCAAATTTCCACATCAGGTAATCAGTTAAGAGCAGAGGGTTGGGTGGGTTTGACTCCCAGCTTGCCACTTGCCCGCTATATGACACTGGGAAGTGGCTGTGGGACTCTTTCTAGCCCAGCTTTCAAGTTCCTGCAGTAGTAAGAGCCCCATCTACTGTGACATCTGTACAGTCACACATGCTCTGCACCTGAGTGCAGCCGCCTTCTATTCCGGACACGAGGTTTTCTGGTCTCATCTCCAGCTGATGGCACAGAGGCTCCATGTCCTGGTGGGTCATTCAGGTCTGTCCAGGCCTGGCAGAGTTCTCTCTATCACTGGAGATACACAAATGGAAGCTGAGGGTTTGGTAGGGTTTTCTCGAAGTTTCTTGGTAGGCTAAGAGTTAGGGAAGAAGTTAGGCTGGGTAAGAGGTTGGTGTATAAGGACCCGGGAGGGTGACTGAGGAAAAGGCCGGGGTTCAGCCGTGTGGCCCTGCTCAGCTTTAGTGAGAGCCCCTGCATGCTCTCTGTTCCTATCTGCTTTATAGTTGGAGGCTCTTGAGACTATTTTGGGGCTGTATGTATTGGCTAATCATCATTGTCAACTTGACCGGATTTACAATCACCTAGGAGATGGGGAGGCCGCCTCTGGGTGTGCCTGCAAGAGAGCCGTTCCAGAGGATTAACTGAGCGGGGAAAGACTTGCTCAGAGTGTGGGTGGCACCACCCTCCAGCATGGGGACCAGATGGGATAAAAGGGGGTGGTGGAGACTGCAAGCTGAATGCTGGGGTGTGGGCATGTGCCTTGTCTCTGCTTCCTGGCCCCTCCACCACCCACCAGGACAAACAAGAGCCTCTGAAACCCAGCACAGAACGCATCCTTCTAGATCCAGGGTATTTGCAGCAGGGCTTTTTAGTCACAGCAGCAAGGATAATGATTAACACAGGGCAGGGGCCTACCACTAGGAAACATTCAAAACCATTGTCTTTTTTGCTAAAGGGGAAACTGAGGCTCACAGACAGAAGACATTTCTTACTGACGTCATACCTAGACTCAGAAGTTTAAACTGGTCCCAGATCCAAGGACTCCATATTCCCAGCCTGGGGCTCGTGATCATGTCCTCCTCCTATGGCTGCTACACCCAGCCTCTAATGGCAACATCTTTCAGCTCCTTCCTCATTTGTGGATATGGACCTTGTCTCCCCACTACTTTGGGCCTGGGTTGTGTGGGCTGTGAGGAGTTGGATGTCTCCACAGGGATGATAGAAGCCCGTGTCATCCATTAGGATTGTATACATCCATTTATTCATCCGATCAAGGAGTGTTTATTCTGATCCCACTGCATGGGACATAATGCTGTGTGATGGAACCAAGTCTCTGGTCTCATACATCTTACAGTCTGGGAGAAGATGAACAAACAGTGCCCTGAGAGTCTTAGCTTAGTCAGGGAAGGCCAACTTTTGAAACAAACAGTGCTATGATTTCAAAGTCCTCTGCACTCTCCCCATTCAACTATCGACAGGAAAGGAGAGTGAGCACATGACATCCCATGAGAATTTAAGGCCAGGCCTGAACCCTCCCACTATCAGCCAGAACTCATGAGCTTGACCCTGCAGATTCCAAAGAAATCTGGGAAATGTAGTCCACCTATGTATTCAGGAAGAAAAGGCAGTGGGTTTGTCAAAACACATAAGGATGTGTCTTGGTGTGATTGCTTCTATGTTGGTGGTCAGCTGGGGGTGACCTGCAGCATCTCTGAAAGCTTAGTAAGGTAGGTGACATTAGACACAAGCCTGGTTAGGATTTGACCAAGGGAAAGTGAATGGTTCCTTGCACAGGGCAGGGGTACATGTCGTTACAGCTGTGCATGGGGGTGGGTGGGCAGTGAGCTGAGGCTGCGTCAACAGCAGAACCCAGGGGTAAAGAGCTGCAGGAAAACTGCCCAGGACTCAAGAGCTGAGGGAGGTGTTGGTGATCAGAGAAGTCTGCTTCTGAGGAGAGATGGACCACAGGCTGTAGGTGGGAAGTCACTGTCACATCCCCCAAAGTCCATATATAGGAGATTTGGTTTCCGGCAAGGTATGTCTGAGAGGTAATGGCACTTTTAAGAAGCAGGGCCTTGTGGGGGGTGGTATTTAGGTTTTTAGGGTGTGGCTTTGAAAGGGACAGAGGGACCTAGTACTTTTCCTTTTCTGTCTTTTCTCATTACCCTGGAGATGGGTGCTTCTGCATTACTACATGCTCCTGCCATGATGTCCTACCCCCCCCCCCCAGGTCCCAGATCCACGGAGCCAAATGATCATGGCCTGAACTCAGGAACATGGCTCTGCTAACTCTGAAGGAGGCTGGGAAATACAGTCCAGTTGTAGGATCAAGAGGAACCTCTAGAGACCCACTTTCTTTGTAAGTTGGTCATCTCTGGTACTGTGTGAGAGAAACTGAGCAGCACAGAGGCTTTGGGATAGTTCAGGTGCTGGGGTTAGTTTAGGGCTGGATAACCACAGTGGCTGTGGGTGGGAAGGCGGAGACGTTGTATAGAAGGAAGACAACCAGGACCTGGTCCATCAGATACCAGGATGCTTCTGATGAAGGATGCAGATGAGGTGACCTGACCGGTTTAATCAGAAGGATTGAACATACCTGGTCCATGATCTAATTGTAAATAATGTTTTGTAGGGAAGCAGTTATACCCATTCACTGATGTCTTATCATGGGTGGTTTTCCATGGCAACAGCCATTGAGCCGGACAAGAACTAAGTATTTATTCTTCTTCTCTTTACAAGTAGGTGTGCTGATCTTAGACCTGCCAATCACTCATTTCAGTAAAGTTTTAAAAATCGGTTGACTGGCTGGAGCTGTGGCTCGGAAGGTGAAGAGATTGCCACCCCAGTAGAAGGCCCAAGTTTGAGTCCCAGCACCCAGGAAATAAGCCAGATGTCATCGTGTGTTCCAGTTTCCTTTCTCTTGCTGCAATAAATCCATGACCAAAAGCTACTTGGTGAGGAAAGGGTTAGCTTCAACTCATAAATCACAGCCCACCATTGAGGGAAGTCAAGGCAGGAGCCTGGAGCAGAAGCTACGAAAGAATGCTGCTTACTGGCTTGCTCCTTGTGGCTTGTTTAAGTAACTCTGTTATGCAGCCAGGACTTCTTGCCTAGGGATGGTGCCGCCCACAGTGGGCTAGAACCTCCTCCTACATCAATCAGCAGTTAAAGGAAACGCCTGGCAGATGTGACCACAGGCCAGTATGATGGAGGTAACTCAGTTGAGATTCACCCTTCCCAGATGACTCTGTTTGTGTCAAGATGACAGTTGATGCTAACCATGACATGGTGGCATGTGCGTGTGGTCTCAGCATTGAGGGTGTGAAGCCAGGAAGATCCCTGGGGCTTGCCGGCCAGCCAGCCTAGCTTAATTAATGATGTCCAGATCACCTGCCTTAAAAAAAAAAACAGAAACAAAAAACAAAAAACAAAACAAAACAAAAAACCCAACAACAACAACAACAACAAAAACCAAGGTTGAGACCAGGCAGAGTGGAATAAATTTTTTTAATTCTAGCACTTGGGAGACAGAGGCAGGCAGATAGATGTCTATGAGTTCAAGGCCAGCCTGGTTTACATAGTGAGCTCCAGGCTAGCCAAGGCTACACAGAGAAACCCTGTCTTAAAAAACTAAATACAACAACCCCTCCCCTCCTGGAAAAAAAGGCCAAACAATGTTGAAGGTCTTTGAGAGGTGGATCCCTGGCCTCCTGCACCTGCACACATAAGCAGAAGCCTCACACACATCAGTGCAGATGTCATGACAGGTCGTGGATGCTTCCATCTGGATTTTTATTCTTTTGCTTTCTAGACCTGCCTTTTAATGGAGTCCAGTCTGGCCACCAATGCCCAGCTAACCACGAGGTGAGTTTCTTCTGGTAGCTATGGCAGCAGCTTCAGGACCAGGGGACTGCTTACCCCCTAGGGGACACAGAGACTGCCAGGGGACCCATTACACATCTGGCTGCTACTGCTGGTGCTGGTCTGGTTGTGAGGCTGGCCCCAGCTGAGTGATCCTTGGGGTTGGGCTGTTACATTGACATGATGCTGTTCACAGACTGGGTGTCACTTAGTTTGAATGACAGCCCCTGGAGCTCAGCTTTGCCACATGTTCTCTGTGCAGGTGGAGGAGATGTGGTCGCTCATGAAGACAGGGAACAGGTGAGCCTCCTGTGCGTCCTGGCTGAGTATCTCTCAGAGTGATGTGTGGCCTTGGTCCTTTCTGCCCTGAAGACTTAGGGAGATGTTTGCCCACAGTTTTACCCCCAGACCTCCTCTTCCCGGGTCCCAACCTAAGTCCCCAGATGTAAGCAGGACAGTGTGGGAATGTGGCTGCAGCCATAACGAGTTTATTCCTGAGGTCAGCAGTGTAAATAGTAGAAAAATGTATTTCCTGTTCCAAGTCAAATAAGCAAGTGGCAGCCAGTTGGCCAGGGGCCACCAGTGGGATTTCAGCCATGCATGTGCCCTGCCGTTGGCTGGGGAGGAAGCAGCAGAGGTACCTGGCACAGCCTCATCTTCTTGCTAATGGTAGACTTCTGCTAATGGAAGCCCCTAGTGTCTACTCAGTGGGTCCTGCTGGAATCATGAGGGGCAGTGGTGCATAGGGCTACCGGGGTGTGCCACCAGGGTTGGCTGGACCAGCTGACAAGCACACTGGCTCCTGGTGCGGACCTCACTGTGTGATTGGTGATCAGGAGACACTGATAACCAGGGAATGCATGGAAGGGAGCGGGTGGCCTCTCCGTGGAAGAGACTAGATGCTCACATCAGCCATCGATGTGTGGAGCCACTGTCTGCTACTTGGGGTTCTTTGGCAAAAGTAAAAACTTCCAGTTGGGATAATCCAGCAGATGGCTGGGCTGCCTTATGCAAACTGTGTGCAACGTCTAAGTGGTGTCCTCGTAGGTAGGTGGATACTTTCTCTGTAGTATGTGGGTCTGTATTTCTCCCCCTCCTCCCCTTCTTCCTCTCTCTCCTTTTCTTTTTTCTTCTCTTTTCCTTTCTTTTGCTTATTTATTTACTTATTTATATTTTAAAGACAGGGTCTCATGTGTCTCAAGCTGGCCTCAAACTCACTAGGTAGCTGAGGGGGTCAAACTCAGGGATTCAGGAATGCTGGGCATGTACTCTTAACTGCAGCCGGGTACCCAGCCTTCCCCTCACTCCTTTGCAGGGATATGTCCGCTGCTAAGAGGGGAGGGGTGCTTCGTGCCTTCACAGCCGGCAAGCCTCAGTGGACCCCTTTGGCCACCTGTTTGTCATCTTTCCAATGATGCCTTAGTGGTTCCTCTCACTGAAGAAATCCACCCATGCTCCCTTCTCTTCTTCTGCCCTCCAGCCCTCACGTGGCCTCTGGAAGAGCCTCACTCAGTCTGGCTGGTCCTTGTTTTCTGGTCTGCATGCTTTTGTTAGGGGCAGGTTTGGTTCTCTGTTGTAGCTGTGGCATGGCCTCTGACTAAAGGGGGGAGCTCAATTGGTCACTGTTACATGTGTGGCAGAGTGGCACACAGTGGGCAGACTTTATACTCTTGATGACAACCTTCTTCCAGCCCTAAAATCCCTTTGAATGAAGTCCAGGGACGGATCTCTCTGTCTTGAATATGGTTCGCCGAGCTGTTTTATCGAGAGCACTCGCCATTGGGCAGGTGGGAGGCGGAAGTCGCGCCATCTTTAAGACACAGCACATCGCAGGTCTCCACAGTTCACCGAGCTGTTTTATGGAGAGCACTCTCCTCCTGTAGGGCAGGAGACCTACTTCCTTCCTTTAGCATTGTTTGTTCATGGACTAAAAGCAAGGAGGGAGGCTGGGCTGAGGTGGTGTATACCTTTAATTCCAGCACTCAGGAGGCAGAAGCAGGCAGATCTCTGTGAGTTCAAGGCCAGCCTGGTCTACAGAGTAAGTTCCAGTATAGCCAGGGCTACATAGAGAAACCCTGTCTCAAAACAACAACAACAACAACAACAACAACAACAACAACATCCCACCCAAACAAACAAAACCAAAAAATAAAAAATAAAAACAAAAGTAAAAATAGAAAAATACAAAAAGTGCTGAGAGGATGGGCTGACTGAGTTGACAGGTCATGACTGGAGTTCCTGTGGAAGCCAAGTAGAACATTGGGGTTCACTCTCAATGTGGGAGCCGGTGATTCAGGTTGCTGAGGCAGAGCAGGGGTGAACACTTGGAACAGATCTCAGGGGACCCCCTCTAGTGACTCTTGGGTATAGTGACAGAGTCCTTTCTCCTGTGTGAGCATGTGTCCCCTCTGGGTCTTGGGCCCCACTTCCTGCTGAGCAGAGGCCTACACTTGTCAATTGAGCCAAAGATGTGACCTGGGACTGAAGACACTGCAGTTTATGGGCCTGACTGGGCCCATGGTCGAGGGATCCTTACCCACCTTTCTCTCCTCTGTGGGCAGGACATAACTTCCCATGGCTGCCAGGCCACCCTCCTCCTCAGCCTCTTTCGAATCCCACCTGGCTCTTGCCTCAGTTTCCCACATCTGCGTGGTGGAACCTGGACAGCATTCTTCTCTACAACCTTCTCCCTGGCACCCACACACCACTGTCTTGGGCCCGAGAACCCACAAACCTTTGGACTCAGTCACCATTTTTGGTGAAAGATGTCCGTTATGTGAGCAACATAGGAACCTGTCTGACATTGTCGTGGGGTTACTAAAGGAGACAAACACCATTTGTCCCTTGTTCTCTGATAAAAAGACACAATCCTCTATCACCTGAGATCTGTGGTGTAGGGTGATTGAAGCTGTGTTCAGCTCACTTCTCCACTGTCTCCTCCCCTCCCCCTCCTGTTTCTGTCTGTGTCACCCTGCCTCGTGCTCAGCACTAAGATGCTGCTAAGGTCGGGGCTCCTGCAGAGGGGCTGGGTACCAATGTTATACACAGGGACCGTGGACACTGCTGGCTGTGGTCCTCCCTCCCTCTGCTAGTCCAGGCTGGTCATGGGCTTTGCTAAGGGAGCAGCAGCTCAGACGTGGACTGGACACGGGGCCTCCTGGGTTCCCAATTCCCAGCTCTTCTGGTGGTAACATGGTATTCTCAAAGCTGTGTGGCTCCAAGCCATGGGCCATTTCATTGTAGAGCTCACAGAATCATGTCCACTGCTCAACAGCTCTGTCTCCCTCACACCCCCACCCTGGGCTCCTTGCCACACTGGGGCAGCCCATACTTCTAGGCCATGGGGGAGCATCGTTCCAAGCCATGACCAGGGAGCGACACAGACATGATCTCCCTGTCTGGCATCTCCTGACCCTGGAGGAATCTGCCTGGAGGACAGACGTCGGCAGCTGCTGCTGGACTATGTTCTCAGCTGGAGCGGGGGGCAGCTGAGAGGTTGCATGAGTCTGCCGACCGACCGACCGACCGGGCTAGGATTTGAAGTCTTTAGATGCTCAGCTTCCACGAGCATCCAAGAATCCAGGATACAGATCCCGTGGAGGGTGATAAGTCTGTGGGCTCCCAGTCACTCACTCCATCTGGAGTTGTGTGGAACTTCTGGTGTCTGGGAACGGAGCTGAAGTGCCTGAGCTACCCGGGGGAGTCCACATGGGATCAGGAGGAGAGGCTGGCATGGAAGGACAATGGTGACCTGCCCAGTAACATTGGCTGGCTGTGGCTTCTGCACAGTCTGATTTAATCCTCTAGGGCAGCGGTTCTCAATCTTTCTAATGTTACATACTTTTAATACATACAGTTTCTTATGTTGTGGTGATCCCCAACCATAAAATTATTTTTGTTGCTACTTCATAACTGTAATTTTGCTACTGTTACCAATTGTAATGTGAATATCTGTGTTTTCCCATGGTCTTAGGTGACCCCTGTGAAAGGGTTGTTGCCACTCTAGAGAAAGTTACTCTAACCTAAAGCCTGGAGGTGTCTTGTCTGAGGGCCTTCAGGGAACAGGGGCCTGTCGCACATCTGGCCAGTCTCTGGCCAAGCTTCCCCCTTCACACAGATACTCTGTTCTCCACTCAGCTCTCTCTGCTCCCCCCAGGCCGGTGATGAATTGAAAATCCTATTAAGGTTAAATTAATGGGCTTTTCTTGTGGGGCAGCGGGCTGGAACGAGGCTGTGTTTGTGTCTGTGTGGCAGAAACCGAGGACTGGGTGGTAGACCAGGCTTTCCAGGGCTCCCTGCCTCTGTGAAGAAGCGCCTCATCCTCACTGAGTGGCCTTTTATCTGGGAAGGGGCAGAAGTGCTATGAACCTTGGAATTAAAATCTGTTGGGGCTTGGGACAAAGCTTGAGCTCAGAGACCATACCACACCTCCCCCGGCCATGGGATTAGTCCATGGGAAGGCCTGGAGCCTGGTGGTTGGTTCAGGTCTGTGACCCCCCCCCCCATCCCACCCTGGAGGCCAGGGGATGTATATCCCTACAGGGGAGCTTTGTGCTTTTCTAGGTGGTGGGAAGGGTCAGGCCTGGTGACAATGTGTTGTGGAGCTGGCATGGGGGAAGGGGTTCTAGAGACTTCTCTCCCTGTATCCCACCCAGACAGCAGTTCTAGAATTGTATAGTCTCTCTGTGTTTATGAGGTACCTGCTCTGGCCAGCTCCACGTAGTTTCTGGGGACTGAGCTGTGACGAAAGGGGGCCTCAGTCTAGTTAATAGAAGGCCGATGTTATGGCTGCCCTGTTGGGTGTGGATGGATAAGTGCTGAGATCAGGAGGAAACTGGCAGGAGAGATGGTCAGGGAAGGCCCCCTGGAGGAAGTGGCACTTCCCTGGAGGAAGCCATGCAGAGATGGAGCTGGGCAGAGAGAAAGGCAAGTTAAAGCGTGGGGACCAGAGTAGGAGGAGGGTGAGGGGTCTACAGGGAGAAAGAAAAGAGGCAGGAAGCTACCTCAAGTGGATCTGATTTTCTTCAGCTCTTAGGTAAACATTGTTGTTTTGGTGTGTGTGTGTGTGTGTGTGTGTGTGTGTGTGTGTGTGTGTAGTGCTGATACAGGGTCCCACTGCGTAGCTCCGGCTAGATCCAACCTTGCGATCTGTATTAGCATCCGAGTTTGGGGATGGTAGGCATGTGTCTCCACACCCAGCTAGGGAGCTTTATTTTACGGCTCCATTTCACAGTTCAGAAGACAGGGCCCAGTGAGGGACAGAACCGTGCGGTGAGCTAGAGGCTGGGGACCAGAGCCGGGTCTCTTAATGCTCAGTTCACCTGTGAAGACGGTTATTGATCCTCAGTCCCGACTAGGCTGTTGTTAAGCATTTTATAGTTGTTTTTGGAGACAGGGTCTTACATAGTCCAAGATGGCCGTAAACTCTATGTAGCCAAGTCCGGCCTCAAACTTGCCATCCTGCTCCTACCTCCCAAGAGGTAGGATTACAGGCATGCATGGACCACCATGCCCTGCGGTTACTTAGCCTTTTATATAAATTGATGATGAGCCGGGCGGTGGTGGCGCACGCCTTTAATCCCAGCACTTGGGAGGCAGAGGCAGGCGGATTTCTGAGTTCGAGGCCAGCCTGGTCTACAGAGTGAGTTCCAGGACAGCCAGGGCTACACAGAGAAACCCTGTCTCGAAAAAAAAAAAAATTGATGATGAGATTGTGTATTATCTAACCAATCTCATTACATTGATTGATTGATTGATTGATTGATTGAACGAGTTAGTGATTGTGTGTACACACATGCACACATGTGTGTCACTGTGTGTGTGTGTGCGACAGTCAGAGGACATTTCGAGGGAGACAGCTCTCTCCATTCACTGCGTGGGTTTGAGGGATTAAATATGGGCCACCAAGCTTGGTGGAAGGTATCTTTACTTGCTGAGCCATCTTGCCAGCCCTGAGGTGGTAGATTCTTTGTGTGTACACCTAGAGAGGACTTGTGGACCCACTACACAAAAGTTGAGGCTGGGATACCTTGCAGAAGACACTGGTGGTGGCTGGGCTGGGCTGGGCTGGGCTGGAGCACTCGATGCCTGAGGACTGAGCACCTCTTGTGTCATGCCAGACAATTGGGATTCCCAGTATAGACAATGGGTTCAAGTGCCAGGGGAACAAGGAGCTCAGGCCAGCAGCACGCATCTCTCCAGGGTCCAGAGGCCTATGGGTAAATTCATCTCCTCAAGCAGGGAGAGGAAGAAGCTATCTTGTCACAGAATTCATGCCCAACGGCAGCCCCTTTGCTGGGTTGCAGGAGAGGCTGAGGATTAGATACAAGACTACCTTGGGGCTAGCCTTCCATATTTCCCCACCTCTCTGAACTGTCTCCGATGCTGTTTCTGGCTCCTGCTACCCTGTGTACTTGTGGGAATGTCAGTGGCAGGGAAGGACAAGGGGCCTGACAGGTGCTGTGTCCACCTCTGGCCCTGCTCTGGCCTGGCTCACACACAATGCTTGTGCTAGCTGAGAGGCCTGACTTCCGGATGGGGATCAGGCACTGAGTGGGTAGAGAGAAGGAGGTTGGAGAGCAGAACTGGAAGGCTCAGCTGAGATGGAGTGAAAGGCAGGACAACTGGAACCCCGATGAAGACAGGAGGGGACAGCCACACTAGATCTAACTTGCAGGGAGGCCTTGAGGCCAGAAGGAAGCAGACACCGGAGGATGGGTGTGGTGGCAGGGGGACCTGCTCACTAAACTTTTCCATAAGACATAGGTGTGGACAGGAAACAGTGAGGTTGGCTGGCAGGAAGGACTTGGGAAGTGTGAGAGTGGGGATGCTCACAGGCAGGAGAGTACAGCAGGCTGAGGCTGAGGGGTGAGCCACAGGTAGGGAGACTGGAGGGAGGCACAGGTCAGGGTCAGAGCATGGGCTTCCAGGTCTGGCTCTCTGATTCCCTAGGGTAGGGAGAGTAGCCTAGAGTCCTCCTGTACCCACAGAGATCCAGTGCCAGGGTGACTAGAAGGTCCCGGGAGCAAGGTGGATGCCTGAGTCTTGGAGCCATTGGCTTCTGTAATTTCATTTTATTGTTGATGTTGCTGTATATGTGATGTATTAACCTCTCTCTCTCTCTCTCTGTGTGTGTGTGTGTGTGTGTGTGTGGATGTGTGGATGTGTGGATGTGTGGATGTGTGGATGTGTGCATGCACCCTTGTGTGCAGATGTGGAGGCCAGAGAGGTCGGTATAGAATTCTTCCCCACTTATCTTAGTTTTTAAGGCAGGGTCTCTCACTGACCCTGGAGTTGATGATTGGGCAAGGCTGGCCAGCCATCATGAGCAGGCTGGCAGCAGTCTGACTCTGTCTTCCCAGCTCTCCGGTCACAGGTGCGGGCATTGCCACACTAGATTTTATGTGGGTCGATCGGAACTCAGACCCTTCTGCTCTTGTCTGTGTGCATGTTGTAGTGGCTCTCACGTGGACTGTGCCTCTGTCATTTGATGGTGGACCTACCTTTCTTGTCTTGTGTTACTGACAAGCTTCCAACTGCTCCTTTCTCTCCTGTGTTGTTAAAACCCCATCTCCAAACACTGCCCGCACCCGATGGCTTTCCAGAGCCTGACTTCCCTCATTGAGCCTCACAAGCTGATGCTGTGTAAAACTTCCCAGGATTCCCTAGCACCGATAGGGGGAGTTTTGTGTGAGTTAACTTTTCCAGCCTCAAGTATACTACCCCGCCTCAGACCTCTGCTTTGGCCACAAGTTTCACTTTACCCCGCCTACCGTCCTTCCCATGGTGTCCTGTGGGAACTTTCCTCTGCTTTCAGATAAGGGTGTGTTCTTTTTCATTAGGGGACCTTCTTTTTGTCACTGCACCCTCATTCTCTCCAGGACATCACACAGATGTGTTTGGTGGTGCAGCTGGGGCACCTCCTGTTTAGACCGTGAGTCCAGAGCAGAGACAAAGGTCAGTCACTATTGTCTGCAAAAACCTGTCTCAAAACTATGCTCTCAGAAGGCTCTGAGTGGATGGTGATAAACCAGCCTCAGGTGCTTGGTGGAGACACCCCGGATTCGGGGACAGTTCTAGGACGAGGCAGGCTCTCAGCCTTCCTGGGAAAGGTTATTTTGGTCATGGCAAATAAGCCCCTTTGGAAAATGTGACCAGTTTCTGATCTTGGCGCCTTGACTCTCAACGCCCTCCTGCCAGCGTGTGATGGGGCCTGTTAATAAAGAGTAATTATGAATGGGATTAGAGAGCTTATGGGGACAGGTGGGGTCCCTTGTCCCACCTGCTCCCTGCCAGAGGCAAGGATGACCTCACATTGTCCCTCCCTTTTGAGATGTGCAATGGGGGCCCAGACAGGCTGCTTCCTTGGGGAGGGGTAAGAACCCTCCCAATGGTGACTTCCCACCATCCCAGGTGAAGTCCCTGGGGATCCATGGGACAGTTGCACTGCAACACACCTCTCAACCCTGTGTGACATCCTTAAACCCTGGTTAAGAAAGCAGGAAGGCAGAGGGAGGCTGGAGGGGAGGTTTCTGCCAGGCCTGTGGGAGTCTCTTGCTTCTGTTTCACAAAGAACCAATGCTTTGTGGTTGGCTCTGTAGAAATGGATCCTGGGTTTCAGCTTAGAGGCTCAGGGAGGTAAGACGAAGGGAGGTGAGAGGCAGAGGCAGGAGGATCTAGGATATCTTCTGGAAGAGCTAGGAGAGGAGAGAGGAACCCAGAGGATGAAGGAAAGAAGCCAGAACCAGGTCCATTCATCCTGTTTTCATGTGGGCAGGGAGACAGGGACCCTCTCTGTAATCCACGCTGGCCTCAGCTTGGAGGAAAGTAATTATCCCACCTAAGCCTCCTGAATGCTGGGATTGCAGGCGTGTGCTACCATGCCGCCTCATTTGTCTCTGAGACAGAAACCAGGGTGGGCCTGGTTAGGGAAAATGACAACTGTGGAAATGAAAGAATTGGGGAAAATCCTGGCATGTCTGTGTGTCAGTCTTGGGAAGGAGAAGTGGACAGAAAGAGCAAAGCAATTGGAATACACTGGGTTCGTCATTAAGAAAGAGATGCCAAATATTGTAAATTCCATGAATGGCGTAAAACACGTTAATTACAGAATCAGTAGTCACAGGGAAGAAGGAAAACATCAGGTTGCCTCCTGAGGAGCTGTGTCAAGAGGAAGCTGAATGAATATCTCTTTCCCAGCCACCAGCTGTCAGAAATTCATTCAACTAGACGAACACAAGCTTCCCACTTTCTCTGAGAAGCTCATGGCCCCAGAAGTGGAAGGGTTGTGTGGTCCGAGTCAGTGGTGGGAGCGACAAACAAGGTCTTCCCATGAAGCCAGGGGTCTGACCACGGGAGACAGGAAGCACAAGTCTCTTCAGGACGCATTGGGAATGTCAATCTGAGTGTTCTCAATAAACAAAGGAGAGAAAGCTAGTTTTGGACTAAGAGATAGTACCACACCTCAGCGATTGAGGGCCCAGAGAACTCAAGGAGGCCGAAAGCTTTTCAGTGTTTCAGCCTGGTCTAGATAGTTCCAAGACAGCCAGGGCTACACAGAGAAACCTCATCTCAAACCAAACCAAACCAAACTATCTAAGCCAAACCAAACCAAACCAAACCAAACCAAACCAAACCAAACCAAACCAAACCAAATCATCATCATCATCATCATCATCATCATCATCATCATCATCATCATCATCATCATCATCAACAACAACAACAACAACAACACCCAAACAAAACAAAACTCACAAACAAACAACCACAAAATAATCAGTTGGCGTCCTGGAAGGGGAAAAAGGAAGGTTGTACCATTGCCCTAATAAATCATTTACAACATAACAAGAAATTAACAAGACATGGAGCATTTCCCCACCATCTCCACATCAAAAAGGAAATCAAAGGCCAGGGGAGTGGCTCTGGGGTAGGGTGCTTGGGTAACATGCACAAAGGCCAGCAGAGTGTAAACTGAGCTTGGTGGACACTACAATCCCAGCACTTGGGAGGTAAAGGCAGGAGGATCAGGAGTTCAGGATCATCTTCTGCTCCATAGTGAGTTAGTGGCCAGATAGGACTACATGAGAGCCAAGGGACTCAACAAGATGTCAGAAAATAGAGCTAATCACCTCATCCTTGTCACCATCTACAGAAAACTGCCAGATCAGAGCTCAGAGGAATGCTTATGGCTTCAGGCTAGACCATTGTATTCCAGACTGGATTTCTAGCTTCTAGATGATTCTCCCACCTGTCTCCCCATAGGAATGCTGGGATGGTAGATGCACACCATCACATCTGGCCTTTTACATGGATTCTGGGCACTAAGGGTGGGTGGCCAGGCTTATGTGCCTCATGCATGTATCTGATGAGCTATTTTCCCAGCCAGTATTTATTTATTTTTAAGACAAGGTTTCATTCTAGCCTTGGCTGCTTTGAACTTGTGATCCTTCTATCTCTGCTTCTCAAATACTGGGATTACAGGTGTGTGTCACTAAGCCCAGTTATAAAGATTACTCAGAAAATGAAATGATACAATTTATCATCTAACCCAGAAAAAAAGGAGAGACTCAAGTTCATAAGAAACAACTATAGAAAAGCAATCCATTTCAGAAGAAATAAAAAAGAATTCAAGGGGCTAGGGTATAGAGGAATTTTGGTCCAGCAACATGGCTGGTTCTGGCTGGAATACAGACATGTCTTTAGTACAGATCTTTAATCCCTAACAATGTAGGTAAAAGTTAGTTTTGGGAAGGAAGCAGCCATGTTGGATAGTGAAGTCTAATTGAGGGGTAGACAAAGTGATGCACCAGAGAAAGATTTGACAGAATGAGTCAGAGATAAGAGATGCCCAACACTCACCAGAACAGCATAGGAAAGAGAGGCAACTTAAAGAGTAGGACACACACAGAGAGAGAGAGAGAGAGAGAGAGAGAGAGAGAGAGAGAGAGAGAGAGAGAGAAAGAGAGAGAGAGAGAGAGATCAGTTGAGGCAATTGAGTGCAGTGAATCAATGCAGTGGAGTTGCGTTCATGCAGTTCAGTGCAGGTCAGAAGAGGCAGCTGAAGCTAGAGAATAAGGAGCCAGATTAGAACAAATTGCCAGAGTTTGAGGCCAAGCAGAGCAATTCAGTAAGAAGCTGAGAAGACAATTTGAGTCAGTCAACTTGGAGAAGAGTTTAAGCCACAAAGGCTGAGTTGAACCAGCTAGCCAGAGTTCAGCAAGAACTAGAAAGGGTGAGTTTATTTAGCAGTAAGCCTTTGAGACAAAATTACATCAGGTGAATAGAAGATACTTTTACACTAGGGAGAGGGCACAGACATATTTGCTACTATGTAGCTACCTGGGATAAATCTGGGTAAATGTCTAATAACCTGGTAAGAGGGGCTCTAGCTGGAGTGGTGAACAAGATGGCCACAGGGCAGTGTCTGGGTGAGAGTTGGAGATAGTAGATTCAAAATTGCTCTCTCTCTCTCTCTCTCTCTCCTCCCTTTCTCCTCCCTCTCTCCCCCTCTCTGTGTACATTCACATGCACGTGTATGCATATATGCTTGCCTGTGCATGTAGATGACATAGGTCAGTGCCTAGTGTCTTCTACCAGCCTCCACTTTGCTTTCTAGTGTGTGTGTTCACATGTATGCATGGGCTGCATGTCCACATGTGTGAATGTGTATGAAGGCATCTTTTTCTATCACTTTCTGCTTAGTTTTTCTCCACCCAGGACTCACTGATGACAAGATCCTCCTATCTCAAACCCCTCATCCTTAAGTTTACAATAAACATGACTGTACTTGCCTTTACATGTGTAGCAAACACTTTACTGACTAAGCCATCTCCGATTCTCTGAAACCTGTCCTTTTGTACTTGTTGAGTTTTGTATCATGTTTGTGTGGTACTCTTAAAAACCTGGATTAATCAAGAAACTATTCATACATTTTTATTCATACATATCTTTTCTTTTTTGAGATAGAGTCTCACTTTAGCCCAGGCTGGCCTCAAACTTGCTATGTAGCTGGCCTCAAACTCCTGACCTTCCTGCCTCTACCACCCAAGGTTTAGAATTACAGGAATGTACCTCCACACCCAGCTTCTGATTAATTAATTAATTTAAAAATGATCAGGATGTCTTGGGAGTACAGGACAAGGACCAGAGTTCTGATCAACAGCACCCATGTAATGCTGGTGGGCTTAGTGGCATGCTTATAGCTCCAGTGACAATGGAAAGTGAGGAGCTCTACAGCAGGCTAGGCAGGCACCCTGGCCTTGTCAGTGAGTTCTGGGTTCAATTGAGAGACCTTACCTCAGTGATTAATGCAGAGAGCCATCGAGGAAGCCATGACAGGAATAAACATGGACCCTCTGCTCCGTGGCCCGCATACTCTCTGTGTTTTCCAAATTTATCAGGATCTGAAAAACACAGATTAAAATACTTTTGACTCACTGGCTTTTTGAAACTGATTCTTAATCCTTACCATGTGATGCTGAGGATGGTGGGAGCCCCCAAGGGCTTTGATGTGCGTGTCTTGCTGACTAACCATCTTCCCAGACTCAAACCCCACTTTTAAAAGGTTTATGTAGACCTGCATCCCAGCACTCTAGAGGCTGAGGTGTGAGATTAGAAAGTTCCAGGCCATCCTGGGATGTCGTGTGAAACCCTGTCTCAAAACACAAAACAACAACAACCGAACCCAACAACGGAACCCTGTTAGAATTCTGCTGACCATACTCTACCATGTGTAATGAGACTAGCATGTAGGCTGATTAAACAGGTACCAACTTCTGAGTGTTAGAAACTTTTGCATAAATGACATCACATGATCCTCACTAGGCCATGTAGAACTCAAGATGTCCATTCTTAAATTGCAGATGAAGACATGGTAACTTCCCTCACTGACCCAGCTAGACAGGATGGGGCTGTACTTGAACCTGGGACTATCTAAATTCTCACTGGTGCTCTGGTCTGTCACACACATGCATGTGTAAGCCATGGTGACATGTAGAGGCAAACACGTGCTGGTTTGACATGAATCTGCCCCACTGCACCTACCTGCTCACTCAGAAGGATCCACACTCTGATGCCTCCACTCCCTGAGCCTGCCTGGCTCCCAAGGCCAGAGTTAATGACTGGGCACTGAAAGCCCACGCAGCTGGCCAGGCAGAGATGAAAGACAGAGAGTGTGTGGGCCACCGAGCAGAGGGTCCAGTTACCTACTAGCGTGGCTTCCTCCCAGGTGATGGATGACCGGTAGATACTGCCTTATGGGTCAGCTCCCAAGGCCCTCTGTCCCTCAGTAAAAACATCCCTTGATGTTAGCAGCCAGGGAGGAGACTACCAGGGACAGAGGTCTCTGTGGTGCCACCTGGCTGGCTCTGTGTCTTGGCTGACTGGGAGCTGGCTGGAATTCTTATTCCCAGGGGAACCCTCACCCCCATTGCTGAGTCCTGCTGCATGGTGCTTCACACAGTCTGGCTGGTCGGTGAGGCTGGGCAGAAGGCTGACAAGTGAAGTCACAGGAAGCCAGAACCTGGGACAGGACCCTTGGGAATAGAGAAGAATCTGGAACTTGTGTTCTTGCCCCAGGTCTTTGTGTGGTGTCTTGTATAAGATCCTCTTGGTTTGAACTCAGACTTACCTTGTGACATATGACCCCTGGGGACCTCTGCCCTCCCACACTGTGTAAGACAGATCTTGAAGATTGTTGCCTTTTGTAACCTCCTTCTCCTCATGGCTTGAGTGGCCTTCATGCTTCTGAGTCCCTCCACTCCCCTGGTCCTCCTGCATCTTCTGTCCTCTCTGCTGACTGGCTCAGCTAGGGACTTGAGTTCTGGAGCTGGGATACTGGGGGCTCAGGACGTAGCATCCTCACATATCACCCAAGAGATGCTGTGCAGCTTCAACTCTCAAGTCCTGTCTCCTCATCTCTTCTGCTTTCCTTGAGGGCTGCATGGGGTTTTTACAGGCCTACTCCATAGCAGGTCTGGAAATGCAGGCCGTCAGGGCCGCACCAGCTCTGTCCATGCTATCCTGGCAGCCATACTCCATTCCCTAACTCCTGAGTAGGGCATCCACTCCAGGCCCCTGGGTGTGCAGAGCAGCAGTGGATGGACTCTGCCTGAGCCTTGAGGGACTCCTGCCCCTATCCCGTGACACTGGTAGCAGAAAGTACACAGTCTTCTGTGTGTCACCTGCCAAGGGACTAAGGAATTCTCCCAGTCCTCTCTCTCTCTCTCTCTCTCTCTCTCTCTCTCTCTCTCTCTCTCTCTCTCTGTCTCAATCTATCTATGCATCCATTTATCTGTATATCCATCCATCCATCCATCCATCCATCCATCCATCCATTCATGTCCATCTGTCTGTCCATCCATCATCTACATCATCTATCTGTCTATCTATCTATCTATCTATCTATCCAATCTCCTCTCTTTTCTTTCCTTTTCTTTCCCCTTCTCCTTCTCTGTTTGCGTTTTGAAGCCAGGTCTCATGTGGCCCCGGCTAGCCTTAAGCTCACTATGTAGCCAAAGTTAACTTTGAACTCCTGATCCTCCTGCCTCCATCCTTCAACTTCTGGGATAACAGGCTTGCATCATGCCTAGTACCATATTATCTACTCATCTACTCCTCCCCACACCTGGCCACTGCCTGGCCCAGGCCACTGTCCTTTCCTGCCTGGATGATGTGGTCACTACTCTTTTATTTCCTACATAATATTTTATTGATTATTTGGGAGTTTTCACATAATGTACTCTGATCACACTTACTTCCTAGTACTCCTGTGTCTGTCCCCCACCTTCTGAACTCCCTCCCCCCAAAGGAAAAAAAAGAAATAAAAAAGGTCGTATTTGTGTTGCCCACATACTCACTGGAGCATGGTCAGACTCCCAGTGACCAGCCCCTTGAAGAAAACTGAGTCCTTCCCCACCCGCGGCCCTGCCAGAAGCCATCAGTTGTGGAGAGCTGTACAGTATTTATGAACTTTTTATGGATTCTTTGTGAATTTTACATCATACACCCAAATCCCACTCATCTCCTCACCCCTTCATATCCACCTTCCACCCTTGCAACCCCCCCCCAAAAAAAACCCTAAACCAAAACAAAAACATATCTCTGCAGAAGCTGTGGTGTGTCACACACAGTCTACCCTTTTGTCCACATATCTTTACTTGGAAATGTTCATTGCAATGAGTCATTGGTCTGTCTGGAGGCCTCTGGCTTCTGCTATGCTCTCTGGATAGCATATGCTATCCTCTCTGGGGCTCCTCTTGAGTATCCTGCTGTTGCCGTGTGTCAGGAGATCCTGCAGCTTTGGATCTGTCTGCAGAACCAGGGCCTCCACTTGTTCCAGATGTTCATAAATGGTGTAGATGCTGTGGGCCAACTCAGAGCCCTGGACCTGTGCCTGGGTGGAAGCTGAGTTGGTCAGCCCACAAGCTTTCCTACACCCACCCCACCAGGGCCAGCTCTCCCACTTTGCCCAGGTGAGGGGCAGGGCCAGCTCTCTTGCTTCCTGCTCTATGACCTTGTCACAATTTTCATGAGTTCTCTTTGATGGCTTTCTGTCTAGGCTGTTATTTTTTTCCTTTCTTTCTTCTGGGGGATGGGATGGGGGTGGAGGTAGTGTTGTCAAAGGAACTTTCTATGATTCCCTTTCTCAACTGTGAGTCTGCAGTCATCAATACCACTGCAAAACTGTGTCCCTTGCCCTTTACAGTCAGGGGAGCACAGACCATCAACTTCCACATGGCTTCTGATGACAGCAGAGAACCATAGAAACCTTCAGCATCGGCCATGCCATGGACTTCAGCATGGTCTCCGGGGGCAGAACAGACCACCAGCATCGACACAGCCTTCTCTGCCAGCATGGGCTACAGACACTATCATGGCCCTTGGCAGCAGAGCATTAGTCCAGCCTGTGGACATCAGCGTGACTTCAGGAGGCAGCACAGACCATGGACATCCACATGGCCTTTGATGGTAACATGGATGACAGACATCAACATGCCTTTCTGTGGGATCCCAGAGATGTGATCACGTGGGAACAGACCCCCTACTTCCAGAGTTCTCTCGGGTCTGATCTAAGGTTCACAGACAAGCTGTTACTTGTCTCCCTAGACCAACACTTGGTCATTTTCATGTCTCCAGCCTTCTGTTCAACATTCAGAACCATTCTGTGCTTTCGGACATTTGGTGAGACTGAGGTATCCACGGCTGACCCAGCTCCAGCTGACTTTTTCTCTTTCGGCAACAGGTGAGTGGGCAGCCTTGTTTCCTGCTGCACGGCCTTCAGACAGTCAGATCTCTGATATTTCCCCACCTATCTGATCCCACATCCCCATGTGCTGGTTGTTGAAGGCCCTTATGCTCTTGCTGTCTGGGACTCCCATAGGGGAAGGTCATATGAACACTTTCTTGCTGTGTCCCTGAGCAAGCCTTCAGACCTTTCTGAGTCTCAGCTATCTGTAGACCAAGCTGACAATACTACAGATATACAAGGATGGAATGAACTAAAGCCATGGAGCCAGACATAGCTAAGTAGGGGTGCTGAAGATGATGACTGCCTATACCCTGAGCCCTCCTGATGGGGGTTCTTTTCTCGCTCAGTCATGAACATGCTCTCTTCTTGTCTTCTTCCTGGAGACTTGGGAGCCAGGGATGACTACCCAAGGTCCAGGCAGGTACAGCACTGGAGAAGGAGCTGAGAGTTCTACATCTTGTTCCAAAGGCAAACCGTGGCGGAGGTATTTGCTATGTCCTCTCCTATTCTCAGGATGGACAGTGGCCACCAAGCCTAGGGCTATTCTGTAAAGGACAGCTCCTGATTCCTTGTCCCTTGGCACTCAGTTTCTCTCTAAATCCAAATGTTAAAAAAGCAATTAACCTGGAGTCAGGTACTGTGCCAAGCATTTTGCATGTGAATTAGCAAGAGTCCCTGGATTTTACATTTCCCTTGTGGTATGGTAATCCATACCGCAAAACCCTGGGCTGGTTACAGCACAATCCCTAATTTACAGTAAGCACACTGAGATCCAGAGATGTTAAGGCACTTGTCTAAGGGCACACAGACCTGTGTCTCTACAGTAAGATTAGAGATGGGTTGTCTCCTTCAGCCCTGACTGGCCTTTTTCCTATTCTCACCCTTCTCTTGCCCTGTCCCTGCAGCTCTGGGTTGCAGATCCCACTGGGGCTGGGTGTAGCACACTCCGTGCAAAGAGGCTCATAGCCACGCTTATGCTCATACAAACCACTAAGCAGTTGTCTTCATTTATGTAGAACTCAGTGACTAGCCTGAGATCAGAAGAAGGTCATCTACTGGGGTGACAGCATAGGGTCTCTCTTAGTTAGGGTTTACTGCTGTGAACAGACACCATGACCAAGGCAGCTCATAAAGGACAACATTTAATTGGGGCTGGCTTACAGGTTCAGAGGTTCAGTCCATTATCATCAAGGTGGAAGCATGGCAGCATCCAGGAAGGCATGGTGCAGGAGGAGCTGAGAGTTCTACACCTTGTTCCAAAGGCAGACAGGAGAAGACTGGCTTCTAGGCAACTAGGAGAAGGCATCTCAAAGCCCACTCCTATAGTGATACACCTACTCCAACAAGGCCACACCCACCCCAACAAGGCCACACCCTCCCCAACAAGGCCACACCCACTCCAACAAGGCCACACCCACTCCAACAAGGCCACACCTACTCCAACAAGGCCACACCTCCTAATAGTGCCACTTCCTGGGCCAAGCATATTCAAACCTTCAAACCTCATAGGGCCCTTCAAACTCCCTCAGTTTACCTCTTTCTGCCCTCTCTGAATCTGTATTCTAACCATTTGTGCTTATGTCATACTGTTTGGGGTTGACTTTGGGATACACATAAAAACATTCACATACAGGAAAGTAAGCAAGCGTAGGGTCTGGTTGGATGAATGGGGGATGGATCCTGTGCTAGTGGTGCGTGCTCTGCATGAGACATCCGGCTTATGTTTGCAATTCCCCTGATGTGAGACCACGTTCTACACCATGGTCAATTCCAAGCCATCAAGAGGAAGCTTTGAGTATGGAGTTACAGGAGACATGCCCTCAGCTGCTGAGATGGAATTGCCCCTGTTCATCACTGTCTCCTGTCACCTAGCCTATAACCAGAGTGATCCAAAAGCACGGTGCACACGTACATGGGATGTCACATTCTGCTGGCCACTCAGGCCAGGCCACTGCCTCCCACCCATGTGCACACTCAGGCACACGCTTCTTGGCTCATAGTCGCTGGTGTGTCTACGAATGTCTTCTTTCACCATCTTGCTCACACATGCACACAGACATTACACAGACCACCCCCAAACGGCATGCACACCCCGTTTATCTTGCACAGACATTCTCACTAAGTCTGCACATCTCTGCTCGCTCTAGGCTGGCAGTGCATATGTTCAATTTCTCTCTCTCTCTCTCTTTCTCTCTCACACACAGTATGATGCACACACATGCACACAGTGTCTCAGCGTCACAAGTATGTGTGTCCTGGTGCACAAAGATAGATATCCATTTCCCAGAGAGGACGTATGGGGACGCCATGCACACTAGAACACAGCTTTCTCTTCTTCATTTGTGCACACTCAACACCCTGGATACCTGGGTAGCCTGCCCTCCCCCCATCCCCATATTCTCAGCAGGCATTCCTCCCACCAAAGTCTCAGCCAGTGAAGCTGCTGGGCTGGGCTAGGCTGGTGGGTGTGGTTGCTGGTGTCGGAGGAATTCCAGGCAGGCCCCTTCTGCTCCTGGCCAGTGCTAAGTGCCTTCACACAGAAAAGAGCCGTCTAGAGAGGCTTTTCCGGCTGGAGATTAATGTCACTGAAAAATGCGGGTCCCAGGCGATTAATGCAACCCTCTTTGCCACACATTATCCGAGCGCACTAAAGCCAGAGGCAGCTCACTTTTGGCATGTTTTTAACCTGCTTGGCTCAGAGTGAAAGGAGTAAAGATGAGTCAGGGGTGGAGGTGGGGGTGGGGGTGGGGGTGGGGCAGGGACCTCTTGGGCATTGGTGCCCCAGAGGTCAGGTAGGGGAAGACTAGGCCAGTAGATATGAAGGGTCCCAGCCAAGCTGATTCAAGGCTTGAGGCTGTGGTAGCAATGGTGGGTCCACCCTCTCCCAGAGCCCAGATCTTCTGGGTGTGCTGTGTCTTGAGCCATGCAGATCCAGGAGCTGTCAGACTGTGACCCTGACTCCCGGAGTAGCTGTGGGTATCCAACTGCACCTTCTGGGGCCTCCTCCCCTGCACCTGTCAAGTGTCAGCCACTCATTCTTTCCCTATGGGTGTGCAGAGGGGATGAAGTGACATCCTGTTGAGCTTCAGGGCATGAGACACAGGGTCAAGAGGGAGGCAGCTGCAGTGTGTGTGCGCACTGGTTCTATCATGTGACTTTAGCCAACTCTGATCTATCTAGAGCCTTAGCACCTTCACCTGTACAGGGTAGTAGAAGCCTCTCTCTGGCTTTCCTGGTGGACCCACATGGGTCTGGTATGGTGCCTGTTGCCATGGGGACCCAGAGATTGGCAGCAATAGTGGCCGAGGGGCTCAGCCTGCAGCAGCAGCTGCTCTGTTCCCTGGTGGCACCTGTGGGGAGGCTGGCCATGTTCCCACAGTCAGTCCCTGAAGGCAGCTGGGTGACAAGACAGAGTGACAGGAGAGAGACACACAGGGGTTTTTGCCCCCATCAGAACTGGAGGAGGGGGAGGAAGAGGGCTGGGGAGACAGCTGGGAGGGACACTGCTGAGACTCATCTTCTGTGAGAAAGGTTACAGGTCCAGCCCAGAATCAGTATGCGCATTGGTCTCCACCATCCGTTTCTCTTGGAGACTATGAAGGTTTAATCTTATCTATAAGGGAAATTGGAGCACAGAGTAGGCAAACTGCTGTGTTCAGGTCACACAGCAAAGCAGGGGTTAAGTTCCAGTTCATCTGGTGTAGGCAGTCTTGTGATGGGTCCCATGGTCAGGCAAGAGTAGTCAACATTTGAGAGGAACCTGGAAGTCACTGAAGAATGTGTCCCTCATGTTGAACAACTCAAAGCAGATCGGGCTATTTCTTATTTACAAGTATCCCAAGCACTGCCTGGGTCTGACACACGCAGGCCTGTCCCTCCCTCCAGCAGATATCCTATGGCCACTGTTGCCTCCATCTGGACACCCACTTCCTGGGTTTCGTTTCTCAGAACCCAGCCCTAGGTGGTGGGATTAGCTCTTGCTGTCCTGGTGTTTGGTAGGGCAAAAGCTGTCACTATGTGAGGTGCTGGCAACAGGAACAGTAGAGGCAGAGGCATGCCCCAGCCACAGCCCAGTCACATGACACGGTCTAGTCACTGAGCTCTTTCTGCATTTGCGGGAGAGGAGAAGCCAGATGTTGAGAGGTTGGGCTGGTACCAGCGTTCCACAAGGGGAATCTGGGCCCCCCATACTCAGGGTCACAGTGACAGTACAGATAAGGTGACCAAGTGGTCAGAGCTGGCTAGCTGAGGCTGTCAGCCACACCCAGCAAGGTGGAGTCGGTCAGGAAATAATCTTGACCCACTGCAGAGTTGCACCTGCATACCACTCTAAGGGACCTGGTGACTCGGGGAGGGAACTTTCTCTGGTGGGATCCTGTATTGAGAAGAGACCTGGAGGACAACATGGAGGACGACATGGCTATAGCCCCTACACAGGCACATTCGGGGCTGGAGAAGGTGTGCCTCAGAGACCAGTGTAGGTTGTAGCAGCCGCAGGGTCACTGGAGAGCGGTGGTGGCTATGGCAGTGACAAGGCAGGGACATGATTTCCTTTCTGAGGACCCAGCACATCGAACTTTGTACACACGGGGTGGTTTGCCCCTCTGTGCTGTCATATGAACAAATTGTCCTCCATACTTTGGGTGGGGGGACTGGGGGCAGACTCCTCATGTCTGGGATATAGTGGGTGCTCTGGGACACTTGAGAGGGCTCACAACCTTGGAACTCCTTTCTTGAGAGTTTCCCTTCCTTACCCGAGAGAAACCTGTTGGGTTATTCAGACAGTCACCCGGGAGACATCCTGTCAACCCCTGTAGCAGTAGGGAATGTCTTGAGAGCAGATCTTCCTGTTCCAGTCAGGTTTTCCATGACTACAGCTATGGCTGCCACCCTGTGTGCAGCCTAGGGAGGAAGGACCGTCCCAGAGTCCTTCCTCCTGCTCAGCTCTGTGGTCTATGGGACCCTAACCATAGAGACAATGACAATGTTGTCATTTTCCGTGGAGAAGTTAGGGATCATTTGTTGCATGGCCACAGATAACCAACTACACTCGTGTTGGAGGCAACTGCTCACATGTCCATCAACAGTGGATGGGGGTGTGGTCCTGGGGTGGGATACTATACGGTGGTGAGAAGGAATGAACTGTCTCTACAGACAACATGGCCAAAACTTACAAGTCAGTTAAGTGAAGGCGGTTGTTACTTTCAGCCCACTAAAGCAGCTATTAGCTTTGAAGTCTGGATGGAGGTCATCCTTGCCCAGGAAGAGCAGAAGGGGGTTGTAGGAACTGCTTGTGTGATTATATAATTTGTGAAAACTTGTAAGTGCTATGTTTATGATTCTATTTTGTATGTGAGACCTTAGTAGCAAGCTCAAGGAATATGCTGCATAGAACCTGGTGGACTCTTAGCTGGCTGGGACATATTTACCGGTAAAGAACTCTGACAGGGTCAGAGGTGGGACAGGAAAGACTGGGGGTGACCACATTGAGACCCCCACCTAGGGCTTTGCCTGGATTCTCCCCTCCCTGGCTCCCAGGCCTCCCAGAAGATGGGCAGAAAGAGACAAAGGCCGGGCACCTGCCTGGAGTTAGGGTCAGCTGAGGGCTTTTCCGGGGCAGCAGCGAGGGCGTGGGGAGCCTGGCCTGGCTTTGTGCTTCAGAGGTTTGCCCTAATCCCCATTCATGGGGATGAGTGTTCCCAGCAATGGACCTGGGCCTGAAAGCCTCCCAGGAGGCAGGCCCTGTTCCTCCCATGGACAGGTCAAGGTGTGTGTGTGTGTGTGTGTGTGTGTGTGTGTGTGTGTGTGCGCACGCGCGCGCGCACGCGCTTCTTAGGGCCTGGCTGCACCAAAAAGTAAAATTATTCCTAAATTTCTTTAAAAAAAATAATTATGTTTATTTATTTATGTGCGTGTGTGTGTGTGTGTGTGTGTGTGTGTGTGTGTGTGTATGTGTGTGTGTGTGTTCAATGGCATGCATATGGAGGTCAGAGGGTAATCTATGAGAATTGGTTCTCTTCTCCCACAGTGTGGGTTCCGGGGCTGGAGCTTGGGGTTCAGTTTGGTGGCAGGTGTCCTGTCTTGCCAGCCCCCTACAATGCCTTCTTTAACCTCACCATTCACAAGCTCCAGCCTCCTGGTGATTTTTCTTCCCACCTCTTCCAAGCTAATCTCTGCCTCAGGACCTTTGCACAGACTCTCTGTGTCTGATACATTTTTTCTCTGATCTTTGTACAGTGACACTTACTCGAGGGTGGTTTTGGCTCAAATGACACTCACTTCTAGAGACTCCGTGAACCACTCTGTCACATCTTCTTATGCCTTGATCTTAATTTATTGCCTTCTCCTGTCACTCACTGGAATGTGGGACACTAATGAATCAGGTCCTCAAGTGCTGAGCACCTGCTGTGCTCCCTGAGAGTGACAGAGGTTTTAATGAATGAATGGCAGATTAGCGAGGGTAGCTTCTGGAGGAAGCTTTTCTGTAAGACTTATACAACCAAGTCAGGACTATCCCTTGTTTCATGTAGAGACTATGGGGTCAAAGGGTTAATATGATCAAGACTACATCCAAGGAGGTGAGAGGGGGTGTGCATTCGCTGGCCTTGCATTTTGATCTTTTACATGAGTATTTCACTCTTAGACATGCATGGTAGGCATGAGAGGAATGTCAGAAGCTGTTTCAACCTGCCCACTGTACAAGTGTGGATACCAAGGCCTAGGAAGCAGGACAGGTGTCCCTCAAGCTGCCCGATAAGTGCCTGACCATGCTTATTGACACCATCATCATAAACTCAGGCATTGCAGACCCAAGTGACATGGGTCACTTACATGATTGCACTCCCACAGAGGAAGCAGCTCGTCCAAGCACAGAGCAAGGCTGGGATTTGAACTTGACTCTTTTGTAATCTCCATGGACTTTTCTAGAACTCTCACCCGAGGGTTGAACAACTCACCTTACAGCCCTTCCCAGGAATCTGTGGGCTGGTCCATTAGGATACAGACACACTGGTCAGAGGTCAGAGCTGGTACCAAGCTTGCCCACAGTGTGTGTGTGTGTGTGTGTGTGTGTGTGTGTGTGTGTGTACCTGTCTGTGCATGTACATGTGCCTTTGGGTATACATGTGTACACACACACACACGTGTGTGTATGTGCAAGTGTCTTGTGTATGTGATGCCACACCCTGCCACCCTGGAGAAGGTTCTAGCTGCAGGTTGTGGGGTACAGCGTGCCAACTGTGATCCCTACCTGGCCAGGAGCCACTTACCTATTCTTCCAGGTCTGTACAGGCATAGCTGCCTGTGACAGGGTTTGCTGCTTTGGCATTAGGTGAGGCTGCCCCCTCCCTGTCCCTCCCTGCTGGAGTCCTTCTAAAGCAGCTGGGGGCCAGATGCTGACTAATTCTATACAAAAGGGTGAACATTTGGAAGAATGTTGCTCTGTAAGAAAACAAATATTTAAAGACTTGAGGCCCAGCCCTGCTCACTCTCAAACCCAGGCCCACTACCTGCCAGCTGCTCGAAGGTGTGCCTTGGGGAGGCACACCTGGAAGTCCCCAGGGAAACCTGTGACCCTTAAGGAGGAGTGGAGGGCTGGTAGATCAGTCTCCTGATTCAGGACACAGAGGGGGACTGTGCAGACACCATGAACAGGGGCTTGCCAGAGGCAAAGGGGCTTGGTGAGCATAGGACAAGGTTCCCAGAGAGACTGCCTGCCTGCAAAGACTGTCCTGGGCTCATGTCCTACAAAAGATAGGGACAGAAAGCCACAGGGAGTACCAGGTGCCATGAGTTCTGCAAATAGGGCTCCACACACTTCCATGTCAACCCCGGAAGTGGGCATTCTTATCTCTACACACACTCAGGGAAACTGAGGTTCATAGGGGAGGAGCCTTATCAGACACAACACCACCCATGACAGTCAGTACTGGGATGACCCTGGACTATAGTCACAGCTTCGTGTGTGTGTGTGTGTGTGTGTGTGTGTGTGTGTGTGTGAGTGTGTGTGTGTATGTGTGTGCACGCGCATGCCCACGCACATGTACGTGTATATCCACAAGGCACGTGCGCACGTGTGTGTCCATGAGGCTGTTTTATGTGTGTGTTCATATGTATGAGCACATACGTGTGCAGGTGCATGTGGCAGTCAGAGGCCAAGATTCACTGTCCTCTATTATTTTAATTATGTAACGTTATTTACTTATGTAATATTATTTTAATATTTTTTACATGTCTTTATTGAATGTGTCTGCATGAGTCTGTGAATGCCTGTGGGTGCCAAAGCACACCTGTGGAGGTCACAGAACAACCTGTAAGAGTTGGTTCTCTCCTTCCACCGTGTGGGTCCTGGGAATCAAAGTCAGATGGTCAGGCTTGGCAGCAAGTGCTTTTATCTCCATAGCTTATGCCTTAACACCTTTGCTTGAGCAGGGTCTCTCACTGGGCCTGGAGCTTACCCATTAGGCTAAGCTGGCTGAGCAGCAAGCCCCAGAGGCTGTCCTGCGTCTTCCTTAGCAGATCTTGGATTTTAGGCACATGTCATGGTATACAGGTTTCTACTTGGGGGGCTGGGATTCACTCATCAGCTATGCTTAAACTCATCCACCCATCCATCCAATTACCTAGTTCTCCATTGTCCCTCCCCCATTCTTCCATCATTGATTTTCTCATATATCTATCAATTCACCAATCCACCTACTCACCCACCCATCCATCCACCCATCCATCTATCCATCCATCCACCCATCTACCCATCTACCCATCCATCCATCCATCCATCCATCCATCCATTCATCTACCCATCCATCCACCCATCTACCCACCCATCCACCCATCTACCCATCCATCCACCCATCTACCCATCCATCCATCCATCCATCCATCCATCCATCCATCCATCCACCCACCTATCCACCTATCCATCCATCCATCTACCTATCCATCTATCCATCCATCTGTCCATCCATCCACCCACCTATCCATCCATCTATCCATCTATCCATCCACCTATCCATCCATCCATCCATCCATCCATCCATCCATCCATTCATCTACCCATCCATCTACCCATCTACCCACCCATCCACCCATCTACCCATCCATCCACCCATCTACCCATCCATCCACCCATCCATCTATCCATCCACCCATCCATCCACCTACCTATCCATCCACCCATCCATCCACCTACCTATCCATCCACTCATCCATCCATCCATCCATCCATCCATCCATCCACCCACCCATCCACCCATCCATCTATCCATCCATCCATCCATCCACCCATCCATCTACCCATCCATCCATCCACCCATCTATTCACCTACCCATCCATCCATCTCCAATCCATCCACCTACCCATCCATCCACCCATCCATCCACCTACCCATCCATCTATCCATCTATCCATCCATTCATCCATCCATCCATCCATCCATCCATCCATCCATCCATCCACCTACCCATCCATCCACCCATCCATCCATCCATCTACCCATTCATCCATCCATCCATCTATCCATCTATCCATCCATCCATCCATCCATCCATCCATCCATCCATCCACCTACCCATCCATCCACCCATCCATCCATCTACCCATTCATCCATCCATCCATCTATCCATCCATCCATCCATCCATCCATCCATCCATCCATCCATCTATCCATCCATCCACCCACCCATCCATCTACCCACTTATCCATCCATCCATCCTCCCATCCATTTATCACCACCACCACCACTACCATAACCACCATCATCACCACTATCACCACTGTCACTACCATCACCATTGGCTTGGCCTAGACAGGATGAACAGTTCTTCCTTCCCCAAGGCCCAGTCCTAGAGTCTTGGTCAGACACGTGACAGGGAATGCTAGGTCTGCATGTGATTGCTGAAGGCCATAGTGGCATGACAGAAGGAGAACAGTTTTGGAATGGGACTGACCTGGGACCTGGTCTTGACTCTGCCTCTCCCTGCTATGTGATTCTACCTTGGCTCACTTTCCTGTGGATGGGAGAAGTACACATCTTTCTAATAGAGGAGAGAAGAGAGAAGGGAAGGGCAATGATGGATCAGAATGTGTGGAGTACTCCAGGGTCTTTGCTGGGTCCAGGCAGTCCATAACTATAGTCAGGACCACAGGATGCATGTTCTAAGCCTAGAGGAGCTAGTTCCAAGCCAGAGTCTGGTTGAGAATGAAATCTCGGGTCTTGGGCATACGTGGCAAACACTAAGCACTATTCCATCCTTAAACCAAGGGAGCCTAAAGAGTCAACTCGAAGGCCAGGGCCAGACAGTCAACCACCAGCCTCTGAGCTGTGTGCTCTTGGGGACACCCAATCTCCAGAGACTGACCTCCTCTCCATTCATAGCACCAAGGACACGATAAAGGGAAAATGGCAGGGCGGGAGAGGGCGGCGGGGTGGGGGACGGTAACAGAGAAAATCTGGGTCCTGGTGTGCACCAAGGATGAGGACGCTGTTCATTGACCACTGTGACACACTGATTTCTCTGGCCACCAGTTTTGTACTCCTTGTGCCTTTCACCATAATGAGTGGGTGGCAGTGGTGGCAGTGGTGTGTAGAAGGGGAAACTGAGGCTGCGTGTTTTGTCATTGCTGGGAATTGTCATTGCTGGAGGCTGTAATTCCAGCGAGTGACTAAGCTGGAGTCCCATGTTACCTCCCTAGCTCGGCTGAGCCCGTGGTTTGGGGCCACAGGATTACTTGCCAGGCAGTTGGCACCTATGGAGTCCCTGTCCTTCAGGGCTCACTAGGGATGCTGGCTCTATGATGGATGGATCAGAGTATCACCTGGGTTGGCCACCCAGGCCAAGGGCTGCCAAGACCCATCCCCCCAGCCTCTCCCTAGAGGCCCAAGCACTGCCTGGGCCTGCTCTCCCCTCCCCCCTCATAGCTCACATTCCTCTGTAGCTCCCCCCCAAACCCCCCCCCCCACCGCCCAAGCCTGCAAACTGGATCATCATGGTCCTACTCATGGTCTCCCCTCAGTCCTCCCAGCTCTCAGCAGTGAATTCTGGGGTACCCCTGGATCCCCATCCCTACGTGGTTTCAAACAGCTCCCTAGTCTTTCCAAGAATGTATCCAGATAACTGCATTGGGTAAGGAGGTGTGAGATCTGGATAGGATCTGAAACACAGACATGAGAGGGCCAGGAAGCCCGTGTGGGACCATTGAGGACGGCTGCCACCCAGCTGACAGGCCTCGCCAAGACTCAGCATCCTCATCTTCCAAGCGGAGCCATAATACCTGCTTCTAAAGCGGCAGTGTCCGGAGAGGTCAACATGGAGGGACTGATCTCGTGTGGTGTTTCCTAGATCTCACGAAAGAAAAGGATGCTGGGAGGGACCTTCTAGGCTGATAGGATGGCTGCGCAAAGGCAGTGGCACGGCACACAGCATCAACACCGTTGGACATAAGATGATGATGAGTTCAAAGGATCAGTGAAAAGGAAACTATTTAATGTGCAAATTTGCAGACGTGACCTGGCATAGAGAAAACGCCCAATCAGTTGCCACACTGATGTTGGTTAGTACACTGGTTTGGTGCAGGACAGTTTTGAAAACCGTGGGAAGTCTCTGTTCTCTTCCTCTGTAGGAGGGAGCTTGCACTTCTCCCTATCTCAGTGGCCCAGGACACAAAGCCTCATCCAGTGAAAAATTTAGGACTTAAAACTTTCCACCCCCAACCCCTTTTCTAAGGGTGACATCAGCGGCCGTCCAGGGCTGGCCGTGCCGCTTGCCGAGGCCGATTGTTAAGTTCTCAGGCGTTTGCATGCCAGTTCTTCCAGGTTCTGCACAGGCAATGCTTATCAGCACGCCACACCCAGCAAAGGTGACAATCAGCTCACCAGCTCGCAGATCCTTCTACCATCTGTCCACTTGGGGCAATTTACTCTGTCCTGTCTGAAGGGTGGACAAGCCACAGGGGAGGGCAGGCTGCTCCTTTCTGCTTACTTGGACTGAGCGATCTTGGCTTGAAATGGGTCATCATTAGGGCAGTAAGGGTCTTCTTGACACCAGGGGATGCTGCAAGCCAGCCCCTCCCCCAGCCACAGCCCAATGTTAATGTTGCCAGCACAACACCAGTAAGCACTTAGCAAGCCCTAGGTGAGCCAAGCTCCCTGAGATCAGTCTGTCTATACGTGATTATTTCTTCCTCAGTTACTTCTCCTAGGGGGTTGGTATGATGACAACACCCCCATTTTGCAGGTTTGGAGACTGAGGCTCAAGGAAATTTAAGGCATTTGCCAAAAGTCCGTAATGCACAGTGGATCCAGGAAGGATTCTTAAAGTTGAGGTTTCTGGGAGAAAGGATGTTGGGGTACCCTAAGGTCTGTCCTTTTCCTAGTCTTCTCCTTACAAGGAGAGGGACTGGAGTTGACCTTCAGAGAGATGGTGATGAGGAGACTTGGGGGTGTTTTGCAGTGTGGTCCCAGCCATACCTCTGCTCTCTGTTTCAAGGACTCAGACACTATGGGGACTCCTGAGGGGTGTCACCAGCTTCCCAGCAGTGGTTCTGGGGAGGGGGCAGATCTGACCTCCAGTTGGTAGGAAGCCACTACCACAGCCACTTGCAGGTTAACTGCTAGCTGCCCAGCTCCGTCAGTGACCTATGTCTTTCTTGGCATCTTCTCTCCAGAGGCTATGGTCATTGCTTTGTCCCACACATGACCACCTCTCCCCCATCATTCCTCACCCCAGACGAACACTCAGGAAGTATTGGGGTTTATCTGAGTCATTGCTTTGGATGAAAGCTCTGGCTCCCTGTGTCTGCCTTCTTCTCTGATAGTGCTTGCTGGTCCTGCCAACCTGGGCCCTCCCTCAGAGCAGCTGGGGCTCTGCCTCTGCACATAACGGGTTAAAACCATACCTCTCACCAGGTCCCCAAGAGCAGGGGTGGGGACCCAGTTTTTGGCATCCCCAGTACTTGGTCTGGGCTCTGGTATTGAGTTTGTGCCTAGAAGGAGTTTGCTGAGTGAATGCATGTCAGTAACAGAGCCACACCCCAATTCTCCAAACTCCATCTGTCCCTGTGGGGTGAAGCACCTGGGGCTCTGGGCATCACCTCTTGGGATCCCTGGTTCCCCCAGGCCTGCCTCTGCCTGCCTAGGAGGGAGGGTTCTAATACCCAGCTGTCTCCACCCCTCCCTGATGTGTGCAAGAGAGAAAAGGTGAGGGCCTGGAACTTTCTGGGCCATGGCTGGAGGGGTGCAGCTAAGACAGTGGCAGGTGGAAGGAAGAATTTCCACCCTCCTTCTTCCCTTCCTCCCTCCCTCCCCTCTTTCCTTTCCTCCCTCCCTTCTCCATTCACTCTCTCACTACTCACCCACTCAGCTGCTCAGTCTTTGCCTGCAGATCCAGGTAAAATGAGGAGAAACTGAGGCTCTGCCAGGTGCTACAGTCTGTAAGAGGTGAAAGGATTCCCTGTTGGAGGAGCCGATCTGAATGAGAAAGAGAGAGACAGGGGTGGGGGGAAGAGAGAGAGAGAGAGAGAGAGAGAGAGAAAGAGAGAGAGAGAGAGAGAGAGAGAGAATGAACATTGGAGGAAGTGGTGGCTGGTCAGCTGGGAGGGTGGTTACCACTAGGAGAAGGGGATGCTGGGAATGTTCACTCTCACCCGCACAGACTGGTCCCACTAACTCTCACTTGTTTGCTTGTGGCCCGGTGTCACTCTTCCGTGGGGTTGCTTCAGTTTCACAGGCTGGCCAACACAGTGTCTCTAGGCTCATATCTGCACCCCACCCCTCCACCACTCTTCCCTCAGGGCCAGACAGGACATGGGAGCCGCCATCTCCCTCCAGCCAGCACACTTAGCTGAGACTTCTCTGACTTGCACATTCCTGCACTCTTGTCACACGCCCTGGGGCACACGAGGTAACCTAGTGTACATGCCGTGCCACTGAGCAAGCCCTGAAAGATCCCTGACTGCTGGGCAGGTGTTCCCAGCTGCCCAGGCTTGCCCTGAGGGTGGGGATGCAGGATTGGCTTGGGCACAAGGCCAGGACGTGTTAGGTGGGCCTCTGGAGCCTAGGTGTCCACACCTGTAGGGACATGCCTGGGGCTGGTACAGGCCTGGTAGCCTCTCCTTCCATCCCTCACATCTGGGAGGGCAGCCAGTGACAGGCTATGGGACAGCAATCCCATGTTCCTGGAGTGTGGGAAGGCCAAGGGGTGGCCAGGTGGGCAGGCCTGGGCAAGTTAAGTCTCTGACTGCAAATGCCAGGTTCCAGGTAGGTTCCCCTGTCAGCTGCCAGTCTTAGCCTGTTCCCTGAAATGGGCAGAGGACAGCTTTCCAGGTGGCTTGGTGGTAGACTACCAAGGCATTCTGAGGTCTAGAGTAGTCATCATGGACTCCCCTTGGGGGGCATTTACTGCTGTGCTTCAAAACAGCTGGATGCCGCTATAACTGGTGCGCTGGCATCCAGCTGTTTAAAGCTGCACTGCTCAGTGGCTTTCATTCCATTCATAGTTCAACCATATGGCAACCACAGAGCATTTAAATCACCACTGAGAGGGATCCCTTAGCTCTCACTGCCCCTCCCCTGTCTCCACAGATGTGTCTGCTCTGGTCACGTGAATGGGTGAGGGAGCACCAGCTCACTGCCTGCCTCCTTCTCTTGGTCCATCATCCCCTCTGGAAGGCTGTCCTTTCTCTTTTTCATGGCTGAGTTCTATTCTGTGGCATGGACCAAGTGCCTTTCTGTTTTGTTTTCTTCACAACATATGGGACAATAGGATGCTAATCCGATAGTCTGGATTTGTTGAGCATGTGACCTGTCCCCACACCGAGAGGGAGGAAGACTAGGGGACTGGACGACAGTAAGACATACATACTCAGACTGAGGCTGAGTTCTGGAGGTACTGGGGAAGGTGGCCAGTCTTGGGGTGGGTCTATCACTTGCTATTGTAGTACCTCCACTTTCTGCTTATCCTGTCTCACTTTGTATAGAGTCTGATAGACACAGGTAACACGACACCAAAGCCTTTGTACGTATAAATGCCAGCAGACCCTGCAATCAATGACTGGATACCAGAAAAATGGATGCTGTGGCCATATCCAGTTTATAGATGGAGACATAGATCCCCAGGTGGTTGGAAGGCTTTCCTGAATCATGCAACTGCTGGGTGTATTTGAACCCAGACCTAGAGACTCTAGAGAACCTGACGTGATCTCCTGATCCTGCCCATGTGTCACAACATGGGGTCTCAGTTCCACCCCACCCCACACTGATTCCACTTCACTCTAACTCCCAGGTGCTCAGGTGCATGGGGTCAGGCTGAGGAGGGCAGGGGAGTGCAGAGGCAAGGGCTTGCTGAGATTTATTAAGCACCCACTCTGCCTTGGACTCAGAGTCCTGCTTGAGCCAGACACTGCTGAAAGTCAGAGTGGAGGAAGGGGCGAGTCAGGGCAAGGTGGCATGGGAGATCTGGGGAAGCTGGGGTAAGGAGGGCCTGTGGGGCTTGTCCAGGTGGAATCACTCAAGCTGGACTTCCCAGGGAGGCAGCATCTACTCTAGATCCATATGGCTCCTGCTAGCTCCTGAGGGAGAGTGTTCCTATCTCCAGATGGAGGGTGCTCCTAAGGGAGAGTGTTCCTGTCTCCTGAGGGAGAGTGTTCCTGTCTCCTGAGGAAAGGTACTCCTGGCTTCTGAGGGAGAATGCTCTCCTGAGGGAGAGCTCCTATCTCCTTGGGGAAGGTGCTCCAGTTGCAGGAGATAGACTGGGAAAGACAGAGAGGGAGAGAGACAGCAGTTGCTTTGTCTAGAGCATCCTTATGGAGCCCAGGCAGTGGCAGATAAGGCTTGAGATAAAGAGGGGTCAGATCAGGAAGGTTCTAGAACATCAAGCACAAGGAAACCAAGACCTTCTTCTAGGGGTAGCAGGGAAGCTGTGAGATTTGTGAAGAGTGACACACACTTAAAGTCACTCTGGTGACTATGTAGGTGCCTCCTAAGTCACACTGAACACCTCACAGAAGTTTGAGAAGAAGCCAAGCGGATCCTTGTGCTCTGGGTGGGGATCAGTGGCAGCAGGCCATCAGGGACCCTTGAGTGGAGAAATGTTCTCTTTCTTGCTCATGGGAGAACCTGGGCCTCCATCCTGATCAAAAGATCCATGTCTGTGTAGGGAGCACCTCACAAAGAAAAGAAGAGAAGCCTGAAGCTAAAGTGTGTAAAAATAAGCCAGACAGGGGGGTGGCTGGGGTGGAAGGGGGGGGGGAGAGGGGGAGGAGGCTAGGGTCCTAGATGGGCATGGCCTCTGTGCCCTGAGTCCTGAGCACCATAGAAGGATGCCTCTTGGCCTCCATGACCCAAGAAGAAACCTGTGCTCAGTCAGGAGATGGGAAGCCTCCATTCAGCCTCCCTTCCTGTGACTCCCTGAGTGTGTCCCCAAGGGGTACCCACCTGTCTGCTCAGATTACTGGCTGGCAACAGCAGAAGGGTGCTGGTGGGAGGGGTGCAGGCAGTCCCTCTGCAAATCCCTAGTTAATGAATTCCAGGAATCTGCAGCCAGGGAACAGCCCCTTCTTTGGGGTTTGGTGAGAAGGGTGGGGGGATTAGGGCCTGGCAGCAGGGGTGCCTCCTCCTGGGGGGCTCAGTTTTCACCCCAGGAGAAATCTGAACTGGCATTGGCCCCCACTCATGCTTCCCCTTCGCAACAATCCCCTGTTCTTACAAGAGGCATTATCTGTCTAATCCCTGGCTGCCCGGGCTGGCTCCTGGGGTACAGGGGTGCTGGGACCCACATCAATTTCCCTCCCATCTGTCCCCTACCTTGTGTGTATGACATGTCTCCTCCTCAGCCCTGCTGGTAGTGGAGTGTAAGAGGAGGCAGACCGTGGCAAGGTTCCCATTCTAGTCCCGACCAGCAACATCCAATTCTCTCACACCTGCTTTTACGGGCACAGTCTGGTGGGTCCTTGGGTCGGTTGATGTGGACAGCATGGGTGGTCACTGTCCCTCGCTTAATTCTGAAGGTCAGTAGGCCAGACGGACTGAAGGCCGGTGCACTTTCGATGCACCCTGGGTCAGACATAGGCCTTTGGGTCCAAAGTGCAGCACTCCCTGGTTGTTGATCTTTTGGCAATTTCCTTAGGAGAGAGTTTTCCCTAGAAAGGATACTGTGTAGAGCACAGTGTTTCCAATACGTGCCCTGCAAATGGCAACGGGTTATCCTGACAGCTCTGTAACAGTCCCACTTCCCCTCTGTCCCCAGCAATGTTCATGGCTTGGCCAGAACCCTGGTCCTTGGTTGCTTGACTTCTGATGGATCTCTGTGAGCTCCTCTGAGGTTTGGATGGCTGTCGTGGCCTCTGGGAGTTACCAGATACTGAGTATTGGCATGCTGGCGGTAGCAGCCAGTGAGGCAGGTGCCCAGCCGGGCCTAGCTGACACCCTAGGGCTGATGGGAGAGGGCTCTGAGATGGCACCAAGGGGTCAGATAGTCTGATGGCCTCTGAAACTTTTCAGATGGCCAAGGTGACCAAGGTGGCCAGGGTGGCCAGGTGAGGGAGAAGATGCTTCATGAATCTTGACAGAGTTTGAGTAGCTAGGGACAGGCAGTATGCCAATGCAGGGTCCAGGGACAACCTTGATGCAGGCTCATGGCCAGCCCTGCAATTCCCTATCTGACAGAACTGAAAGGCCTCCATTAGGAAGGCTCAGCCACAGCTTTGAGGCTCACCTTCAGGCCCATACTGGGGTGACAGAGTCAATGTCATGATAGACAAGAGATTCCTTAACAGAAAGCTTCATGAAGGAAGCTGTGTGACCTCCAGGGATATCACCTTCTCTGGACCTCAGCATCCTGACCTTCAAGGCATGGGAAGCACGTCATTGCTGGATTAATTCCAGGTTTTTACTCTCCCATTGTTCCTGTCCCCTGCTCTGGAGTATGGAGTCCAAGAGAGAACCGTAGGCTCTGCCTTTCCAAACCTCAGTTTTCTCTCTGGTCAGAGAAGGCAGCTCTCACTCAGCTCAGATGCTAGGACCATAGGGTAAGAGGAAGGGAGGGGGGCAGTGACCAGTGGGGTGGGGTGGGCGTGGCCCTGGCTCCGGGCACACAAAGGGGCATGTGTCCTTGGTGGGCAGCAAGGGGTGGGCTGGACGACATGCTCAGGATGGGGATTTGGTCCCAGAGATGGCTTTATTATGTTTCCTTTTTAATTACAATGTCCCAGCTCCCACAAGGACAGCTTTTGTCAAGCAGCTTAGGGGAGGGCGGGAAGGAGACTGGGCTGGCCGCTGGCTGAGGGGTGCAGTGTTGCGGGCAGTGCTAACACCCACAGGGAGGGAGGTGTGGGACATGGGAGGGGAGGCAGCTGGTAGAGTGGGGGACAGGGAGCTGAGTTTGTCCCAACAGACATCTTCCTGCTCCACACTCTTGATTTTGACACCTGAAGTATTGGGTGGTTGACCAGCTCCTGCCCCTTGGTGTAGCTCAAGGGATCAAGCGAAGCCTTTGTACTTTGTTGACTGCTTCCATTTTCTGGGCTCTTCATTCATTCATTCATTCATTCATTCATTCTATTATCCTCCCTTCCTCCCTCCCTCCCTCCCTCCCTCCCTCCCTTCCTTCCTTCCTTCCTTCCCAAACACACCACCGAACAGTCTCTGTGGCAGGCAGCACTGCCAGGTTTCTCCACAGTAGTCAGCACATGGGTCCAGGCTAAGTTCTAGGGACAGAGGACTCATCTGCTCAAACAGTGATGTCATGCTTCAGGAAGGAGGGTCATGCTGCCAGCCTTCCCTTTACAATTAGGTTTGGCCCAGTGGGCTCATGGGAAACTTGTGTGTGAGCGTGTATATGTGTGCTTGTATGTATCTGTGTGCTGTGTGTATGTGTGATGTGTTTGTATGCATGTGTAGTGTATGGTGTAGTTTGGCATATATGTATGTGTGAGTGTGTGTGATATGTTTGTGTGTGATGTATGTATATGTTGTGTCTGTGTACTGTGTTATGTTATATACATCTGTGTGTTGAGTGTGTGTCATGTGTGTATCTGTTTGTGTGTGTGTCATGTGTGTATCTGTTTGTGTGTGTGTCTGTGTGCGTATGTGTGTGTGCACACATGTGTGTCTATTTGTGTGTATGTGTGCATATGCATGTGTGTTATGTGTGTATGTTTTGTATGTGTGTGAATGTGCATGTACTCAGTGCATTGTCACCTGGCCTGCATGCTTTTTTGTTTCTTTCTTTGGAAGCAACATGAGACACCTCAGACGGACAGAGTGAAGCAGCCACCACCCCTGCCAAGGCTGCAGCAGCAACCCATGTATCAGACTTTTAATATCAGACTTTTAAAAGCCTGGACAAACGTAGCTTCTCACATCTGCAACTCCAGCAGCCCAGAAGCAGAGGCCAGAAGATCATGAGTTTGAGGACAGCCTGGGTGACAGAATTAGATCCTACCTGAAAGAGCAAATATAGAACGAACCATCTCAAAGCGAATTCACCGTTTTTTAAAACCCAAGGCCTGTGAAGCCGAGACTCAGGCAGCCAGAGCTCTGGCTTCCCAAGTGTGTGACCCTCTGGTACTGTGGTCACCGCAGGCTCTATCCCTGCCCTCCCCATTGCTGCTGTGGACTTGGGGAGCAACGCTTATGACAGCCAGTGTACCTCCTCCTGGACAGAACCCCCTCACAGTGACACACATCCCCCACCTAGAACACCAGCACTCCTGTTGTACACAGTGTCCCTAGTCTGGGTCACCACACCACACTCATGAAGCTGGAAGTGAGGCTTGAACCTTAGTCCTTAACCTTCTGCTGGGCTTCTCTGAGTGGCAGGAACTGGGAACTTGAGAGTCTTAGGTGCCTCGGGCCACTAAGTGCTGGAAAGTGCTTTAGCTGAGGCCTTTGGACAGGAAGCTTGGTTCTGCCCTGGGTTGGGGGGAGGGTGGCTCCTGGGTTCCATCTCTCATGCCCATCCTCTAGCCCAGGAAGTTCTCTGCTCTCTTCACAGATCTTCTTGGATTACTCTAAATGAAATAGCAAAACAATCCTCCTGGCCCTTGGTACCCACTGACATAAAGCTCTGGAATCTGGTGACCAGGGCTAGAGCATGCTGGTCCTCGGGATGGAGACTCCTCTGGGAGGGGACTTTGGTCCATTTACTGCTGTGTCATAGCCTTTGGATGAGCTAGAACGCTGTGCCCACTTTACAGATGGGCAAGCTCAGAAAAGGCAAATGGCCCTTCTGAGGCATAGGAGTTCTGCGGCAGTGCTCTCCCCGGCTCTTCAGTGAGGACCCCTCCAGCATCTCTGTTATCAATGTCACCTGCTGCTCCTGCCCAGATCTGAAGACCACTCCCATTGCCGCTGTCCTTCTGCCTCTGGAAAAGGCTGTGCCCTCCAGAGGAAGGCTGATTTAATGCTGGCCCAAGTGCTGACAGGTGAGGAGAACAGGGGCGATGTGAGGGGAAGCGCTTGCCGCCCTGCCAAGAGCCCCATCTGGATGGCCGGGCTGCAACCCGATCTGAAGGCGCGAGAGCTGGGCTATTTTAGGGGTTGCACGGAGGCCCAGGCACCTTGGCAGGGGGCAAGGGTTCTTCTTGACCCTGATACAGCTTGGGACATAGACTCTGGCTTGTGAGTCATTCCAGAGGGCTGAGATGGGGTAGGTAGGGATCTTCCTTCAGTAGACAGGCTGAGGGGGCTGGTCCAAGGCCTTATGGGAAGTCGTGACTCCAGAGACTAGAGGCTCCAAAGCCACAGGTGTGAACAGAAGGGTCACATACTGGGGTCTTTGCCCCAGCTCGGCCATTATCTTGCTGCGTGACCCGGGGGAAGTCACCTTTCCTTTATTGGCTGCAGCACCCTCATTTGCTTCATTTGGAGACTTCAGGTCTTATGCACTTCTGGGCTTCTAGTGTTTTGGCAAAAAAAAAAAAAAAAAAAAAAAAAAAAAAAAAAAAAAAAGAAAGAAAGAAAAGAAAAGAAAAATAAACGTTTAGGTAAAGTTGTAGGAACAGAGGACACGCTTCAAGGTTCAAGAGGAAGAGAAGAAATCTCAGTTTTGAGGACTCTGAGGGCTGACAGAGCTGGGCTTATTACAGCCCACGGGGCAGCCCAGCTAATGCAGTGTTCAGAGCCCAGCCCACGGGGTAGAATTCCCTGGGATTGAGAAGAAGGTGATGTCTATAAGGATCAGGGAGGATCTGCAGTAGACACCAGGGGCACAGGTGGACCCCAAGGCCTTGCTTTCTGGTCATTGAGCCAGGCCCTGCCCCCTGCTGCTGGGCTGCTGTGGGCAGCAGTACCTACTAGAGACACGGTGCAAAGGGTGAGTGTGTGCACAGAGTCCATAAAGACAACTGGGCCTGCCCCTCTTGTACCCACCAGCCAGAGCCAGTGCTTCCCCACCATGGCCCAGGCCCTGGGAAATGTCTTCTTGGGTGTGCATCTCTCTTGCTAAACTACGAGGTCCAAGCATGGGTGTCATCATGGGGTCTGGACAGGCGAGGACCACTCCCAGACCAGCCATACCACCCGTAGCTCATGCTATAGGAATGAATGCAGCTTAGCTCTTTGTGGCCCTGCTATTCTGTCATGTAGAGACCAGACCTCCCTGGATACCAGTAGACAAGACAAAGGGTAGTGCTTTGCAACCTCCTTGGCCTTGGGAGTCTACAGGACAGAGACAGGGACGAGGCTATGCAGAAGGAAGAAGTAGCCTCTCAGGCCTTGGGCTGGAGACCCTCAGCAGTTCCCGAGGCAGCAGGTTTCTGGGCCTCTTCTCTGACCCCCAAGTGTTAACAAGGAGTCCCCCAATCACCAGTGAGTTGGGAAGCTGGACCCCACAGGAGGAGGGGACTGCAGGCATCATTTCCACCCCAGAGGCTGGGGGAAGGCAATGGTGTCAGGGGAGAGCTGGGCCTCTGGGATGTGGAGAGTCAAGGTGCTAGAAAGTGATTTGAGGTTTTGGGAGCCCCAGGATGTCTTGGGGTCACATTATTTTAGGGTTTATGAGTGGAAGGCAGAAGGATTGTCATGAGTTCAAGGCCAGCCTGGACTATATAATATGTTATTATTTTGAAGAGGAGAAGGGAGAAGAAGAGGAAAAGAGAGAAAGGAGATGGGGGAGAGGGAATAGGAGGAGGGGGTGGGTGGGGGGAAGAGAAGGAGACAGAAGTAGAAGAGGAGGAGGAGGAATAGGAGGAGGAAGAGGAAGAAGAAAACAGAATGTAGAAATTCAGAAGTGTCTGGGGCTGGGATTGTAGCTAAGTCGGTAGAGTATTTACTTAACATGCACAAAGTCCTCAACGCTTTTACAGAGCAGGGCATGGTGGTGCATCGTGTGATCCTAGCACCAGGAAGTGCAAGCAGGATGATCAGAAACTCCAGGCTGGGACGCAGAGATGGCTCAGCAGTAGAATGTGAGCTGCCCTTCCAGAGGCCCCGAGTTCACTTCTCAGCACCTGTAGCTCCAGATCCAAGGCCTCTGATTCCTCTGATCTCTACAGGCACCTGCGCCTGTGCACACACATGTCATTAAAAACAATAAAAAAATCTCTAAGGAAAAAAATGAGGCTAACCTAGGCTACACAGGACTCTGTGTCAAAGTAAAACAAAACAGAACTCAGACACCTATCTGTACAGTCAGGGTGACTGCCTGGCTAAGGGCTCAGAACTCATAAACACTTTTGAGCTGTATGGACAGACTTCCCAGCACTGTGGGAAATCATGGACGGTGAGCAAGTATATTCACTTTTGTGATGCTTGGCCCCCACATCTGGAAGATGGGGACAGTGGCTCCTGTCTGGTGCTGTGCTTTGGAGTGCAAGTCATGCGAGGGGCTTGACTGGTACTTGACACAGTGGTAATGTCCTAGAAGGCAGGGCCACTGGCATGCTATCACAACTGGTGTTCTGGGAACAAGCCATCCAGACAGACTTCTGGGAAGAGCAGAGGAAAGGCGCTGTGCCTTTGGGGACCTGGGTAGACTTGGGGAGCATCAGGAAGTGTGGATGAGTCCCAGGGATGGGAGAGAGAGCAGTAATTTGGGAAGGCCTAGACTTGTAGGAATAGTTTAAACCTGGGGCATGGGAGTAGAGTGAAAGAAGACTCAGGGGTGACCCCACTTTACAGGTATGCAAACTGAGGCCCACTGAGGCCCTCAATCAGGTGGGCTTTACTTTCTAGGGCACATGTGGTAATCTGGAGGCCTCACTGAGCCTCTCCAGATGCCTTCATGAAGACCATGCTGACTGGCAGGGAGAAGGTGGGTCTAAGCCTCACCCAGGACAGTTAGCTTGTGTGTCTGTTGAGGTTCCTCACGAGCAAAAATTGGATCAAAAATTATACGACAAAACCACCTAAAAATAATATTTTGAGAATGAAAGAAATGCAGGCTGGAAGCAAGCTTGATGAGTCACAGCCAGCACACAGCAGACTGGGGCTGGGGTCCCTTGGCTGCACACACAGCCTGGTTCCCTCTCGATGATGGCAAGGCAGGGCCTCCTGCTCAGGGTAGCAGCCGGTCCAGCAGCCCCTCCATGGTCTTTATTGGTTCCTTAATGGGCTCTTGGAGACCTGGCACCTGCCTCTTTTTCTGTTCTAATAAAAGGCAGATGCCCTGGGGTTGTGGGGGTCGGCATGGTGTTGGGGGGTTGGATCTGGCTCGTGGCCACACTGGGCGACACATTCCTGAGACCTGACTCATAGGGAAACGTCTTCTTCGTGTCTCCTCAGTGCTTTGGGGCCCTGCAGCTGTGGGTACATTTCTCTTCTGTCAGGATCTCTTCTCTCCGGTCAGAGCTGGGGCTTGGGAGCCCCGGGCCCATCCTGGGCTGTGGAGACTGAGGACAGAGAGGGCACAGGTGTCTCAGTGGCACACTGCAGAATATGGAACCAAATGTGCAGGGAAAGTGGCTTTCAACCAGGTGGACTTTGCCTTCCAGGGCACATGGTACCAACTGGCAGTGTGGGTCCCTTCTTATGCTCTTGGCATTTAGGAAGGAGAGGCGAGGGGTGTGGCTAAAACTTCTATGTGGCCAGAGGATGTCTCTACAATGGAGAGTTGTCAGTAGGCTAGGAGATGGGGTAGCCTGGGTCTAGGACTGCCTCAAGGGTTCCCAGGTCTGGGCCATGTCCTCTCCCTGTGCCTCTCTCTGTGGTAGGCTGGGATAGGACACGGCAGGCTCCAACCTGTCCACTGTCAGGCAGGTCTGGATGCTTAGCGAACCTTCAGCTCCCAGCTGGAAGACACCAGGATCCAGCTGCATCTCTGTCACAAGATAAGGGAGCTTCAAGCAGGAGGCCAAAAGGTCACAATCAGAGGACACCAGGGTGCCAGAAAAGCTCTGACCGCTATGGGAAGCCCAGCCAGGTGGCATCGCTCTGTGGGCCTCTGCCCAGTCTTTTGCTCAGTATTGTGTGGCTCTGTCTCTGAGAGTCCCAGGCTGGGGAGGGGTGGGGGGGTGGCGGCTGATAGTTTGGGTTTCTAGGCTGCATTTGTGTGTTGCTGAATCTGTAAATCAACACAGGGGTGGCCAGCTCCTCCAAACCCACCTTGTCTCCTGATTTTGTAAAGAGATTTTCCTGACACCCACCCATGTCTCTTTGGCTTTAAGATCCTGGTTATTCTCTATTTGTCCCTCAAAAAGACTTCGTGTGTCAGTGGGCTGATTTCAGACTGCAGTCGTTTGTCTCTTGGGAATTGGAAGGATGTCATTGATTGGGGTCTCAAGGGACAACAGGAAGGGACTAGTTCACGGATCAGGGTCTCTACTTTGGCTTCCTCTCCTGTGCCTCAGTTTCCCCTGGTGACGTGGAAATGGCCTTACCTGTCTGACAGTGAGGGCTACATTGAGGCCCAGCATGGTGCTGGGTAAGGAGAGAAAGTCATGCCCTGGCCAAGCTGGCTGAGCTGCGTTATTTATGGGTTTTGGCCGGGAGGGGGCCGTGGGCCTCTGGCTGTGTCTGACCTAAATTCTTACACTTACAGGAAATTGGAGCCCTCGGAAGCAGGTGCGCTGGTGGCCAAGGGTGGGATGGCAGAGGTAAGGGGAAGGAAGTGGGGGCTGACCCAGCTCAGAGCTGGAGGCAGGGCTTGGGCTAGTGCCTCTTTCCCCAGGAACAAGGACTATACCCAAAAGCCGTGCTTTGCTTTGGTAACCCTTGCTGCAGGCCTGTGCAGGAAGATTGTATTCTCCATCTTGCAGATGGGAAGACAGAGACCCAAAGATGCATTCACTCGTCTGTGAGCATGTATCAGATGTAGGCTCAGGAAGGGCTGGGTAATTTCACCTCCTCTGTTCTCTTGTATCTATATCACCCTCCACTATCCAGTGAGAAGTTTACCTGACATTCCACAACGCTCCGGTTTTGGGGTAGGTTTGGTGGTTACCTGCAGAGTGAGGGGGCAGAGACTGTGGGATATTGTCTGCTGTGAGCAACTGTGGGCTCTCAGGATGCAGGTCTGGAAGAGCCAGGCATCAGCAGGCAGAGTGACAGGTGTGACCTGAGGCCTGGGGCTGCAGGTGCCCTGTTGTCACCCATCTGTCAGGAGAATGGAGACGGCCCTGTGATTGACAGAGGAGGGATTTCTGGGCCGAGTATCTTGAAGTTTGTTTGGAGGGACTGAAAAAGAATTCACTGCTGGAGACCTTCCTCTCTTATCAGGATACAAAGTTGCAAATACTAGGCTTTCCCAGTGGAGAAACCACAACAAACCCCACACTACATAGAACATGTTAGGAGAACAGATAACCAGAACAGCACCCAGGCCAGGAAATTGCCATCTCTTTATTTATTGTTACAATTATGTAAAAGCATTTTTTATCTTTAGCCATTGATTGGTATGTGTGTGTATGTTTATATTTGTGTGTATGTATGTTAGTGTGTGTGTATAAGCATGTATGTGTGTCTATATAAGTGTATATGCATGTATATGAACATGTGAATGTGTATGTGTCTGTGTATGTGTGTGTCTGTGTATGTTTATATTTGTGTGTATGTATGTTAGTGTGTGTGTGTATAAGCATGTATGTGTGTCTGTATAAGTGTATATGTATGTATATGAACATGTGAATGTGTATGTGTCTGTAAGTGTGTGTGTGTGTGTCTGTGTGTTTAGATCAGAAGACAGCAGCTCTGGGGAGTTCATTCTTGTTGAGGCTGGGTCTGTCTTGAACTCCAGGCTAGTTGTTTCATGAACGTCTGGATTATTCCTCTGTCTCCACTTCCCTGCTCACTGTAGGAATGCTGGAGCTATAGAGGTCCACCACAGCATCTGATTTTTAAATGAAGATTCTCGTTCCAGGCTTTTGAAATTAGTGCATTATCCGGTGTCACGGTCAGTGTTCTAGTGTATGAAGAGACACTGTGACCACCGCAACTCATTTACCCAGGGCTGGCTTATCGCTGCAGGGATTTAGCCTGTTACCATCATGGCAGGAAGCGTGGTGGTATAGCGGATGTGGAGGCTGAGGGTTCTACCTCTGGGTCTGCAGGCAGCAGGAAGAGAGAGACACTGGGTCCTGGCTTGTGCTTTTGAAACCCCAAAGCACATCCCCGATGACGATGACGTACTTCCCCCAACAAGGCTACACCCACTCCAAGGCCACACCTCCTAATTCCTCTCAAGCACTCCCTAATGACCAAGCAATCAAATATTCGCGTTTATTGGGGAGTGGGGGGGCTTCCTATTCAAACCATCACATCCAGTGAGCCCTTTCGTTGTGTTATATTATTTGGTTTTTTGAAATAGACTCTCAGTGTGTCTCAGGCTAGCCTTCAATGTAGCCAAGGACGACCTTGAACTTCTGATGTTTCTCCCTCCACTCCCATGCTAGGATGATTGGCATGTGCATCCTGGGTTGTGCCACACCAGGAATGGGACCCAGAGTTTTGTGCACACTAAGCAAGTTCTTTGTCTACTGAGTCACACCCCAGTCCCGCATCGTTTTAATTCCTCCACTTTGCTCCTCTGTCTACTGCTGATTTCCACCCCACCCTTTCTTGCTTTAACCGTGCGAACAAATTACTGGGGTCTTGAGAGGAGCATGCAGTGTAAGGCCTAGGGCGCAAGAGTTTGTGGGGATGACTGGGCTCAAGCACATGCGTCTCGGGATGTTAACGATCTCATGGAATCATGTTTCCCTAGGGAGTGAGAGAAAGAGACTTGGCATCATAACAGTGGCTCAAGGAGTGTCAGATGACTGAAGGAGAACACAGTGTATGTGAGTCAGAGAGCACAGAACACATGTGAGTTGTGTTCGAGTGTGGACATCCATGGGAACACACGGGCACGCAGTTGCACCCATGGACAGGCAGTGTGTGCTTCTCTGGCATTCTGGGTTTGGAGGACTGTTCTCCTCTCGCAGCTCTGCCCCACAGCCACCCCACCCACAGACAGATGGGCAGAGCGCACTGTGGCATTTGGTGTAGGCCTTGTGGGGACAGGCTGGGTGTGTGGAATTCACAGCTCCCTCTCTTATCCTGCCCCCTTCCTCTCTGCCGTGACATGCTGGCAAGTTGATCCAAGAGAAGCTCTGGGTACTGCAGAGAGGCTGGCTCGGAGTGTGTGAGTGTGTACCCCCTCCCCACTGTGGTGCTTATGCTCACTTGTACACAAGGGGAAGCTGAGGCCTGGGGGCAGAGAGGAGGATAGAAGCAGACGCCTGGGACCAGCTTTGAGCTCTCCCGGCTTGGAGGTGCTTATCTAGCTGACAGCTGTTGGGCACCAGTGCGGTGAGCTTTAGGCCAGACTCAGGGTAAAGGTGGTGAGGGAATGTGGCCGTTGCAGGCCTAGAGATGCTTCTAGAAAAGTAGAAGAGAGAGGGAGGGGTTTCTTGGGAAAAGGAGCAACAGTGGATGATCTAGGAAGTAGGTTCTGAGGGCCAGCCTGAGGACCTCGGTTTGCTCCTGAGTGAGTGAAGGTAGGGTAGACACACCCCTTAATCCCAAATGTATAATAACCTTTTTTTTCGGCTTATTTCTTTTGCGATGGGGTCTCTTACTGAGACTGGAGCTCACCGTTTCAGTTCAGCTGTGTGGCCAGTGAGCCCCGTGGGGTTCCCCTGCCTCTGCCCCTCTGCACTAGGGCCACATGCATTCACTTCTCCTTTATGTAAATACTGGGGATCTGACCTCAGGTCCTCATGATTGTGGAACAAGCTCTTTACCCACTGAGCCATCTTCCCAGCCCTAAACCTGCCCTTTCAACCCCATGGACCAGGTCCCTAAGGTTTCCCTGCCCTGGAAGGACAGAGCTTTGATTGGAAGTTACTGCCTTCCTTTCCCTCTCATCCATTGGCCTTTATATGTAGGTGACAATGACCTCAGACTCCTGATCACCCTCCTACTCCAAAGTGCTGGCGTTATAGGTCTGTGCCTCCTTGCCCTGCCTGACTTAGGGACAGAATGGAGTCTAGAACCTGGTGACCTCCTCTCCCAGGGAGCATTCCTACTCTGCCAAGGGGTTTTAGGTGGCTTGGGGCTTTGGGTCACTCAACAGTCCTGAGAGTTGGCTTGAGGTCTAGGCTTGTTCGCTGCTGGTTGGATTCAGCCAGAGGGGAGGGTGGGAACTGAAGGGCCATCTCCCTCTTTGCTAAGCCCTTCAATATCCAGCTGCAGCTCTCCTATGGGCTCCAGGGCTCGGTCCCCACTTTAGCCTCCAGGCTTGAGTGTGCTAAGCCCTCCTCACCCTTTCCACCTCACACTCTGGAACCCCTTTTCTGTGAGTTCTTCTGATGATTCCATTATCCATGGTTACTCTGAGAACCCGCTCCCCTCCTCTGTCCTCAGCTGTCCCTCCCTCCCTCGGTCCTCTGCTGGCTCCTGCCTTCCCCTTGGTTTGGTTGAGGAATGCCACTTTCAAGTCCCTGGTTGGGGGAGAGCCCTACTCCAGAGTTGTTTCAGACAAACAGACTCCGTGGTCTCAGTATTAAACAAATAGGGGCTTGCCTGATGGGGCTGTTTGGCCCTGGGGGCTGGGAGGGGTTTTGCTGCTGGCTGGATGGCCTGGTTTGTTCACACACCACAGCTTGCCTTAGTTCTGGGGTTTTCTGGGCCTACCCTGGGTCTGAGCCCAGGATCCGTTGAAGCTTCCCTGAAGTGAGGCTACAGGAAGATTCCAGGAAGTTCTTCCCACATGTGACCACCTCCTCTCTTGCGTTCTGTCCACTTTATAGGGCTCCTCTCATCCGGCCTCAGCCACCCTCAACCACCTCCAAGATACAAACTTGTTAGCTGCTTGTGGGAAGACTGAAGTGAGTGAGAGTAGAGGAGGGAGAAGAGCCAGGACACCACCAACATCGTTGAGCCAGGAGGGGTGACGCCTGGACCAGGACCAGGTGGTAGCTATACAGGTGGGGAAAAGCAGCTGTTTTCCAGAAAATCTTCTGTCCTCAAATCGGCCCTGTGTGGGAAACAGTCTAGGATTCCTCAGTGGACCTATGGCTCTTGACCTTGGCTACTTGTTCCTGTGAGACCACCCATTTGTGGTCCTTCTTAAGGGTGGGCCACCCAATGTCATGGATGGATGTTGTGCATCTGACCCGTGGTTATCCACCCTCCGTGGAGGTGATGTGTCCAGGGACTGGGCTCCCCTGCTGCTGACAACACCCTGAGCCACTGGTACAGGTCACTAGAAAGACCTGGCCCTATGCCACCTTTCCTCGTCTTCTGCCTTCTGCAAAGTGCCCAGTGTCAGGGACCAACCTCCGTCCTGTTCCAGCATGCATTGCCTCTGCAACCTTCCATCCACCTGAGAAGTTGGGGTGCTCCCAGTGCTGTGGCAGGTCCCGAAGAGGTAGCCCTTAGCTGAATGGGGCAGGTCTGGGATGGGAACCCAGGTGGCCTGACTTCCAGCCCTGGCCCTGTCTTCTTAGTCTGAGCCCTCCCTTGTCCCTATCCAAGCTGAGGCGAGCCAGAGTAGGGCTCCAAGTCTTTCTCATCCACAGATAAATATTTGTTTCTTCCAGTGTAAATACCCCCTCGTGTTTAATGAGGCGATCCCAGGCCATTTCCTGGCACGGCTCAGTGCCTAGAAATCTCTCACTCTGGAAGGAACAGGCCTAGGCAAAGGGAGGGCTACTAATGAGAGACTTGGGTCCTCTCAGCCAATCTTATTTACAGACAGGGAATTAGCAGCTCAGAGAGAGCAACTGACCACCCAAGGTCACACAGCCAGAACCCACAAGGCCCACCTCTTGTCTCCAGGCTCGAATGCTCTCTTTGATGGCCTCTGGTAGCTCCTGGATATTTTGTCTAGGGCCCAGGGTTCTTGGTCCACCTTCCAGCTTGCTGACAGCAGGCAGGTGAGCCACACACCCCACCTCTGCCTTCACTTGGCATCTCCAGTCAATGTGGCACCCCCACCCCCGACCCCACTCCCACCCCTGGGCACGGGCCCCCTCCTGCCATCCCACTTAAAGTGATACTTGTATGAATTACGCTTTTATGTTATTACACGTGGGGCTATAAAAGCAATGTTCAGGGAGGCTGAGGTAAGGCCCCCGCGACTTTGCAATTTCCTGGTCTGGCCTGGCTCTGCTCCGCGTCGAGAATTTTTCATTAATGTGTGCAGGTGACGCCATGGGGGCAGCAGCAGGCCAGGTATGCTCCCATGACAGGGTCCCTTCCCAGACTTCACTGGGCTGGCTTGGCCTGTCGGATGGTGCATACAGAACCAACGTGTGCTTGGCATCTGCATCACACTGCATGTATGTGGCTTCCTTGAATTCTCAAGCTCAAAAGAGAGAGAGAAAAAAGATGGAGTACATACCTCTCAGGTTAGCCTCAATTCTGTCTGAGCATCCTTTTCCCTCCCAGGTTATGGACCCTTTCCCATGCGCTCACATTGTGTGGTACACCTTGCAGTCTGTTGGAGGAAGGGAACCTCCCCTCCAAGTCCTGAAGTGTTGGTATCCCTATGTGTTCAATGGAGTCCTCAAGTGGGGCATAGTAGCACAGGCTACTTGTGGGAGGCTGAGGCAGGAGGATCACCAGTTCAAGGCTATCTTGAATTATAAAGTGAGTTCAAGGCCAACCCAGACAATTTAGTGAAACCGTATCCCAAAGCAAATTAAAAGAGGGCTGGCAATATATCTTCGTGGGAGAGTGTTCCCTTGCACAGATGAATCCCTGGATTCAATTCTCAGCACCATAGAACCAGAGAGAGAAAGAGAGGTCCAAATGGACACATTGAGACTCTGTTTTCTAGAAGGTTCCAGAATAGACAGAGCAGGAAGAGGAGTAATGGGACAGTTTGGGAGTGTGTGTGTGTGTGTGTGTGTGTGTGTGTGTGTATGTGAGTGAATGTCTGTGAGTGTGTATGTGTATTTGAGTGTGTGTAAGAGTGTGTGTGACTGTGTGTGACTGTGTGTGTGAGTGTGTATGTGTGCGACTATGTTAGTGTGTGAGTGTGAGAGTGTGTGACTGTGTCAGTGTATATGTATGTGAGTGAGTGTGTGAGAGTGTGTGACTGTGTGTGACTGTGTGTGACTGTGTGTGTGTGTATGTGTGTGTAAGTGAGTGTGTGAGAGTACATGTGACTGTGTATATGAGAGTGTGTGAGCGTGTAATCTGCATAGGGGCTGATTCTCTCCCATGCACAGGCCTTTTTGACTCCACTCCCACCCTAGCAGGAAATCATCCTGGGAGCTGCAGGCAAAACCAACGCTGAATTAAACACCCAGGTCCAAATGGCCCAGGCTTCAGCGTGAGTGGGTCTCTTCCGAGGCTGCTGGCTTCCACTCCAGGCAAACACAGAGTCGAGCACAGAGTGGTGGGGGGCCTTTCTGTCCTGCATTGACCGAGGTTAGCTGAGCACAGAAGGCCAGCAGATGTCCCCTTTCTGGACTTGGTGACTCATGGCCTTCCCACTGGAGTGAGGGATCCAGCCAGCCTAAGCCCACTTGGCTGGTGGGGATGCAGGGCAGAGTTCAGGGTAAACATGACGGTCAAGGAGGGAGGTTCAGTTGGGGGTGAAGATGAGGACAGGATGTCTTGCTCTGCAGACAGTAGGCGTGGCTATCCTAAGATGGGCAGGGCTGTCTGCAGAGGGTTGCAAACAGTGCCAGAGGTGCACAAAGGAGGGTCATCATCACCCGGTGGGCTCAGGACAGATCTTTCCATCGTTGGACTCTGCTAGAGGGACAGGGGACACTTTCTGGGAAAAGACAGAGTGACAAAAACTCTGACTTGTGTAGCTGACACTGTTTCTGCTACAATGGTTTCAGAAACTATAGCCTGAAAAAAGCTCTGACACATCTGACACAGATGAGCGTGGCCAAATTCTAATAAAACTTTATTTGTAAGCACAAGCAGTGGGCCAACCTTACAGAGCCTATGATACGGGCTTGTGGGTAGGGCTGGAGGCATTGGCCTCTCTGTGGGTTTTTGGCTTTATTCCACTTAAAGGGGCTCTCGTTTCTTTCCACCCTTTCAGAATCCTTAACTCCAATCTGTCCCCCATCCCACCCCATTTTCTTTTCTTTTTTTCTTTTTCTTCTTTTTTCTTTTTGGTTTTTCCAGGCAGGGTTTCTCTGTGTAGGCCTGGCTGTCCTGGAACTCACTCTGTAGACCAGGCTGGCTTAGAACTCAGAAATCCGCCTGCCTCTGCCTCCCAAGTGCTGGGATTAAAGGTGTACATCACCACTGCCTGGCTCCATTTTCTTTATTGTACCCCCCAAATCTGTTTTATCTAGCAACTATGTCCACATGTTGCCTCACACCCCGGGGATTCATCCAGCTTCTTATCTCTTCATCAGTTCTTCGGTTCAGTCCCAAGCAAATCTTTGCTTAAAAATGAAGTCCTGTCTCTGTTCCACCCTCAGCACTAGGAATGCCCTGAGGGAGCCTGGCATCTTGTCAGACTGAATGGTGGGAATGGCAGGGACAAAGAGCACAGGTGAGTGGATGAAGAGCATCTGTGGGAAACTCTAGTTATGCCGAAGGTGCGACAAGTGGGACTTGGTTCTGAAGAACCTGCAGTTCCAGGCTCAGGAATGGGGGTGCCCAATGCAGGGTAAAAAGCAGGGGTGTGGTCAGACCTAGGCTCTGGATGCATCAGTTTAGATGTGGAGAGGGCTTGCCGAGTGGGTGGCTAGAGCATCTTCAGCTGGGGTTTCTCCCATCTCCTGTCCCTTCCTACTTCTGGTTGCCATAGATAGAGGGCACCGGAAGCAGTAGCTTCCAGTGGTTTCTGGAAACCTAGCCTGCCCAATCGGGGGCAGGACATAGGAAGCAATGGCTCACTTCTGTCCCCCCTCCCCTACTTCCCTCCCTGATAGTCCCTATCTGTGACTCACCCTCCCTCTTCCTGCTCCTGGGGCCTCTTGCCCTGCCTGTGTTGGCAATCAGTGATGTTGGTCTCCATGGAGCCACTTCCAGGATCTCCCACTCTGGCCACACAGCCCACAGCAGCCTCAGTTCCGAGTTCAGCCTGCTGTGTACTTCTGGGGAGCCTCTACTCTTTCTCTCTCCTCTGTTTCCTGGATCAGTCCTCAGTTCTGACCGACCTCACAGAGTCCAATGATGCCAGGCAGCTGCCTTAACCTTCCCTGGTCGCTATCAACACATATCAGTTGCTAACTGGGGTTACTCAATGTTGCTACCAAATGACTCAGAAAACAATGGATGGAGAGATGGTGCTATTGGTTGCCTGGGATGAGCTGTGGGAAGAGCTGGCAACCTGTTATGTGCTCGGCTAAAATAGGTGGATCCCCAGGTAACATACGGTTAGTCACTCACTGGCTGACTGTGCTATTTAGGAAGCCTCTGTCTGTCTGTCTGTCTGTCTGTCTGTCTGTCTGTCTGTCTGTCTCTGTGTCTGTATCTGTCTCTCTCTGTTTCTCTGTCTCTCTCTCTCTCTCGCTCGCTCGCTCTTTCTCTCTTTCTCTCTCTCCTTCAGTGATCCGAGGATGGCAGCAAACCCCATATCCTAGAATGCCACATGCATTCAGAGAAAACAGACCATGACAGTGTCTGTCCTTCACCGAGCTCAACTCCCACTTTTATTATCATAAATTAGTACCCTGTCTTGTGTGTCTGACAGACTCAGACCTTCATAGCTGTCTCTGTGGTTCCTGCTTGGTGGAAGAAGAGCCAAGGTTCAGAGAGGTGGAGCGCTTGCTTCAGGTCACACAGCAGCTGGGCCCAGGGATAAAAACAGAGTGAAGATAGTGAGATTTGAGGGTGACCACTGATCTTTTTTTTACCTGACCCCAGTCTCAGACCTTGAGCATCAAGTGTCTCAGCCAGCCAGTCCCTGGGCCCCTTCCCACGATCCCGGGCCCTGACCTTCCTGTCCCACTGGGCTCCTGATGTTCCACGTCTGGAAAGTTCCTGAAGCCTAGGAGAGATAAGGAGTGTCTTGCCCAGGCTTTGGGCAGAGCCTGCCTGTGGCCCTTTTGATCAGAGGCCACATGGTGCCAGCCAGCTGCTTGGCAAGCAGGTTATCTATGGTGGGAACAGCCTGGGAGATCCACCTGGACAGCTACTTCCCCTTGACACTGCAACAGTGCCTGTCCCTGCAGACAGGAAGCTGTCCCTATACCACTGGTGGAACCAGAAGGCTTGGCAGCCAGCCAGCTCTTTTATCTTCTATGGGAAGTGGACCAGGGGAGTGGGCCTGGCTTGGTCCACTGGTCCATTTCCCTGGCAAGTGTGGGAGCAGGGTACAGTAGGGTCGACTCCCAAACTGCACTGATGTCTAGATCCTGATGGAGGATAGACTATAGACAGAACTTCCCTGGGGAACTCCATCCCAAGGGACTGGGCAGACCCGTTTCTAAGACATCTCTGAGCTGCATCCTTCCGGGCCTAGGTGCCACATTGTCCTAATAAGGTGGCAGCTTCGTGTCCTGGCACTGCTCAGAGCTTTCTGGTCTACTGAAGGACCCCAGCCCCAACAATCCTACGGTCCTTGCTGTTGGCTGGGTACATATGTGAGTTTCCATTTGCTTATTTATAAAGTGGAGACCCAGGCTCCGCACAGAGCAGTGTGGGAAGTCCAATAGATGGTGTAGGAGACTTGCCAGGTCAAAATGTCATGTTTGGGCTCCATCTCCAAACCCCAACCCTGGAGAGAGCCCCCCCCATACCATCTCCAGAAGCCATGCTAAGATGAAGGCCACTCGGTTTATAGGACCAGTCCCCAAGGCAAGTTATATCCTAAGGGACATTCCCTGTTGCCCATTTTATCCTTCCATCCACTCAAGGAACAGGGTATGATGTCCCTATGTTTACAAACAGGGAAACTGAGGCACACTAACAGAAACTCAGCACCTCGCCGAGTTCTCTCTGGAGGATGTCAGGTGTCCTGCTCGATCACTCTCTGTCTTATTCCCTTGATACAGGGTCATCATGAACCCAGAGTCAGGCTGGTAGCCAGGAAGTCCCGTGAGCCTCTTAGCGCTGCCTCAGCATGGGTTGCAGCTGCATATGTCTGCACAGTGGTTTGCACAGGTGCTGGACCCAGGCTCAAAGCCTGTTTATACTGCAAGTGCTCTCATACACTGTGCCATCTCCCCAGCACCCCACCACCGACCCCCTTTCTCCTGGGTCTACAACATCCTCTGGCCATCCTGGGAGCTCTGGCTTGAGGGTGGGACAGTATTCGCAGGAGACCTCAGAGATTCAGACATGACTTCTGCGTGGCCATAGTGGGTTGCTGTACAGGAGGGGCTGGGTCACCACCTTAGGCACTTCGCCCTGCCCTGTCATAGCTGTTTGTATGTGTGTGATGTGTATTCGTATCTATATGTGTGTGTGTGTGTCTATGTGGTATGTGTGTATATGTATGTGGGCGTATGTGTTTGTATATGTGTGTCTATATGTGGGGTATGTGTGTGTGTGCAAACATGCATGTGTGCACGCGCATCTGTGTGGGCACAGGTGGAGTGAGGTCAGAGCTGTGAAGGGGTTGATGGGAAGACAGTGTGTGAATAATCACACTGTGTTGGTGGCACCAGGGCAGTAACAGGGGACATGATATTAGATGGTGACAATGATTTTGGTGATGATATTGGGTGGGGGTGCTAGAGACTCTGGCCCAGTCCTTCCCCCACCTGCTCTGTTTGGATGTGCCTTGGTACTGGCCTGCACCTGGCATCTGCCCCCAAAGCTCCCATGATACTATGCTTCCCTCCTTAGGGTCAGAACATAAAGTCCCTTCTAAGCCTCAGTGGCCCAGGCTGTCAGAGATGGCAAGCCAGGGAAGGTAAGTGGTTAGTTCCAGGTCAGAAGCCAGGAGCAGCAGACCCAAAACTCCAGCTTAGTGCAAACCCTCAGTCGCTGGCTCCTTTCTCAAGATCCTGGAGGAATTCCTGGGCCCAGGACCTGTGGTGGGAAGGAGCATGGGTAAAAAGGTACCACTGCACTCACTGCTCTTAAAGACTCCCCCTCCTTCAGGAGGCAGAGCATCACCCAGACAGAATGACACAGGAGGGTTGGGCAGCGGAGGTTGTCAGAACCATCTGGGTGAGACCTGGGAAGGAGGTAGCAGGGTCTATCTGCCTAGAAATGAGGGACAGGGCTCAAAGCAGAGGCAACACGGGGGCAAAGGCCTCGGTTTTGAAAAGTGCAGGGTTTCCATGAGGCCTGATCCGGGGGTACAGAGGCAGAGGACAGGGTGGAGTAGGCTGGGGCTCCAGGTAGTAGCACAAACTTGGAAATGGCTCTGCTCTGAAGTGGGTCCCTCTGTTCCTTCCTTGGCCACTTCACAGCCTTTCAGGAGACACAGTAGTGCCCCCCCCCACCTCGCTGAATAACTGGTATTGTTTAAAAGTACCAGCAAGAATTCAGATCTGCAGGTTATACTAGTCAGGGGATGGAGCTGGGGCCAGTGGAAGCAGAAACTAGGGTTGGGGAGGACCAGCTCAGTGGGAGTTGGTGGGAGAAGGTAAAAGGTTCCAACCTTGGTCTGGAGAACAGATTTTGAGAGAGACAGGACCAGATAGACTTTGAAACAGAGCAGGGGGTAGGGGGAATAGAGTTGACCTGCCCTTTCACCTGGAGAAGGATGTGGGACGGGTCATGGCCACACAAGGGCTGGCAGGGACTCTATGTGTGTGGGTGCATGGCTGCTAGTGTGCATATATATGTGCATGTGTGTTAGCATACGTGTGTGGGTGTGCTAGTGTGTGTTTGTGTGTGCATGTGCGTGTGTGTTAGCATATGTGTGGGGGTGCATGTGTGTGTGTGCATGTGAGTGTGTGTGTGCATGTGTATGTTAGCAGAGCCTTTGCCTGTGGCTTCTTTTGTGCATGCTTTTCTCCATGCCTACACATGCCTGGGCGTCCACATGTACATGCATGCACACAAGATGTGTCTAGCTCTGCACATGTGGACACAGGCTTGGGATCTAACATATGCATAGCTTTCCCAGTTCTTAGCCCTATCAGGCCAGAGTGTTCGCGCTGTCATTCGTCTCTTCCTCCACTCACCAGGTGCCCGGCGCTGCTCTCAGCTTTGAGCTCAGAGCCTGGGAATTCGTTCTCTAAAGAGGTGCACGTATCCTCCAGGATGTGACAGACTTTACACATGAGCCAATGGGGAGCACTCAGAATCAAGTACCAGGGAAAGTATAAAGCATGTCGGGAAGGGCTGAGGTGGGGAGGACGGCTTCCATGGAGCCAAGAGGGCATTGCTGAGAGGTGGTGGGTTAGGGTAACTGGCAGGGGGTGACTATCTGGGCAGCCATATCCCAGATGAGGTCTTAACACATACAGAGGCCTTGGGGTGGGACTGTGCTTAGGGGTTCTTGGGATAGCAGAGAAGCTGTGTGTGTGTGGAGTGAAGGGTGCACCAGAGAGAGGGGGAGAGAACCCTCTGAGGGCCTCAGCGGGGGCTTCGGTTTCCCTTCTGAGCGTGATAGGGTATGGCAGGACTTGCAGTGGATGAGGGCCCTGGATGGTTCACTCTTCCCACCTATGGGCCTCAGGGTGACGCTCTCCATCATGTACCTAGAGCCTCAGGATTCAGGAAATGAGGAAATGGAGGCCCAGGGAGGTTCATCAACTTGCCAGAGGTCACACAGAAGGCAAAACTGGTCTTGGCTAGGTGCTACCCTGCAGTGACCCTCCCGCCTAGGAGCCTCTGTGAGGGAACAGAGGAGCTATGGCTAGCCTGCCCTCTTCTTGTCCCCCAGGTTTCTCCTGTGGGGATCTTGGTGCTTATTCGAATCCAATTTTACTAGCACAGAAACGTTGGCTCTCAGGAGAAGCTACGGAACCAGGCTCCACTTCCACCACCCCCGAGGTAATCCTAGCGTGGGCAAGGATTTGAGATGGTTACAATAGACATCATGTCACAGTAGAGTGGCCCTTGCAAGGTGGGTTATGTTCATGTACAGAGTTTGCATATGTGCCTGTAGGGGCATGGGCGTGTGTTGCCAGGATAGGAGGTGCCCATGTAGTAGGGGCTCAAGACTGATGGAAGTGCCTCACCTGCACTCCTTGCCCTCGGAGGGACCCAGGCTGGGTGGGGATCACCCAGGGTCTGTGACTCACATCTGAACAGCTCCGGGAAACTCCATGGTACATGGTGAGCCAAAGAGGAGGCTCCTGCCTTGTTTACTGGTTCTTCAGTAAACAAGCTGAATGTTGATGTTCTTGCTTCCCTGAAGAGCCACCCATTCCACACCTGGGGTGCCTGGCAAGGTCTTGCCTGGCCTAGGCCACAGGGCTAGTGGCCATGGGCAAGCAATTTTCACTGTCTATAGATTTATTGGCTCTTCTTCCCCTGTACATGCCAATAAATGTTTGGTTGCTATGGCACAGGGGCTGTGAGGTACCTGTCAAGGTCAGTAGCTCCAGCTGGCACCAGTTTTCTCGTCTTCCAGGCTCAATCTTCACTTCTTTGGTCCATCTATTTATTCATCTACCCACCCATTCATCCATCCATTCATCCATCCATCATCCATCCATCTACCTACTCATCTATCCATCATCCATCTATTTACCTGTCCACCCATCTATCTATCCATCCATCCACCATCCATCCATCCATCCACCCATCCATCCATCACCCATCCACCCATCCATCCACCCACCCATCCACCCACTCATCCATCCACCCATCCATCCATCATCCATCCACCCATCCATCATCCATCCATCCACCCATCTACCCACCCGCCCATCCATCCATCCATCCATCCATCCATCCATCCATCCATCATCCATCCAATCATCCATCCATCATTCACTCACCCATCCATCATCCATCCATCTATCCATCCAGTGCATGTGCACATGTGTGCCATATCTCATGTATAGAGGTCAAAGGACAACTTGTGGGAGACCTTTTTCTTCTTCTACCATGTGTGTTTCAAGGATCAAACTCAGGTGATCAGGTCTGGTTGCAAACACCTTTGCCCATCTACTCATCTCAATGGTTCTCTCTGTCTTCCAGGTGCCTTAAAGACTGGGTGCCATGCTGGTATCTAATTTCTCTGCTTCTGAAAGGTAAAGAAGTCAGTTGTTGGGCAGCATCTGCACCTGGCCTGCACCAGGAGTGCATGTGCAGTGAAAGAAAAGTGGTCCTGATGGAGCAGGATTGTAATGCTAGCTGCTACCTTGTGGGGTTACAGATGAGTGCACTGCTTGGCTGTGAAGATCTCTACAGAGGTCCTACGAGGATGCTGAGCCATGCTGCCAAGGCCACACTTCCAAGATGTGTCTACCAGGGGTCTACTGGTGCAGAGCAGAGTAGGGAGACCTCAGGATTCCCTCAGGCATGCCCATCATGTCAAGACAAGGGAGCCTGAGACATGGCCAAGGTAGAGGTAGTGTTTGCAGCACAGTGAGCCAAGTACCTAAAGGCAGGGGCATGGTGGGACATTTACCCCCACACCCAAAATAGGCTCTGTTTTCATTTTCAAAGTCAACATGGAGGACAGATATCAAGGTAGAAGAAGTGGGGTACCTAGAAGGAAAGCTAACAAGCCAGAGACAGCTGGGCCCCAGAGTCCCCTGAATTAGGCAGCAGGCTAAGGAAACAGGGGCTCAGCCACTGTTCTGGTGTATACCACTCAGGTTTGAGCAGGGCAAAGCAAATGACATGGTTGTGGATTAGTGGGGGCAGAAGTAAGGGGCCATGTAAGGTACCGCATTTACTTCCCTCAACCCTGCCAGTGCCCTCTTATTGGGGTTCTTCTTCTTTTACCCCTCCCACCCCCTCCTCCCTTCTGCTCATCCCACCTTGCTTCTCATGGTTAAATATTCTCTCATTTAAATTGGCCAGTCTTTTGTGGCTTCTGGGTTGGGGCACTTGCTGAGGCAAATGTCCTCATACAAGATGGCCAGTGCTTCCTTCTAGTGTTCTTTGTTCCCCTTAGTCTTGTTTACTTGTTCCTGCCCTGGTGATCCCTGGGTAGACTATTGTTAGTCATCATTGCTGGACAAAGACGTCTTGAGAACAGACATCTTAGTTAGGGTTTCCATTGCTATGCAGAGACTCCATGACCAAGGCAAACATTGGATTGGGGCTGGCTCACAGTTTCAGAGGTTCAGACCATTATCATCATAGCAGGAAGAATGGCAGCCTTCGGCCAGACATGGTGCTGGAGAAGGAGCTGAGAGTTCTTCACCTTGATTTGAAGGCAACTAGGAAAGACCGGCGTCCTCAGGCAGCTAGGAGGAAGCTCTCTTCCACAATGGGGAAAGTATGAGTGTAGTGGAGTGTAGACCTCCAAAGCCCACCCACACAGTGACAACTCCCTCCAACAACACCACACCTCTTAACAGTACCACTTTCTATGGGACAAACACATTCAGACCATCACAAGGGATTGCCTACCCTGTTCAATGCCGTGCTCCCATCACTTGCATGGGAGTCACGCTGTACAATCATGCTGAACAAAGGACCATGACAGGTGCAGGACCCCTGAGCCAAGATTGAGTGCTGCTGAGCCAGAGACTGGTCTGGAGTCACGCGCACGGAAGCCGATGGCTGTCCCTCCTGAACACATGCACTAAGCATTTCCCTGTGTGAGCAGGTAAGTCACTTGCCTCATGCCCACTCTTGCTTGGCATATTCTCTCTGCCTTTCCTCAGAGCCCTCTTCTCAGTAATCCATACCTGTCTCAACAGGGGCAGTGGAAAAGGCCTGGGAAAAATCCACTCAGCTGTGTCTGCGGGAAACCTGTGTTGTGGTGTGCAAAGCCACGTTATAGGAAGTGGGGAGCTATATCCTCCATGTCCTTTCTTTGGTTTCTCAGACAAGTGTCATACCCAACTCCTTTAAAACTACCACTCTTGCTACTTGAGACCATGCCAGGTAAGGGAGCTGGCTAAAGTCATAGATCTTTATAGAGAATCTGTCATTCCTCATTGTTCACACATGAGCCCCAGAATGATGCGGGGAACTGGATCTGAAGAGGGCAGCCGGGGCTGAGGAGGTGCCGGCCTGCAGTGGAACACCAAGGCAACTAAACCCTGCAGGTCTCTATCAGCCTGTGTATCTCACAGAGGACACAGGAGAGTCCTGAGCCAAGGTGGCGCCAGGGCTGTTCATCCCAGACCATGGCAAACACTATCGCATGCACACTGGGATGGCAACCCTCACAGGCCATGGGAGCTGCTTAGAGAGACTAAGGAAGAGGTGATGACTGGCTCTGCAGATGTGTAACTGCACATCTGGGATGGGGTGGGCAGTGACTGATCACGGTCACAGATTAGAACAGGAGAGATGACCCAAGGAAACGCAGAGAAATCGAGGTGAGAAACATTGAGTTCTAGACAAATCCCGCTGCCTCTTGCCTGCCAGTCTGGTTGAAGCCTCAGCCTTGTGACAAGCAAGCAAGCAAGCATCGCAGCATAATTTGCATAGTTTGCTTAAGGCCTTGCTTCATTCCCGGCTTTAAACCTACAATTTTCTAGGAATCTCACCCAAGACGCCATTTACAGTAAGCCATGTGCTAACCCTCTTGTGCAACCTGGAGGCTCCTGTTTTTGTCTTATCAGATTATGATCCCACCCAAGGCACCTCCAGAGTCACCCTCTAGCCTCACTTATCAGGAAGAAATCCAAGGAGGAAAAAGAAAAGTGGCTTAGCAACCCTTTGAGATGTGACACCAACATGATATGGATGGCAAAGGCTGAGACAATTAGGGTTCTCCGTTGAGAAGCTCAGTTCCACACTCGGGTGTGTCTTTTGTTTGGTTTTTGCTTAAAGGGTTTTGTTTTGGGGGGGGAGAGTTGTTTCTTTATTTATGTGTGTATGTATGCCTTGTGTGTGCAGGTGCCTAAGAGGGCCAGAAGAGGGCGCTGGGTTCCCTGAAGCTGGAGTTACAGGCAGCCATGAGGCCTGACATGGCTACTGGGCTTCAAACCCAGGTGCTCCTGTGGAGCGATGCACACGCTTCAGCACTGAGCCCTCCCTCTCTCTAGCCACTCAGGTTCTGTCATATTCTTTCCCAGAGTCTCAGTTTCTCTCAACTCTCACGCTTAAAAATCTGCTAAAAATGTCTAAATCAACTGTGGCTGTCTTTTCAGAAGGCCATATCTGTGTTCTAGCTCAGTGATCAACCCTCGTGAGGCGGTGGCCCTTTAACACAGTTCCTTATTCGTAGTGACCCCCACCCCCAACCATAAAATTATTTTTGTTGCTACTTCATAACTGTAATTTTGCTACTGTTACGCATCATAGTATAAATATCTGTGTTTTCTGGTGGTCTTAGGTGGCCCTTGTGAAAGGGCCATTTGACTCCCAAAGGAATTAGGACCCACCGATTGAGAACTACTGCTCCAGAATGTGTTTTGTTCTTTCCCTAGACACCTTTCTAGTTTTGTTTGTTTGTTTGTTTGTTCATTTGAGACAAAGTTTTTCTATGTAGTAGACTAGGCTGGCCCTGACCTCACAGAGACCTGGCTGCCTCTGTGCTGTGAACAGAGGTGTGCCAGCACTTTCTACTTTTAATAAACTTCCAACTCTGCTTCGTCTTAATCTGTTTTACCCAATTCTGGCTCTTCCTGAAGTTTTTTTCTGCATCAAACCCAAGGGTCCCCCTTTACCGGAGTCTAAGTCCCAAAAGAGGAAGGGAATTCATCTGTCTGGTTTGGGGAGCACCATGAAGCTACACCTCTATTTCTGACACCTCTGACAACATGACTTTTCTGAGCCTCAGTTTCCTTATCTGTCAAATGGGATTAAAAGCCTCTACTCCACATCATCTGAGAGTGTGAGTATACATTGATGAGTTCCTAACACCACTGATTTAAGATACTCCTCTTTAATTACATTCTGGCTGGCTTAAATTCAGGAGATGCTATGTACTTATCTGACCCTAAGACACTGGGCAGAGAAGTGGGCACTGACTCCTGTGGCTGGGACTTTGTTCCTGTAAGAAAGAGCCTTCAGACAATCTTATGGGGCAGCAGTCAGGGTTCAGTAAGGTCTAGATCCTTCCTTGGGGATGGGCTGCCCACTGAACTGGTGTACTCCCAAAACTTTTAAAGGAAAAACAACTATTCACTTCACAGTCAACCCCAAAAAGGATGTCTCTTGCAGAGAACAGCCACACAGAAGTGAAGCTGCAATGTTAGGAACAACAATGGTCCAGCCTTGGCATAGCAAGTCTCAGGAGGTGGGTCTTCATCTGCCTCAAAACTGAGGAACTGTCCATAGCTGAGCACAGAGGAAGGTGTCTTGAGAGACAGCTGGGGTAGAAGTGAGGCTGGCTGATGCCTGGGCTTGGCCACGAGGTCAGGGGCTTCATCTTCAGGTGAAGAAACACAAAATGAACTAGCTCTCAATTCACATTTATCTTTTCATTTTAGTAAAAGTTCTCATTGTGTTGGTGAGTCTTGCTGTGTTGGTCCAAACTCCCGGGGCTCAAATGACCCTTCCACCTTTGCCTCCTGAGGTCTGGAATTGTAGATACACATCACAGTGCTTGCACAAATCCACATTTGTTAGTTTCCAAAGGGATTGCAAGACTCTCCTTGCTTCCCCAAGTGGAGTCTGGATATCACTGTCCTCTCCAGCTGAGCCTTGGCATCTCCTCAACCACATTCATTTACCCACCCACCACCCACCACCCACCTACCCATCCATTCACTCATCCACCCATCCACCCGTCCACCTATCCATCCACCCATCCACCACTCATCCACCCACCCATCCACCCATCCACCCATCCACCCACCCACCCACCCACCCATCCACCCATCCACCCATCCACCCATCCATTCACCACTCATCTACCCATCTATCCACCCATCCACCTATCTATCCACCCATCTACCCACCCATCCACCTATCCACCTATCCATCCACCCATCCACCTATCCATCCACCCATCCATCCATCCACCCATCCACCACTCATCCACCCATCCATCTACCACTCATCCACCCACCCATCTACCACTCATCCACCCATCTATCTACCACTCATCCACCCATCCACCTATCCATCCACTACCATCCACCCATCCATCCATCCATCCACCCACCCACTCACCCATCCATCCACCCATCCACCCATCCATCCACCACTCATCCACCAATCCATCCATCCATCCATCCACCCATCCACATGCCCATCCACCCATCCACCTATTCATTCACCACCCACCCACCCATCCATCCATCCACCCACCCACCTATCCATCCACCCATCCACCCATCTATCCACCACTCATCTACCAATCCATCCACCCATCCACCCATCCACCCATCCACCCATCCACCCATCCACCTATCCATCCACCACCCACCCACCCATCCATCCATCCATCCACCCACCCACCCACCCATCCATCCCATCCACCCATCCATCTACCACTCATCCACCAATCCATCCATCCATCCACCCATCCACCCATCCACCCATCCACCTACCCATCCACCCATCCATTTACCCATCCACCCATCCACCTACTCATCCACCTACCCATCCATCTATCCATCCATCCATCCATCCATCCATCCATCCACCTACTCATCCACCTACCCATCCATCTATCCATCCATCCATCCATCCATCCATCCATCCATCCATCCATCCACTCATCCATCCACCCACCCACCAATCCATCCACCAGCCCATCCACCCATCCATTCATCCACCCATCCATCTGCTCATCCACCCATCCACCCATCCACCCATCCACCCATCTATCTATCCATCCATTCATCAATCCATTCATGCATTTTGTGCTCATTCACTCATCCATCATCTATCTATCCATCCACATATACCTTTTCACACAGGCAGCAGGCATTCATTCATTTTCACTGTCCATTCATTACTTATTCATTCACTAATCTAGTCACTGGTTAATTCATTTACTCATTGATTAGATCATTTACTTCATTCTTTCACCCACCTGTTCATTTGCTCACCTATCCACTCATTCATTCATTCATTCATTAATTCACCCAGACATGCATTTATTCACCCATGCACTCATACACTTATTCATTCACTCATTCACTCATTCACATGTTCAATCACTCACTCAATCACTTATTACTTTAGACGTTTATTTAGTCTAGTTAGTCAAGACTAGCAAAAAAACAGGAACATAGACAAACAAAACTAGGGTATATTAGCCAAGAGTTTTGAAGAAGCAAGGGATTGAGGTAGGAAGCTACAGGGTCTTAATTCCAGCTGTGGTACTCAGGGAAGCCCCTCAGAGGAGGTGACTGTCCAGTTAAGACCTCCAAGGATAAGCAGAGGGAAGAAGCTAGCGCAGGCCCCTCTTAAGTGGGCATAGCTTGGGTATTTGAGAAACAGTGCTCATAGCTGGCTGGAGGAAAAGGCTGGGGGAGGCTTGCAGACCTGTAGGAGAGAGACACAGCTCACACCCTTTTCATCCCTGGGAAGACTCTAATCCAGCCTCTTTCTTAGGGACATGATAAGGCAAGACAGGTCCTCAGGTCACTTCTGCCTTATGCCCCAGGCCTGCCAGAGGTCTCTGTTGGTCATGTATAAGGTGAGATGCACCAGGTTTAGTCCCAAACAGTCCTTCCCAGAATCTTGCCAAGCCCATTGGGCAGCTTGACAGGGTATGGTCATGGCCATGGCTGTGGGATGGGAGGGGGTGAGAGCTCACCGAGTCCTGGTCAAGGCGCCATCGTCGGGAAATTGAGCAAGAAATTCTGCCTCAAACCCACAACCAAAATATTTCATAAGCACCCTGCCTTTTTGTCAAGTGAAGGGTACACACAGCCTTTCAACTTGTAACCTGGCCAAGAATAATTTGTGGCAGGAAAGTCTGAGCATTTGTCAAAATAAAGTAAAATGTTAAAAAAAAAAAAAAAAAGTCTAAGTACTGAGTGTACATTTGGGTGAAAGCAAGCCCAGGGAAAGTTATTTAGGTGGTAAAACGCCTTTGCATTTCCCTCTTGCCCTTGTGCCTGCTGCCTGGCCCCTTCTCCAAGTGTTGAAATCCAGATTGTTGGCCTGTTTGTTTGGTTAATCTCCCACCAGCGCTGAGGGGCTGCAGGCCCAGTTTCTTCTTGTTCACACAGGGATAGGCTGCCAAGAGTCCCCCTCTCTGCACCTAGCTCAGCCAAGCATCCTTGCACCTGATCCCTGCAGGGGGAATAGGGGAGCATGCCTATCTCTGGGAGTATAGCTTTGCACCCCTGAGGCCCCCAGTTCCTTGAAGAGTACTCAAGTGGAGAGCTGAGGACCCCCCCTCCCGCCCCTTGCAGCCATGGAGGTGTGGCCTGGGACCACACCTGGGGCTGCCCAGCTGGGGTGGAGTCTGTTGCAGGGCTGAGGTGGGCAGAGGGACAGACAGGCTGGTCTGGGTTTGAATAACATTGTGTCCAGGATTGGATGAATGATGGCCTCGTTGTGCCTCAGTTTTTCATCTGTAAAATAAGGGTGGTACTAGCCTTGAGGCATTATGGGAGGGGCTGAAGAGGCTGTCTGGAGGACAGGCCAGGACAGTCCTTGGTCGTAGTTCTTAACCACTGCACCTGAGGGAGTGCTCAGTGCAGTGGATTCCCCTAAGTACAGGAACCTCAGAGGGACACTGTGGCACCTCTCTGTGCACTTCTGCTTATCTCTATTTGCAGCTCATGAGAAGGAAGCTCAAAGAGCAAAACCCCAAGCCAGTGTTGGCTATTAGCTCCACCTGCACTTCGGTATCTCCCAGGACTTTTTCTGTCAGATTGTATTCGGTGAGAGGCGGGACTGGAGCTGGGGCTGGGACTGGAACTTAGGACCTTGCTCATAAGAGGCAAGGGGTCTAACCACTTTGTCACATCCCTAGGCAAGATTTCATTTTAAAATGTGTGGGGCTGAGCAGAGGTCAGGAGGAGGGCTCAGTGGGCAGCTAGTGTCTGCGTGTGCCTGGCTGCCTGGATGTGGGTCTCTAAAACATACTCAGAAAAACAGGATGTGGGGCTGGTGGGATGGCTGGATGGTAAAGGTGCTTGCTGCCACATCAGAGGACCTGAACCTGCATTGTAGAAAAAGAGAACTAACTCCTGTCTTCTGATCTATATTCAAATGCCATGGCACAACTTCGTGTCTCCCCCAACTATCTGTATCTGTATCTGTATCTGTATCTGTATCTGTATCTGTATCTGTATCTGTACCTAAGCTTATATACATCATATATATCTACTGTATATTCCAGCTTTTAATATACGTTATATAAATAAATACATATTTACTATAGCTAGATATCTCCTAGCTTTTAATATCCACATATACATATTCACAGACATACACATATATACATACATGGGTTTGAATCTGTGCATACGGGAATGGGTGAGTGGTGTTCTCTTTGTGTCTCAGTTACTCATCTGTAAAATGGGGACATTGTAGAGAGGACTGAAGAACAAACCCATGCATGTGTTGTTTTGTGTGTGTGTGTGTTTGTGTGTCTGTGTGTCTTAAAAACCGAATGTGACTACCTCAGTGCTCCGATGCTGAAGTGAAAGGTGGAGGAGACAGGAGAATCACCTAGAAAATTCCACACTAGCTAACCTGCCTGCCTCAGCAAAGCAGAAGATGGCAGGTTCTTTGACCTCCTCTGTGTGCCTCACCCCCCCCCCCGAACATAAAAAATGCAAATGTGTTTGTGTATCTCTTCCTCTGACACGCTCCACCTTAACTTTTGAGGCAGTCATGAAACTAGGGCCCATCTATCTTGCTAGAGGGTGTGAACAGCAAGCCCAGGGGTCCCCCCAACTCTAGAATGATAGGTACCTGTCACTGTGCCTGAGTCTTCATGTGCTGGTTAGGGGTCAAACTCAAGCCTTCATTCTTACAAGACAAGCACTTTACTCACCAAGCCATATCCATGACCCCAAGATCTCATTCTGATGTCATCAAGAAGGAAGGAAATCCGTTCTCTGGGACCATTACCAGGCCCCACCCTTGGCAGTTTTCTGAGGCTGAGCTTCCCTCACACACTGATCCATTCTCAGTCCCACTTTGCTGCCTCCATTTTGCAGATGATGTAACCAAGGCAGGAGCAGCTCTGTGGGTATGTGGCATGATGGCTAATGTCAACTGTCAAACCAACGGAACCTAGAATCATCTTCAAGGGAGTCTTGGTGAGGGATTTCTAGATCAGGTTGGCCTTTGGGCATGCCTATGAGGCTTTATCTTAATTATGTTAATGGATGTGGGAGACTGGTCTACTATAGGTGGCACCATTCCCTGGGCTTGGATCCTGGACTGGATAAAAAGAAGAAAGCTAGCCAAGCACAGCATGCATGCACCCATCACTCTGCTTCCAGTCACAGATTCAGTGTGACCAACCCCCTCCAGCCCAGCTACTGTGGCTTCCCAGCCATCACAGTCTGCAGCCTGGAACCATGCACTGAAACAAACCCTTTCTCCCTTAAGCTGCTTTGGTCTCATTTTTTTAATCACAGCATCAGCAACAAAAACTAAGACAAGACAGTGACACAGCTGGGGAGCTCACCTTTCCCTCAGCTGTATCAAGTCTGACATTGTAGGTGTTTCTGTTATTAGACCAGATGGTTTGCTCGATGGCTGAGACCAGACTGGAGGAGGGGACAGACAACCACAGCAGTGGCCCCACTACTGATGGGGACAGTTTTGTGAGCTGGCAGCTGCCTTGTAAAGCCTGTTCTATACCTTCCCACACATGGCTTACCTGCAACCACACAGACAGTTACGGAAATTGAGAGACAGTCAGCTAGGGAAAAATGGTTCCCTTTGCCCCTGAGCATCTGGTGACATCTTCCTTGCATTGCTCGGCGTCACCAGCCAGGAGCCCAACAAATGGCCATGGCAGGTGAATGATACTCGAATGCCACCGTTTATTTCGCTTGGTATCTGGTTCCCACCTCTCCCCAGAGGAACCAGACTATGAGAGCCAAAGGCCAGATCTGTCCTGACTCACTTAGGCATGCAGAGAAACAATTCTGAGGCATGCATGTGCGTGCGTGTGTGTGTGTGTGTGTGTGTGTGTGTGTGTGTTGCTGCAGAGAACTCCCTACCTGGAGGGCCAGAGAACTTTTTTGCTAAAATGGGGGATACACAAGGGTCGAAGCTGCTACTTTAGCCGACCAGGGGACAGTAAGGGGAGCCAAGCAGGGGTCTAGGTGTAAAGAAGCCCACCCCATTGCTTCCCTTCCTTTTACTCTGCCCACACTGTATGCCTACCTAGGCACCACCCAGACTTATACTCTGGGGACCCAGGTGAGCCCCATCTTCCCCAGGCCCTGGGCAACCCCCTAGGTATAACAGGAGCAGTGATGGGCGTCTCTGAGGACACTTGAGGTGATGCAGGCAAGAGGCTGGGACACAGACCAAAGGGGAGTTGCTGTTATCGTTATTATTACTACATCGGGTAACTGGTTGGACCACATTTTTTCTCCTTCTGCCCCTGGGCTCTGCAAGAAAGGCCTCACCTGGGCTGGAAATGGCTGAGGACATAAACCAGAACAGCTCCACCCTGACACGTGGGTGCTCTGTAGAAGACCTGCCCTTGCTCTGTCCTCCTGTCACCAAGACCCCAGCTTGCTTTGTAGGGTCTCAGCTCTTGGCTTTGTAAGGTTTGGGAGAGCCCAGTGGGGCCAAGGAAGAGGGGAGTGTAGGCTGGGATGGTCCTCGGCAGCCCCTCCCCTCTGGTGCCTAATCTGGTCTGTTCACCTGGCTAGCTTCTTCCTGCATCTCTTGTTTTCTCCATTTCCAAACCATTTCAGGGGAAGGGAGCTTGGTTCATCAGAGTTCACACCACGGTGGTGGAGGCTACACCATGGTGGCCGCTACCGTCTGGGGGTAGGGAACTCACTCAGTGGGGACAAAACGCTGACAGATACCTGAGGCTGCCAGAGAGAAGGGGGGTTGGGGTGGAGAAAGGTATCAACAAAGTCCTGAGCAGGTGATTTGCCTGCAGGGCTGGGGAGATAAGTGTGCACAGCGCCACCTAGGCTCAGATGAGGGCAACACAACTCCTGCACACTCCAGGACTGTTCCATTTCGGAGAACCTGATGTAGTATATGTGTGGCAGTGTGGGGCATGGGGATGGGGACAGTCTGGTGTCACTGGTGAAAGCAACATAGAAGTCGGCTGTCGGGTGCCCACAGTGCCTTGCCACTCAGTCTCAGAAAGGCCAGCGCCCCCTGGAGGACATGTGTGCCAGTTTGCCTGCTACCTTGCTGCTTCTATACCAGCTGAGGAGCAGCCCAAGGAACCGAGTACCACACTTGAAGCTTCAGTGAAAGATTGAAGGATGCCCCTGGGATGGTGGTCAGAATCCTGATGGATTGTGGATGGATTCTTCCCAGGGAACCAAGAAGAAGTTTAAACGCTTGACCCTGCTTTCCGGCATGCATCTGGTTGGCTCCATTTCATGTCTAAGACCTGGTAGATCTTCAAAAGGCTACTCAAACAGCAAGCAAGGGGAAGCTAGCACAGCCAGGTGGAGAGGTGAAGAAGGGAGCAGTCGCTGCCTCGGACCTGTGCAGCCCAAGCAGTAAGAGTTGCTCCTTCTCAACTTCTCTCCAGGTTTCTGGAGCAGAGTCCAACTTGCCCCTTTCATGGGCTGGGAAGCTCTGGGTGGCCCACAGTCTGGCTATGTCCTCTGTCCTGGCTTCAGAGTGCCTAGACCAACTTAATTTCAGCCACGTGACCCCAACAGTTCGATTTGTGTTTTATTTCTGCCCCAGTTTCCCCACCCACTGCTCCAGGTGTGGCTACTGAGCCTCTTGTCTCTGGAAGGGGCTCAGTTCAGGGCCTTCCTGTCATTGTGGCTCATAAATGAGACTCTGCTGCTGATCAGAGTGATGGCAGCAATCCCATGTGAACTCTCCTGTCCTAAGGTGACAACTGTCCTGGTGGGTCTCCTTCTCTTTAAGTAAAGCCACTTCCCAGGGAAGCTGTTTCCCTTGGTGTTTCCTGTACATGAACAGCGACTAGTCCTGCCCTCCATTAACGTCAAGGACACACTAATCCCCTCCTGTCAATTATTGCCCTGTAGCTTCTTCACGGAGGCCTTGGGAAGCCCCACCCTGCAGATGAGGAGGAAGGCCCCAAATCAGAGACTGGCCACTCAGTTCTGACTTACAATGTAAGTCAGCTTGACAGTATTAGCTGCTTGCCCGAGAAAGCCCTCCCAGCTCATGCTTGGTGAAGGTTGGCAGAGCATGGAGGCCAAGGGTTTCTCAAGTGGACTGGAACTGGGTGTGTCTGGGGAGGCACCTCAGGGGCTCTATGGGGTTTCTCAGAAGACAGGCACTGGCACCCCATAGTGTCTGTGGCCGAGTGGGCTCCAGTCCCTCAGGAATGGCAGGAGAGAAATGAAGAGGGCAGAGAGGACTGGCAGATGACTCCACACTGAAAACTGTTCTTTCCACTCTGTGGAAAGTCAGCATCAGTGAGTTTGGGGCTCCATGGAGAAAGGGGTGCACAAGGGAGGGATCCATAAACCATGGCAGGAGAGGTGACTGGAGCTGAAGGTTCTTAGCTAGAGGGGGTGACTCCATCTCCAGCAAGTTTTTCTGCTTATCATGAGGCTTAGGGACCATTCTCCCAGCACTAGATGTTGGACCAGTGTCCCTGGAAACACGGGAGCCCTGTGCTTCCATGCTATCCAATCAAGGCATGGCAGATATGTTGCAGTGACATGGACCTACACTCCCAACACTCAATAGGCAGAGACAGAAGATCACAAGTTTAAGGAGCAGCCTGGATTACATAACATGTTCTAGGCCAGTCTGGGGTTGCATAGCAAGATGTGATTCCACACCCCCCCCCCCAAATTAAACAGTTAAATCCTGTCTCATACCTATCTATACAGCTGCTGTCTAGAATAGACAGCCAGTAAACATTGGCAAGAAGTCTGAACTCTGGTATGTTGCTGAGGAGGCAGTAAAATGTGCAGCAACTGCAGAATATAAGCAAAGGCCACATACTTATCCTGTGACCTGGCAATTCTACATTCAAGTATACACTGCTTCTCCCAAAGAATTGAGAGCAGGATCTGGAAGAGATGCTTGTACAGACATATTCAGCATTATTCACAATAACCAGATGGTGGAAGCCACCAAAGCATCCACTGTCAGGTGAATGGAAATGAAAAATGTGGTATGTCCACGAAATGGAGTATTACTCAGCCTTCAACAAGGAAATTCTGATGCATGCTGCAGCAGGGATGAGACTTAAGGCTATCATGCCAAGTGAGACAAATCCATCACACAAAGACAGATGGGGATTGACCCTATACCCTGTGAGTCCTAGGGGCAGAATGAAAAACAGGAGGGGTTGAGGTGGGGGTTGGGCTGTGCAGTGGATACAGCTTCAGTCACAGACGATGAGAAAGCCCTGGAGATTAAGAGGAAAGTTTTAGCAACACTGTAAACTTAAACTTAACTGTAAACTTAAAGATGGTACCCAAGGAAAATTGTGTCAGGAGTGTTTTTCACAGTGAAACAAAAAAACAAACAAAAAAACCACTAAGTCCCTCTTCCACCAAGGCAAGAGGTTGAGTATTTTGCTAAGAACAGCCAGAAGCTGCAACTCTTTTGGGGTCCCATATCAGATAGCCTGCAAATCAGATTCATAACAATATCAAAATTACACAGATGAAGTAACAACAAAGACAATTTGATGGTTGGGGTCACCACACCATGAGGAACTGTAGTAAAGGCAGCAGCGTTAGGAAGGCTGGGAACGGCTGCTCCAGAAGATACATACATGATCTACATATTGGTTATGAGCGCTCAGGCGCTGTGTGAGGAAGGGATGCTGTGGGCAGCCAATGGTCTGAGAGATCTGTGGTGACAGGAACCAGGACATAGCTGCAAAGTAGGTGACCTGGGGGAGAGTTCCCAGATTGCATGGGGAGGTGAAGGAAAGTGTTGCTCACGTGATTCTCCTCCAGTCATCAGGGGGCAGCCTGGGGAGGTTGTCCTTAACCATGATTGTGTCAGCTCAGCCCATTTGAGTGTCTCAGGGGGCCTGAGGGCTCTGCTGCACAGCTGGGGAAACTGAGGCAACTTCTGGGTTCATGTTTGGCCTCACAGCCCAGAGTAGGACCCGGAGTGGGGGGAGTAAGGGAGGGGCCCAGCCAGGAGAAGCAGGGGGTGGTTACTGTGAATGGAGTCTGGACCCTGATATTGAAGTGCAGATTCAGTTGCAGAGTTTAAGCAAGGTGTTCAGGGAGAGCGTCCTGGAGGAAGGGGAAACTCAATGGAGACCTGTAGAAGAGCAGGAGATGGCTAGAAAAGACTAAGAAGCCATTCTAGAAGTTTCTGTCCTATGGAACTCCTGGTGACATGGGAAGACAGGACACGAGCCATTTGTTTGTCTCTTGTTCCCCCTTCCTCCACCCTGAGGAGGTATTCCTCTGGGAGATCTCTACCTGGATGAGGCAGAAAGGGGTGGGGACAAGGCTCAGCTGTTTGGCCACAGGCAAATCTTAGTCAGGCTTGTTGCTCACTTGAGCAGAAGCCACAGGACCCCAGTCCTGTCTCTCTCATAGTACATATCACTTCAAGTCTTGGGGGGATGGCTCCCCACAGTGTTCTTGCACTGGCCTCACCTCAGGGGACACCCCTTGCTTAGAGTCCCCTGGTCAGGTCAGGAGATCATGGGGAACCAGCCTCAGTAACGTTTGGCAGAGAGGAAGATGAGGGCAGGAAGGGATTCAGTCTGTAATCGAAATCAGAGGTGGGGTTTAAGACCCACTTTAGCTATTGTCTCCTCTTGGGTGAATCCCCACCCCCCAGGCCTCAGTTGGTCCCTGTGTTTGGACGGGAGGTCAAGGCACAATGCCAGTTCCACCAGATTATGGGCTTAGGCCCTACCCTGGCTAAGCACGGCCTTGAGCACTGTGGTGGTACAGTGGGGCTGAGGTTGAGGTACTGGGTGCCTGGTTCTTGGCCGCACTGGCCACCACCGGGGTCCTGAGTCATCTTCCAGGCAGTAGTGACCGATCCGTACCCCTGGCTCCCCCAGGCCCCGTGACCCTGGGAGGTTTCTCGGGGCCAGGCCGTCCCAGGCAGGCAGTGCGCACGAAATCTCAATGCTGACCCAATGCAAGCACAGGAGGTGGGGAGGCCAGGCTGCAGGGGTTCCTGGATGGGGGAGACAGCTGCTGACTGATGAGCCCCTAGCCAAGCTCCCCCTTTTGGGTCACCTACTGCCCGTGGCCAGCTATACCAGCCACTCCTCTGCACTCCAGGCCCTCTCCCTGGGTCTCCTCCTCCTCCACATTCCGGAGAGGAGCTGCTGGTCAGGTCCCAGAACTCGGGCCCTGTAGCCCCTGCCTCTCTCCAGCTGCAAGTTCTTTCCAAATGAGAAGTTCGCCTTCCTGTGCTTCTGTCCCCTTTCCCAGAGGGAGAAATTAGGCTTATAAGTTCTTGACCAGCATTCAGACTCAGCTTCAAAGGATCCCAGGCTAGTGCTTGGCCAGCTTCCTAGCAGTATGCCGTGATGACTACGATTAACAGCCCCGTTAGCATAGCCTGAATCTTCTGGTAGTCACAACTGCCTCCAGGGATCAGGTTGTCAAGTTGAGGTTAAAGATGGAAGGCTCAGAGGAGAGGAAGACAAAGAACTGAGCCTGCAGTGAGGGATCTGAGCTGAGGTGAGATCAGCCACTGACTTCACAGGCTGTGTGGTTAGGAGGGCCTGTCCTGATCCAGTGCTGTCTGTCTGTCTGTCTGTCTGTGTGCAAAGGAGTCCTCTGGGGCCAACCTAACCATCAGCCTTCTGCCTCAGTGGTGATTCTGCCTGCCCCTCAAGGTTCATTTCCTTCTAAAGGGCAGGGTTTGGGGACACCTATGATGGACCACTCTCCAAAGATCAGTGGTGGCTTGCTTTCCTCTTGGATTAGGTGGGGTAGGAACAGGGTCACATAGGCTCTTATGGGACCTTCCTTGGCTTTTATACCCTGGGCTGGCCCCTATAAGGCATCACCAATCAAACCCATCAATGTTCTCCATCCAGGCATCAGCAATCAAACCTGTTGATCTAGGGTTACTGCTGAGGAGTTCCTGGTTCATCACATGGCTGTGCTGAGGAGCCACAGGAAAGTCTCATTCAAAGTGTAGTGCAAACAATTTGTAGCAAGCCTGAAGGCTGCTATAATTGTAGACCATCCACACTGGTTGTGTGTATACAGCTGTGCCCATGTACAAGTACAGACTCACCTGCATGCTGTCATCTTACCCACTGTGAGGATCAAGACTAGTGCTGAGACACACACCAGCTTCTGTGACCCAGCTTCCCTTTCTTTCTCCTCCCTCAGCCCCAAACCTTAATAATGACCATTTATTGAGCACCTAGTGTGCAGCAGGCAAGACACCAGCCTGCTGATTCATCTCCTATGCACCAAGGTTGCAGGGGTAGAGGGGCTGACTTTCCAAACCATATCATAAATCCTATCAATTATTAATGTCTGTTGTAGGTACAGGAAGGGAATACTGGTAAAGTGTCACAAGTCCTATCGATTACTAATGTCTGCTGTGGATGCAGTAAGGCAGTACTGATAAAGTTGCTTCCTGTGCACCTTCACTTGTGAGGCATATAATACTGTATGCTTTCTATTTAATCATGGGTCATTTAATAAGGTTTGCCTCCAAACCTTTGTGGAACAAGACTTTTTGTAACTAAGTAATGACCACTCGTTAATAAATAAGTATTGAGTGATTGGACATCAGTTATTTCTGTAGGTTAAAAACCCACAGAGGTTATTGCAGATGGAAAGAGCCAGGTTCAAGGGCTAGATTGCTGTTAGCCTATAGAATGAATGGTTCTTGTATGTGTCAGGAAAGAGTGTCTGAGGTGTCACATCTTGGAGTATAGCACGGCATGGATTTTAGCCTTCTTTACCTCACTATCCCAGGCACTCTTGTTTAGTGGACAACTCGAACAACCATGCACAGTGTTCAGTGTCCTGCAAAGCCCACAATTAATATCCTCCATGCTAAATCGAGAGCTCGTTTTACTGTGTGCAGTACAGGGCCCAACCACTGTCTGGGTATTGGACACCTATTTGCATTCTAGGGCAGCTGGTGCTTGGTCTGAGGTGACATGAGAGGGCAGAAGGAAGACCAGGACTAACAACTCAGCCTGTGTTTGTGCCACACGTGGGCAGGATCTTTCTGGTGCCATTAGCTGCAGCCAGATTCCGGTGTGGGCCCCAGGTTGTGAATAGTCCCAGTGAAGGGCCTTTGGGGACCGCTGGATTCCACCCAGGCCAAAACCTTGGCCACTGGAGATTTGGGGGCGAGGCCTGCTTGGCACTTGTCCCATAAGCTTCTAACTGCTCCTCTTTCACTAGGACCCTGCTGGGCTTGGGCTTGCGCATGTGGCTGTCGCTTGGCTGAGCAAGGGGTGCTTGAAAAACACCTCCTGAAAGCAGAGAAAGTGTGAGCCATCAGAGGGGAGGGTGAGGGCGGAAAGCAGTCCTCTGAGGCTGGAGATTTACTGCGTTCATTTGGCTAGGCCCAAGGACATCAGGAGGCCCAGGGTGAATGCCTTCCGGAGGCCAGCTTGCTATTTCACTGTTCAAAGTCACTGTCAACATGGTAGCACGCTTGGGACTGTTCTACCTGACACCCTCCTGTGGTCAAAGAGAAAGCTAAGGCCAGGGATAGAGACTGCTTGCTGTTGAAACCTGTCTGGTCAGGTCTCTGGGTACTGTATCAGGTTGAGTGTGGCTACTGCTCAGCCAGGCTTCTCCATGGACTCTTGCTTCCTGTGTGTTTCTATGCTTTTACAGACTGTGATAGTGAGACTCAGAGAGCCTGGATGGCTTGCTGAATTTCACACAGCTCCACAATGGAAGAGGATAAAAAGTTACAGAGACAAAACTTCACAGCCCCAGGGACACAGCCTGGGTCTGAAGCTAGGATTCCAGCCAGGTGGTTTTGTGTCTCAGGGCCTCAATTCCCTTGTCTCTAAAGTGAACTAATGACTCCCAGAACGGTGTGAAACTTGGCACTGTGTTAACCATATTTACGTTCAGACAGGCTGACGTTTGGTGGGGTTGGCTGCCAGAGATGAACTTCTGCATCCTCTGTCTCAAAACCCCCTCCCCCGAAACTACCCCCCCAAAACCCCAAACAAACAAAAAAAAAAAAAAAAAAAAAAAACCCAAACCAACCAAACAAATAAAGAACTAGAAAGTCGAGGGCCTTGCTGTAGAGGGATGTCAGAGTCACAGGGGACCATATCCACATGGCACAATGAAGCAGACTATGCCGACTGTTTTGAGACAGAGTCTCTCATTGGTCAAGACAGTTCCTGTTGGTTCCTTCTTGTCTTGACTTAACTCCAGTTCCAGGACAGTTGGAGGCTGACACTGTAGCCTGAAGTCATGAAAAGCTGTGCCAAGCAGAGGATCTCAGTCTTACCTTAAGCATTTGGCCCGCGATGGGCTGCCTGCCTTTCCTCTGAGTTACTGCATGTGGAAGAAACAGCTGATACCGTTGCCAGGGTTTCCAGGCCCGGTGCTAAGGGGCAACAGGCAGATCTGTGGATCCCTACCCTCAAGGACTTCTCAGAGGAGGGCTGTTTGATTCGGATTTTAAAGATACACAAGAGTGTGCCAGGAGGCAGAGCGGTTCAGGCCAGGTGAACATGGAGGCTTGGGAATTGCACGGGGAAAAGGGAAGGGCATATCCTTCCAGAGGCCTGAAGGGCGGGATGGGAGCAGCCGGAGCGCTCCAGCATGGAGGCCCTCATTCCCTTTATCTGAGGCAGTAGGGGCCAGGAGCAGGTTGCCTGGTTGACACATGGAGACTGTGCTGAAAGAAGGCCCTAGGGGCTGATCACAACTAAACAGCTGAGAGGGTCCAGGAGAAAGAGATGGGTGCCAGCAGCAGCCTTTGAGGTGGACTGTGGAGTTCACTTAGGTCCCTCTGGTCTGGTGGCCAAGTTGACCTCCGCCCTGGCTTGAGGCCGCACTCCCCAGGCCTCGATAGCTGCAGGAGAGGGGCTCAGCCTGCAACAGAAGAAGAAATATTTTCTCAGCTGTAAAGCCCAGCTCAGGCCTGGTCTTCCACACAAGGGGAGGACACGAGCCTCGAGCCTCAAGCCTCGGGTGAGACTGATGCAGGGTTGGCCCCTCCCTCTGTCCCTTCCCCTCTCCGGATGCCCATTCTGAACCAGCGACTGTGACCCCTCCCCCACTCCTGTTCCTCTCCCATCAAACACATCCGTTCTTTCATCTTTTCCCCACGTGACAAGGACTGGCCTTCATTTTTTATTATTAGAAAAACGTCCAAACTCAGCAGCCACTGATTTGCACAGAAGACACCGCCAGGCTTTGGGGACAAAGCTTTGAAGTTTGGGGAGCCCGAGCCAGGCCACTGCTGTGCGACCTTGGGCGAGTCACTCTGCTTCTCTGAACCTCTTTGGGCCTTTCTCAGAAGTCTGCTCTTAAATTGCTATCAAGATTTAGTGAGCAAATACGTATGAAGGCATGTGGGATAGCCTGGCACACCTCAGATACTCAGAACACGGAGTCAATGATTCTCTGTCTCCAGAGCCTTCGGCCTCACTGTGGCTCCTTGAATGCCATGGCACGAGGTAATTGTGTCTTCAACTATGGCCAGACCCTGACATATGCCCTGTGGTCCTTCACTCCTGCGCCTGCTCTTGAAGAAAATAGGGTTAGGTCTTGCGACTTTGTATAATCCAGGGAGGACAGTGAGGAAGGGAGAAAGTGGAGAATAAAGCTGTCTTTCTGCTCTCTTTAGACATTGGGCAGGCATCCTGAAAAAGAGAAGGGGGGGGGGTCCATGTGATGAAGAACAGAAAGTAGTGTCTGAGCCACAAGTGACAGGACTCCTTGCCAAGGACAGACCCTGCTGGGACACTGGGATGGCAACATTATGTACACAGATACATTTCATCTACCTGCCTTAATTTTGGGGCACAGGCTCCTGAACACTTTTGCAGGTTCCCAGGTATCCTGGCTGAATGACATCATTTGCAATATTTGGTTCTGGTCCCCAGCTAGTGGCACAGCTTTTTGGACCCTTGGACTCTCCAGAATTCTTTCTAGGTTCTAGTGAGATGTCAGGTGATGAGGGACCTCCAGCTTTGGGGCGAGGGAGGGTGCAGACTGAGGCAGTCAGTCAGCAGTGACAAAATCAATCACACATGTGTGTGACCCCTGACCTGAAGATGGTGCAGTGTCCACATCCAGGAGATTGGTAAGGGCATTGTGGTGCAGTGGGTATGGACCCTGTATGCTGTGTACTGCCCTATGCAGCTCTCCTGTTGCCCTGGACCTGTACCATGCCCTTTTATGGGAAGCTGGTAATAGCAAGCAATGTGCCAGCAAGTCCTTGAGCTGTTCTAGAATATTCCAGTGCACAAAGAGGGCAGGAGCATGCAGTTTGTACTTGGTTGTGGTTGTTGCTCATGCAGTGGGAAGCTGGGATCTGTGTAAAGGGATGATATACTTTGTCCATGGTAGCCAAAGCCAGGGCTGAGGGCCTAGAATCAAATTCAACTCAACCCAATGGTTTCCCAGGATTCCTGGGGCCAGAGAAATGGCCACTGGTATAGAAACCTACAAACAGCTCAGCTCTTTCAGTCCACAGAGATGGAGCTTCCCCAGGTGGTGCTTTAAACTATCCAGGCCATTAGATGGTCCTTCCAGAAACCAAAGGATGGGGCACGGACCATTCATAGGTGTGAAGAAGTCACAGGGACTGAGGATAACTCTGGGATTGGATGATAACAGTGGATACACATTATGATGGACAGCCTCCCTGGCCAACTGCAATGCAGAAGCCTGGAAAGTCAGGACTACAGCCAGGGAAGAGGCATCCAAGTGTCTATAGCTCACATGGGAAGGAGGGGTGAGAAAGTTGGGTGGAGATCAGGGGAAACTTGACCTCTGAAACTTCATCTGAGGACTTGAGCTTTCTGAGCCCCAACAGCAGTGAGCTGTGACCTTTTAAACGCCAGAGGAAAGCACTGTGTTTAGATTTCAGAGACAGGATTGTGTGATGTAGCCCAGGCTGACCCCAAATTCCAAATAATTCTGCCTCAGCCTCTGGTGTACTGTGGATCACAAGCATGTGTGGTTCCATGAGGCAGGAAACATTTTCTACTTAATTTGTGTCACTCTCTGGAGGTCGCAGCTTTGGCACGGAGGTGGCTGATCAATAAATTATTGAATTGAATGATATTCCAAAGGGATTTGCTCCCTCCTGGAAAGGAGACAGGGACCAGTGGACTTCTTGCTGTCCAAGGAAGTTCCAGGACCCGAGAGACATGAAGCCACCTTCTTTCCCAGCAGGTGGCCTTGTTGAACCCCCAAAGAGGGTGCTGGCATTTGAAATGCTTCCTGCATCCTCTTACCAGAGGTCAACAGTGCCCCAGTCCTCACCCAGGAGAAAGCAGAAGCAGGGAGAGACAGGGAAGGAGGGTTTCCCGTCTATGGGCTCTGGATATTTTGGGCTATTTTGAAATGCCCCAAAGGCACACACACACACAGAGCCGATTTAAACATACCAGGAAATGCTCCGGGGTGGAAACGGGAGTGGGAGGCATGCTGGGGCCCTGCATGGCTGCTCTGTGCCATAATCTGGAACAACTGCCAATTCAGGCCATTCAATGCCTTACTCAAACACACTTTCACCGGAAGGGCATTTGAAGGTCGTCTAGCTCACATCTTCTCCCTTCACCCCAGCAGAAACCACCGAACATTTCTTGGCTATATCCATGCCTCTGCTGTGTCTTTTGGTAGAAGAGAGAAAGGGGGGAAAAGGCTTTCAAAGTGAGCTCGATGAAAAAGGGGGAGTTTGGCTTCAGGTTTGGCTGGATCCAGCAGTTTCCCCTCTGCATTGTTAAAGCTGAGTCTCTGAATACTCCCCTTAGTTCTACTGCTTCCACATCAGATGTGCTCTCAGAACCATAAAAAGTTAAGACGTCTCCCATCAGCCTCAGATGCTCCTCGGCCCCTCGGAAGATCTTGGCATGAGCTGTTCTTACTGACCAGCCTTAGCCATGCACCCAGTTCTCTCTCTGCCAGTGCAGACTCCCACAGACCGGCACGTGTACTCTCCTTATGCGATACCAGCATGGGGCAGCCCTGTCCTTGGTAACTTTATTCTTCCTATGCTTCAATGTAGTTTCAGGGTGTACCTGAGTCCTTTATTTAACTCTTCTCTTCCCGTGTCTCTGGTACCTGGCATAGGCCCACTAAGAGAGAGATGCTCAGTAATTGTTCATGGAATTTCAGAACTGGCAGGCTAGAATTCTACAACCAGAAAGTCCATATGGAGTACTGGGAATGCGATGGATGCTTCTCGTGGACTCCTGTGACCCTTGTCTTAGATACATTCTTCTGTGTAAAGACACCGAGGTTCTGAGAGGTGACAAAGTTGCATTCAGAAAGGTCACCCAACAACACGGTGGCTGAGACGTCCTACCTTTTCCTTTGAAGTGGTTGAAGCAAGGAGAGATCAGCAAAGAGGAAGGAGGAAGGAGAGAGAGAGAGAGAGAGAGAGAGAGAGAGAGAGAGAGAGAGAGAGAGAGAATGAGAATGGAGAGGACAGAGGAGAGGGAGGAAGCATGGAAGGCTCAAATTTCTCCTCTCTTTTAATTATTCTTAACTTGCTTTGTGGCCACAGTCTCCAGAGAATCTGATTTGTTAGTGCATTTTAGTGGAACAGTGGAACAGAGAAGCACAGGACCATTGTCATCTGTACTGATACAGAGTGTCCAAACATGGAGAAAGAGCTGATAGAGTTTAAATATTAGTGTAGTTGAGAGAGGACTTGGCTCTGGGAGCTGACATGGAGAATGTTTCCCCTTAGATGTTGCAGGGGATCCTAGATGACTAGGGGCTTTGGATGATGAGACTCAGATTTTTCTTACCTGCACTGGCTTCTTATTTTATATATATAATTTTTGTTTATGTACAGTTCCCATAGCAGCCAGCAGAGGGTGCTGGGTCCTCTGGAGTTGGTGCTGCAGATGGTTGAGTTGCCCAGGCAGAGGTGCTGGGAACTGAACTCAGGTCTTCTGCATCTACAGCAAGCACTGTTAACCACGGAGCCATCTCCCCAGCTCCTTATTTTAATAAGACACTTGTTATTTATTGAGCTTGATGCCAAGCTTAAGAGGTAGTGACAGGGATGTGAGTGACAACTGCTGGAGGAGGGCTGCTCCTGGCTGCTTCTCAGCGGTCTCAGTTCACACCATAACTGGATTTTCTTTTACAATGCCAATCAAGTGGTTGTTGGAGGGCTTGTCATGGCTGTGAAAGAAACACAGAAAGAAGGACAGAGACCCTGGATGGCAAGTACATGTGCAGGAATTTTTAGGAGAGTAATTTTAGGATTCTTGCAGATTCCCCTGAATCTCACAGACATGGATGTGATGTGAGCAAAATGGGAAAACCCACTCAAGACATCTAAAGAGACAGCGCCCGACTTGCACCTGAAGCACAGCATGGAGCCCAGAGCCACTGAATGGACTGGAGAGCTCAAAGTTCATGGGTGCTGGGTAGAGTTATCAGGATGCTCTCACCTAACCAGTGGCAGCGGTTACAATATCATCCTGGTCCCTCTTATGGATGCTCTAAAGCTCAAACTGCCTTTGAGCAATTTGATTATGCCCCAAAGATAAGCATTTTATTTTAATAGAAATACACCACAAAGTGCAGAAGAAAAGAAATACTCACAAGGTCAGTCAGGTAGTACCAGACGTGACAAGCAGCAAGAAAAGCCGACTAGTGAGAAGAACAGACAAAACCATCAAGACGGACACAAACCTTAGACTTAGACAAAGACATTCAAAGTAGTAACTCAGGGTTACATGGCTCCAGGTTAAGAGCACTGGCGGCTTTGCCAAAGGATCTGGGTTCAGTTCCCACCATCCACATGGCAACTCATGTCTGAAACTCCAGTTCCAGGCAGATATGGCGCCCTCTTCTGGTCCTCACAGGTACTGCATGAATATGGGGCACATACATACACACAGCCCCCCCCCCAACCCTCATACACATAAAATAATTAAGAAGTTTAAATCATTATAATTCTACTTTACATGTTGAAAAAAAGTAAAGAGGAGCTAAGAGAACGGCTGGGTACTAAAGGGCTTACCATGCAAGTATGGGAACCTGAATTTGATCCCCAGCTCCTATGTAAAGAAAAAAATCTGCATACAGTGGTATGTGCCTGTAATCCCAGCTCTGGGAGTGGGGCAGAGACAGGAGAGGACCCTTGAGCTTGTTGGCTGGGCAGGACTATCTAGAGTTCAAGGTGAGCCTTAGACTTTTTCTTAAAAAGAAAAAAAAAAAAGAAGGAAAAGAAAAAGAAAAAAAATCTCACAAAGGGACTGGAGAGATGGCTCAGCAATTGAGAGCTCCTGAAAAGCAATAAAGCTGTCATCCCCCACACACCAGTAACCGCAGCTTCAAGGGAGAGTGGAGACTGGAGAATGGCTGGACTTCTGGCTTCCAGCCTAGCTGAGCAAACACAAACTCCAGGTTCAGGGAGAGACTCTGCCTCAAAGGGATAGACATAGAGCGGTGGTGGAGGAGGTGACGCCCTCCTCTGGCCTCTGCGCACGCTCACAGGTATGTAACCCCTCCCCCATCTTTATTTTTAGAAAGAAGAGACAAATCTTACAAATAACTCGGGGGAGGGGGGGAAGGACATAATATTCAAGGAACAGAGAAAAAGGCTCAGTAGATTTTTTGATGGAGACAGTACAGGGAGAAGATAGAGGGGCTGTGTCTTTAGGGCTCTGGGGAAGTCAAGCAATTGATTTAGAAATCTATGCCTAGCTGGGTAGTGGTGGCGCACACCTTTAATCCCAGCACTTGGGAGGCAGAGGCAGGTGGATCTCTGAGTTCGAGGTCAGCCTGGTCTACAGAGTGAGTTCCAGGACAGCCAGGACTATACAGAGAAACCCTGTCTTGAAAAACAAACAAACAAAACAAAACAAACAAACAAACAAAACCAAAGAAATTTATACCTGGACAGGAAAACAGATTTGAAAAATTAAGGTGAAATAAAATTTTTTTCCAATATGTAAAAAGCCAAAACACCCTCATTCAGCAGTTGTTCTATGGATAGGAAAGTGATAGCTGGCAAAATACAGCTGTACAAAAGAGTAAAGAACGCTGGAGACAGACAGAGAGAGAGAGAGACAGAGAGAGAGACAGAGAGAGAGAGAGAGAGAGAGCACGCTGGAGAAAAAAATACAGTATTTCAGCACTGGAGAGATGGCTTGGTGACACTGGCTGTTCTTTCAGAGAACCTGGGTTTTATTCCCAGACCCCACAGGGTGGCTCACAGTCATCCATGACTCCAGTTCCAGGAGATCCAACTCCCTCTTCTGACCTGCACAGGTAAGCAGGCACACACACGATATACAGACATACATGCAGCTCAAACCATCATACACATGAATAGGTAAATCTTATGTAATTACAATAGTTCCATTATTATACAAGTCCCCCTAAAGACAGTCTTTCCAGGAATGGTGGTATGCATCTGCATTCCCAAAACGGAGGGAGCCTGAAGCACGGGTTCATGACTTTTGAGGCTGGTGTGGACTATGTAATGAGTCCCTGTCACTCAACTTCCCCACCAACTCTCAGCCCACAAGTAGATTTTAAAGGCCCGACACACACAACTATGTGCTTTGACAAATGCAATAATTAGATTTACTTTATCATTCCAGATGCATACATGTACTAAGACATCACATTGTATACATATACACAATTATGATTACAAGGACATTCACTGACTTTGATGAAACAATCGAATTACTTGACAGGTACAAGCTGAAAGTAGGAAGTAGGAAGTGAGGTGGCATGATGTCACACGCCTGCAATCCCAGCATCAGGAAGCAGAGGAAGGAGGATTCATGTAAGTTCCAGGCTTCTAGGCAAGTCAGGGTTGCATAGTGAGACTTTCGAGGGGGAGGGCAGGCAGGTGGGGGAGGGGAGGGGGAGAAGGAGAAATACATGTAAAGGTTCTAGTAAAGAAACTGTATTATAGCTAAAAACCATCTCACAGAGGATTCACTCTTGAGTTCTATGAAATATTTCAGGGAAATGACATTAATTCCATAAAACTCTTCCTAGAAACTGAGGAGGAACTGATTCTTCCTGACTCCCTCTGTGAATCTAGCATCACTCTTTGACTGTAACCAGAAAACCACACACATACACACACACACACGCACACACGCACACGCATGCACATACACACACACATGCATGCACACAGGCATGCACACACGTACACACATGCATGCATGCAGATATACATACACACATGCATGTACACATAACACACATACACACACACATGCATGCACATGTACATGCACACATGTGTGCTTGCAAACACACAGTGACTATCTCCTGTGACCACAGATGGGAAAGACTAACAAAATCTAGCCAAACCAAATCCAAGAGGGTTTAAGAGCCAAGTAGTGTTTAGTGGTGCATGCAAACGCAATGGCCTGAGTCCATCCCTAGAACCCACAGAAAATGCCAGAGGCCATGACTTATGTTTATATTCCCAGTGCTAGGGAGGTAGAGTCAGGAGGACCCCCAGGCAGGCCAGCCTGATTCCTGAGCTCTAGGCTAATGAGAGACCCTTTGTCAAAGATGGGAGTGGCTTTTCTAAGGAACAACCCTCAAGGCAGTCCTCTAACCACCACCACCACCATCACACACACACACACACACACACACACACACACACACACACGTGCATGCTTACACATATGCACACACAAACACATGCAGACACATGCATATACATGCACGCACAGACATTTTTTTAAAGGGTCTGGGACTACTCCACCCAACCAACTAGATTAAGGGTTGTGATCTTCAGTAGAGTCATCATGCGACATTAAAGCTGTCATGTGGCTTTTGGAAGAAAACCTAAGGCAGTCGAAGATGCCAGGTACACGTCACAGGACAGAGATGTCTGACTAGAAAGAAGGGCACATGCAAAGGTCCTGAGGTAGAAAAGCATTGGTTAATATAGATGTGGTGAGAAGCATGGTGTAGCTGGAGCGTCTTGAACGAGGAGGCGGTAGGCAGAAGATGGGTTCCAACTTAAACAGGCCAAGTTCAACTATGGGAAGGACTTCAGCTTTTATATACATGCGATGGAGCCTGGAGATGGAGCAGGAGCTGTAGACTTTTTGTACGCACAGCACGTGCCTCCTTCTCTGTACACATTCGATGGGCTCCCTCCACCGGAAGTTGGGAATCAGAGGGGCTGCTCCATCCTATACGGAGGGCCAATGCCGCTCCAGGGCCTGGGGCACGGATGGCTTCTCAAAATGCAGATTGAGGATGGAGAGTGGGACAGACTTTGCTAGAGGGAGATGCTTCAGCTGGGCTTGGAAAGAGTCCTAGCATGTTTTACAAGGAATGATCGAGGGCCTTCTGGAGGTGGGCAGAGGGGATGCTCAACAGGGCGGCTGCAGAGGGTGTGATGTTTGCATCTCCTTGGCCTTGGCAAACGACGGCACAGGTTGCTCTGGCCATAGACCCCCTTGGCCTTGTTGTGAGTCTGCACAGCTCACAACCTGCAGCAGCCTCAACACACATGTTGGTTGAACAAATATATGAGCAAAGAAAGAAGGAAGTCGTAAAATAGAAGCATGTCTGGGGCAAAGGCAAAGACAGACCTCCACCTCCTACCCAGCCCTGTGAGACCCAAGCTCCCTGACACAGAGCACCAGGCGTCAAACCCTGGGCCCCACTGTTTTCCAAGCTAATAAGGACGCTGCTTGCTCCATACCCCGGTTCTACCCTCAGCAAGAGGAGGCACTTCCCACGCTGATTATGGAGACAAATCAGATGCTTACCACAAGGGTCTTGCAGTGGTGAGTCCTGGGTACTCACCGGGCGGCAAACCTGGGGTTTCTGGGTCCCTCCCAGGTGGCTCTCCATGGGTTGGTTCTCTGTGTTACAACAGCCCTATGAAGCAGGAAGTGTATTATGAACATACCTGGCAGAAAAGGAGCCAAGGCTCAGAGAGGTTCAACAGCTTGCTTGTGGTCACACAGTTCGCAAGAACAGAAACTAGGACTTGAACCAGATTCTGAGCACCTATTCCTTAAGGGTTGTTCTGTTGTGTTGTCTGTGTTCTCTCTCATTCCCCTCTGTCTGCCTCTCTCTCTCTCTCTCTCTCTCTCTCTCTCTCTCTCTCTCTCTCTCTCTCTCTCTCTGTGTGTGTGTGTGTGTGTGTGTGTGTGCATGTGTGTTTTTCTCAGTCACTCTCAACTTTGTATTTTGAGACAGGGTCTCCACACTGAACCTGGAGTTCACTCATCAGGCCTCAATGACAGGCCAGCAAGCACCAGGGGTCCTCCTGTCTTTGCCTCCTTGCTGCGGGGATTATTGGTGCACACAGCAGTCTCTGGCTTTTGTACATGGATACCGGGGAATCTGAACTCAGGTCTTCATGCCTGTGGCTAGCACTTTACCCAGTCAACCCCTCCCCAGCATTATTCCAGAGTGACTGGGGACCTGCCAACAGCCTGTGAGGAAAACACACCTTTTCCCTTGGTCCCTTCTCTCTCTCTTTTTCAAGTCTAGGGTTATACTCAGAAATGGGATTTACACAGCGGGGTCTACTGCCAGAGCAACCTGCTCCATTGTTTCCTACCTGGGCCTGCAGACACCTCAAAGGGAAGTAGGGCCTTTCAGTGCCCAGTCACATGGCTCCTGAACTGCATAAAGCCATCTCTACTCAAGTAGAGTTGCTTGGGGTTCCTTAAAAGTCCATAACTTCACCCCCAAGTGAGACTTCTGCTGGTGTGCCCTGCTTGGTCAAGGAAGAGACCTGGGAAGTGGCTAGAGATGATGGACTTGGGCGGGCCCAGAGCAGCCGTAATTGCTGGGCACCAGGGCCCAAGCCAGGCCCTCTGACAGAGACATTTATAGTTAGCTAGGCTGGGCACCATTTAAGTGGTTTTCTCTCTGGTGTATCCCTTTAATAAGTGAGACAAGCCCTCCAATTACAGCAGGTTCTGGGGCAGCTTGGCCTTACCGTGAAGTTCTTCAGAGGTCAGGGGGAGGCTACTCTGTTCACTGACCTTGAGGTCTGGACTCTCGATCTCATACTTTTAAACTGTAGACTCAGCTGTTTGGGCTACTCAGGTCCTTGAAGTCACTCAAGCCAACCAGCTGTGTGCAGTCATCCTGTGAACACCCACAGTTTAACTCCAATGGCAGCCTTATAAGGATGAGGGACTCACTGTCTGCTAAAGTAGCCATAGGCAAATGGTTCTTGAGACATTCTCTCTTCTTGGGGACGTTTGGAGTTAATTCCCCACTGTGACATTCACCTCTGTCAACTTTAGATGCTGAGTCAAGTCTATTATCTCTTGAAACTTAGCTTCATCTTCTGCCATCCATCCACCTATCCATCCATCCATCCATCCATCCATCCTTCCTTCCTTCCAATAAATATATTGTCTCAGGCTGAGCTTCCACAAAGCAGACTAGTGGTGAGGGTCTGAATGAAATTGTTGGGGTGGTGCCATGGGGAAGAGGAGATAAAGACAGGGAAGCCATTGTGAACTGAATTATGTGCCTCAGAAGAAATAAATTCAAGGGCTGAGGGTGTAGCTTGGTGGTAGAATGCACAAACCTTGGGTTCTCCCTCCAGCACTTCAAAAATAGATAGTTGGTAGATAGGTGATATCTATGTCTCTATCTCTATGTAGATGATAGATGGACACATATAGAGATGATAAATTATATGCAATAATGTATATGATCTCTCATATATATGATACATAGTATGGTGGTTTGAATGAAAACAGCCCCCATAAGCCCCTTTAAGCACCATTAAGAGGTATGGCTTTGTTTGAAGAAGTGTATCACTGGGGGTGGGCTTTGAGGCCTCAGATGCTCAAGTCAGGTTCAGCCTCTCATTCTCTTCCTGCAGCCCGAAGACTGGGTGTGGAACTCTCCGCTACCTCTCCAGCACCATGTCTGCCTTCATGCTACCGTGCTTCCCACCATGATGATAATCGGGTAAACCTCCGCACTGTAAGGCAGCCCAATGAAATGCTTTTCTTTATAAGAGTTGCTGTGGTCATGGTGTCTCTCCACAGCAATAGAAACCCTAAGTAAGATAGATGATAGATAGATAGATAGATAGATAGATAGATAGATAATAGACAAAATAAATGATATATAGGTGATAGAAAGATGATAGATGGATGGATAGATAGATAGATAGATAGATAGATAGATGATAGATAGATGATAGATAAATAGATAGATAAGCAGGTGAGTCCTAACTCCTGACACCTGCGGATGTGAGCATATTTAGAAAGTGGGCCTCAACAAACTGGTCAAAGGAAGATAAATCATGAGATAGAGTGAACCTAACCCAGCCACTGATACATTTATAAGAAGAAGGGGGTATACAGACATACATGGCAGATAGCCATGTGAAGACGCAGGGAAGCAGGGGACTCCATCTGACAACAGATACAGACCAGATCCACACCAACATAAGTCAGGAATGTTAGCAAGCCACAGAAGCCAGAGAGAAGTGAGAAAGGACTATGCCTCCACACCCTCAAGAGGGGCCAAACTTGCCACCATTTTGATTTCATACTGGCTCCCAGAGTGTCTTGCCTGTGGGGTCCTGGTTGATGATTTGGGTGGTGTGGCAACTTCCCTGCTGTAAAATGACCTGAGAACTGTGTTCATGTTACAGAGCTGGTATAGTGATTTACACAGCTTATCTTGTCCTTTAAAGGTGGCATAGTCTCCTTGGGGCAGAGCTGTTGGCAGATCCTTTAACTGGTATGAAGCTGGTGCATCTTTCTGCCTTTAATGTTATATTTAGTGCATGCACATGTGTAAACATGTATTTGTATTGTATGTGCATCCATGTGGAAACTGCTGGGCAAACTCCTGTGACATCCTCAGAAACAGCTTCTTTGGGCCAGTTTCTCATTGTCATGGTACTCGCTAAACTAGGCTGGCTGACCAGACAGTCCCAAGGGTCGGTCTCTCTCTGTCTCTGTCTCTCTGTCTCTCTGTCTCTCTGTCTCTCTCTCTGGCTGAAGCTGAATATTAGGTGACAGCCACGTCCCCTGTCACTGTCTCAGGATCCTTCTTCCAGCCTTTCCTGCCTTTCTTCTGTACAGAAAGAGGAGTGAGAAACTACTTGCTTTCTTTCTTTTTGCTGTTGTTTTTAACAAAGGGGGGTGTGGCTGCTGATTTCCCTTAATGTACCATGGTCACCTTCCTTTGCCGGGTTCTCAAGAGAGGTAGTGCTGCCCAGTGTCCCGGCTGGAGACAGTCACACTCTGGGGAGGCCTGGGAACTCTGGGGCCTGGGGCCGCTCTGCCGAGCAGAGCTTTTAACCTGCCTCAGTAGCTCAGCACCAGCTTGGAAGTGGAGCTGGCTCCTGAGCCTGGATTGAGAGGTTCTGGAAGGAGGAAGGAGAGACTGTGAGATTCAGAATCCTAGGTAGGGAGTCGAATCTGCCTAGCAAGGGAGGCATGAGCCTTCTGTGGGTTGGGGCAGGTGGTGCCAGGAGGGAGGGGCCCAGGGCCCCTGCCAGCCTCCCAGCTGGCCCACACCCCTTCTTGGTGATGTCCTCATTCTCTTGTTCATGAGCGTCTTTGAATTCCTGAGTCCTCTTTGGTGGGGCTACCTGGCCCACAGGCTCTCAGCACCCCACCCACATAGCTCAGCCTCACTTGGGTGAGGTGAGCACTATCTGCCTTTTTTCAGAGGTTCTCAGGTATCAGCCTGCACATCCCCCACTGGATGCTGGGACCCACCTAGTGGCCATTCAATGTGGGCTTGTATGGCTCCAGAGACAGGCGACTCATTACCTTCTAAGAAAGCGGAGAGAATTCCCCTTGAGAGAATTGTGGTGGGGGTGGGGAGAGGAAGGGGACGATATCTGGGTGGAAAGTCTATTCAGGTTGAGTTGGAGGTGAGGGAAGAAGGCTCAGTGAATCTCAATTTCCCCATCTGGCTTCCTTGGCTCAGTGTTTATCAAACTGTACTTCTCCCAGCTGTTAGTGAGCCTTGGCATTGAGTTAGTGGGTTTTGACGCCCAGTATTATGAAGACAAAATAGACCAGTATGGAAGGCTCCAGTGTGGATAACTGCCTTGAAAGGTGCAGTCTGAGTGCAGCTGTGCTGGGGACGGAGAGGTAGCAGGTTACATGGGGGCAGGATCTCCAGCTATGCTGAGGGTGGCCATGAGGAGCTCTCAGAAATAGGACTGTCTTCTTGTCCACTCTGTCTTAGTGCCTGAGCCCAGGCAGGGGCCTCAGAGGCGGTGGGAACAGGGAGACCCCCTCATCTCTCTCGGGTGCATCCCTTGGGCTGTGAGAGTCCCATAAATCGTCTGCTGGGAGCCAGGGGCATAGAACTTTGTGATTTATGCCTTGCAGGGACCGCCCCCTCAGCCTCCTCTCTGGCTCTGTGGGGCCAAGGCCTGGCAGGCTGGGGGCTCCAGACAGCCCTGTGGTTGCCTTGGTGACAGGTTCAGGCTGGGCCATTCTGCTCCCTCCCTCATACCCCTTCGTTTCTGCTTGCTTTCCTGGCTTCCCAACGTCCCTGCTGGGCATCCATCCCCCTCTACAAGTTTCTGCGGGGGAGGGGAGAGGGCAAGCCCTGGTGGCCATGTGTCCATGACATGAAATGAAGTTTCAGGATACGCTCAGGGTAAAGTCCTGGAGGATGGCTTGACTTCAGGGTCTTGAGTGGGATTTGAATGCCGTTCTGCTTCTGGTTGCCAATCATAAGGTTAGCATAATGAGTGTGTTCCAAAGAACTGGTGAATGGGGAATCAAGGCAGAGACAGTGCTGGGCCCTTCTGTTGGCCCTTAGATCTTCATAGGTTTCCTCTACCTCCTCTGTGAAGTTACTGAGATCTGAGTTTCCTGCCCTCCCACTGCCTCCAGTGGTATCTTAGAGCACACATAGTAGGTGTTCACTAAGCCCATGGTGTGATGGCTTAGTCCATAAAGTGCTCACTGTGCAAGTGTGAAGACTTGTTCAGATCTCCAGTGCCCACATAGGAATCCAGGTGCAGGTGTCTGTGGAAGCTGGCATTGAGCACCGGCCTTCGCTCACATGTGTGCACAAGCACATGTACCTCCACGCTCACACTCACACGTACATATGTATATGTGCACACAAGCGAGCGGATGAGTCAGGGTCATGTAACTGTGCAGAGTCTTAAGAGAAGACGGTACAGTGGATCAAAGACGGCACCATCCCTTGAGTGACAATGTTCAGGTCCCTCCCCCTTGAGCCAGGATGGTTCTCAAAGCTCAAGTCTCACCATCAAAGGGTTGCTCTAGGCAGCTTCTATTCTAGGACGCTTGGCCAGCATACGGGGCATCGATGCTCCTGATGGTGCTGTGCTGCAAAGGCCCTGGCAAGAGGGAGGTGAGGTCTGTGGATGAGCCTTCACAGACCAAGGTGAGTGGCAGGGGTGGGGTGGGGCGGGGCGGGGCGGGGTGGGGGCGGGGCAGTGAGCTGTCAGGTTCCTCATCTCCCATTGGACATCAGAGTGCAGGTTCTCCTTTCTCACAGCCTCCAGGATCATTGCTGGAAGGAACAGAACCGCCTTCCACCCGTGTGACCCTCCTGCACACCTGTGCATGGCTGGGGCGCTGGCAGGGTCTCCGGTTGATGTATCGTAGGCTTTACAAAGCACTCCAAGGCCAGGCGAGATGGCTCAGCTGGTAAAGATGATTGCAGAGCAGGATTGGTGACTGACTTTGATGCCCAGAATCTTTTTGGTACATGAGAAAAATGGATTCCTCCAAGTCGTTCTCTGACCTCTACATGTGTGCTACACACACAGATACTAACAGTAATAAATAAAATAGGCCTAGTGAGATTGCCCAGTGGGCAAAGGCACTTGTCGCTTGGGAGAGAATGGACTCCTGAGGCTTGTCCTTTGAGCTCCATATACATGCCATAATGGACCAACCTCACATACACATATAAATAAGCAAACATAAGCATGAATAAAATAAGGAGCTCTGAGTAGCTCCATTGCAGATCTGAGTACAGGTGACAGTGATGGGGGACATTTGCCTGGTGCAGCTGAGCTACAGAGAAACTTCTGGAAGCCCAGGAACTTGGTTCCCTGATGGCTTCCTCTTGTATGAGCCCCCAGGGAGGATGGAGAAGCCTCTCTGTGCCTCAGGTTAAGGCATCTCCCCTCCCCTCGCCCCCCGGCCCACCTTTGGCCACCATCAGTGTTTCAGCCCGAGCTGCCCCATATTGGGCGCCAAAAATGTTGTGAGCTGCTCTGCCCCACACTTGGGGGCCAAAATGTTGGAGACTGCTCTATCAATGTTGAAACCCACACTGCCAAAAGCCTTGGGGGCTAAGTTGTTGGCCCCCACTGCCCCAAGCAGCTCCAGTCTGCCGGTCGGGGTTCAGCAAGAGAGAGAGTGAGGACAGACTCGAAGAATGGAGACTAGGCAGAGTGTGATTCAATCCCGTTTATTCTTAAGTCTCTTCCTCTCTCTAAGTCCCAAGTCTTGAGTTCCTAGTCCCTAGTTCCTGGTCCCTAGTGCCTCCAAGTTCCAAGTTACTTCTTCCAAGTGCTAAGTGCCTAATACCTAATACTTCTTTTTCCTCAATGCCTAATTCCTACTCCAAGTTGTACTCTAAGTTGTTCTCTCTAACCTAATTCCTAGTTCCAAGTTGTACTGAACTCTTCTGTCTGCCTCTTGCCTTTTATATGTCTCACTTCTAAGCCACGCCTCTAAGTCTCTCCTTTAAGTCATGCCCTTAGGCCTTGTCTCTAAATCTGATCTCTAAGTCACGCCCTTAAGTCTTGGCTCTAAATCACAGCTTTAAGTCTCACACACCCAAGGGGAGATCCTGGGTATCTAAAGCAAGATGTTATCAGAGTGTGCTCAGCTGTTGTAGGCTATTGTAATCAAACCTCTTATCAGGGTATATGGTTCAAAATGGCTGCAAGGATGATATCCGCCTCCTGTTGGCTCCCCACACACCAGAATCTTCTATTTCCATGAGCATATCTCTCATTGTATGCAGTTGGCAGCAGGGAGACCAAGTGACTCTCCTGAGGTTACAACTGAGCTCAGGGTGAGAACTAGGGACAAGTGGCTGAAGCTGATACTTAACATATGAAAGCAGGCCTGGCTGCCAGGTCCTCCCTGCATCCAGCACCTGTCACCTGATACAGTATGGCTGACATACCTCACCCATTACCCGACACTCCAGTTCAGGGATGAGCTGTCCTTCTCTTTATAATCCAACCATTTTGGTTACCTGGTCCTTTTGTCTGCTCTCTTGGACCTCCTGGCTGCTGCTGCACCTGGTTCCCTTTCTTCCTTCTCCCTTTCTCTCACATGGCTCAGGATCAAGTCTGTGCCAGACTTCCCCAGATGTCCCTGCCTCTGGCTATGCTCTCCCATATGTTTATAAGAAACCTTCTCCTCCATCATACCTAGGAGCAGTCATGTTCCATCCCTTCCCTTTTTCTTTCTTTTCATTCATTCATTCTCTTCTAGGCCCTCACCAAACAGGCCATCTCTGGTCTCAAAATCATGGCAGTTGGAGTGTGCTCTGTTTACCTAGCCCTTAGAGCAGCAGGCTTGCCCTTCCTGCCTGCCTGTCTTCCCCGAATCCACAGTCAGGGAAGACACTGTGTTTGTTTGTGTGTCTGTCTGTCTCTGTGTGTGTCTGTCTATCATTCACCTTTGTGCATGGGCCGCTAGACTCTAACAAGGGTCTTGCTAATGGTGTTATCCAGCTGATGATTACGGAATAACGCCCCTTTCCTTGAGGCGGCTTGGACTTCATCCTGCCATGGCTGTTCCCACAGTGGGCATCCCAAGATGAAGAAAGCAAGCTAGTGTCTGGAAAGGACTTTGATGGCACTTCCATTACAAGCTATGGGTCCCCCTTCCACAGGACTTGAATCGAGAGAGATGGGACAGAAATCATGATGCTAGAAGTATTTGGCTCTCTATGTTTGTTTACACTGCCTCCTGCATCCCAATGTATCCACGAGACCCAGAAGAGGGACCAGAAGACAGGAGTTCCTTGGTAGACCAGAATCCATGTCTTCGTGCAGGAATGGACTGAGCTCATCCTCTGAATCCTCCCCCACCCCCTTCATCCTCCCTCCACCAGGAACCTAGAGGCTGAAGCTAGGGAGGGGGAGGGGTGTGGAAGACGCCTCTGCAGCAGCATCGGAGGCCTGGATTTGGACCCCAACTCTGCCCCCAGGGTTCTGGATGACCTTGGGCAAGTCACAAACATCTCCGTGGGTGTCAGCAAAAGCTAATAAAACCAGACCCCGGCTTTTCAACTTGTGTCATGTAGCCCCTGCGTGTGACTTGCTTTAATTAAGATAAGAGTGCAAAGCGATGTTTGGGCTAAACGTTCTTTGATGTACTGCGGCCTTCGGTGGTTGTTTTTGATGTCCAGGGCTGGGGAACTGGACTGCGCTTCTCCACACTCCTGGCTGGCTGCCTGCCTTCTACTCTTGGCCTTGTTAAAAGTCCGTATGATCTAATAAAGGGAGTTTTGATGGAGTTCCCTCCCTAGGGTGGGAGACAGTTCCATTCTCCAGGTTGTCTCCGTGAAGGGCCATTATTGAGCACCAGCTGAGAGCCATACTGAGTTTGTCCCCGTTCTACCTATGAGAAAACTGAGGCAACGAGAAGCCAGAGGACTTGCCTGGGCTCACGGGTCAGCTGAAGAGGCCAGCGTATAGACTCTCAACCAACAGGAGGAGTGGTTTTGTGGGCTTGCTGGTGGCACTGGCTTTGGAAGTGAAACCTGTAGGGACTTTGACAGGAGGGAGCATTTAAAACAGGGACTCAGCCTAGCTTGCTAAGTTGTTTACTTAGTGTCAAGTCCGAGAGAGAGAGAGAGAGAGAGAGAGAGAGAGAGAGAGAGAGAGAGAGAGAGAGCTGTCCCGAGGAGGATTGTCTCTGGGAGCACCCATTTTCTAGATGGGAAGACAGGGTTAGAGAAATGGTGCATAAAGGGTCTGAAAGACAGAGGATGGAGGAAGCAGGTAGGGCCCTTTGTTGAGCTCAATGCCCAAGGTTAAGTCATGTCAAGATGTCAACGGAGGGTTGGTCTCATTCTTTATGAATGTTGACTGGAGTGGCTTTGGTGTCTCGCTGCCCAGGCGGAGGGTGGAGCTGGGCAGACTCTCACTGTACCAAATGGTTGTCAGAGATGTGGTGTGTCCTGCATCCTCCGTTTGGAGGAAGTCCTGGCAGGAGTGACCTTCCCTATGCGTGCACGGTGCTTGTGGGTATCCCTGGGAGCCCAACTGCTTCACTGAGATGCAGGAGCCCCAGAACTGTCTCCTAGACAGAAGCAGAATATGGGCTAGAGGAAAGGCAGGGCTGAGGTCATCATATGTCTAGAAGCTTCCGTTTCTTTTTAGGTCCCTTCTGGTTGTAAGGCATGGATCCTGGGACAGCTCTCTAGGCAGAGGAAGCTGCCCCACTGTAAACTAAGACCCAGCCACAGACCCTGAGCAGGACCTGCCATGGTTGGTATCTGAACCCCGACTCTCCCCTGACCTCACCTGTGCAGTTGCACCGATGTCCAACCAAACCCAGCCCCCAAAGGTTCCTATATTTTGTCCCCTCCCAACGTCCTACTCTCTACTCTCACTAGAAGGCTAGGTGCTTTCGGTGTTTTCTAAGCAAGGCGATCTCTAGTCTACTTTCTCGACCTCTGCATATGATATCTTAGTTGTAGGGACCATGAAAAAGAAAGAAAGAAAGAGAAAGAGAGAGAGAGAGAGAGAGAGAGAGAGAGAGAGAGAGAGAGAGAGATAAAGAGAGGACAAACAGACAGACAGAAAAGAGGAAAGAAAAATGTTGCTAGTAGTGTGGTCTGCTGTCACTCTGAGCCTCCAGGTGGCAAATCCAGGAGATAGTCAAGGGATAGAATGTGTCACCTGGACCCTAAAACAGTCACCTGGGTCCCTGCTCTGCTCCTTCACGGCCTCCAGAACAAAAGTGTAACAGTCCTTCCCCACACCTTTTCTCTATCAGGCTCTGCACCAGGGCTGGCAGGAGACAATCCAAGCCCTCTGCCCATATTCCTTCGTCTTTGGGCCATCAGTTCCCAGTTCCCCCACCCTCTGTATATCCACCAGAGACGACCCACCAGGCCATCATCAGCCAGAACCCCAGTCCACATGTAGCTTTAACTAGCCCTAAGCAGCAGGGTAGGCTAACCAGGCTTCCGGTGCTGTGTGACCTTGGGTGGCTCTCTGCCTTCTCTGGGCTTCTTTGGCTTTCTGTGGGCTAGTCCATTCCTCTAGCCCATTGAGCTCTGGTGTTTTGGAGGCTGGTGTTTTCTCCATGTCTGGACAGCAAAAGGGAAAGACCCTTTCTTCATCTAAGCCAGGCCTTCGGAGCAGTCTGCAGGCCTTATCATGGATGGCTATCTTCATTGTCTGCATAGCATCCATTTCCTCTTGGTTAGGAAAATATGCTTGCAAAATCTGATTTCCCTGGAAGGCGGTTAAAAGCAGAGGAAAAGTCTGGGTTCTGGAAAGCCTGGATTGAAGGCAGGGGGTTGGGGGAAGACAGGTGTGTGCGCGCGCGCGTGTGTGTGTGTGTGTGTGTGTGTGTGTGTGTGTGTGACTTTTGCTCTTGATGAGAGGAAGCAAGGCCTGAGTTTGAATTCCAGCCCAGGAGTCCCACCCACCCCACACAAGTCCGGTCCAGTAGCAGAGGCCTGGAGAGGTTGAGAGCCTTCTAAGGGTCACGTGATGAGAAGACGCCTCTTCTCTAGAACCTTCCATAGCTCCCACTGAGGAAAAGTTAAGGCCACAACTTACAGTCTGTGTTGAGGCTCCTTCTCCATCATTTTGCTCTTTAGCTCCAGATACCCTATAAATCCAAACATTCATGTCCAGCCATCCCAACCCTGCCTCTGTCTGTCCACTCGCCCCCCACTCCTGCCAATAGCAGTATCGGAAGACCTTAAGGGGGTCACCCAAAGGCTGGCTTTCCTTCCTTCCTTCCTTCCTTCCTTCCTTCCTTCCTTCCTTCCTTCCTTCCCTCCCTCCCTCCCTCCTGTTTTCTCCCCACCGCCCGCTTATAATCCTGGAGGCAGTGCTCAGGGCCGTGCGTGTTCTGGAACTATGTTCTATCACAGAGCTACACCCTAGCGCTCTTGCTTCTAGTGGGTGCTGTGTCTACTCTTAAGAGTGAGCAGACCCCACCTCTGGTTCCATCAGAGCCCCACAGCTGTGGCAAGGAGCTACAATGGCTTGCACACATAGGAAGCTGATACCTCAGAAAGACACACACATGTGCACCCATTGTCAGCAGAGAGACCCCTGGGTACAGCCGGGGTGAGCTCAGCACTGGCCTCGTGTTTAAGGGAGTTGATTTTCTCTGTTCTCATAGTGTCCCTGGGTAGGGGTGCTGCAGGGACCCCATTTACAGATGAGCAAGCTGAAGTGTGGAGGTAGTTGCAAGTACATCTCCAAGCCAGTGCAAGCTCCAGGCTCATCAGGCTCCAGAGATGTGCCTTAAGTGCCTGTGTAGGCTTCCAGAATGTTCTCTATGTTTCTCCTCCTTGTGGGTACATGGAGCCCAACCCAGAAGAAAGTTGGCTGGATGCTCCTTGGTCTTGGAGCTGTGTGAGGTGGGAAGCCTCACTCCCTGCTTCTTCTACTGTTTGGTTATTGTATTAGTGTCATGGACCATAAACTTTAAAAATAAGAAAAGCTGCCTGGTGGTGGTGACACATGCCTTGAATCCCAGCATTTGGGAGGTGGAGGCAGAGGCGGAGGCCAGAGGATCTCTGAATTTGAGGTAGGGGCTAAAGGATTGTTCCATGTCCAATGTCACCAGCAAGGACAGCAGCCTTCAGCACAGGTCGAGAAGCCTTTAAAAGCCAAGAGCTGATCCCCAAAGAACACGGCAGCCATGTCCAGCCAGCCTAAAGGGGCCTATGGTGGAGGCATGGGTCGGAGATGCCCCGCAAATGCAGGACTCTGTACTTGCTAACCAAGACTGAGTGAGACTCTGAGTCATACTCATGGTGGCTAGAGAGCAAGAAGATATCATGGTGTCTCATGCTTAGCAACAACATGAGGAGCCTTGTGCAAGCCTAGCCATTCTCATGACCTCCTGGGGGCGGTGCATGTTTTTGTGGGGACTCACTGCCAGGGTCATAGGCAGAATGTTTTACAGAGCAGATGGTTGAGCCAGTGGCCTTGCCTAAGGCTGTCCAGTTTCCAGAATTTCCAACTCTGGCCTGGTGGGTCACCTCCCACCTATGAGTCTCATAAGAAAGTCTCTAAGGTCTTGCTCCTTCCTGAATCTAGGAACTAGGCTGGGTTGGTAGGGAGGGAGGCTGGGTTCCCGCCTTGCTCTAGTGGTGGGTTCAGGTGAATCCTAAGCCCTCCCACACGGGGTTAAATTTCTAGGGTTTTTTTGTAGCCTGAACCTGTCTGGGTCTTTCCCCAGTTACTCCCTTTCTTAGTGTGTCCTCTCACAAGGGGCCCCGCAGAGACCTGAGCTGGACAGTGGAGAGGGAGGATACCCTGGGGCCTGGACCCTTCCCGCAAGCCACAAAGATTTATGGAACCATGGTCCTAAACTTCCATTCACTGTCCTCACCCCAGCTCTGGGTCAGAACACAACAGCCACGATGAAAGAGATGAAGCCTGAAGATGAAAGAGAGGAAGCTGACCTCCCAAAGCCTGCTGGCTTTGGGCCAGCCGCCTGCTCTCGTCCAGGCCAAGACAAGGCTGATGAGTCTGGCGACATCCCGAGCAGGCTCCTGTCCATCCACGGGTCCTGGGCTCTGGGCACCTCCTCAAAACGTCTGCTGAGGGTAGTTGGATCCTCTTTTAAAGCCAGGTCTCTGTCTCCCTAAAGACCCTAGTACAACTTAGTGTCAGTTACAAGACTCTAAACAACCGTGTTCTACTAACTCAAATGAGTCCGAGAATAATGAAGAAATTCATTACTTCAAATAATTTCGCTTAATAAGTTATTTAATGACACCACAAATTCCTTGGAAGCTCCGTGAGTTGGCTTTGTACTTGGGATTCAGGCATTGCTCCTCTGATGGTAGATGTTTCGTTAGTTACCCAGGTGCAAGGATTGTCCCCACGCCCCAAGGGAGCACTCAGAGGCTGAGCGAGATGAATGCTGTGCTTTGGCCACAATCCCAACACAAGGCTGTGTGAGCCTCAAGCAAGGAAGGGGCTCACCCCTTTGCCCCCCAAATAGGTTGGGAAGAGAAGAAGCAAGGCCACTGCCATGGGAGAAGCCACTGCTTCACATGAGTGAGCTGAGGCAGACGGCAGCATGGCTTTCTCTTCTCTCACCTCACCGCCTCATCTCTCATCTGTGGTGACTGAGCCTGGGGGACAGGCCCTCATGGACCATAGGGACATGGCTGGTGGGTATCCAGTGCACTGTGCATTTGGGGTAGAACTGAGGCTCAGCCCCAGGGTGGTTGCTTCTGTCCCTTTTGGGTCCATTGGCTGAGATGTCTGTCCTCCGCGGATACCTCCCAGAGGAATTGGCAGAGGCAAGGACGTGACTCTTCCTCAGTTCTCTACCAGACTCAAAATCCTGTGCTTGGCCCCTGCCTGGACTCAGAAGACCAGAGGGGGTGCTTGAATTAGTTGGTAGATTTTGCGGGGAGGACAGAGGAAGCTGCCGGATGTAGTTGTGCACAGCATCCTCCACTGGGGGTTCACGTGGCTCACGGGGCAGTCACACCACAGCCTGTGTGACTGGGTGTGAGGAAAGGAGGCTCAAACCTGTCCTGGGGTTCTCAGGCTGTTGTCTCCATTTTTATACATGTTGAGTTTTCTATACTAAAGAAGAAAGGAGAACAGAAAGGCAGGAAATTCCAGTACTTAATTCAAGCCTATGTATGTGTGCTTATGAATATGCATAAGCTGAGCCTGGGAAAGTCCATTCAAAACTGCCAATGACTGTTATGGGCTACAGGTCTCCATAGACTGTTTTGAATTAATGTTTCCTGTAGCCCAGGTTGGCCTAAGACATGTAGCCAAGGATGACCTTGGACTGCATACCTTGGGAGGGTAGAGCTAGCTAGCAGACAGGTGCCACACCCCTGGTTTATGATAATTTTCGTCTTCTTCATGTACTTTTACTTTGCAATTAGGGTGAGGGGCGTGGGCAGGTATTAAGAGAAAACAAAAAAAGAAATGCCTTAGGTTGCAGACTCCTATGCAGCCTGTCTGTCATGACCTCACCTCACTGAACCTCATTTCTGTCCCCAGAAAAATGGAGACCCATGAGGTGCAATGGGGACAAAGTGTCACTGGGAGTGTCCTGCCTCTGAGTGGGTGCTCCTCACACACTCAGGAAACCCCCCCCCCCAAGTAGTACAAAGCCCACAGGGGTTGGAAACCCAGAAAGGTTTCCTAGTCCCATGGGAGTGTGAACACACACACACACACACACACACACACACACACACACACACACACACGAGCATGCACTGGAAGATGCATGCATGCGTGGGGCAGCCCTGTCAGCTGCCCGGGTGGGTAAGAGGCAAGACTCCATCCCTGTCCAAGATAAACACAGGAAACGAGGATCCCACGGTGCAGGGCGAGGTTGGGAGCCATCCATAAACTCCAGGCAGAGATGGGGGGTGGTGCAGAGCCCGCAGAAGGGAGGGAGGGTGTGGGAGTCTGAGCAGGGGCCTAACGCTGACATCTGCTGTCTTGGGTTCAAATGTGAAAAGTTGAACCAGTGACTGGGCTTGGGGGGCCGCCTTGGCTTGGTCTGTCTTGTTGTGGGTCTGTCTGAGATGACACTCACCCACATCTACCTCTCACTCCCCAGCCTTGAGCTCAGCAAGGCCCCCACATTCAGTAAAGACAGAACCTGGCTCAGCAAGTGCTGGCCGAAGCATGTGGGGATGGAAAGAACCAGTCACTGGTGACCAGAGATCCTCCAATTTGGCTCCGAGTCTGCACACATTTCCGTCCAGGCTGTATCTTTGAGAGATTACATCAGAGGAGCTGCCAGTAACAGCCTTTACCTGAAGCCCCCTCAGTCCCAGAGGAGAGATAGGATGAGTCTCTGGCAGCTCTGAGAGCACAGGACCCAGCACTTGGGGGTTGCTGGAGAATATGTTTGGGTGAATTAGCTCTTGCTTAGGGTAAGCACTTAAACACCAGCTTTAAGTGCCTTTCCTGAACCAGCGATGCCAGGCAAGGAAAGGGGGCATTCTCTAATTTATCCTTAGTCATCCTCATTTAGGCACCTTTCCTGTGGCCTCCCCCTCTCCACACTTCTTCCACGACGGTGACCCTGTGAACAAGACACCAACCAGTACAGGGTGGGGCAAGGGGGGCAGATGGAACCTTCTAGGAGACATCTTGCCAGTGAGGAGACAAGCCAAGATGTCTTACCTGAATGTCACCACCACCTTCTTCCTGCTGCCACAACAGCCTCTGACCCCAGAGTTGGGCCCCTGGTGGCCCAGAGTCCTCCTGTCCCACCTGCTGCGCTCTTTTGGCAACTGAGCGGCACTTCCCTTTCCCTGAGCTGGCTGTGGCAGCCCCATGGATTTCTTCAGCTTCCAAAAACATCCCTGGGCCCCTCGCCCAGGCACCTCTCATGGACTTCTCAGAGCCATGCATCCCCTTGCTTCCCTCCGCAGTGTGAGGATTACAGACTTCATCCATTATGCTAGAAGTAATCTGAGCCCAGGAGGCCACACGGCCCATGAGAGGTAGCCCCTGGTACATACTCCAAATCTGACTCTCTATGTTCAGTGCCAACTCCAGGTCCTGCCAAGGCTGCTGAGTCCCCTGGAGTAGGGACAGAGCTATTGTCAAATGGTCTAAGGGTCCTGGCTTCCTGTGGCCAGAGGGGTGATTAATGAGATGGATGGGTGGACGAATGGATGGCTGAATGAATGAGATAGATGGCTTGGTGATGTAGTCAGGAGGATGGACTAGAATGACCAAGGACTGGTGTGCAGGCAGGGCTCTGCTTCACAGAAGGAAAAAACCCTTCTTTCAGCCTCTGCTCACCTGTGGCCTCCACCTTTTTCTGGCTTGGCCTGGACTTCAAACTCACAGCTTCTAGTTCTCTGTGGAACAGTATTCCTGCCATGACTTCTTGGCCAGCTCTCCTTCCCACTGTCTTGTCCAGACCACCTCCTACTCAATGGTTCTTCTTTCAAATCCTCAAACTACTTATTTTTCTCCCCTACCTGAGAGATTTTTTTCCCCTGCTGCTTCTATTTCTTTCTGTACAAGTCATATTCACTGATGGGTGCCTGAGCTGCTGGATGGGTGTGCAGGTGAACAGGTGGACAGGTGAGAACTTTAAGGTGGGAGTCCTAGGTGGAGAGGCAGGTGGGTAGACAAGCAGGGTAAATTAAATGGACAGATGATTGAAGGAGAGGATAAGGAGGGAGGGAGTAGATCGATGGACAGGTGATTGACAATTAGGAAGGGCTGTGTGGATGAATGGGTGGGTACATGAAGTAGATGGATTGTTGAGTGAATGGATGATAAATGGTGTGTGGATGGATGGATGGATGAGATAGGCATGTGGGTGGTGGACCAACAGAGATGGATGGACAGATGGGTGGACAGATGGATGGGTGGGTAGATGGATGAATGAGATAGGTGTGTGGATGGATGGATGGATGGATGAGATAGGTGTGTGGATGGATGGATGGATAGACGGATGGATGGATGGATGGATGGATGGATGGATGGATGGATGGATGGATGAGCTAGGTGTGTAGATGGCAGACTGACAGACAGACGGACAGACAGATGGATGGACAGATGGTTCGGTGGACAGATGGATGGGTGGGTGTATAAATGAGATGACAGATGGATAGATAGATGGATGGATAAATGAGATAGGTGTGTAAATGATGGACCAACAGACAGATGGACAAATGGACAGATGGGTGGACAGACAGATGGACAGATGGATGGGTCGGTGGATGGATGAGATAGTTGTGTGAGTGAGACAGAAGAGATGGAAAGGGACATAGATAGAGGGGTGATAGATGGATGGTGCATGCATAGAGAGATGGATACAGGGAAAGATGGAGTAGATGGATAGATGGATGAGATAGGCATGTGGAGAGATGGGTGGATGGATGAGTAGATGGATGGATGGACAGATGGGTGGACAGATGGATGGATAGATGAGAGGTGTGTGGATGAATGGAAGATGGATGGACGGATGGACGGACAGACAAATAGATGGATGGGTGAGATAGGTGTGTGGATGAGGTAGATGGATGACAGATGGATGAGATATGGGTGGATGAGACTGATGGAGAAGATGGAAAGGGGGACACACAGGGTGATAAATGAGATGGATGGGTGGATGAATGGCTGGCTGGCTGGCTGAGATGGATGGGTCGATGATGTAATCAGGTGGGTGGACTGGAATGACTGAGGACTGCTGTGCAGGCTCTGCTTCACAGAAGGAAAAACACAAGATCAGTTTCTGTGGTTCCTATGCCAAAAGGGTGGAAATGCAGGGGACAAGCTGTTGAGTTAAGTGGACTTCTGGAATCATGACAGCACCCCCTCTTCTCATCCCTTGTCCTAACACAGAGGGACTGAAACACACCTCTCACCATTAAGCCCCTTGTCCAGGGTCTTGGGTCCTGTGTCTACCTGTGTACACTCCTCTGATCCCTTCTCAGGCCATGCCCTTCCCACCAGTGCTTCACCTGTCCTCTACAGACACCCGAACTGTCAGATGCAGAAACTGAAGTTCCACACCAGGAAGTAACAGATCTGGGATCAATACCCCTTCTTCAGGCTTGCTATCTCTTATCTCTACAAAACAGAGGGAGAGGCTGCCATTCAGAGTAGCTCAAACCACACAGCCTAGCAAAGGTGGATCAGCCCTCAGTTGTACCAAATTATGGGATTGTTAGGTGAGTGGGGTGATCTGTGGATGCTAGAACCTTGAAAGTGGTGAACGGGGAGGAAGGCAAAGGAAGATTGTTAGGAAGGGCTTCTTGGTCTGACAGGCCCGGAGCTCTAACTCTCTCTCTCTCTCTCTCTCTCTGTCTCTCTCTCTCTCTCTCTCTCTCTCTCTGTCTCTCTCTCTGTCTCTCTCTCTGTCTCTCTCTGTGTCTCTCTGTGTCTCTCTCTGTCTCTCTCTCTGTCTCTCTGTCTCTCTCTCTCTCTGTCTCTCTCTCTCTGTCTCTCTCTCTGTCTCTCTCTCTGTCTCTCTCTCTGTCTATCTCTCTCTGTCTCTCTCTGTCTCTCTGTCTCTCTGTCTCTCTCTCTCTCTCTCTCTCTCTCTCTCTCTCTCTCTCTCTCTCTCTCTCTCTCTGTGTAGTAGGGCCAGGGGAGAAGCCTCTCTAGACCCAACGTTGAGAAATACCCTACCCCCTACCAGGGCCAAGGGGGCAGACATGGCCAGCAGCCTCCCATCAAGTCTGGACGGGAGTTGTCACTGTGCAGAGCCCACAGGGGTGGGCGGTCCTGTCTGGGCTGTTGCTAGAACCATCCATCTCAGTGAAGGATCACCCAGATGCCTTCCTTCCTCCTCCCCCTCCGACCTCCATCAGACAGTCTCTACAGACCTAAAGACCACCATGGGTCTCTGAACTGCCCCCCTGCATGGTCACTCTGCCCCAGCTAGCCTTTGCCCCTCACCTAGACCCTCTTTCTGCCAGGGTTTCCTCATCCTGTGTTTCCCTCATCCCTGACCACACTGGACTCGTGGAGTACCACCAATGATGCTCTGACAGTCATGGTCACTACAATCTTGTGTACACGAGGCCTGCCTAGTAAGCCCTTAACCACCTTTTCTCTCCTTACCTTGTGGTGTCTGTGGAGAGAGCGGGGAGCAACAGTATGGTTAGCAAGGTGTGTGTGTGTGTGGGGGGGGGTTGTGGATATATAGTGTGAGCTGTCATCCTCTCACGGAACATGGGCTGGGGTGAGATGTCTAGGATGTACTTGATAGAAAGAAACATTAGTGTGTATGAAAGGACCAGGGAGGGCACCCTTGGGCAGCACAGACAAGTGACCCGGGAGGACTGGAAACTTCCTTGAATCCCTACCTCCCAGAGATCCCTGTGCCCACCACCCCATCCCAACTCCTGCAGGAACTTCAGGCCAGGTTCTAAAGCTCTTCATGCTGGTGAACTTCCCAAGAGACACTGGAGGACAGGGTCATGCCTCCATCTCCCTGATGCTTCTCACCCACACTCTCCCACCTCTGCCCTCAGCCTGTGTTCAGAACGGTTGGGAAAGTGCAGTGCATGGTGACTGGGATCCATTTGACAGTGAGGGGAAGCCATTGGTTTCTGTGGAGGGAGAGATGATGGTGAGCGGAGAGGCACCAGATGCTCAGAACAAAGCCGGCTCCTTGACAAGACAGTGTAGGCAAACACGTACTTCTCACTCTGCATGGTTCTCTGGACCCGACCCACAGCCACAGGCAACCAAGGTGGTTGGTGAGGTACCAGCCCTCTCCTGTCCCCATATGGTTTTTGAGTTGAGTGGTATACACACACACACACACACACACACACACACACAGAGAGAGAGAGAGAGAGAGAGAGAGAGAGAGAGAGAGAGAGAGAGAGAGGAGTGTCTCACTCTGTGCTCCTCCGTGTCCTAGAACTTGCTGTATAGACAAGACTTGCTGGCCTCAAACTCACAGAAATCCACCTGCCTCTGCCTGAGTGCTGTTATCAAAGACTTTTTGTTGTTGTTGTTTTAAAAGATTGTTATTTGTTTGTTTGTTATTTACTCATGTGTGTGTGTGTGTGTGTGTGTGTGTGTGTGTGTCCTACTACATACATGCAGGTGACTGTGTAGGCCAGCATAGGGTGTCAGATCTTCCCTGGAGCTAATGTTACAGGCGGTTGTGGGTGCTGGGAACTGAGCTTAGGTCCTCTGAAAGAGCAGCCAGTGAGCCACCTCTCCAGCCTCACATGAGTCTGAACACCGGAATCTCTTGTGCATGGGTGTGAAGCTTGTGACACTCCAAAGTTAGCAAGCAACAACTCCCTGTTGTCCCACTGGGAATGCTTAGGACAGCCCTGCCCTCCCCAGGCTATTGTCCTGTAACTCCTGACTTTGCTGTGTGTCTCTGGCCTTTCAGAGTGCCAACATGGTGGACTTTCATTCCAGGCTCCACACATGAGCCGTCTTCTCCCAGGAGGCCCTCTGCCTTCCCTCAGCCATTGGCGGTTTGAATGCTCTTCACCTTCCTCAGCGGTTCCAGATCTGCACAAGCCCTGGACTCTGAATAGATCTTTCCTGGTCTCTGCTCCAGCTGGAAGGGTCTAGCCTGGCCACTTCCCTTTCTGTTGCTGCCTGGCTATTTGGGGGCCTTGGTGAACACCTTTTAGATAGGAGAAGGACCCAAAATCATCGCCCTGGATTCCTGAAGACCCCTCAGGATGTGGGTGTTGGGGTCGGTTGCTCCTCCTGGAATCCTTGTGCTGAAGGCAAGACACACTCCTGTGTTATACTTGCAGCACCTTGCCCTCTGGCCACCTCACCCAGTCCCCTGGGGGCCAGATCCTTGTCATACTTACTGGCTGTGGCTTTGGGGTACCTTGTGTCGTGTGCCGCAACAGGGCTGAAGGATGCCTTGTTCTTTGACCTCCTCTTCAGAGTCCAGCAAGCACTCTATCTTGTACCTCAGCTGGCAGAACTGGGTAAGAGGAAGGGACACTGAAGGTAGGCCAGGTTGTGCTGAGGGAAGAGGGGCCCTCAGTTCCTGGCTGGTGCTGCAAGAGGGAGCTCCTTCTTGTGGTATCCTTGGTCACAGGCCTGTGTGTAGGCCTGAAGACGGAAGATCCCAGAGAGCTGTGGTCCTCAGATAGAAAAGCTGAGCGGCAACCAGTGGTTCTCCCTGACCACCAGATCATAAGCATCTGCCTCCACCCCACACAGTATATCCTCATCCCAACCTCCCAGGCCCAAGCTCTCAACTCTATAAGCCTCTGAAACAGGTCTCCAGAACCCTCCCTGGGAGCCTCAGCTCTGCACACAGTAGGGGCTTTACTGGATTAGTGACCACGGTATCTGAATCCTCTCTGATAACTTTCACAGCCACCCTTAAAAGCAGGCAGCATCTGCCCCATCTCACAGATGAGAACCCTGGGCTTTGAGGAGGTAGCGAATCTGTTTTCTCCCTTGGTGAGGGAGCTGTCTGCAGCCCACACCCCTTGACCGAAAACCTGGCTGCATGTTTTGGCTTCTGATGTCCTCTCCTCATCCGGGTGGGTTTGTTCAGTCTTGTATGATGTGTCCATATACTCTGTGAATGGCTGTTTTAGAACTGACTGCCTAAGGAAAGGGGTTCCCAGGAAGAGGGTGCAGACCTTCCTGCTCATGGCCATCTTGCATCAGACACCTTCTTTCCAAGGCACAGGCTGGAACTCCGAGTAGGCTCTTTCCGCCTGTGGTGATAGCCTGGATATCATGTCCACCTCCTGCCCATGCTAACTTTCTGTGGTGCTCTCCAGTTTATACGTGCCTTTTCCTTCCCCACATCTCACATCCTAGATGAGGACACTGAGGCCCAGAGAAAGGAGCAGCTGACCTAGTCACAGCCTCAGAGTTCAAGCAAGAGCCAGGTTGGGGGCTTTGGGTTTGCTTGTGGCTTGGAGACCTGGGACCACCTGTCCCTACTACCCAAGCTCTGGCCCCTGGGCCTGACTGGGAATGTTCTTGCTAGGCCTCTGCCCGTGTCAAGGCTGTGGTAAGTGTTTTATTGTTTGCCCGAAGAGGTGTGAATGAAGTAACGGGCCTTCTCCAGCACTCCATCTGTCTCGGGCTGACAGGCGTGCTCTGAGCCCGGGCTGCTCTGTAAACGCTGTCACCCTGCCATCCCAAGCAGGCAGCTTCCTCCGGGAAACCTTAATCGGGGGGCCTCCCGCACCCGCAGCTGGCCCTGTCCACAGCTCATAAATCACCACTGCCTTCCCGGAAAGCTGAGGGAGACAAAGAGGGTGATGGGGACAGACAGGGCTGGCAAGGAAGGGAGGACAGGCAGGTGAAGAGAAAGAGACGATGCCACTGGACAGACAGACAGACTGGGAAGGAAGGAAGCTGAGAGGAGGCAAAGGTGGGAGAGGCCAAGGGAGGAGTGGGCAGGTGTTGGGAAAGGCAAAGATGGAGAACAGTGAGGCTCAGTAAGAGGCCACACAGAGGCTGCAACAGATAAGGCAGTGAGGAGGGAGGCACTGAAGGACAAAGGGACAACCAGGCAGAGGAGCAGGGTGCCAAGGGGAAGAGACATAAAGAGGGGCAGGTTACACAAGCAGGCGACATGGACAGGCACAGTTCCCAGCCGAGGAGAGCAGAAGTGGTGAGGTCTACCCTCCTGCTTACACCCACAAACCTCCACCCAGACCCTGAGAGAGCACAGTGGTCCTCAGAGGGCAGGAGGCTTATCTAGCCACCACAGGACACCTGAGCCTGGGAGCCACCAAATGCAAGGTCCCACACCTCCTTTTGTGTGCATACGTACACACCTGCAGGGGAGCCTCAGGACTGGACTTAGAGATGAAGCCAACCCTAAGCCTCTGGCCTACTTGCTGTAGGCACAGGAGAGCCTTTCCTGAGCCCAGAAGACCTAAAGCACTCAAGTCAGCATATGTGTGGTGTGTGTGTGTGTGTATGAATGTGTGTGTATGTATGTGCAGTGTATGTGAGTGTGTAGCCTGTGAGTAGTGTGTATGTGGTATGTGAGTATGTGTGTGTGAGTGTATGAATGTGTGTACAAATGTGTGTATGACTGTGTGTGTATATGTGTGTATGTTTGTGTGGTATATGTGAGCATGTAGCCTGTGAGTAGTGTGTATGTGGTATGTGAGTGTATGAATGTGTGTACAAGTGTGAGTGTGTATGAGTGTGTGTGAGTATGTGTATGTGGTATATGTGTATGTGAAAGTGTGGTATGTGTGTGTATGTATGTGTGAGTGTAGTGTGAATGTAGTGTGTGTGTGTGTATGGTATGTGTGTGAGAGTGTGTATAGATTTGAGTGTGTATGAGTGTGTGTGAGTGTAGTGTATCTGTGAGTGTGTGTGTGTGAAAGAGTTGTGTGTGAGTTATGTGAGTGTGTGGTGTGTGTTTGTGTATGGTGTATGTGTACAAATGTGTGTATGAGTGTGTGTATGTGTGAATGTATGTGAGTGGTGTGTGTGTGAGAGAGAAGGGGGAGTAGGGTGGGGGAGGGGAATGGTGTGCAGGACAGCAGGCCTCTACTGTACTCCAGTCTGCTTTTGTGTCCGGGTCTCTCAGCTGTTCAACTGGCCTGGGTAGAGAGCCCCTGAGCTCCTCCAATATCTGCCTCCCTGGTCCTGGGACCAAAGGCACGTACATACATGCTTTTTTACATGGATGCTGGGGATAGAACCTGGTTCCTCAAGCCTCACTGGAGACATTTCACTGACTGAACTATCTCCCTGGCCCCTGTTTGTTTGTTTGTTTGTTTGTTTTTTGAGACAGGGTTTGTCTGTATAGCTCTGGATATCCTGGAACTCACTCTGTAGACCAGGCTGGCCTCAAACTCAGAAATCCGCCTGCCTCTGCCTCCCAAGTGCTGGGATTGATTTTTTTTTAAATCATTTTCTTACCAAGCTCTGCCATTCTGGACTTGCCAACTATACTGAGACACAGTAACTTAGAGCATAGTAGACATGTGTACTTGTGATATTATAGAGAAGCCTATGCAGGGACAGAAGGGGGCTTTAGCAAGACCTCACACAGTGGGGGACCTCTGAGCAAAGACTTGGAGGGAGTGAGGGAACAGAAAACCTTAGGTACTGAATGTCATGTGCAAAGACCCAGGGCAGGACTGTGTTTAAAGACCAGGAAGATAGACAACAGCTGGATCAAAGTATGGAATGGGGTGGGGGCAGGAGTCAGAAAAGTGGGGACCATGTCAAACAGGCCTGGGGTCCTCAAAGGACAGAAATCATTAGAAGTGAGGCTGACCTGGCAGGACCTGTTCTTGGAGGCTCCTTCGGCCCATTGGAGGATGAGCTGAAGGGGCAGAACAGAAGAGCCTGGGCCTGCATCCCAGCCCGTCATAGGGAAAGACCTGAAACTGAGGCAAGTGCAATTAGAACAGGAAGGAGGGTATCAGTGTCAGGGAGACAGCAGGGTCCTGAAGCAGGGCCAGGCCCCTTGGCCCGAACCAAGGATGGTGAGCTGGGAAACAGTTTAAAATTGTGTGTGTGTGTGTGTGTGTGTGTGTGTGTGTGTGTGTGTGTGTTTTGCATGTATGTGGGTGTGCATGCCCAGGGGTGCACATGTGGAAACCAAGTCAGTCATCTGGGGTATTCTCTTACTCTTCCCAACATTGCCTTGACATGAAGTCTCTGACTGACCCAGAAGCTCACCAGCTCTGCTAGGCTGACTGGCTACTGAGCTCTCAGGATCCACCTGTCTCCTCTCCCCACTGCCGGGGTCATAGGTGTTCATAGCTTCACAGGGTGTGAGGTCTGGAACTAGGGTCCTCGGACTTTTAGAGCACTGAGCAGCTGTCCAGCCTCAAGTCCACTGGGAACTTATACAAGCATCTTAGGCTCTGGGGCCTGTGACAATTTAGCTCGGATATGCATTCAGAAAGAACTAGAGAGGAACCTGAGGCAAGCGGGTGGGTAAGCCTTCATGGGGAGGGGGTGACAAGTGAGAGGGGACATGCCTGCAATTACGGTGGTCAGGATGTAGCAAGTTCAAGCCGGATTGAACTAGACATCAAGCCGGTCTCAAAAGAGGAGAGACATTGGATCAGGAAAAGGTTTTTATAAAGTAACCTTCAAACAGAGCCCACTCTCCGTCACGCCCCACCCATGCCAACCCCTTCCAGGACCTCAGTCCACTGTCACACTGGGACGTGGGGATAGCACTGTTATCTGTGCCACAGGCTCCCTCAGAATCCTACAGGCTGTCTCCACGTGTCCTGTTCAGGATCCTGTCCCAAACCAGGGTGCCATGCTGCAGTTAGAACATATGATCTTCATGTTGTCTTTAAAATGAGATAGCCTCGACACCAGAGTCTGTTAACAGGACTGGAAGCCAACAGCAAGGAGGGCAGAGTCGCCCTGGTGAGTGGGAACCCATATCTTCGTACCCTTCCTCTGTCCAGAACCTGTGATTGGCTGGGAAGCCGTGGGCTTTACAAACACACACAGAGGTCTCAGGAACGAATGGACAAACTTGTGGCTCTTGCAGAGGATGTGGGTTTGGTTCTCACACCGTGCCCACACCGTGGCTCATGACTGTCACAGTGTAACTCCAGTTCCAGAGGATCTGATGGTGTTCTTCTGGCCTCCTCAGGCAACAGGCAAACAAGTGGTGTGTGCACATACAGCAGGCAAAATGGTCATAAAATAAAACAAATGAATCCTTTAAAAGGAATGAATGTGCAGAGGATGAATGAATGAATGAATGAATGCATCCCTTCTTTGTAACGACTAAAGCTGACATTATGATATTTGTTTGTGGAGATTAAGTTCGCCACTCACTGGAACCCAAAGCAAACTCGTGAACACAGTCCTAAATGGGCACACACAGACCCGTGAGCAGTCACACAGTAGACACACAGACCTGTGAGCAGTCACACAGTGGACACACAGACCTGTGAGCAGTCACACAGTGGGCACACACAGACCTGTATGCAAGTCACACAGTGGGCACACAGACCTGTAAGCAGTCACACAGTGGGCACACACAGACCTGTATGCAAGTCACACAGTGGGCACACAGACCTGTGAGCAGTCACATGGTGGGCACACACAGACCTGTGAGCAGTCATACAGTGGACACACAGATCTGTGAGCAGTCACACAGTGGGCACACACAGACCTGTGAGCAGTCACATGGTGGGCACACACAGACCTGTGAGCAGTCACACAGTGGGCACACACAGACCTGTGAGCAGTCACACAGTGGGCACACACAGACCTGTGAGCAGTCACACAGTGGGCACACACAGACCTGTGAGCAGTCACACAGTGGGCATACAGACCTGTGAGCAGTCACACAGTGGGCACACACAGACCTGTGAGCAGTCACACAGTGGGCAGACACAGACCTGTGAGCAGTCACACGGTGGGCACACACAGACCTGTCAGCAGTCACACAGTGGACACACAGATCTGTGAGCAGTCACATGGTGGGCACACACAGACCAGACCCGTGAGCAGTCACACGGTGGGCATACATGTCTATGAGCACAAAGTCACAGGACTTGGGGACCTCCTCTCCTCTGCTCTGGGAAAGAAGACTTCTTTCTAGTACAAGTATCAAGTCTAAACCCAGGGGAAACAAGCAGGTTTCAGACACTGCCACAGTTAGACTTTAGGGGGAACTGAAGACACCCACGGTATTACAGAGTCCTCCCAGGGCCTGCACCACTTGCATGATGTGAACACTGAACAGGGAGGATCAGGAATGGCCATGTTAAGGGGTCTACCTCAGCTGACCACCTTCTTCTTAGAGACAGGCTCTTTCATTGGCCTAGGAATCACCAGTAGACCAGGGTGACTCTTCAGTGAGCCTCTGGGATCCGTCTCTCTCCACTCCCCAGTATCACGGTTATAGGTGCGTCACCATGAACAGATTTGACTTCTCTGTCTCTGTCTCTCGGTGTCTCTCTCTGTGTCTGTCTCTCTCTGTCTGTCTCTGTCTGTCTCTCTCTGTCTCTCTCTCTCTCTCTCTCTCTGTGTGTGTGTGTGTGTGTGTGTGTGTGTGTGTGGCGCCCCCTTGGTTAGTACATGGCTATGGAACCCCAGAGCTTCACCTGAAGAAGCAGCAGCACACAGAAAGGTGATCGCTTAAAAAAAAAAAAAAAGCCTGCTTTAAAGAAGAAAGCAAAGCAGTCACCCAGTTTCTGTCTTTGTAGCAACAGAGGCGAGGACGGGGTGCCTTTAGTGCGCCCTCTGTGTCGCCGAGGAGTGGATTGTTGCATGAGGATGTAAAAGCAAGCTATTTATTCCTTAAGCAGCATTCCTGTGACAGGGAGGAGAGGTGACAGAGATGGCAACGCCAGCCCAGCCGGCCTTCAAGAGCTGCTGGTCCAGCGAGATGAGGCTCTTGTCGACCCTGGAGTGGCCCTGCTGTGGGGAACTCAGAGCCCATGAGTCAGCGGCCGTGTTTCTAAGAACAATAGTGCTCTTTCAATAAACATTTGTTCAACCAGCAAACTTCTGGACATTCAACAAACATTGGTCCCTTCAACAAATATTTGTTTGCCCAACAGTGTTGATTCAGCTCGCACCCTGTGCACAGAGATTGCAGACGTGTTAGGGACAGAACACCACGTGGCAGGCAGCCAGGCTTGTCCTCTGCAAAGGACTAAAGGGGACAGAACGTCTTTCAGTGCTTCCTTTCATTGGCCCTGGCCCCTCACTTTCAAGGGGGTCACTCCCAAACTCCTCCTTTATTGACAAACCCCTTCTTATTATGGCTGGGTTTTCATGTCCTTGGCCAAAGTGACCACCCTGATATATAGAAAAATAATTTTATGAGAATTATGGGACATCCTGAGTGGCGATTTCACCTCTAGGAATTTAATCTAAGCAGTTTATCGTGGGCAGAGACGAGGGTTAGCCTCAAGCATTGTTCAAAAACAGAGAACAAACCCTTTTGTTTGGACAGAATTGCCTGGAGTGGCAGCGGAGAAAAGAGCCTGGCACATCAGGCAAGAATATCCCAAGGTACCAAGGACAAACCCCAGTAGGTCAGTTTTCACTGGACAGTTCTAGTTTTGAGGAAATACACATGTACACAGAAGTGTCTGGCCAGATAGACTAAGAGGTAAAAACTGGACTGTCTCTCCACAAAACTGTTACTTGTGATTTGGGGACAGTTTTTCTGTTATTACTTTTGAAAAAAGTTTACATTCAGTGTGTGTTTGTGTGTGTGTGTGTGTGTGTGTGTTTGTAGGCATATGTGTAGATGTGTGTGTAACTGTGTATGTGTCTTGTGTCTGTGTATGTGCAGATGTGGGTGTGTCTGTGTGTAGATGTGTGTGTCTACTGTGTATACATAGATGTGTGTGTAGGTGTGTATGTGTCTGTGTGCAGGTGTGTATAGGTGAGGTGTGTATAGGTAAGTGTATGTAGGCATGGGTAGGTGTGTGTGTAGGTGTATGTGTGTGTATGTAGGTGTGTGCGTGAGTAGGTGTGTCACTGTGTGTAGGTATGTATGTGTGTGTGTGTGTGTGTGTGTGTGTGTGCATGTAGGTGTGCATACCACAGCACATGTGTGGAGGTCAGAGGACATTTCATGGGATTGAGTTCTTTCCTTCTATCTTCTGGGTTCTGGGTATCAAACTCGGGTCTTCAGGCTATCAGGGAGGACCTCTGCCTCCTGTGGTAGTTAGTCATCTTGACACAACCTTGAATCACCTGGAAAGAGAGTTCCAGTGAGGAATTATCTAGACTAGATTGGCTTGTGGGCACATCTGTGGGGGAATGTCCTGATTGGCCCTCTTCTTTGATGTGGGAAGATCCAGCCTGAAAGCAGGCAGCATCACGCCTTATTCTCTGGGTACGAGCAGAGAGAGGCAGCCGAGCACAGACATGTGCTCGCTCCTTTCTCTCTGCTTTTGACTGTGGGTGGAGGAGGCTACTTCAGACTCTGCCTTGATGTCCCTCCAGGTGGAACTGCTCCCTGGAGTTGTAAGCTGGACGAAACCTTTCTCCCTGTATAGCTTTTCGTCGGGGTGCTTTATCGCAGCAAGAAAAGCGAGATCAGGGCACAAACTAAGCCAGCCCACAGCCCCTATTTTTTTTTTTCTGATATGATTTGGTTTTAGGCAGGCTTTCACAGTGTAGTTAAAGCTAGATTTGAATTTCCCATCCACATGCCTCCACATCTGGAATGCTGGGATTCTAGGCATTATCTATCTATCTATCTATCTATCTACCTATCTATCTATCTTGGTTTGTTTGTCTTTACTTTGAGATAAGGTTTCATGTATCCCAGGCTAGCCTCAAAGTTTCTATGTAGCCACGAATGATCATGAATTTCTGGTCCACCTGCCTCCACCTGTCAAGTGCCAGGATTGCAGGTGTGTACCACCATGCTTGGTTGATGTGGTGCTGGGGATCAAACCCAGAGCTTCATGCAGTCTGCCAACTGTACCCCCTCCCCCATCCCCAGTCCCTCTCTCTTGATTTTCTGGCTTTCTATACAAATGGGCCAGAGTTAAAATCAGAGAACAGCACATTGAGGTGGGCCCCTCCCGTGAAATCCCACGAAGCAGCGTTTGTAACAAGTTCTCTGGCACAGACTACACAGCACTCAGCAGCTTCACCTGGATTACAGGCTTGACACCATTTCCAGAAATTCACCCAAGGAAAACATGGACACCCCGCCCCAGGAACCCAAGGGGCAGTTCTGATGACAGAACTGTGGGGCTTCATACTTTTGGGCCCCACATATGTCCCGCCTGTCTGCAGACTGATATGTGCGAAGATGTAGAACACGCTGCTGGTGGGCGAGGTGGTCATCTCAAGCCCAGGGAAGAGAATGACTTTAGCTGGTATGCCAGCTCTCCTCTGTTTAGTTTTGGCACAGGATCCAAGCTGGCCTTGAACTTGTGCTTCTCCTCTCTCATCCTGCTTAGTGCTGGGATTGCAGGTGTGGGACACCACAGGTGGCTTCATAGATGGTTATAAAGGTTATTTGGATCATTCCCAGGAGACTGGTGTCCCCAACTCCCCTTCCGGTTTGTGTCTTCTTTCTCCACCCCAAACACTCATTCACAAACTCTCTCTGGACAAGCAGAAATGCACTCTGTTTGCAGCTGAGTCGGCTTTCCCCTGTGAAGAGAGAACTAGGCAGGAGAGTTAAAATATACCATGGTGTCCTTGAGCATCTCCAGACTTTGCCAGAAGCCCCAGCCAAGGACACATGCCAGCCTTCAGGTACATACGAACAGCAGGGTGCTCTTCGGAGAACACATGTACCCACACACCAGCGAATCATGATCTGATAACTACAGGCAGTGTCTGGTTCCCAGTCCAGCCTGCCACTCATTGGGGAGACTGAGCAAGCCATGGCCTCTGGAGCCCTGTATCTTTGTAGACATGGGAAGGCTGGGGAGGTCACTATACAAAGCATAGAAGACCAGAGCATTAAAGAGTATGCCTTTACATAGTCCTAAACTGAGTGTCCATAAACCATGTGTCTCCTGCCTCTCACAAAATCTGTCACAGCTCACTCTACTCTCTCTCTCCATGGGTCTTCTCTCTAATTGGGTCGTGTTAACTATACATTTTCTTTTCCAGTTCCTAATGGGATCCCGGGATTCACATAGTCAAAGACAAGAGCCATTACCCTCCCAAAGTGATGATTCTTTGGGGACGGGGCATGTGGCTTCAGCCCATCTAAGAAGGAAATGGGGCTCCAGTTACCCAGCCAGCTCTGGAGTCCCAGAAAGAGGGAGCATACAGACTCAGGAACTCTCACCACAGACCCCCACCCCCACCATCCCACCCCCGCCCAGCAAAGGGCAGGCAGGACCAGGTCTTGCCTCAGGGCGGCCAGGCAGGGATTTATGGGCCCCTGCTGGACACGTTAAAGATCACATTAAGTACAATAAATGTAGATCACGCTCGTACATAAGCTGAGATTTATCCCCCAATCCTTTCCACAGGGGCCAGTCTCATAAATCCGCCCACGCCTGTCTCTTGGCCTAGGGGGGAAGGGAGCATGTAGGGAGGGCAGTAGAGGGTGGGTCTAGGTACAAAAAGATTGGCGCCCAGAGGGGCTGCCACTGCACCGGCCTGGCCCGGTTCTCTCGCTAGATCAGGTTCCTAACGAGGCCACGCCCTCTTTTCGCCCCGCCCCTCCTGCGTGTGTATAATCTCTGTTGCGGACCTTAAAACAACGTAATGATTGAAGAAAAAGGCAAGCGTCTGAGGCTTCGAAGCAGGGCGCTCAGCCACAGCTGAGACTTTCTTTGTCTACCCCCACCCCCGCCTCGAGGGAGGCCCACGTGAAGAAAATGCAGATTTCCAGAGCCATAAATTAAGGGGCGATTAGTCACGTTGCAATCTTTCTTCAAAGGATTCTTTAAAGGCTTCTTCACTGAAGTGTTTACAACACAGTAACTTGCAGACTGAAAAGCTGGGTCGGGTGGTGGTGGAGGGGGAGGGATGCCATCAAGGGAACAGCCAGAGAACAGAAAAGACACTGGGAGAAACACTGGGAAGGCTCTCCTATGGGAGCCACCCTGAGGAGGGGACATCCTCAGCAGGACCTGACAGACAAGATTGCATGGATTCATCAGCGGGTTGCCCAGCACCTGCGCGGTGTTGCATCTGGTCCCCGTGCTGGGGAAGTGAATAGGCAAGACCCTCTCTCCCCTTCCTGGAGAGACAGGGTACTTGGAGGGTTTGAGTAGGTACCCAGTAGGTGACAAGATCAAATCCACACTGGGTTTGAGTTGATAGGATATGTGGTTCAGAGGCAACCTTCTCTATCTCCAAATGTCAGGGACAGCCTACAGGAGGGAGAGCCTTCGGGAGATAAATCAGTGGAAGAGGGTTTGTTGTTGTTGTTTGTTTGTTTGTTTTTGTTTTCCCAGAAGAAAAACAGCAGTGCCACCTCTTCTCCCGCTTTTTCCTGGAACTCTGACGTTTGGCTTTTGTTGGATTAATTACCCTTAAGTTCCCACCTCAGTTTCTGGGATCAAGTCCCTTAGCCACTCAGCACCTTGGCCCACTGGGCAGCAGGCTGACAGTGAGGGCTGAGCTCACCTGGCAGGGGTAGAGAGCTCGATGGAGTCTCCCTTGAAGGTGGAGACAGGTCAGCTGGAGCCCAGACTCACCCCCTCTGGAGTCATCACACAACCTGCTCTGGTTCCATCTCTCCTGGCCTCGAGTCTCTGTTTCAGTTTCTGTTGTCTTCGTCACCCAACAAACTCCTATTCACCTTACAAAACCCTATCTTGTCAATCTTGGCATTACAGCATGAGTTTGCTGTCTGGGGCCCTTGGATCGTAGGCTCACTTCCCAAGGGTAAGGATTATTCTTGTTGGCTCAGTTCTTTGAGCCAATTTCAGTGTCTGTCATAGCTGTAGAATGGAATACTTCATATCTGTAAGGAAGGAAAGCCAGCCCTACTGAGACATCTGGGGACATCTGAACACACAGGCCCTGCTGTGTGCCCTAAGACTGTCACTGTAAACATAATGCCCTTTTTTTTGTCCTGTCATAATCCTTCACTGTTTCTGTGGCTCCACCCAACCTAGGCCTTAAAATGGGTGGACAACCCTGTGTCTTTGGGTCTGCAGTCCTGACTCCTGTGTCTTGCAAAGCTATAGTGGGATTAGAGTGTCTTGCTTATCTTTGTCTTTTGTTCTAGTGACATTGACCAAATCTCTTTAAGATAAGCAGGAGAAGGAGCAACCAGTTTGCCCACCTCTAAATGATCAAGTCCCAGGCACTACACACCAAGGGCTTTAAATGTGTATCATCTTGTTTCACCCCACAGCAAATCTACAAGGAACAGTTTTCTTTTTTTTCTCTTTGAGGTGTTTTTGTTGTTGAATATATTGAGTTTTATAGCGTGAGTGTTTTAATTTTAATTGGTGCTTCATTTATGGTGTGCATGTGACTCTCCATATCAGCACACCGTGTGTAGCAATCAAATCCTGACACACCTGCCCATCATTCGCACGCTTGGCAGCGTTCCTTTATGCTGGGAATGTTCCTGAGAGCCTCTCTTCCCATGCTGTCCTTAGTCACAGATGCTTGCGGTGGCCAGAAGAGGACATTTGAGTCCCTGGAACCAGGCTGTTATGAGCCTCCCAGTGTGGGTACTGGGAACTGAGTCTGGGTCTTCTCTGAGGACAGCAAATGCTTTCAACTGCAGAGCTTCCTGGTCCCTAAAATCAACCCCATTTACAGTGTAGTTCGGTAGTAGACATCATGCAGGTCCTGGGCTTGTGCTACAAGTGCCCAAACCAGAATGCATTACCTGAGACACCAGTTAACTTGACTATTGAGGTCTGGGTGCCTCTTGAAATGTCACGCCTGACACAAGTGTCCTCAGGCTATATACACTTGCACAAATAAGCAGAACATAATAATTTTAAAAACAGCCATTTTCTTTTTGGCCTAGTGGAGTTACACATCCCGTGATGTACCCGAAAATGTCCCCTGACATGACAAAGCTGCTGTCCACGAGGCCATTCCAGTTCGTTGTTTATCACGTGGTAAGTCTGGCAATCACCTGCCTGCCAGCAGCAGGAGACGGGTATTTTCAAACCCTGCTTATGCCCCGGATGACACAGAACACAGCTGTTTTGAATCATGTCTCTTCCAGAAAGCATTTTTGAAGACTAGTTCATGACATGGGAAAATACTCACGGTGCCTTTTGTGGAAATGCAAGATAAATGAGTGCACTGTCTTATTGTGTGTTTGAAAATCCCTTCGCTTTAAAACGAAATCAAACACTTGAAGCTGTTCGTGGTGGCCTTCTGCAGGTGATGGGATTAAGCATCTTTTTTTTTTTTTTAAACCTTCCTTGCTATTTCTGATCTGAGTTTCTTTCAACTTTGTGTTCCAGGAAGTTTGATTTATAATAATAAAGACAACCTGGTTGACTTAGTTTCTCCAGTGAGTCTATGCTTCCAACAGGAGGGACAGACATCAGAGAATGTGGGCTTTATTCATCATCATGTTTTCGGGGGCCCAGTGCATAGTAGGTCCTCAGCAAACATCTGTGGAGTTGTCATTTATTATTATTATTTTTTAAATGGCTCAAATGTTCTTATCAATCAAAACTCTCTTGGTTACAAACATCACTTGGCTCACTGTTGATAATGGATGTTAATGGTTTAAGCATCGGCTTTAAAGACCACTTTGGGGCTGATCATGGGAACTGGTATGTCCCCTTGCCTGGACCCCTCGTGTCAGCAGAGGAAAGGTCTGACAGCTCCTAGGTGGCCTGCTCACAGCTCTGCCTGAAGCTGTGGCTGGGGAGAGATGGACACCAGAGGCACAGGTTTGGATTCAGGTCCCCAACTGTTGCCCTCTTTGCCACCACCCCTGGCCTTCGATCTACAGCTGGCACGGTGCAAAGCTTCAATGTTCCCAAATACAGCAACTCTTTAAAAGTGACTCTCTTTTGTGTCCTCTGCAGTTTTAGACTGGGGTGTATAAGGCTTGGGTGGCATTTAAAGTTGTAGTAGCATAACATGTCAAAGGTTTTGAACTTGACGTCTGAAGGTCACAGAGCAATTAGACAGAAATAGACGCTGGACAGAGGGGTGAAAGGTTCCTAAGGTTCCAGGGCTTGGCTCACATGACATCTGTCCTTCACCTGTGTGCATCCCCAACCTGCTAACCAGAGCCCTTCGACCATTCCCAATTTTAATACTCCCAGTGACAGAGATAGAGAAACCAGTCTTTTAGAAGACAGTGTCTCATGTAGCCTAGGCTGGTTTCAAACTCACCAGTTGAGAATAACTCCTGGTCCTCCTGCCTCCACCTCCAAAGCTTTGGGGTTACCCAGTTCATGTGATGCTGAGGATAGAATCCAGGGCTGTGTGTGTGCTAGGAAGGCACCCTACCAACAGAGCTACAGCCTCACCCAAAGGCACCAATCCTAAAATGCTTGGCACAAAAACTGGGTGTGATGGGACATACATGTAACCCTAGCACTTTGTATACGGAGACAGGAGGATTGCTTGGAACTTGAGGCCAGCTTTGGTTACTGAATGAGATCCTATCTTAAAAGAAGAAGGACAATGAAGAGGTAAAGGTGGTGATGGTGAAGGAGAAGGAAGAGGAGGAGGAAGAGGTGGAGGAAGAAGATGAGAAAGAAGAAGAGGAAGAAAAGAATGAGGAAGAGGAGGAGGAAGAGAAGGAAGAGGAGAAGAGGAAGAAGAGGAGGAGGAAAAAGAGGAGGAAGAGGAGAAAGAAGAGAAGGAACAGAAGGAACAGGAGGAAGAGGAAGAGGAGGAAGAGAAGGAGGAAGAGAACAGCAGATGGGGAGAAAGAGAAGGGAATGGAGGAGGAAGAAATGAAACACTATCCTGGCACAAACAGGCCATCAAGTTTCCAAGGTGATCAGAGTCCTGTGCTTGAGGACTCCTTGTGGGGGACACACCTTAGACCAGTACCACCACGGCACTGTTCATCTTTGACAGTTTAGCTATGAGAGCCATGTCATCTGAGGACACCTCCCCAAGCAAGGTCTTCTGCCGACGACTTGTATCACAGAGCTGGAGAGAATAAAGCAAGAAATTCAGCAATGGTAACTGTTCCATTGTACAGCATTGGAAACTGAGACCCAAAACATTTTTACACAGAAAGGACACAGCACAGCCAGATAGCAGAGCAGAGAGCTAAGTCAGATGCTCTGTCCCCAGGTCCCATCACTTCTCCAGAGTCTCCCACAGAACATGGGATCTATTGATGAATGCCAAAAGAACTTCTTGAGCAAAGTGTTTTGGGAAATGTTACGACATTCTTTTCTCCTTCTGGGAAAGACTCGGGATTTCGTAAATCTACTAAAGACCCTGAGATACTCTTCATGGAAGAAGCTGGATTTTTTTTTAAATCTAGAGTTTGTCTCTGTTTATCTAAGCACCTAGTTTATCTATCTGTGACATCACATGACATATCTCTCAGGCCATGGGATGGGATTCACTTATCACAACCCCAAGTAGTCCATTCACAAGGAGAAGCAGTTGAAGCCCATGGTAACTGAAGGAGTTGTCTTGAGTTCTCCAGGACAAAGAGGAAGAGATCCTGAGCTCACTGTGTGATGGTCCATGCTGTCAACTTGACAGGATCTAGAATCACCAAGGAGACCAGCCACTGGGCATGCCTGGGGAGGGATTTTTCGATTGGATTAATTAAAGTTGGAAGACACTTTGAGTGGGTGCCACTCCCTGCTCTGAATTCTGCAGGATATTTGATCACACTGTGAACCCCAAGATTGTGTTATTTGCTGAAAAACAAATTCCGTTTCTAGTTGTGGTGTGGCTCAGCCCTTAGCACACACCTTAATCCCTCTGGCTGAAATACAGACACACCCTTAGTACACACCTTTAATCACAAACAATGAAGGTAAAATTAGTTTGTAGAAGGAATCGCTGTGTTTTAAAGTGATGTCTAATTGAGTGACAGACAAAGTGACAAATCAGAGGAAGATTTGACAGAATAGGATACGCCCAACTATCACAGGAGAGGAAAGGGAAGCTACATGAGGGTCATTGCAGAAGGTGGGGCAGTTTTTATTGGAACAGTTGTACAGAGAGAGAACAAGCTAGAAACAGGTGAAGACAAAATGAGTCAGAGACTGAGAAGGAGCCAGAAGATTAGACCAGATTGTTAAAGTTAGTATGAGGCCAAGCAGAGCAACTCAGGAGAGGCCCAGAGAGAAAAGCCAGAGTGAATCAATCAGCTTGGAGAAGAGTTTTGAGCCAGAACAGCTGAGATGAAGCACCCAGCCAGAGTTCAGAACGAACTAGAAAGGGTGAGCTTATTCAGCAGTAAGTCTCAGGGGCTGAAAACACTGTAGGTCTAGATAAGATTGTATGGAGGTTAGAAGCTTCCAGGACTAGTCCTAGGTTAGCAGACACAGGCAATAAGCTTTGGAGACAAGTAAAGCAGGAGAATGAAAGTTACTTTTACAGGGTTTCTGCTGACTAGAAAAGGAAAAGAAAGCCAAGAACCAGCATTAATCAGGCTCTACTTCCTGATCGAGGACGATGCCTGGTACTCCTGCTACCCTCAATGATGGATCCTCAAACTGTGAGCCAGAAGAGACCCTTCCTCCCTTAAGTTACTTCTGTTGGGTATCTTGTCTGAACAGTGAGGAAAGTAGCTATGACATTATGTACGGTTCTAGCCCGTTCTCAGAGAGCTTCCTGAACAGAAGAGGAAGCTTCGGTTGGTAGCGTGGGAGAGAGTGTGGGACAGATCACCACCCAACACACTACTGACTTCACAGAAGCGTGAGTGAGGTATAGAAACAGAGACAGAGCTTCCAGGGAGTGGCCTTTATGCCCACTGGCTTCCTTTGCGGTTTGATGCATGTCTAAACCTTCAGCCAAAGGAGCAAGGGCCACCTCTTAATGTCCCACACGGTTCCTGTAGAGCTGTCAGCACAATGTCCCCCATCATGCCTCCACTGCATAGTATCCACCCCTCTCTACCATGTGTGTCTGAAGAGTACACAGCTGACCAAAATGACCCATCAGATTCCTGCCAACCAGACAGATCCTGGCTCAGAAGCAGGGGAGGGTATACGTGGGCTTGGCAGAATGTCCTTCCACTCAGTGGAGAAATGCTTGTCTGAGACGTTAAGCCAAAGATTATGAAAATTATGGAGAGTGGAACCTTGGCACTTAAGTCCCTGCATCCCCAGTGTTCGCAGCTAGGTGAGCCACTACAGGGCTCTTCTTGCTCGACACTATTAAGGCTGTATTTCTAAGTCCTTAGCAGCTAAAGGATTGATGTACTTAGGGAACAGCCCCACAGTGGAGAATTATGCATGACAAACTGAACTGTGGGGTGTTCTAAGAGGAGATGGGATTGTGGGAAGGCTCCCCAGTGTCTGCTGGGATTAGTGATAATTTTCCCCTAACTAACAGACATTTAGGCCACCCATACATACCTGCTGTGGACCTAGGCTCAGATTATGCACCTTAAGTGCTAAAAAGCCTTAGGGAATTTGGGAGTAGGGTTGCATGGCCCGACTTGCAGGAGAGAGCAAGTCTCCACCCAGCCACTTAAGGAGAACAAGGTTGTTGACTTGTCTTTCCCTGATGTGATACCCTGCAGGGAGAGCCAAGTATCCTGTCCTTCTGAGCCCAGAAGAAAAATTCACGTCACAGATGTTTGGAGCCTGGGGGGTTGATTGGGGGTTGGGGGGAGCTGGGAAGAGAATGCTTTATCCCCTGGAGCAGAGGCAGACAGGAGTCAGTACAACCAAGGAAGGGGCACTGTCAGAGCCCACCCCTCAAATCTGCATCTGAAGCCCATGTCCCAGGCTTGGTTATGTGATGAGAGCGAAAGGAGAGGTGCCTGTTTCACTCTGACTCTGCAAGGAAATCAGCAGGTGGTCTATAATGGTGAGGGGATTGGGACTTCTGAACAGGGCACCTGAGGGTAAGTGAGAACCAGTCAGGATTGGAGCATGGCATAAACCTAGAGGGAATGTTTGAGGCATGGGCCCTGGGATCGGAACTGTCATGAGAAGATCGGAGATGTTGGTGCAGGCGGTAGGAAGATGCTGATATGAGGAGCTGAAAGAGACATGGAGGAGCAGGGCTCTGGGTGCTGTAGGCTAAGGTCAGGTTCGGGTTTTATTCTAAATGCTGGAGGGCATCAGAAGTGAGAGCCAATGTGTCAAACCGTTCTTGTGGTTGATTCAAAGAGGCTGCTGGAGGCAGAAGTGCAACCGACTGAGACTAGGAAAGAAGCTGTGAGACTGGCATAGGCATGAAACGGGTGGTGGTGTGGTCCAAGGTAAAGGTCGCCATAGCAACTGCTGATGACAGGTCACGATGGAAGGGGGAGATGGCTGCCTTTGCTAATGGGCAGCTGTGAGGCAGGACACAGGGAGGATGAATAACAGCTAGATGGGCTTCCTGCAGGCCCGTCACCATGGACCACCTTAGCTGTTCTAAGTGTGGCTTCCCCTTCCCTGGACAACTTCTGTGTGCTAGCAGGCCCCACATCACCTGGAGCCCATATACCTTCAGCCATGACTACAGAGGGCCCAGCACTCTGGCCACCCTGCCTCAGTGAGCCCGTCCCTTCTGAGGCCATTGCTTCCCTCTGCTTGCCTGCCCTGTCTGCCCTGCCTCCCCCTTGCTAACTCTCCCTGTAAGAACCATAGCTGGTCATCTCTCAGCCCCTCTGTTGGGGACCAGAATCCCTATCTTCCTCCTCAGTGCCTGGGAGGGGGTGATGCTGCCAGAGGTGGGGCGAGCAGGCTGAACTGGGCTGGGAAAGAAAGTACTGTGTGACTACAGACATGACAGGTTTAAAGCCTATTGAAGGAAGCATTTTCTGAGAAATAATGGGCAATCTGAAAATTTATAAGAATGTTCCACCCAATGTCATTTAGAAATCTTTTTTTTTTTTTTTTTTTTTTTTTTTATTGGTTTTTAGTTTTTCAAGACAGGGTTTCTCTGTGTAGCCCTGGCTGTCCTGGAACTCACTCTGTAGACCAGGCTGGCCTCGAACTCAGAAATCCGCCTGCCTCTGCCTCCCAAGTGCTGGGATTAAAGGCGTGTGCCAGCTTAGAAATCATTTCTTGATTTTATTTTTTACTCTAAATGTGTTCGTTTATTACCATACAATTTTAACTTTTCTAAGTTTTATTTATTTCTTTGACAACTTCATCCATGCGTACAAATACATTTTGGTCACATATATACACTACCCTCCCATACCCCCCCTCCCCCCCATTCTAACACAGTTTCTAGATTGGGTTAACTGAGTTGAGAAGACCCACCCTGAATGTGTGTTAACAGCATCATGTGGGCTGAAATAAATAAATGCGCGCACCCTGAACTGAATATATGGGGGAATAAGCTGTGCACTAGCCTTCATCTCTCAGCTTCCTGATGGTGGGTACCTCATGACCTGCTGACTCGAGGTCCTGCCACTGTCATTTCCCCACTGTGATGGACTGCATCCTCAAACTATGAGCCAGAATAATCTCCCCCTCCCCTAAGGAGCACTGGCTGTCTGAACACTCTGAGGACTTGAGAAGACCACACAATTATAGCTGCTTGCTCCAGATCCTGAAAGCCCAGCATCAGACAGAACTGCCTGAAGTTTGTACTAGACTTTGTGCTATCACAAACCACAAAGATGATCCTCTGATCCTTTCTACCCAGGCTAGAGAGGATGCACTTCCCAGCGAGGTTTAGATGAACCTGCTGGGACTGGTACTCAAGAAACAGTGCTGTGAGTGCTACAAACACTGACTTTTAGAATATAAGGTGTGTTGTTATGATTGGTGAAAATGCAAACCTTCATTTGCATAGAAGGTGTGTTGTGATTGGTGGAAACAAACCTTCATTTGCATAGAAAGTATGTTGTAATTGTTCCAAACACACCTTCTTGGGCTATATAAGGCTTTTGTCTGGGAGATGCCTCCTGTGTTTCCTGGGCTGATGTTGAAACATTAAGCACAATAAAAGGCTTCTCTTCAAGGACTTTTGTCTACTTTTAGCAGCATATAACAAAGAAACAACTATCAGAATACATAGAGTGACAGTTGAGCCACCAGCCAGTTGAGCTGCAAAAAAGTCAAGGTGGCTGGTTGTTAAGTATTTAGGACCCAGAGTCTCATACACCCCACCCCCCCAAGCCCAGGAATTTATCACTGGCTGCTGTCAATGTCTGTGGAGTCCTAAGCTCATATAGGCACCACAACAGCTAAGGTGTTCAGCTGCCTGAGGCCTGCAGGAAAGCTGGGGCACTAGAAAGCACAGCCTGCTACTGCCTCCGCTTGCCTGCTGCCACCACCATTCACCACAGTCAAGTACTCACTGTGCTTCACGCTACCCAGGATTTCCATCTAGGACAATGGTTCTCAACCACCCTAATGCCAGGACACTTTAATACAATTCTTCATGTTGTGGTGATCCTCAACCCATAAAATTATTTTGTTGCTACTTCATAGCTGTAATTTTGCTACTATTATGAATCATAGTGTAAGCATCTGATATGCAGGGTATCTAATATGTAACCCCCAAAAGGTTCCCAAGAACTGCTGATCTAGGTAAAGCAAAGGATCCCCAGCTACCTAATGGTAACAACTCCCCCACACACTTCAGTGATTGGCTCAGGGGTGAGCATGTGACCCAGACTAGACTACTAAGAAGCCTCTTTGGGATATTTTACTGCTCCCTTAGAAATGAGGTGTCTTTTTAGCAGCCACGGTGATGAGCTGGCAGGACCTGAGCCTGGAGCTGCTGGCCTACAACCTGACAGGAAAAACAAGAACAAGGGACCAGCCCCAGGGTGAGGTTAACAGGAAGAACGCCGAGTTGAGGGTCACACAGAGGCACAGTGCTCACAGCTGAATAGAAGAAAAGGAGGTGACTTCAGATATTTTAGATAAGAGGGACCATAGTCCTTTTCTCTGCTTGAACCAACTTGTGCTGTGTTTCTGTCACTCAAAATGAGAGAGACCCGCTGAAGGCAGGTAGGGGGTTAGGCTTCTGAAAAGGAGCAGAGAAAGTGTAGAAGCTACTGTAGGTTACCCAGAGGGATAAACAGAGTCATAGTGCAAGTGAGCAGAGGTGTTTTCTAGGCAGTGGGCTGCCCGTCCTCAGATGCCAAGGTGATTAATATCCCAGTCAACTTCACAGTATCTAGAATCACCTAGAAAACCAGTCTCTGGGCATTTCTGTGATAAAGTTTCTAGACTGGTTAACTGACTTGGGAAGACCTACCTAAATCATGGGTAGCATCACCCGATACACTGAAGTCCTGATTGGATAAAAGGAGAAAGCAAGCAAGCGGCTCCCCAGCATTCATGTCTCTCTGCTTCCTTGTGATGTGACCAGCCATCTCACACTCCTGCCATGCCTTCCCCGCTGTGATGGACTGCACCCTCAAACTTCGAGCCCAAACAAGCCTTCCTTCTTTAAATCGACTTTTCCAAGCATTTTGTCACAGCAAGAAAAGTAACATGGGGCCTGGAGAGATGGCTCAGCAGTTGAGAGCATTTGTTGCTCTTGCAAAGGATCGGGGTTCGGTTCCCAGCACTGACAAGTGACTCACAAGCACCTCTAGATCTGACCACTTCTGACCTCCCCGGGGCACCAGGCACACATGTGGTATATGCACGTGGGGTGTGCACACATGTGGGCAAAACACTTTTACACACAAAATAAATGTAATACTTTAAAAGCAATAACATGTCTCTTCGTGCTGAGATGGGTGATTCTGAAGCAAATGGCTCACAGGCTTGACCTGGAGAGACATCTGTCAACCATACAGTTTTAGAGGAAATGAGGTTTACAGGCAGGTGCAGGAGGCCAAAGTCACTTACTGGTTGCATGGTATAAGCCTGGCCTTATACACCTCATAGATCTGGGCCCACCTACAAAGTGGGGCGCCCCAAGCTTGCTGTTCTGCCCACAGTACCTGTCCACACAGCCACGACTGACTCCGGTCAGTGCTCAACAATACCTACCAGACTATGGGTGAGACCATGGCCACACCAAAGCCTTCATCAGGTGTTTTGGGCAAAGGGGTGCAGAAAGCATGTGGATGACCTGGTAGGAGAGTGATGAAACCTTCAAAACCACACTGAGGGAAAGCCCTGGTCACTTGCAGACTCCTAAAATCCACAGTTTCTGCTGCGTTCCTTTCTTCTGTCAGTGGGAGAGCGACGACATGGACAGCTGTTGCACGAGCTGGCTGCCAGCAGGGAGACAGCTTGCCTCTACCTGTACTTCCTGCTGTCCTGCATGGTATGCCATAGGAGCTCAATAAAGGCTGCTGAACTGCCAGAAAATAGTCTGTAAACTCTGCTTATCAACTTGAGTCTTGGGTGTGCATTGTAGCTGGTGTGTCGTAGTCTCTGAGCTTGCCCCTGCTCCCTTCCTTGAATCCTCCTCCTGCTCTCTGTGAAGGCAGAGGTGGAGGCTCAGGAAAGGTCTCCAGCCAGTACTGCCAGCGCCAAGATACTTGGGATGCACTCACGTGTAGGGTACCTGGGATGTGCGCATGCGTGTGGGGGGATGGCTTAGCGTCTCTGCTGAGCTGGGTCTATTGCACAGTGAGCTTCCCGTCACTGACTCGCTGTCACTTTTTCCCATCAGCACCTTGGCACTGCGTCCCCAGCTTGGTCAGATGAGATTTGATTGAGACTTTTTGGGGCTTTGCAACGGAATCTTAGCCAAGAAGGAAGCCATGAAAGAAGAAAGGATGGCCGTTTTGTGGGTGGGATTTGAAACTATGCAAGACCCATCACTTCCCAGAGTCTTTCTCCGTGTGCTACACCCTATGCTGATGATTCCGGTTTCTAGAACTTTCCTGAATTTTGTCTGATCCATGGGGATGTCCAAGGCTGGGCTCTTTGGATGAAACAAGCCTGTTCGAACATTCTTCTGCAACTATGTGCTGTGGATGGTTCTCATCTGCTCCTGATTGTGAGACTACTTCTAATGCCTCCAATAAAAGTGGCTTGGAAGAGAATTTCCTGTATCCCTGAGTAAGTGGATAAAGATGTTTCAGGAGTCCGGGGTGGTGGGAGCGGGAAGCCCACGTGCTCTGCACAGTTGGCCCTTTCCTTTGTGACTTAATGAAGACCACAGGCCAGTCCTCCTCCATACTCTGTCCAGAGATGTCTCTTCTCTTGAGTTAATTTCCTGCGTGTAGCCTGTTCAGCCTGAGGCTGGGGTAACCTGCATCTCTTAATTTTGGATCAAGGTCTGGGGGGAGCTTCTGACCATGTCCAGAAATGGTTCTCCTACCAACAAGTGGCATTGGGAGGGTGGGAGGTTTGGGGGGCATGGGGTAGTGTCACTTCTGAAAGCTGGTTTGTAGCTGTTGTGATCCAGGCACTAGAGATGGATTTGAGCCCCAGATGCACAGGGCTGTTATCAGGGACGCAGTGAACATGAGATGGGTTTTGTAGCAGGAAGGCACATAGTAAATATGACTTGTTATCCTGTTTTTTTTTTTTAAAGGTATTTATTTAGTGTAGGCATATGGGTGTGTGCATGCCACAACCTGTGTGGTCGGAGGTCAGCATGCAGGGGCTGACTCTTTCGTTCCACCATATTGGAAGGAGAGGATAGAAAGGTTAGCTGACTTGGTGGCAAGTGCCTTCGCCTGCTGACACTCCTGAAGACTCCTGGCTTGTTATTTCTTAATGTCAGCAGTTAAGAGTTCTAAAGAGCACCTCAGACACAAGAGAAATGAATCCATACCTTCCCCATCCTCCCCTTCCTCCTCCCTATCCTCCATCTCCAGCTCGTGCCCTATGGGCCTGGGTGAAAGGAGAGGATATGTACCGAGTCAGACTTTGATGACTCCCAAGGGAGGAGACCATGAAATGGGCCAGGATTTGGGAGACCTCATCAGAGCCAGGGTATGGCCAGGACATTAGCATTTGACCTAGCGACTCCACCTCCTGTATGTGGCATGGAGATGCTTGGGTGGCTCTCACTTCCATCACACTGATCAAAACAGACAAGGAAGGAGCCCTTTCTGTGTTCTTTGCCCTCAAGGGGCACCTGTGGGACTTGGGGCCCGACATGCCTCATTTCCAGATGCTTTGCTTGGTGTGTCTCAAGGGGTTGATACATCTCAAATCAGGTCAGGGCTCAGAGAGCTAAGCTGACACCCCCAACTATCCAGACAAGCCACAGCGTAGCCCAGTCTTGCATGGACACTGGGCAGACCCATCCAATATGGCAGAGGCTCAGAGTATAGACAGAGAGTACAGCCATCCCTCACAGGGGCCCTCGGAATTTGAAATCCAGATCTAATTAGGGTATTGGGTTGCTCACAGAAAAGTCTTCAGTATCCAGAAGATGATTGTGGACCCTATCTACACAAAATTATATCATTAACAAAGAAAGTTTGAGGGTCCTCTAACTAATAGCAACTGAGGGCATTCCTGATGGAGACAGAATATGCCCTCTCACCGAGGAAGCTGACCTTTGTGCCCTGCATACAGAGGCGGTCAGAGTGGACCATGTATCCACAGAGAAGACATGAAAGAGCAAACATTCTACAAGAAACACATTGCGAGTTTTGGTTCAGTAAAGATGTCCTCAATCCAGCACCAAAATATCATCTGTGAGATTAAAGTTGCACAGGGGTGGGAGAGTTGGCTCAGCAGTCATTGTTCTTGTATGAGAACCCAGGTTTGGTTCCCATCACCCACATGATGGTTCACAACAATCCGAAACGCCAATGCCAGGAAGACACCCTCTTCTGGCCTCCACAGAGAGTAGGCATGGAGGTGGTACACATACACACATACAGACAAGACACTCACATGCATAAAATAATCAAATACGTCTTTTAAAAATAATAAAATAAGGACACATTGGGCTTCACCAAAATCAAAGCATTGAGCTTTGAAAGACTATTAGGAAATGAAATAAAACACACACACACACACACACACACACACACACACACACACACACAGACAGAGACAGAGAGACAGAGAGTGAGTCTGACCCTCCAGACAGATCACCTCTTAAGCCAGCCACGATAGAACACACCTGTATAGCTAGCACTTATGAGTTGGAAACAGGAAGATCAGGACAGAAAGCTGAAGGAGGAAGTCCCATCCAGAAGCTGTGGGCAACTGTCATGGCGGCCGGACACACCATCTGTGAGGCTGAGGCTGTGGCTTAAGTGGACCATGGGAAACTGAGCACCAGAAAGGGGAAAGACTTTGAAACAATGACCAAAAGTAGACAGTGGGTGGAATCAACCAGAACCTTGCATGATAGAATTCCATTGGGTCTTTTTTAACCCCCTGCTCCTATGGGCAATCTGTGTCTTCCAGGACCCTAACTAGAGGGTATCTGTGACTGCGGTTATCTGTGATTGACTTGTATAGTGGCCTGTGACCCATGAAGCTGAAGAGTTGGCTTTCTCCATTGGTTTTGCTGAAAGAAGGTCTAAGCCAGGAGCCTCAAGGACTGACATCATACCTAAAGAGGTCCTGAAGAGATAGTGTACTGAGAGGTGAGCCAGGGATGAAGCAGGGTCTGGACATTGAACTAACACCTGACTGAAGCCCAGCACTGCCCTTAACCTTAAATTTACTCTCCCAACAACCTCCTTGTTCTGTTAGGAGATTCTGAGTTGGGCTCCCATCTCTGGTGACCCATGATATGATGTTCACTATGTGCTCCTTGAGCAACAACCTGAGTTCAAACCTAAACTGGGCCAGTTACTAGATAGACATTTTAGCATCCTCTTAATGCCTCTGTTTCTCCATGTGTAAAATGGGACCCATTTTCTACTTATGTCATAGGTCACTATAACCCTTTAAGTGGTGTAATGCATGCATGCAAAAAAAAAAAAAAAAAAAAAAAACACCTTAAACTTGAGCCTAGCATGTGTCAATCAGTGAGAGTTGGTGTAGCAATGAATTGTATATCGAATCTGTGTATCGACTCTATGGTCTTCTGTTGTCCAAGCCAAACAGGCTGCTCCAGTCAGCAAGATCTAAGGTAGAACTCAGCCCACCTCCAAGTCCCAGGTCACCGAGAGCCCCAGTACTTCTCAGAGAACCCCAAGCCTCTCAGATGTTGATGCTGGACACCTGGAACTCGTCGCCTTTACCCATCCCACCCACGACATCTGGGCACCGCCAGAACCTCCTCCACTCCCTCCTAACCAAAGTGTGGTCCTCGGCTGACATCAGCATCAGGTCCCTGCCTCGCCCCAGGCCGGCTGTTGTCTGCACTTTCACAGCCTTCCCAGATGAGTCACAGTTTCTCCAGTTTCCTCCACTGTCTAATTATCTTAACCTTGCCTGCACATTTACATCACCCGGGGATATTTACAAAATGCCGGTGTCCTCTGGCCTACCAAACAGAAGCCAAGCAGTTGCTCATTATTCTCACCCCAGCTTGCTCCGAGTCCCCTTGTGGGGCTGACCTGGGGATGACAAGCACCACCAGTGAATGACTCTGCTGATACAGGTCTGTCTTCCAGCCCACCCCCTCTCTCCCACTTCCAACCCTGTCTTGCCCTTCTGAGACCTTGCATTGTGGGCAGGGGTGGCTGCTTGTCTACATGGGGCCTATGGCTACCTCTCTGGCCTTGGGTGTTCTGACTCACTGGTCTTTGAGCTCTAGCCTCGGACTTGGCAAGCACTGCTGTGCTGGCCTGGGCCTCTCCTGGCCTGTGGCATGTGCCCACATCCCCTGTTGCTGATGGTGGCCCAGCTATCACCTCCCTGTGGCTTCCTTGTCCTGATCCTGTCCGGTGCTATGGACTCCACCCTGGGGATACTCAAGGTCTTACAGTTGCCAGAACCAACAAGGGGTTCTGAGACACACTGCCCTGGACGCTCCCTTGGCGTTTACAAGAGCCGATGGCACAGGGCAGATTGGCACAGTCCAATGTTCTCAGATATCCTGGGCACATTGCTGGGTCCCCCTGCTGCCTGTCTGCCCTATAGTAGGCCCAGCAGTGACCTTGCCCCATCCTTTCTCCTTCACCTGTCCTCAGGTGCCATTCTCTCAAAGGTGTTCTGCCCTGGTCTTCCCCAGTCTAAATACATTAAAGTAAGTATTCTCTCTGCTCCAACCTGGTCAGGCCTAACCTGTGACTACAAAAGACACTTTGGACAGGAAACAAACCCAAAACCACTTCATTCCTTCTGTACAAGGCTGGCTTTGGAAACTGTCAGTCAGCTCTCTGTCACTGTCACAGAAGACCTGAGAAAGTCAGCTTGACTGAGGAAAAGCATATTTTGGCCCCTAGTGTTGGAGGCCTCAGTCCAGGGTTGCCTGTGTCCAGCTGCCCTGGGAGCTGTGATCAGCGTGCAAGGCAGGGCAGGAGGGCAGAGCTGAGCAAAGCTGCTCACCACTGGCAGCCAGAAAGCTGGACCACCTGTCATTACAGACTGCCCCCCAAACACTGAGCCATCAGTCTGTCATTACAGACTGCTCCCCAAACACTGAGCCATCAGTAATAGGTCTGTCTACTGGAGTCAGTTCTCATGACCCACCCCCACCCCAAGTCTCTCCCTTTCAGGACACAAGCTACTTGGGGGGGGTATTTGAGATCTAATCAGTGATAGTCTCTCTACCCCTCCCCTCTCGCCTCTCTCCTGGGTTTCCACTGTGTAGTCCTGGCTGGCTTGGAACTCACCATGTAGATCTCTGCCTGTGCCTGCTGGGTACTGCTTTCTTTTATTTCCCTGCGCTTAAGGAAAGCAGCCTAGACTCTCTGTTCTTTCCTTGCTCTCCCTGTCCTTGGGAAATGAGTCTCCTGGACTTCTCTAGAAGAAGAAAAAGGTGCCAAGGACAGGAGTCTTGTGATGGAAGCAGCTTTCTCTAAAGATAATGTCAGTCTACCTGTTGAAAAGGTAATCAAACCATCAAATTGTGAGCTAGGACCAGGGAATATTCTTCAGCAGTGGAAAGGGAACCAGCCCCAATGCACAGGGTGAAGGAATGTCGGAAGTGTTGGTAGCAGGGAGAGAATGGGACCAGATGTGCATAGATCTCCATAGCAGTCTAGACAAGGCAGTTCTGAGGGGTTGAGAGCTGCTCGGGGCTGGGTGAGAATCACTGGACGGGGACGTGAAGGCTTTGGAAGTAATAGGCGTTCTGTGTTTTGCACAGCTGAGTGACTGCACACTTTTGTCCGTGATCGGGAGTGTACACTGGGAAGGATGGATTTCGTTATATGTGAATTCTACCTCCGAGATTCATGGCTGTCGGTCAGTGGAAGAATGCTTGCCCAGCATGCCAAAGAGCATGGGGTCCATTCCCAGCACTGAAAAATAGTTAGGCCTGGGCACAGTGACTTTCTTTTTTAAAAGAAACTCTTTAAAATAAGCAGTTTTATATTTTAAAGCAAGAATTTAAAGAAAAGAAAGCACATCTTTTCTGAAACTATGATTTTTCTGAATCCTCTCAGCTGCTTCTCTGCTTCAAACCCAGCGCCCCCTCCTCCTCCGACCCCTGTGGCACAATCTGCCTCCTCTGCCTGTTAACCCAGCTCCTGGCTCCTCTTGCCACCGACTCCTAGCCCACAGCTGTCTTAAGGCTCTGTGTTCTGAATCAATGTCACTCAGAGCCTTTTCCTCCTTCACCCAGGTGACAGCTAAGTCCTTTCTTTACACTCCAGTCCAGGTCCTTCTAGGTCATACATGTGTGGTCCCCCGACCCCAGCACAATGTCCACTTCACATCAGAGTTTGTTGAGCCACTCTGTAAGCTGTCAGCGAGTGTTGGTTGACTGAATGAGTGAAGGATGGGAGGTAGTTTGATGAGGCTGGAGTGGTTGAACAGAAAGCGAGGCAGAGATCTAGGGAAAGCCACATGAACAAGGCTGAACCCTAGAGTACCGAGGGAATTTGGAGAGGAGAAGGCAACCTGAGAGGTCTGCTGGGGTGCTGCACCACCCAGGCAGGGGTGTGCAGTTGACAGATCACAGCATGTGCCCTCCAGGGACCAGGAAGAGACTGTCTGTTCCAAGCCACACTCGGGCGTCACTAACAGTATTTACCAAGTGTCAGTCACAGACTTGGGGTACGGGCTGTTCCAGAGAGTTCCATCACTCCCCCCTTCTCACCCTTGCACATTCATCTCTTCCCATAAAGATTGGTGTTGTATTGACAGTTTCTGTCTGCACCTAAACAGGCAGGAAAAAAAACCAGCCCCACTGTGGGGATGAGTGGGTTCTCAACAGCAGCTAAGTTAATCATATTTCCAAGGACTCAGGCTGCCAAGACCCACAGGCCCGATTGGCTCCCACCTCGGAGGCACAGAATGCCTGCTTGAAAATCAAAGATGGCTTGAGGAAGACACAGCCAGGCTAAGCATACCCACATTTTGCCTGCTGCCGAGGACAGAGTGAATGGAGCTTGTCACCCCTGCCACGCGTGGCTCCTAGCCAGCCAACAGCTGTCCCAGATGCCGTCCATGTGTGTTCCGTTGTGTTTGCTGAGCTGTCACTGGTGAACAATCACTTGAGTTGTGCTTAACATCCGGCAGGACTCATTCCAGGTACTTTACAGAGACGAACTCACTTCATTCCCCGACAGGGACCTACAAGACACCCATTCTCCTGCCGAGGAGACCAAGTCAGAGAACTGGGAACTCAACCTGAGATCACACCACAGCAGAGCCAGAAAGCAAGACTCGGGTGGTCATCTCCAGAGCTCATGATGACGTTCCCAGGCGGTGTGGCCTTCGTTTCCTCGTCGAACACTTTCATTTACTCGTTCAACGTTGCTTGAGTTCTTTCTGAAAACGAGGCATTATGTGAGGTGCCAGTGACGCAGAGAGTAACTCGATTCCCACTCCAAACCCTGAGGACAGGGCAGGGTCTTACTTGCCTCTGCCCTGGGCACAGGGTACTGAATTATAGAGACGAGATTCTGTTTGTTGAGTGACTGAAAGTGCCGGCATTGGAAAAGGTTGTTGAGTTTGGAGCCTGAGAACTTGGATCCCCCCTACTGGGGGAGGAAAATGTTTTGACACGCTCATCTGCATTCAGGTATGCTGCCGTCCCGAGGGGCTTATATTTAAAGAGCAGAGCCCAGATAAGACAATAATGTCCTCCAAAGGATGACGTCTTCATGGTGGAATCTCAGGCACCCACCAAGGAGATAATTGGGTGGGTGGGTGGCCCCCCTATCATACTGTCACTGCTGGGTCTCCTCTGAGGGCCTGGGAATGCAGAAAGCTGCCGGCTTTGCCTGTGCCAAACACTCTGTTTGGAACTGTGAGTCACAAGCTGACCGGAGGGGAGCCTGCTCTGTGAAGCCAGGACTTGTGTCCACCCTTCAGACAGATAAGCCCATGGGGACCACGCAAGGGTTGTGGGAGCCAGGTCCAGGCCCTCCGTGCCATTGGGGGAGGGGCACCAACAGCCTTGCTCTTGGGCCTGGGCTGGAATAGGGCTGTTTCTCTGAGCTGCCAGGGGCCAGAGAGGAGCTGATGGAGGCTCCAAAGCTCCCAGCACTACTCCAGGGGGATGAGCTTACCTTCAAGGGGATGCCTACCCTGCACTGTGGGTTTCCCAGTTGGCAGCTGAAACCCAGGGTACAGACTTGTAGTGCACTGCCCCTTCAAGGGACAGAGCAGGCTGGATCCTGTTGTCCCCCTCTATGGCTTGACCTCATGGGCCCCAGGATACCAAGAGAGATAGCAGCAACAGGATCTTCCCAGACTCATTGGCCTCCTTGAAGCTTTCCTCTGCTGGTAGCCTTGCGTACTAATGTACATGACAAAGGTGACACTTGCCTGCACTTAGGAACACTTGACACATGGTGTCTCAGCTAACACAATCCTCTCTCTAGCTCTCCTGCCTGCTTTTCAGATGAGGAGTGAGGCCCAGAGAGGCAAAGACAGTTGCTCAGGGTGGCTCAGCACAGATGCAGTCAAGCTTCTGACCTAGAGGCTAGTGCAGATCCATCCTGCTGTGTTGCCACCCCCCCAGGGGACAGCAGCCACCTCACCCTGCCTATCACCCTCAACCTAGGCCCTGGCACAGTGGTGAACAAAGGCCATGGTTCAGATATCACAACAAATACTATAAATGACAACAAATACAGCAAACACCAACAGTCACTCTGTGATCAGGTCCTTTCAGTGCGATGATTCATGGAAGTCAATGTCCTGCCCAACACACACATAGACATGCACATAAACACACACATCCATATGCACATATGCATGCATACACACAAATACATATACATAATACACATAGCACATATGCATGCATACACACAAATACATATACATAATACACATAGCGCATATTCATGCATATACACAAATACAAATGCACATACATAATACATATAGCACATATGCATGCATATACACAAATACATATACATAATACACATAGCACATATGCATGCATATACACAAATACATATACATAATACACATAGCACATATGCATGCATATACACAAATACAAATGCATATACATAATACATATAGCACATATGCATGCATATACACAAATACATATACATAATACACATAGCACATATGCATGCATATACACAAATACATATACATAATATACATAGCACATATGCATGCATACACACAAATACATATACATAATACACATAGCGCATATTCATGCATATACACAAATACAAATGCACATACATAATACATATAGCACATATGCATGCATATACACAAATACATATACATAATACACATAGCACATATGCATGCATATACACAAATACATATACATAATACACATAGCACATATGCATGCATACACACAAATACATATACATAATACACATAGCGCATATTCATGCATATACACAAATACAAATGCACATACATAATACATATAGCACATATGCATGCATATACACAAATACATATACATAATACACATAGCACATATGCATGCATATACACAAATACATATACATAATACACATAGCACATATGCATGCATATACACAAATACAAATGCATATACATAATACATATAGCACATATGCATGCATATACACAAATACATATACATAATACACATAGCACATATGCATGCATACACACAAATACATATACATAATATACATAGCACATATGCATGCATATACACAAATACAAATGCATATACATAATACGTATAGCACATATGCATGCATATACACAAATACATATACATAATACACATAGCACATATGCATGCATACACACAAATACATATACATAATATACATAAGCATATACACATGCATACACACAAACACCCATGAACACATACACACAGCTATGCATATGCATACATATAATATAGTCGCACACATACATGTGCACATACATGCATACACACATGTATGCACCCAAAGAAGTGTGCCCACATACTCACATACTCACACATGCACACATTCACTCATGCACTGATTCTGTCATACATATAAGCATTATGTACCCATGTACATACATATGTAATATATGTGCTCATATATCTGCACACACATATAGACTCCCCCATGCATATATGTGTACACTCCCATGCAGTGTTAGCTGTGCCCTCCTACTGTGTCTCTAGCTTCCCAGGATCCACTTGCCTTCCCACTCCCTTGGCTCTGCAGGAATCCCAGCATACTGACTGTTCACAGTTGTCCCCACAGCTCACGGATTTGAATACCTGGTCTCCAGCTGGTGAAGCTGTTCTGAGAGGATGCGGACCATTAGGGGGTGAGGCCTAGCTGGAGGCAAAGGTCACTGGAGAGTGGTTCGTGTGGGCTAGAGCTGGCCCTGTGCCACCCAAACTCTCTGCTTCCTTACTTTGTAAAGATCTGAGCAATAGTGCCCTCGTGTTCTCACAGCCATGGAGCTACATGGGCAATGCTGTGCCCATGGCTTCTGTGTGACAAATACTCTGATAAAGGCAACTCATAGACGGAACAGTTTACCTGTAGCTTCCGATTCCAGAGGGATAGCAGCCCATCATGGAGGATGCATGGCAAGAGAGGCCGAAAGCTGGCTAATCACATTTTATCTACACACAGGGAGCAGAGAGGGAGAACAGGAAGTGGGGGTGGGGCTATAAACCTCAATGCCTGTCCCTCAGTGACAGACATACTTCCTCCAGCAAGCCTCCACTTCTTCAAACAACACTACCCACTGGGACTGAGCGTTCTAATACATAAGTATAGGGGCTATTTTTCATTTAAACCACAATATACTACCCCTGGTCGCCACAGGCTCACAGACAATGGAAACTCTTGAAGTTAAACCAAATACATTTGGTTTTTAACTTCATGGGTTCCCATCGTCTCTAACAGTCTAAACATCACTCAAAAGCCCAAAGTTTCTTCTGAGATTCAAGATAATCTTTTAACTGTGACCCTCTTTAAGAATAAAATTACATACTTCCAACATATAATGGCACAAAATATATATTTCCACGCTGAAAGAAAGGAACGAGGACATAGTGAAGAAAGATTGTGAGAAAATCAAGACTAGAATCCAGCAGGGCAGACACCACATCCTATAGCTCTGTGTTCAGTATCCAGGGCTTCCCTTTCAAAGAGCTTAGGTGGCCCAGCCCTCTCCAGATGCCTATAACATCTCTCCTAGGCTGGTTCCACTCCCTGTGGTGCATTTTCCTTAGTGGGTGTCCTCTGATACTAGCATCTCCAACATCCTGGGGTCTCCACGGCAACCCAGTCTTCACTTTCACAAGTGGCCACTCAGGGCCTCCTTACAGGGACCCTGACCCTGCCACATGTTGCCTAGTCTCGATGGCTCTATGAAATGGTGGAGTAAAATTCTATGACCTCCTCAATCTTGCATCTTGCTTGTCTCCAAAACTCAGACCAAGTGTGTGACACTGTCCAGTCCATCTGGCAGCTCAGGTTGGAGCTCCGCCCCATTGGAGCCGGTAGGAAAGAGGTTTTATATGCAGAAGCTGGTGAAAAGCTTCTCTAGGTGTTTGCTTTCTGGGGGAAATCCCTTAGACTCACCCCTTTCATCAAATTGGAGCCTTAGCTGGGTATGGTCTTGCCCTCAGGGAATTTACAGAGATGTTCAGTGCTGAGCAGGAGGCTTCCCCCTCTGGACACTAATCTCCCTAGCAGTTAAAGCCTCTTGCGATCTTAAACTTCCTCGTGCTTGTCTCTGCTCCACACTGTACCTTGTGTCTCTTCCTGCTCCGCTTGTTGCTCTTTTTCATTGTAGACCTGCTTAAGAGTAATCAGTAAAGATAATGTCACAGACATTACACTGCCTTGGAATTCTCTGGACATAGGCAGAATGCAGCCAGACTTTTAGCCAGAGTGTCACACTAACAGCCCCTAACCCAGGTCCTAACATGTACTTTCTTCTGAAATCCTACGAGCTGAGCCTTCACTTCCTTTGTTTCTCTCAGCAATGTTCATTTCTAAGCTCACCCAAGAACAACCCATTAAGGTCTGCCTGCAGGACTCAGTGACTCTTCCAGCTCAAACTTTCAAATCCTTCCACAGAATCCTTCAAAGCATAAAAGCCGCGTGGTTAGCTTTCTCAGAGCCCCACTTCTGGTACCAATTTCTATATTAGCTACTATTGGTAACAAAGGGGCTTGTGTTGGATTGTGGTTCCAGAAGGGATATAACAAGACTGTCATGATGGGGAAGGCGTGGCAGCATGAGCAAGAAGTGGGCTTGTTACATTTAACACACACAGGAAGTACAGAGGTGAACAGGAAGTGGGTGTGGCTACAAAACCTCAAAGTCTGACTCCAGTGATGTACTTCCTTCACTAAATGTTCCATACCTTCCCCAAACAGTAGCACCAAGTGGAAACCAAGGGTTCAAATATGTGAGCCTATGGGGGACATTTCTCATTCAAACCACTCACTCGCCTTCTGCCATAATGGAATTATGTTCACTGACTAACACGTTTCAGTTGTATTGTCAAGCATTTTATCACCGTGACAAGGAACATGCTTTTTGGTAAGCCCACACATCTCCACAGTGACAGTGTCAGGAACATCAGAGACATGCTAATAGTCACTCAGATCTACAGTGGCAAACAGGCAGGTCTCAATAGGCCATTGTGAAGAAATGAAGGTCCATCCATAGCCAGGAGCTCACTCTAAGTCACACTGTGGCATCCAGCTGGGAGCAGAGTCCATGTCTACCCAACCCATGCCAGAGCTCTGCCCTACCCCTACCACGGCTGTGCCCCATCTTGCCAGGGTACCATGCCACAGTCCAGCCTCAGGAAGCCAGAGGCCTCGAGTGACACTCAGCACAGATACATTGACCCAGGACCACTAAACCTTGGACCACTGGTGGCCAGGGCCTGGTGGCGGGCTCTCCTAACAATTCTCCTCCTATCAGACAGCCTGTACTGCTGAGAACCTCACACACCCTCTTCCTGGCCCCAGAACCAGAATAAATATCAGCTTATACTTCATCACCAAACACATGAAGCTAACTTGCCCTGTGACATGGCATATACTTCCTCTCTGTCCTGAGGCCAGCTCAGCTGTGATGGCAGCCCACATGTACAGAGAGACAGACCATTCTCAGTGGGAACCCAGTACTGGAGTGTCTTGGCTTCATCAGGCATACTGAACTCTGTGCCATGCAGAGGGCAGGAGAGAACTCTCAAACTGTCTCCAAGATTGGGCTGGAGCCAATGGAACCCAGATAGTCCTCTGGCTAGAAAGTTCAGCTCCTCCATGGGGTAAGAGGCTTGTCCCAAGACAGCAGATTAAGAGTAGAAAGTTTAAAGTTGGGAGAATGTACAGATGCCAGGTGGTCAGCATGCAGCAGTTTTAGCCAGAGCCCAGCCTGGCACTTAGCCAATCCAGCTGGCACTGCGGAGCCAGGACCCCACTGACCATCTTCATCTCCAGTGTCTCTTTACATGCCCATCCTCATCCCAGGGTGGAGCCTGCATCCCGTTTCCTCTGCCTTTCTAGCCCACTTCCATGTCTGACTCGCACTCAAATCCCGCATCACGGCTGGGGAAAGATTCCTCTAGGTGTTCCTTCTCTTGGACTCTCCAGTGTCTCGTTCATTTAACCACCGTTAGTGCATACATAAGCATCAACAGCCTTGGAGGTGAATGACCCACAGGCATGCAAGTGCCAAGCAGAGCTATGGAAGAGGCCAGTGTATAGGGACCCAGGCCTCCACACTGTATACATGTATATATGCATACACCTAGATGTATAGCCATACAACAGATGGAGAAACCTGGGGAGATCTGGAGATGTTCCAGGGAGGCTGTCCTGAGGTTCTGTCATGGCAGACATGCCATGTGGATCCAGAAGAGAATTCTCACAGGTCATGCTCTCTCCTCCATCCCCTGGCCCTGACTCTATGGGAAGTCCGTCAGCAAATATCCAGCCTCTGCCCACCCTACTGCACTGTGTGTGTGATGGGGTCTGAGCCACTGTCCCATCTGAATTCCCCACAGCCCTCTTTGCAAGGGCAGTTGGAAGAGCCCTTTTCCTTCCTTTTGTTTTGTTTGAGACAGGGTCTCCTATAACCTGTGCTGGCCTGGAACTTGCTGTGGAGCTGAAGATAACCTCAGACTTATGATCCCCCTGCCTCTGTCTCCAGCAGGCTGGGCTTAAACACACACCTCCACATCTGTTGTATGTGGTGCCAAAGACTGAACCCAGGGCCTCACGGATGCTCAGCAAGTACTCTAGCCCCCGAGCTACACCCTCAGCCCATGTTAGGACGTCTTTTAAAGTGAACAGGAGGGTCTCTTTGTGGGGCAAAACTCCTCTTTGAAGTGGCCACCACTGTCCATGTGACCTCACCCACAACTTTCCCAACACTCAAATGTTCTGAGTTTGCCCAGCACATTCCCGACACAGGGCCTTTGCACTGCCACTCTCGCAAGTGCTCCTGTGATTACAACCACTGTCAAGCACTCGCTCTTCACAGAGTCCCCCTCAGACTGCTCTGCCTAAGACAGCATTCTGCCACTCTGTCCCCTTCCCGGTCCGATTTTCTTTCAATCACAAATTTCTGACATTATATTTTACCTGGTTTGTGTGACTCTGGGTAGCAGGCTGGGTGTGGTCCCAGGTGGCCTCTGGTGAGTGTCCCCTTTGTCTCCAGTGGACAGAACAGAGCCTGGGACACACAGAGTGTACTGAGTGTTCTGTTTCACATGCACTTGGCTGCACAACATCTCCTACCTAGAAGGGAGAATTGAGAGAAGGTGCAGGACCCCCCAGCGTGATGCCCAGAAGGTGGGCAAGCAGCTGCAAGCACGGGCCTTCAGACCTCGCTTCAGGGCAAGGGAGCATCAGAGCTGGCCCTTCTTGCTGTCTCCCCTTCTGTCCTCATAACATGTGCTACAGAGTGGAGACTCAGTGGTTCTCAACCTTCCTAATGTGCCGACCCTTCAATACACTTCTCCATGTATTGTGGTGACTCCCCAAGCGTAAAATTATTTCTGTTGCTACTTCATAACTGTCACTTTGCTACTGAACCATATTGTAATATATTTTGTAATGTATTTGTAATGTAACACATTACACTGCAATTATGAATTGTAAGGTAAATACCAGTGTTTTCTGATGGTCTTAGACAACCCCTGTGAAAGGGATGGTCAACACCCTAAAGGGTTGCAACCTATAGGTTGAGAACCGCTGGTATAGTCTCATTCTTTTCCTCCCTCCGAGTCGCTTGACATCTTAAAAAGGTGAGACAGATGATTGAATGACCAATGGACCTCCCAGTGGATACAATAAGCCAAAGATCAAGCAAATTTGAGTGTTCTCGTTTGGTTTCTGTTGTGATGAACACCAAGATGAACATCAGCTTGGGAGGAAAGGGTTTCGTCCAGCCTAGAGTTCACAGGTTGTCATGGAGACAGGTCAGGGCAGGCACTCAAGGAAGGAACCTGGAGGCAGGAATTGAAAGAGGGGGTGGGGGAGCACTGTTTATGGGCTTATTCCTCATGCCCTGCTTGGTTGAGCTCGCTTGCTGTAAAGAACAGTACTACGGGAGCCCTGGGGAGCCACAGTCACGGGAGAGGGAAAGCCAGCCAGGGGCATTTGCTTTGCTCAACTTACGTGGTGGGAATGAACGAAGCAGCTGCACAGCGTTTTAAATTATTAAATTATTTAAAATTCTTTGGTTTATATTTTCAAATGATTGTCAGTGCTTTTATTTTTTAAAAAAAAAATAAGATGTGCTTGTTATAAAAAAAAACAAAAGGCATCAAGAAAAACATAGTGTAAAAAACTCATGCAGTATTCAGCTATATGATGGGCCTGCAAATCTCTCATGAGTCCAAGTCAGTGTCTCTCTCTCTCTCTCTCTCTCTCTCTCTCTCTCTCTCTCTCTCTCTCTCTCTCCTCATTCCCTGGCAGCTCCATCTCTCTTTATAAATCTACAAAAACATTTTACGCAAGTGCATCAAACACTCATGCTGATTTGCAGCTTGGTCTTCCCCTGCCCTTTGTAATTTTATGCTCATTGTAAACTTTCCACGCTGGGCATATATTACTTTTATAATCTGGAACATTAAAAAAGCCAAAGACCACAAGAAATAAAGCAAAACCCACAGACACAGGATGAGGGTGCACTGGCCGGCTAGAGAGGCAGCAAAGGAAGGCTTTGGGGTTTGGCCGACCACAGGCTCGGCGGTGTGAGCTGACGGCATGGAGTGGACTCTGATTTCAATGTGGGCCATACTCTTGGGCGATTCCTTATTTCCTGGTCTGGGAAAAGAAATGGACCATGCAAGTAGACTTCTCTGGGCTCAGCCTGGAGTGGCACTTCATTTGCGGGGAGCCCAGCCTTGTTGGTCTTAACATAGCCCTCTGTTCAAAAACCAGTGTGATCATAAGACTGGGTGTTTCCTGGGTATTTACTTTGTGCCAGGAAGTGTTCTCATGGTTTTACATGAATTCATTCGTTTATTTGTCCCACTAACCTTGGACACGGGTATCCCAATAGTGTCATTTTTATACACCAAGAAATCGAAGTCCAGCGAGATGAAGTAACTTACCTGAGGTCACACAGCTTCTCGAGCATCATAAACAATACCAGAGTGAGAGAGTTATGAATATATCATTAAGCAACCAATGGCTAAAATACAAAACCATAACCTCACGTTCATTCATTCAACAAACATGCGGGAGTGTGGGACTTGGGTGAAAACATTCACTCAATTCAGCCTTGTGAATGGTCATTTATTGAAGCACCTGTTTGAGTGCTTTCCTGTTTGAGCACCAGCTGTGTGCCAGGCCTGGTGCCAGGCACAGGGAGAACAGAAAAGGCAAAGTCCCCGGTTCAAGGGAGAGATGGAAGCTCGGAGACAGTGGGAATGGATGCTGTGAAGAATGGGGGGGGGGGGGGGCCTGAACAAAGAGGGATGGAAAGCAGTGAGTGATGCAAGGTAGGACATCAAGAAAGGCCACCAGGGAAGGCCTTTTGAATGACAGGGTTTGGGGAAAGTGACTTGAACACACAGAGGGGGAGTTGTAGGGACAGGTAGAGTATGCGATCCACTCATGAAGAATGGAGAGCACTCCAGCCTTGTGGCAAGGGCGAGCCTCACACAAGTTTGCAAGGCCAAGGGACAGGAAGATTCTCAGTCTGGGAAAGAGTGAGTGGAAGAATGGCAGGCCCAGAGCAGGCGGGAACTAGACAGGATTGCCAGGGATGGCTATGACATCACCTAAAAAGCACTTGAGACCTTACGCAGAGAGGCCATGAAATCTGACGTCCACATTTGAAAGATCACTGGAGAGGGGAACAGCAACTAACAGGCAGACAAGGGATGGAGCAGGCTGGCTGTACCACAGGGACTAAGCCAAAGGGAGCAGAGTGGGTGGCAAGAGGTGTCAGGGGTCAGCACCTGTGATCAAAGCACTGCCTGCCAGATCTACTAGTGGAGGAAACGCAGGACAATTCCATGGTTGGAAACCGGGTGACCTGGGTGCTGTCTACCTACAGGGCTAAGACAGGAGGAGGAGCAGACTCAAAAGTGCCTCTGGAGAGGTGGCAGGACATCACCAAGAAGAACTTGAAAAATCTCAGGCAGAAGGCAGAGCTGGGTGGAGGCAGAGGGATCATCAGTGTGCAGGAGGGCTCAAGGAGAGTACACAGATGCTGGAGTCTAGGCAGAGCTTAGGAGGAATGTAGACAGAGCCTATATGATGGCTAATAGTATCAACTAGACAGGGTCTAAAATCAGCTAGGGAACAACCTTGGGCATGCCTGTGAGGGAATTTCTAGAACAAGTTAGCTGAGATGGGAAGACACATGATAATGTGGGTGGTACCATCCCACGGGCTGAGGTTCTGATTAAATTGAAAGGGGAAAGTGAGCTGAGTATCAATATCTGTTTCTCTTTGCTTACTGACAGGAGATGCGATGTGGGCAGCTGCCTCCCACTCCTGCCGCCATGCCTTCCCCGTCATGATGGACTGTGCTCTCCAACTGTGAGTCAGAGTAAACCCTTCCTCCTTTAAATTGCTTTTGTCAGGTGTTTGGTCACAGCAATCACTTAGGTGATTAATACAGCCTGGGAGGGAGCACAGACACCTTCCAGGTGTACCAGCTTGATTAAACCTTTGAAAGGGAGGTAGAGGCAGACATGGCGCTTGGGGTGGGGAGGGGCAAAGAGGAACCTGTGATTTCCTGGGACAAGAGCTTCAGGCAGGAGGGAAAGGGACTGGGTTCAAAGTTGCCAAAAAGGAGAGACGGGTGGGAAAGCTGAACAGCCTTGGACCTTGGAGTCACTTCCTAGAGGTGTGCCCCCATATCTCCAGACACCAAGCTCCTGGTTCAGTTTTATAAGGGACCCACTTCCCTCTGTTCATACTGAAGCTACTGGCCAGTTTCTAGGCATTTCCTGGCCCAGTCTACCATGCACAAGCTGTCCTAGCCAGGCAAGGTGGCCATGCATGGGGAGCTTTCTGGGGCTCTGTTGCAATATCTCAGCCCCCATACTTGATGTGACAGCTCTAACCAGGGTCTCACACTGCCCTGTCTGAGATCATTGATTGTCGCTACCCGATCCAACCCGCAGAAAGGAGAGACACGACACGAGATTCTTCCCAACGCAGTTTACTCAGGAACCTTTTTACAATATCTCTCTGGAAGCCCCAGATCCCAGTTCCACTTTCCCTTTTATCCCCATGCCTGGTCACTCAGAGCCTGCCACGTGGGCACACACCATTGGCACACGTCAAATGGCCTGATTCTGTGTGGCAGCGAGTCTGCGCAGTAGTTCTGCGAATGTGGCTCTGACCGGGTTGTGTGAGGAAGTCAGGCGCCATTCACAAAACCCGGCAGGTGCCATTCATAAGCTTAGGCGCCATTTTAGCTGGCAGCCACACCCACTCCCCACAATTGATCACTAGGAGGGTTCCATAATCAAAGGTAACCTTGGTCCCCAGCAAGGGGACCAAGTTGGTGTCACTTGTTACCAACTGTGAGCAGAAACAGATTTGAGAGTCTTTAGCTGCCTTCTCTTCCACATCCTCCAGGCTCTGCCTCCTGCCTGGCAGACTCTCTGGCTTAGCCATCTCTCTTGCTCAAAGATCTCTGGTCTTATCGTGCCAGGTTCCTCCTGATCTGGTTGGTCCTCCTTCTTCTCTTCTGGCTGTGCTGTCTCCCGCTGTCTGCTGAGGAGACAGCACAGCCAGGACTCCCGCTATAGTGAGAGACGGTGACAGTGATGATGACAACTGCAGTTGCCTGTCACTGTGATGATGCTGATGATGGTAACAACCACGCCTCTGCTGATGAATGTGTGCTCCCCTGCCTCTTTCACCCCAATTGAACCAATGCAACTTTTTATCCCCCTTATCCACCAGCTACTCTGGCCTCAGCAGAGTAACACCCACAGTGTTGTTTATAAAGCACTTGCTGTATGCACAGTCTGAGCGAGGCGTCTTTTATTCTGACTCCAGGAGGCAAACGCTTCTTGTACACATGCTTTACGGTTTGCAAAGGCTGAGTTACTAAGAAGAATGACTTGTGGACCAGAGTTTACAGACTGAGTGGAAGAAACTCAGGCTCCAGGAATGCTGGTTGACAGCAGTGCCACCTGTGTCACCAGAGATGCATAGCAGGGGCTGCATGGTGTGTTAGGTGTGGGGCCCTATGAGACACTCCTTCAAACTATACCTGTGGGAGCCACTTGCGGTCCCCAGCCTGTGGCACCTGGTTTCACTGCTAGAGAGCAGAGAGAGACATAGGCATGAGAGGTATTGTGTCTGCGTGTCCCCTGGGGAATGTGGCAGCCTTTGCATTTTTGTGGCACGAGGCGGAAATTTGAGATAATAAAGAAAGTGGGGGGAAAAAGAGAGACAGAAATAAGAAAGAAAAAGCAAGGAAACAATAAACTGTTAGTATCTTGCAGGCGCCAGGCTGGGCGAGGAAACCGCTAATGAGCCCAGCTTCTAATTCAAACCAGACAGATAAAAGCCACGTGGTCACGGTCCCAGGGAGCATGGAGCACAGCCCCCTCCGGAGCCCAGGCTGGGGTGCTCTGCCCAGAGAAGAGCAGCCTCAGCTGCTGTCTGCCCAGCCATCCAGCAAGCCTGGATGCTGACACCAGCCTGGATGCTGACACCAGCCTGGATGCCTACTTTGGAGCACTGTAAAGACATGAACTTCGGCTCACTTCCTCTAAATGCATATTAATTTGTTTAATCGATTTCACTTGTATTTTGACTGTTGGGCCAGGAGTTCACTCTTCCAAGTACTCTGGCTTCCTTATAAAACTCTCAGAAGCAGGAGCCTGGGCATATTACGACTGGGAACCCAGGGTTGGACCCCAGCTTCATGATCACTAGAGAATTAACCCCCAATGCTCCTCAGCTCATCTGTAGGGATGACCTGCCTTAATAGTGTCATACTCAACACAAGCAGCTCTGTCTGTCTGTCTGTCTGTCTCTTCACCCCTGCCCCTATGCACTTCTTGGTTGTGGAGAATCACACTGCCATGAACTTGGGGGAACTGGGCTTCCTCCATGCAGAGACCTCTATAACCCAGAGAGAGCAACTGCCACATCATAAGCTGGCTCCATTTTAATATTTCGAAGCATCACAATGTGCTTTACCATCTGGATGCTCATCTGCATCCCCAGATGTTGTTCTTCCACATCCTTGCCACCAGGGACTCTAACAACCTCATCCCTCCAGGTACATCCAAAAGAGAGGAAGTCAGTGTGACCCTCCTGTGTTCCCCGTACTTCTAGCCACAGTAGCCAAGATACATATTCAACCTAGCAGATGCCTGGATAAAGAAAAGGTAGTGTAGTTACAGCCAGTGTGCTGGATAATATTGCTATCAATGTGACAGGATCTAGGATCGCCTAGGTGATACAGCTCTGGGCCTGGCTGCGAGGGAGTCTCTAGATGAAGTTAACAGAGGTGGGAAGACCCATTTTAAATGTGGGCAGTGTCATCCCAAGGGCTGGGCTCTGGGATTAAATGTAAAAGAGAAATCTAGTCAAGCACCCACATCCATCTCTCTAACTTCAGATATAGGGTGACCTGTTGCCTGGTGGACAATACCCTCAAACCATGAGCCAGTCGAACCCCCTCCTTCCCAAATTGCTCTTCTCAGGTGTTCTGTCAGAGTGATAAGAAAAGAAACAAATACAGACACAACAGAATGCTATTCAGCCATTAAAAAAAAAAAAACAATGAGATCCTACCATTGGAGGCGGCATGGATGAGCCTGGCAGACAGTTATGAAGTGAAATAAACCAGGCACAGGAGAACAAAGACCAGCCCATCCTCATTCCCGTGTGAAAACTGAAGTTGTTCTCATGGAAGCAGATTGTGGAGTGTGGTCAGCAGGGCAGGAAGAGGGTGGGGCAAGGGATATGGGAGAAGGGCTGGTTAACAGGTTCGGAAACAGCTGGGAGGGTTGCTTTCTAGCTAGCACTATGAGGAGACCACGGCCCAGTGCCCACAGGAATTCACATTAGCTTGAAGAAAGTTTGCAAACTCCCAACACAAGTGATAGAGGCTCAGGAAGATATGGGTATGCCAATCTCCCAATAAGAACCTGAGAAAAATATGTAAATACAAATTTAAAACAGGAAATGCGATGAAGGGACAGAGGAACGCAGAGGTCTCGGAGGCAGTTCCTTCCCTGTGAGAAGCAGCAGGCCCACGCTGAGCATCTGAGCAAGAGGGGTACTAGCACTTTCCTGCTTTCCAGCCTGAGAGCTAAGCAGGCTGTCTTATTATAGGGGACAATGTGCCGCAGGTCTCCTGCTGTATCTGCAGGGTGAAATCATCACCATCTCCAGCACAGTGGGCAAGATTCCTTGCATTTCAGTCTGTGTAATCCACCCTCAGATGTGGGCCTTAGAGTGGTGCCTGGGACAGGAGAATGCCAGGGAAGGGAGGAGCCAAGGCTGACTGCTCTGCTCTCTTCTTCCACCATAGGGGTTCCAGGGATAGAACTCCAGTCGCTGGGCTTGGTGGCAAGCCATTCACCTGCTGAGCCGTAACATGCTCCCTTCCCCAGGCTGACTCTGGACTATGGGAGAAGAGTCTGAAGACTACGTGGAGGCCAAGCCACACTGTCTCATAACTCATGGAGGAGGGTTTCTACTCTCTCAGAAGCCACCCACCCATCCCCCTCCCAGAGCCAATCCAGAGTGCCTGCATCCATTTCCCCTTTACTCCACACGGACCCGCGATCAAATGTCAGTGGTTATAAAAGGTCACCAATGGCTGAAGCTCCAGGGCCAGGTTGTCCAGGGAATAATGAAGAATCACGGATCTAAGGACAGTCAGGCCTCAGGTCACCAAGTGACACAGTGGACACAAGCAGAGAGGCCTGGGCCAAGTGGCTATGGCAAGAGAGAAGAGGTTTGCTGTATATAATAGGTGGTAATTGAGGTAGCCCAGGCCAGCGGAGATATAGAAAGTATCTATCCAAGTCATGAAAAAAGACTCCTTAAACCCTGGGTCAAAGAAGAGCCACAGCGCCAGACCTGGGCAGGACACTGACTGTCCTTGGGACTGAGGCTGGTTGGCTGGAGTCAGCTCAGGGGCACTGCAGGCTGGTCAGGCAGAGCTACACGATGCAGGTCACTTAGCCAAGAACCTATCTAGCCCTCTTGACAGGTGCCTCACAGTCTCAGGCTTCCATTTCTTAGCTCCATAGCCCTTCAGCACTGCCTAGCCTGGCTATCCCAAGAAGATGGGGAGGAGCAAATGCAGTAATACATAGGAATATAATTCATAATTTTTAATATGTTCTTTTGGAGACAAGGTTTCACATAGTCCAGGCTGATGACTTTGAACTTCTGATCCTTCTGTCCCCATCTCCTAAAAGCTGAGATTACAGGCAGGTACCACCATGCCTGGGTTTTTAAATGTGTTTTTTTTTTTTCCTAACCAAATCCTGCTACATGTACGCTTTTGTGATCTTTGTTTCAAGATCACACAACCATCATCATTATCTAATTCTAGAATATTCCATCACCCTGAAATCTTCACTCCTTCCTCACCTCACCCTCTACTAACTAGCAGTGTCCTTGTTATCTCTATGGATTTGTCTGTCCTGGACATTTCACATGAGTGGGGTCCTGCCATGTATAGTCTTTTGCATCTAGGCTTTTCCCTTAGCAGTATTTCTGGTTTCTATGGTGACATGTGTGAGTACTCCTTTTATGGCTATGTGATACTTGAGTGTCCATGTTGTGGTTTTCTCACTCCTTCACATAGGGTGATCTTGAGTGTACTTAAGTCTAAGACCAAGGACTCAAGTGTTCTTTGAGGCCAGAGCAGAACAGGCGAAGGAGCGATGTTTAGAAAGAGGAGTTGTGAGTAGCTTAAGGCGTTCACTGGTCAATCCTATTCCTCCTTGAATTGCTCAAGAGGATTCCAGAAATCCCCTGGATTCTGAACATTAGGAATGATTGCTACCTGTAGTCCAGAATACCACAATTTTCAACCCAATCCACAGTCACGATAGCCCCAGCAGAACTCATGGCATTGGGTCAATAGGCATGATGTAAGGGAGCGACAAAGATGTGGGTAGAATTGATGGATGGATAGAAGGAGGTATGAGCGAGGAGATAGAACAAAATGAGTGGCCGTGCAGGTGGGTGGATAGAAAGGGGTGTAACTTAAGGATGGGTGATGGGTGACTGTGTGGATGACTAGATGCATGGTTGGGAAGATGGGTAGATAGATGAATGGGTGGGTGAAAAGATGAATGGGTGGGTGGGTAGGTGGATTGGTACATGTGTGGATGGAAGATGAAGAAGATGGACGGATGGATTATTGGGAAGGCAGATGAGTAAGTTTATGGATGGATGGATGACTGGTAGATGGATGGATGGATAGATGAAGAGATGAATGGAAAGATGGATGGGTGAGTGAATAGGTAGATGGATGAATGCAAGATTAGGAAGATAGATGGACATATTATTGAGAAGATGGATGGATGGATGGATGGATGGATGGATGGATGGATGGATGGATGGATAGATGGGTGGGTGGGCGGGTGGATGGATGGATGGGTGGATAGGTGGAAGGACAGTTGGGTGGGTGATGGATAAATGGGTGGATGAGTGGATGGATGGATAGATGTGAAGATGAATGAGAAGATAGATGTGTAGATGAGTGGGTGGATGGATAACCAGGTGGATGGGTGGGTGGGTGGGCAAATATACAGATGGTTGGACTAATGAGTCATTAGAGACCTGCATTCTTGGTAAGGTCCACTGTACATATAGAAGATCTACAGTAAGTCCTAGCATAAGGCACAAGAACAGAAGGGTCAGTTACTTGTGTGGTTACTCTTCAATAGTGGGAAACAGCAATCTTCAATCTTTGGGTTTCAGACTGAAAAGACCTTGCTGTGCTTAGCTCTAGAATTTAGCGCTAAATCTCATGATTGATGGAAGGAATGGTTTCAAGGAGTGAGGGGAGTCTGTTTCCCATGCAGCATGTGAATTAGGAAAGTGACACCTAGTTTGTAAATAAGGAAGGTTACTCCTAAAGTTGCCCAGTATGTCTGGGGCAGGGTATGGAATTTCTGGAGACGGGAAGCCCTGCGCTCTCCCCGACCCCTAGACTTCCTGGTCTGTCAATCAAATGGAACATTTCCAGCTCTTGGATATTTTGTTCTTTTCTTGAGGACAAGAAGGTGCTGGAACCTATCACATGTCTATTTTAGGGTGGAGAGAGAGAGAGAGAGAGAGAGAGAGAGAGAGAGAGAGAGAGAGATCACACTTTCAACACTGGAAGCAGCCAATGGACAACCTCTACCTTTTCCTCATCCAGCTGTAACAAGTCACTATGGGGGACACCTGAGACAAGCTTTTTTTTTTTTTTTTTTTTTTTTTTTTTTTTGAGATGCTACAGATACCCCTCTACATCCCAGGGTGGATGTGACATCCCATGGGACAGAGACAGCATCTAGCCAGCTGCTAGAAACAGGTAGTGACTCTGACCTGGCCATGCAGACACTCATGGATTAGTGAGCATTCCACTGAGCAATGGTCCCACAAAGCCCTGGGAATCCTTATCAGCCTGCACCCTTTCTGGCATCCTGACCTGGAATCAGGAGGTCTGTTTACCCTCATCCCAGCTCTGTCACACATTTCCAGAGCAGCTCTGACATCATGCCTCTGGGTGCCTCATTCTCTTCATCTGTAGAATGGGAATCATAGAGCCTTGAAACAGCAAGAGGGAGAAGCAAACAGACTATGGTGGGCTACCTTGTAAATAAAGTTTTATTGACACATAGTCAGGTTTAGTCACGAATGTCATCTGTGGCTGCTTTTAGGCTATAGTGACAGAACAAAAGATCTGCCTCAGAATCTGAAAGCATGAAAAAAAACCCAGACGTAATGTCTAGCCCTTTGTGGAAAAATAGGGCTGACTTCCATTATGCAGAACTTTTCCCCAGATCCTGTGGGAGCCTCCTTCTGCTCTTTAGGAATCATTTCCAGACCTCCACTAAGGTCTGATTGTATAGATCTGAGTGAGGTCTGAGCATCATCTTGAGTGTCTATGACTCTGTATATGCATTCATGTGTATATGTGTATGGGGTGTACATATATATGTATGTAAGCCTATGAGGCCAGGGGTTAATGCCAGCTGTCTTCCTTGATCACACACCACTGTAACAGGATACTTATTTTGCTACATTGTATTCGAAGTGGAGCTCAGTGATTAGGCAGTAGAAGAGGAGGTGGAGCTGGGAGAGAAAAAGAGGAAGGGGAGGGGAGAAATGGAGGAAGGGGAGGAGAAGGAGGCTATCAGCCATGGAGAACCATGGATGGGTTGAAAGCTGTCCTGGGTAGCAACTTCTATCAAAAGGTTAGATATTGGGTAACAACTCTAATTGTGTAGGCACGTTATTTATTGAGCATTTCTAAATATATAAATCCTTTAGATAATCATTAAGCTTTAAGAGTCTCATTTCTACCGGGTACTGTGAGGATGACAGATATTGTCTGGGGTTCACCCGAGCTTCGGATGCAGCATGGGGGATTGGCAGAGCCATCCCCCATGCTGGCATCTCATGGGTGCCAGGGCCTGTGGATCTAGCTAGCCGGAGCCCCAATCAGAGCCAAGGAGCAGCGGGAACATGTTGGCTGCCTGGGAACAAGCCGGAACGGTAGCTATTTTCTAAATATCACCCCTACACACCACCTTATTTTTTTTTAGGCAATTTCTCACTGATTCCAGAGACATTGATTCGGTTAACCTATCTGGCCAGTGAGCCACTAGGATCCTAGTATCTCTGCCTCTCCAGAGCTAGGATTCCAAGCCTGCAGCCACTGCACTCAGCTTTGTATGTGGGTGTTAGGGATCTGAAATCACGTCTCCACACTTGTGCTTGAGAACATAGTTTCTTAGCTAAAGCTTCTTTTGCTTTGACTAAACACCATAGCCAAAAGCAACTTGGAAAAGAACAGGTTTATCCCACTTACAGTTTCATACATAATCTGTCACTGAAGGAAACCAGGGCAGGAACTCAAGACAGGAACCCTGCTGGCAGCCTCTGTAAGGACATGGTAGAAGAAAACTTTCATTTTTTGCTTGCTCGTTCTTGCTTGCTAGTGAGTCCATTTCATCACTGGCATCGGAGCCCACTGTAGCAATATTTTTTTTAATATATAAATCCAGTCAGTGGGTTCCTGCTACCCACCCCAATGCTTTATGACCTGAATGAAAGACACACAAAACCTTTATATGTTGATATGGCTTTAACAGTGCAACAGCTGGGCCACTTCCTAACCTCCACATGGTTACTCGACCTCCCGCCAATAATCCTGAGTTATTACTTACTAAATTCTATATTCTACCTTGACTACCCAGAGGGCCGCCCACCAGGCTGCACTCTCCCGGCTCCTCCACATGCCACCTATGCTCTCCACTCAGGCATGGTGGCTCTCCTCTCCTTCTCCTTGGCAGATCTCCTTCCTCCTCTCCCTCCCTCCCTCCTCTCCTGCCCTGCCCAGCCATTGGCTGCCAGTATCTTTATTTACCAATCAGAACCACCTGGGGGTGGGTTCCCAGAATCTAAGTGCAGGCACTCTGTACAGTTTTGGGGACGCATGGTTAGCAATCATAATACAAGCAGCTACACCTATTGCCTTGGGATTCCAGACTATACTGAAGATCAGCTGAGAGATCCAGCTTTGTGGACGGAGCAACTACTGGATTCTTGGACTTTACTTTCATAGTGAGCCATTGTTGGATCAGCTGGACCACAGCCTGTAAACCATTCTAATAAATCCCCCTTCCTATATATTTATCAAGAGAGACCCATTCTGTAAGTTGTTACCCTAGAGAATCCTAACTAATACCGAAGGGTTCTTGGTGGTCCTGATGCAGAGTGCTCTAGTCTATACTTTGAAACCCACCAGACAGAGTGAGGACAGGATTCCTGCTCCACATCTGGGGCTCTGACTGTGTGCAAGTTGCTTCCAGTCAGGTTGCTTGGCCACTCTGATCTAGCGTGCTTTTGGTTGTGGTAACAGCAATGGCTGCCAAGGGGAAGCTTATCTCCATGGAGTGTCCCCTGGAGCCTGGCACCAGTGGGTGCTTCCGATGGACAGCTCTGTCTTTCTTGTTTCTGTGTGCTCTTTCCCTGACCATGTCTATTTTCCTAGTTCTCCAAATCTCTCCTAACTTCTCCCCATTCCTCAGCTCACTTCAGCCCCTCAGGAAACCCAGCCTCTCACCTTGGATGAGACCCTGGACCCCAGCAAGGAGAGGTGTACAGTTGAGAAGCCTGGAGCCCTCAGCCACTTGGTCCCCAGAGCTCTAGTGGCTTACACGTTTACTCTCAAAATATTTGCTTTCTGTGGCCACTATTTGCCCAGGGCTGACGTCAGAGAAGGACAATTGACTCTCCTCTAGTGCCTTCAAAGAGCAAGGTCAGCCTTTCCGTGTCCCCTCCAGAGTTCCATCCCTGGCTCTTCAGCGAAGTCTTCTGACCTAACCATATGCCAGCCAGAGGGTGACTTAGCAGAACAAGTTGGCAGGAGACCAGAAAAAAAAAAAAAAAAAAAAAAAAGGCAGGGTCTGGTCCCAGCCTGTGGCTAACCAGTCAGCCAGCCAGCCAGCCAGCCCTGGATCATCTGGTCATCTCCCTGAGTCTCAGTGGCTCCTCTCTATCCTAGACAGCTATCTTCTCTAAGCTCTGAAGTTCCTCATCCCTGTCAGGTACCACAGTTCCATGCCTCTGGGACCCCAAGGATCCCCAGGCTGGGGGAGACCAGAGGTCCCCTGGTGGGCACTCTGTCCTTATCTCTCTGCTCTACGAAAGCACAGCCATGGCAAAGGTCGCCATTCACTCACCAGAGCAGAGAATCAAGCTGCCCTCCGAACCCATGACGGAGCGTATCGGGGAGCCAAGGTCAAGCTTCCTCACACAACCCAGAGCTCCATCAAGCTTCAGAACAGTTACCTGTGCCCCCTCCCCAGGCCTGGCTGTGTTTCCCATGAAGAATCCTAAACAAGTTTGAAGGCAGAGAGACCTGTGCGGGCTAGCCTGAGAGCACTGACCTTGTGGACATGCGTGGCTGAACCAAGGACACAGGAAAGCAGCTGGGCAAGGAGCCTGTATCTCCAAAGGACTCAGCAAGGGACACCCTGAAGCTGGGGACTGATGTATCAACCTGCCCTTCTGGCACACAGCAGTAGAGGGTCATGGACCCAGAGGCTTGAAGCTTGGACTCCAGACAGACAGCCTAGTAGCTGGGGAACCAAAGAGAAGCCACGTCCACTCAGAGCCTCAGTTTCCCCAACTGTGAAATGGAGATGCTATTATTTGGGGTCTCACAGAGTTTTCTATGGCAATGTTCAGAGACAGCCCATCCATCTGAGGCAGTTTTAAGGTTCTTGGGGGGGCACTTCCCAAATGTTAGCCCCCTGACCAGTGAAAAGGAACAGGCATATTAACTACAGCATAAGGAATAGCTGTGTTCAAAGTACAGCATCCCTGACAACTGTGCCACAGGGAAGACATCACTGTCTCCATTTTACAGAGCTACGAACAACTCAAAGAGGTGAAGCACTTGTCCCAAGTTGACCTGGTTTCAGGCCTCCAGGCACCCTGAACTCCAGGCCTTCTTCTATACCTGTCAGGTCTCTCTCTGATACATCCGCTCTCTGTTTCAGATCCTACTGACTGGATTCGGCTCCTGTAGGTCCAACGATGAGCCTCTGAATCACTCAGACTTTATGTATGGCCCCACTAGGTGAGTTCTGCAAGAACTGTGGGTAGACAGCGCCACCCAGTGGCCACTACAGCAACAAGCACTACATTGACTTTGCAATGGCAGCACATGGGGCAGACAAGGGACTCTTGCCCTCACTGGTCGCTGGCTCCTTTACACCCTGACACGGGGCTCTTAAATAATCCGAAAAGGAAATGGAACCGTCATTTAAAAAAACATCCTAGAAGCACAAGGGATGCTATTGAAGCTAGATGAATGTAGGTCACATGAGGCAGCAGGATGAAACAGATTAGAACTCAGATCATTTCCTGCTTCCTGCAACCCCAGCAGGAAGCCCAGGACTCCTTCACCACCCTGTACCTGCTCTGCTTTGTTCCCCTGCTCTCTCTCGAGGGATAGAATAGGCAGAGGAGGGGCTGAGAAGGGAGACTGACAGTAATAACTCTTGGATTCTGTGTGTTGTGTGAACCAAATCTTGCTCTATCTTTAGAGTCCTTGTCCTATGGTAGCGTCTTCTCTGTAGCCACCAACAGGTCTGCCTTTTTCTGTGGACTCATGAGCTGTTTTGAGAGTCCATTCTCTGCCTTTTCACAGTTCCCCTGCCCCATTCGGCCATTACTCTCTCTCCAGGGCCAGATTATGGTTTACTGTACCTCACTGGGTCCTCCTTTCAACTGCCACACTGCTGCAAGGGCCATCATCTTAACCTGTCTCCACATCCCACTCTGGAACACACTTACACACACACACACACACACACACACACACACACACACACACACACGCGCGTGCGCGTCTGGGATCCCCTCCACCCATCATTCCCTCCACTCTCCTTTACTCCCTCCCCAGTACCAGTCATTCCTGATGTAAGCAGCCATCCTGCTACAAACCCTGCCTTCAGGACAGCTCTTCCCACTGTACCTGGCTCACTTCCTGGCCCGTGGACCTGGGAGATGGGAGAGTGTTATCTGAGGGGGGCGGAGGGGGGCTCTGCAGCTTACTCACCTGGGTTTTGTGAGATGTTTGCTGGATGTGTTTTATTAAAGTCTTATCTCAGCAGCTGCTGCATGGTAGATACTCCAAAAATAGAGGTGACCATTTGTTACTATTCCCTCATAGGACTGATGACCAGGGCAGGAATCCTGTCTTAATTATCATTGTATATACCCCAGTAATCAGCCTGGGGTCTGACCTGTAGTTTAACAGATTGTTAAATGGATGTTTTGATGGGTGGGTAGATGGAGGGGAAGAAGTCATGGATGGATTGGGATTGGTCGATGAACTCGTGGAAGAATAGTCAGGGAGATGGGTAGATAGTATAGATGGGTGGGTGGGTACATGGGTGGGTGGATGAATAGAGGACTGGGAGAGATGAATGTGATTAGGGAGATTAGTTAATTTACAGGCAGATAAATGAAAGGCAGATAGGTGGACAGATGGCAGGGTGGATGGAATAGATGAATGCATGGAAGGACACACGAGGAGATGGATGGATGGATGGACGGACGGACAGATGGATGGATAGATGGGTTGTGAATGTTTGGAAAGATGGTTGAATGAATTAATAAGATGTTGAATAGATGCAGGGAAGGATGATTTGTTGGATGGATGGATAGATAGATAGATAGATAGATAGATAGATAGATAGATAGATAGATGAACTGAGTTGATAGAACAAGAGGATGGATGGGTCCATGGATGATGTAGGGGAGGATTCCTGGCTGGCTGGCTTGATGAATCAATGGATGAGATGGATGGATGGATGGATGGATGGATGGATGGATGGATGGATGGATAAATGGATGGATGGATGGATGCATGCATGCATGCATGCATGGATGGATGCATGGTTGGATGGATGGATGAATACATGCATGGATGGGTGGATGGATGCGTGGATAGATAGATGCATGGATGGACAGATGGGTGGATGCTGTGGCTAAACAAGGAAGAATGGATTACAAGAGCCAGTGTTTATCCACTAATTAGGCATAAACATTTGGAGGATTATAAAGGTGATGCCCACCAACCTCACCCACAGAGCTGTTTCTGTGGGGCAAAGAACTGACTCAAAAACATGAAGACGCCTTCTAGGGTCTAGTGGTGATGACACTGATGATGAAGAGGGCATTCAAAGTGGTTTATGTCTTCAGCAAACCCCACACACTTCTGTTTTTCTGATATGGGGAGTGGCTATGACCAGCACTGGCTCCATCCATCCATCCCAATCATTCATCCATATATCCATCTACTTCTTCACATCTATTGATCATTCCATCTACCCAGGTATATTATCTGCCCATCCATCTATCCCTCCATCTACTCATGTGCCCTTCCATGCATTCATCTACAAGCTCCATCATGTTTGCAGAGCCTCCCAAGGTTACTGGGTGCCTCAGACTTACCACAAGTAATCCTCACAAGAAAGGAGGGTATTACCTATAACTGCATTAAGAAACTGAAGAGGGGGAAGGCTCAGGAAGTGTGGAGAAGGCAGGTATACCAGGTCCTGCTTCCCACAGGAGCCCTTCTACCTCCTGGTTGCTGGAGGTATCTGAGGCAGAACCTCCCCTGGAGGACAGTGGTCTGGGGAAGAACACAGAAGAGAGGAGAGGAGTGGGCACCCATAGGTGTTCGATGCATAGTGTGTGTCCTGGATGACCAGGAATTGCACTGTGCTAATATGGTCACCATGTCAATTCATTGTATTAAAATTGCCGCAAGAGCCTCATTGCAACTAGCAAGCCACAAGGTGGCGCCCTTGACTGAGAAACCAAGCTAGAGTTTGGCTGGAACTGGTCTGCAGGACCGCTGCTCTCAAGCCACCAGCCAGCCAGGCGCCCTTGAATATGGTTTGTGTTTCCGAAGAGCAATTCCAAGACTCTGCAGCTAAAATATATGTTCTGTCCATTCAAATCCACTGATGACACTCTCATGGGATGTCACCCATACTCGGGTGAATCCAAAGCTTCAAGGTAAATCCTCGACCCCTGAGAGTCAGGGCATGCCAAGCACAGCCCCCAACAGAAATCTTCCTTCCTTCCTTCTTTCCTTCTTTCCTTCTTTCCTTCTTTCCTTCTTTCCTTCTTTCCTTCTTTCCTTCTTTCCTTCCTTCCTTCCTTCCTTCCTTCCTTCCTTCCTTCTTTTCAGCAGGATTTCATGTTTCCAAGGCTGACTTTGAACTTGCTAAGCAGCTAAAGATGACCTTGAACTTCTGGTGCTCCTGCCTCCACTTTCCAAGTGCTAGGGTTACAGACGTGGAACATCTGTGGTGCTGAGGACAAACCCCAGGGCTTTGTGTGTGCTAGAATTGTAGTGACTAAGCTGCAACTGAAGTGCTAGACCGGTGGTTCTCAAACTGTGGGTTGCATATCAGATTTATTTATACATTTATTTATTTATACATTATGATTCATAACAGTAGCAACATTACAGTTATGAAGTAGCAACAAAATAATTTTATGGTTGGGGGGTGGGGTTCACCACAACATGAGGAACTGTATTAAAGGATTGTAGCCTTGGGAAGGTTGAGAACTCTAGACATCTCTAAACTTCATGAATTGCTGCCAACAGGACAGTTGCTTGGTCAAAAGGTTTTCTCTGACACTGGATCTGTCCAACCAAACACAGAGTGCTTCCAATAGGGAATTATTTCGTAACACAAGTGCACCTGACATCTTACACTGACATGGCCGTATCATCAGGGTGTTGATCTGGAGGCCAAGCTGGTTGGAGATTGTCCTGAGCATCTGGCTGACTACATCTGGCAATCTGCCTATATCGTTTAATCCTTCTGGCTGCTGAGGTAGGAGGTTCCATCCCTATGTGACAGGACCTTCCCAGGCTCAGAATGTGAGGGGGCACATCCAACCTGCACTGCTAATGCAAAGGGCTGTGTTCCAGCACAGCTCTGCCCAGCTCCTTGGCTGCATCCATTTGAGACTTAAAGGCTGCTAGCACCAGGGCAGAGGGAAAAGGGGAAAACCCTTGTTCTTTCAGAGAAAAGATTGCCTATGAAGCTATGAGGACACCTGCACATGAGAATACAGAGGTCATAGCTCAATGGTAGAAATCTCGCCTAGTAGGTATAAGGCCCTGGGTTCTAGCCACAACACTAATAAATATAGGTATCTGTTGGCTAGCTGTGCATAGTGGCTCATGGGGTGGGCAGAGGGACCTCTCAAGCTACTTAGGGGATCCAGCTGTGAAAGGCAGGAGTAGGGCCTGGGGGGAGGTTATGACACTGAAGGCCCAGCCAGCTGTGGACAAGTCAGGTTGTTCTGTCCTCTGAATCTCCATTAAGCACACATATATGATGATGTTGCCTATGCCATAGGGCCGTGAACAGCAAGGAAAAGAGCAGGAAGCATCAAGCATGGGGCCTGCCCTTGTGAGCTTCCTGTCTGCTATGTATTCATTCCTGCCACACCCAGGGCCCCACAGCCAATGAGTGGGTAAGCAGCCTCAATTCTACATGGCCAACTTGACCCTTGTAAAGCCTGTCTTGGGGAAGAGCAAGAAATCACTATGAGGTGGCAGTAGGAGCCTGGGTCCCACCATCTCCCATCCTCCCGTGTCCTGATGGGTTAAACCCTGGTGGGTTTAAAGAACAACTATCTTTTCTGCAGTTGTGGACGGAGTTGATATTTTCCATTTCCTTTCTGCTAACATAATACTTAAAGATGATTTTTTTTTTCTCTCCACAATCCTTAACTGCCCACAGCCCTGTGGAGTTAGGCACCCGGAATCTGAAGAAGGTTGGTGGTGTCATTCCCATCTCCACGGGTCTAGGAAGAAGAAAGCAAGTAGACATGCAGAGACACCAGTGTGGAGGTGTCAGCACTTGGAGTGGGGGATCTTGAACCAGTGAGACTGCCAAGGAGAAACTGCTGGAGGGTGTGACCATGTGACCATGTGACCATAGATCTGCAGCCTTAGAGACAAGGGGTGGCAGGGAAAGAAGGGACAGGAGACAGGTGTAGCAGTGAACTACTGTAATCTCAGCTCTTGAGAGGCTGAGGTGTCCAGGCCAGCTGGACAATCAAGTAGGACCCTTAGGCCCTGTGGAGAGGACTGAGATGCTCAAGAAAATAAAGAGGCACAGCAAGTCAAGAAGTCCGATCAAGCTGGCAAAATTTTTATTGTTCACACAGGTTATATACTCTGAAAACAAGATATGGGGAGGGGTAGGAAAGGAAAGAGGGCTTTGCAGGTGGAGGAAACTAGCTGCACCTGTGGGGTCTAACTAAGTTATACCTGTTGTTCTCACAAAGCCTTGCCGTTACCAGGGGTTCTAAAAATGTCTATCTAGCAGGATGTTGGCTAAATCTAGAGATCAGGAGGAAGGGTTACTAAGGTGGGTTGCTATGAGGCCTTGTTTGAAGTTCTGAGAACTGACAAGTGAATCATGGAAGGTAAGCAGGAAGAAGAATAGTAGATAGGAGAGCCAAGGGTGAGTGTTTGCCAAGAGTAAGGCCTTGCCGTGGCTTCCCACATCTCCCCCTTCCCTGTATAATAGAGCTCTGGAAGCATGGAGGGGGAAGTAGAGGCCTGATCCCCTCTGAGTTTCAGGCATTGTGCTGAAGGGCTAAGCACTCCTTGGTTGGGGAGGCCAAGCCCTAGGCGCTTTTTCAAGGGGATGGGAAGAGTGACCTACACCAACCTGTATGCAATCAGGCATGCTTCTCAGGATACCGTCTTTGAGCACAAAGAAAGAGGTATCCCTGCAGTACTTTGTCTCGCACCCTCCAACATCCGCTTTTACAGAGGAGAATCAATGGTAGGACATCCCACAAAGGCAGCTGCTCTAGGGAATTTGTGGGGGGTTTGAACTCTGAAGCACTGCATCGGGGCTGGCATTTGACAACTTCTGGAGTGGCTTCATCATCAGAGTCAATTTTAGGTAATGGACCTGGAGTGGCTTGGCTGCCAGGTTATCTACCTGGGTCTTTATGAGAGTAGTAAGGCGAGAGAAGGCCCAGGGGCCAAAAGAAATGAGCAAGAGAAGGCCAATGAGAGGTCCAAGGATAGAAGGGAGCGAGGTAGAAAGCCAAGGCGAAGTAGAGAACCAGTTCTTATACCAGCTCTCACTTTATTTTTCCCTAAGGCCTCTCGAACTCTGTGCATACTATCTTTTACCACCCCTGATTTATCTGCAAAGAAGCAGCACTCTTCCTTTAAAGCAGTGCAGAGTCCTTCCTGTTGAAGGAGCAAGAGATCTAGGCCTCGTCTATTCTAGAGGACAATTTTAGCTAAAGAGGAAAGTGACTCACTAAGGGCTTCGATGCTCTGCTGTCGCTCTCTAACATCTTGATCAATGGTGGCACTAAGCTCAGAGTAGTAGCAGTTGGAGAGGACAAGGGAGGAAATTCCAGTCCCAGTACCCACCACCCCCATCCCCAAGATGATTGCAACGGTCACTACAATGATGGGCTCTCACTTTTGTTGGAGAGGAACTTCATCGTGTCTTGAGGGTGAGGTCCAGGAAAGGCGCTCCTCTTGGTTCCATAAGTGGAAAAGGTCATCTAAGGAGTAATAGGCTATCCACGGGAGAACCTGCACAAAAGATCCTTTGAAGCCATAAAGGTGGTAAGGTGTATGCATGGAGTGAGTCCAGAGGAGCAGGGCTACCACGTATCCTCAAGAGGGATACAGTAAAAGTCACCTGTAAAGTTAAAAGAGGTTTGAGTCTGATTACATAAGCAAGCAAAGGTAGGAGGCAGCTTGTTTCCGGGAGAGGTGATGCAGGTACCAGATCCTGAGACCAACTCCAAAGAAAATCTTTTAAAGGAGGAATGTTGCCAATGGCAGGAACTATGTTCTGTGGAAAGAGTAAAATTATTATGGGGGATAGCAATTCTTTCATAGAAGGGAGAAGAAGAATGATAGCAAAGCCAGCACTTTTGCGTGAGCTCTGGGTGAGAATCATTGATGGCAGCAAATGTCTGTTCTACCAGGGAAAAGACAACAAGTGAAGAAGAATGATGAGAAACTGTTGTTAATGAGGGAATTGACTCTGGCACAGCCTGATCCTGTGAAAGAGAAGCGGGAGGAGGAGGAGGAGGAGGAGGAGGAGGAGGAGGAGGAGGAGGAGGAGGAGGTTGAGAGCTGGAAGGTGGCACAGGTTGGTGAGGGACCAAAACTGGATTAGGTCCTATGGCGACAGAGGAATTTTTATGTGGGACTTCTCTGAGGAATTTGCTGCAAAGGGATGATGGTTGTTAGTCAATGGCCATGTCAGTTTGATGGGCAAGTCAGTCGGAAACAGGATAGCCATCAACGGCAGGATCATCATTCTTGAGGGGAGCATTTAAGATTTGTTGTTGAAAGGGCACACTGTAATTGTTGGAAGCAAGGTAAAAGATGAGTTTGGCAGTCAGCTGCCAGGAGGATATCATCTATGTAGTGGAGGATATATACATCTGGCCAAGCATCTCTGACAAGTTGTATAACTTGTCCCACAAACTTTTGGGCCAATGTGGGGCTATTGGCCATACCCTGGGGGAGGACACACCAACGGTAGCAGAGTTTTCCATGGAAGAAGCACAAGGGAGAGCATCCTCAGCTGGGGCTTGAGGCTCCTGGCTGGGAAGTGTGGTCCTTGGGCTCAGCCCAGGCAGTGGCCATGAATTCTGCAACCTGGTGGCCTATCTGGACTGAACCCGGGATGGCCCACTCTGGAGGCTTCAGAGGCTCCATTGGGCCCAGGGCCTTGACAGGAGGGATGCTCTCTGTGTGGCTCTGAGCGTGGGATTTTGACCACAGCTGCTCAGACAGTGTCGAGTACCTGATGCTCAACTTTAGACCCTTCGAAACAGTGCATCACTGGCGGCGCCTCCTGCAGCAAACACACAATTGTAGCATATATGGATGCCATCTATGTGTTTGGTGGAGACATTGGAAAGACAATGCTCAATGATCTCCTGCGTTTCGATGTGAAGGATTGCTCCTGGTGCAGAGAGTAGGGGCAGGGAGGAATGGCCAAGCTTAATGAGTATGGCTTTAAGAGTCTGATGGGCTCTTTCTACAATACCTTGACCTTGTGGGTTATAGGGGATACCAGTGATGTGTTTAATGCCAGGTGTGACACAGAAGGTTTTGTTTTGTTTTGTTTTGTTTTGTTTTGTTTTGTTTTTTTTGAGACAGGGTTTCTCTGTATAGCCCTGGCTGTCCTGGAGCTCACTCGACACAGGTTTTAAAGCTAGATCCTGTGTAGCCAGGGCCATTATCTGTTTTCATGATCTTAGGTTGACCCATAACTGCTAAACAATTTATAACATGAGAAATAGCATGTCTGGAAACCTCTCCAGTGAGGGGTGAGGCATAAATGAAGCCACTGTAGGTGTCAATAGATACATGAACATACTTGAGCTTACCAAAACTAGGTACATGTGTCACATCTATCTGCCATAGGTCATTTGGGAGTAGGCCTCTGGAATTAACCCCCAAATATGTGAGTGGATGAAAAGGAATACAAGCCTGGTGGGTCTTAATAATAGCTCGAGCCTGTTCACGGGTGATCTTAAAGAGTAGGAGAAGAGAATGTGCACTGAGGTAATGGAGGAAGTGAGCCTGTCTTGCAAGCTCAAGAGGATCAGGGCGAGAGGCAAGGTAAATATGGTATCTGGTAGCCAGATCAGCAAGGGTATTTCCCTCAGAAAGTGGCCCAGGAAGACTGAAATGAGTGGGAAGGTGGCCAACAAAGAAGGGGAGCATGTGAGAATGAATCAGGGTCTGTATTTGTAGAAATAGGGGAGAAGCCCCTGAACAAACTTTAATATAGGGGACAGTCTCAAGGAGAGGTAAGGAGTGGGAAACATAAGAGCTATCTGTGTAAATGTTGAGAGCCTTATGGGGAGAAGCAAGAAAAACTTGTAATATGGCGTATAACTCAATGAGTTGGGCAGAAAAATAAGGGGTCTGGAAGGTATGAGGGTCATTATCTATAACATAGGCAGCAATACCATTGGCAGAACCATCAGTAAAGACAAGGTATGCCTGTTTTAGTGGCTCTAATGAGGTCTTTTTTTTTTTTTTTTGGAAAAACAAAGGGATTGGTACGAGAGAACTGGAGTAAGGGATCTTCGGGGTAATGATTATCGATATTGCCTGAAGATTGAGCAAAAGCAATGGCCCAAGTGTCTGAGGACTAGAAAAGCCAGTCAACCTGTTCAGCAGTGAAAGGGACAATGATAGAATCAGGGTCCTTAGCAAAGTACATGCGGGAGAGTTTGTGGTCCCCTGGAGACAAATTGGGCGACCAGGAAGGAATAGGTAGCAAGAACCTTAGCAGGGGAAGAAGGGAGAGACCCAAAAAAAGGAGGGACCCTATCTTGGAGTTGGGGATAACAGGGCTCTGTCAAAACATTTCAAGAGGGGAGTAAGGAGTAGCACAAACAACAACAACAACAAAAACCAGGAGGAGTGTATCATGAATTTGGGCAGAAGTCTTGGAATTTATAACATTTTCTATTTTTTGAAGTGAGGAGTGGGCCTCAAGGGTGATCTCTCAGGGGGATAAAGGGTGTGAATCTCCTTTGAGTAGATCATAAAGAGAGAGCATTGTATCGGGCAAAATCTTAAGATAGGGACGTAAAAATTGAAGACTACCTAGAAGCTTGTCTTGAAGGATGAGGTTTGGAGCTCCAGTCTAGGCAGGAATATCCTACTGGAGCGGAGCTCAGATCCTAGATAACTAAAGGGTTCAGAAAGCTGTATCTTTTCTGGAGCCACCTTAAGATTTGCTGTTGAAAGGGCACACTGTAATTGTTGGAAGCAAGGTAAAAGATGAGTTTGGCAGTCAGCTGCCAGGAGGATATCGTCTATGTAGTGGAGGATATATACATCTGGCCAAGCATCTTTGACAGGTTGTGTAACTTGTCCCACAAACTTTTGGGCCAATGTGAGGCTATTGGCCATACCCTGGGGGAGGATACGCCAATGGTAGCAGTGTGTGGGGACCTGAAAATTAGGCTGTGGTAAGCTGAAAGCAAAATGAGCACAGTCATCAAGGTGTAAAGGAATGATAAAAAAAAGCAATCTTTAAGGTAATATATAGGGAGAAATAAGGGGTCGCCATCCCCGTGTGCTGTAATGTACCTGGGGGTGGGGGCAGGGATGAACCCAATTGCCCTAGGACTCATCTGAGAGTTGGGGGCCAGAGGATGCCCCCGATCAAATTTCCCGACTCAAGGGATGGAAGTAGATTGCCCTGTAGGTCAGTGTGAGAATGGCACTCATTAGCCCAATGGCGCCTGCACTTACATTGGGGACAAACAGTAGTGGGCTGTAGATGGTTAGTAAGAGGAGTGCCAGGTGGAGGGGCTGATGGCAGGGGCCTGGGGTCATAGCTGGTCTGGGATGAGGACACTCCCAAGCAAAGTGGCCAGGCTGGCCGCAGTTGAAGCATGTTCTATTAGGCCGTTCTTGCATGCCCACCCTCTGGAGGGCCAGTCCTATCATATGGCTGGAGCCTATCCCTGAACAAAGGTGAACATAATTGGAAAGGGTACCCTTGCGATGATGTCTCAAGGCATCCTGACAAGCTGGGTTAGCATTTTCAAAAGCAAGTTGTTTAATAAAAGAGCTATTGTCTTTCTGAGGCCTGAGGTGAGCTGTCTCCTTCAAGCAGCTAACAAAACTACTATAAGGTTCCTCAGGACCCTGTCTGATCTTAGTCAATGCTCTCAAAGCAGTATTCTTAGCTGCTTGGCGAACCTGAGCTAAGAGACCAGGTGTATAATGTCTCTGGGCATCGGGTATATTGTAAGGTGGTTCGCCCATAAGTTTGGCAGCCTTCCAATCACAGATATCAGGGTTTTTGGCGTTACAAAGGGCCAGGTTACAAGCTGCTTCTTGAAATTCAGCCTTCCATAATACCTAATTTCCTCCCTCTAGTGCACTATGAGCCAGCTGAAAAAAATTCATTTGGAGTTAACCAAGCCTCAGTAGAGGCCTCCAGTAAGGCCTTAAGGTAAAAGGGGCCATTGGACTGTACTTAGAGGTGGCTGATTTAAGTTTTTCCAGAATTGACAAATTTAGAGGAAGTTAAGGGTATCTCAGTCTAGGGTTGGCCTCTTGGGGGCAGCTGTGGCCACAGAATTCCTGTCATCTTCATCCTCACTAATAGTCCCATCAGGGTTAGGATCACAAGAGTGAGCCTCACTAGAAGATGGCTTATCACCTGCTTCCGGTGGAACAGACACACTGCTGCTAAGTTAAATCAGAAAAGCGAGTGCAGTGTGAGGGGCCTTTCCAGTTTTCTTCTTAAGGGACTGGGGCTCATCATGAAAGGAATGTTGTCAGCCTGAGGGGAGGGAGAGATCTGCTAATTGTTTATCCAGGTCATGAAGAGTTTTTTAAAAGTAAAAGTTGTTCCTGGTGATTAAAATCTGTCAGGACACTCAAGTTGGCAGTGGAGCATGCCTGCAGGAAGAAGGAGTTTGTTAGAAAAACTTGATCAAGAGGAGAAGACGGATAAGGTGGCAGGGGATAGAAAGGGGGGAGAAGTTGATTAGAGAGCGACTCGGGATTTTTGGAAGTTGAAAGAGCCACAGTTTTCTCGAGAGGGGGCCCATCCAGATTGTGATATCGAGCAGCCTCCTTGTCAAGGGCAGCTGAGTCTCCCAGATCAAGGGGTCACGAACAAGGGGATTCAGAGGGAAGGTGCAAACTCTGACGTAGGATCCTCTCTCTCTCTTCAGTGACATTTTGAACATCAGGCCAATTATTGTGAATCTTTAATAGGTCATGAATGAGATTCCAGTAACTAAAAGCTGTAACAGGGATCTTTTCTGGACCAAAGGTCTTATAATAATCTTATAAACAATCACCGACTCTCTTCTGCTTCTTCTGATTAATAATTCCTTCTTGGGAGAACCAGGGACAAAGGTAAACCAGAAAAATCAAAAAATCTCTTTAAGTCTTTCTCTTCAACCCCGGCTCCCTGGGTCTCAAGGAAATCCTTAAGCCCTGAAATGAATAAATCTTGCTGAGAAATACTCTGACCCATGTCTATATAATGTACCACCTGATTACTCACCAAATGCCCGTCTCAGTGTTGGGGAACTCCCAGAGTCCTGAATGCTGGCTTTGCTGGCACTCGAAGGTGGGGTGGTGGTCCCCTCCGGGGGTCTCAGAGCCCCACGTTAGGTGCCACTTGTCCAGGCCAGCTGGACAATCAAGTGGGACCCTTAGACCCTGTGGAGAGGACTGAGATGCTCAAGAAAATAAAGAGGCACAGCAAGTCAAGAAGTCCGATCAAGCTGGCAAAGATTTTATTGTTCACACAGGTTATATTCTCTGAAAATAAGATATGGGGAGGGGTAGGAAAGGAAGGAGGGCTTTGCAGGTGGAGGAAACTAGCTGCACCTGTGGGGTCTAACTAAGTTATACCTGTAGTTCTCACAAAGCCTTGCCGTTACCAGGGGTTCTAAAAACATCTATCTAGCAAGATGTTGGCTAAATCTAGAGATCAGGAGGAAGGGTTACTAAGGTGGGTTGCTATGAGGCCTTGTTTGAAGTTCTGAGAACTGACAAATGAATCATGGAAGGTAAGCAGAAAGAAGAATAGTAGATAGGAGAGCCAAGGGTGAGTGTTTGCCAAGAGTAAGGCCTTGCCGTGGCTTCCCACACCGAGGCAGGAGGATTGAAACATCAAAGTCAGTCTGGACAAACATGAAAAGCTGCAGCCTCATACTAATCTTTAAAACTTGGGGATGGGTGCTGGGTTGTGGATATTGCTCCATGGTGGATGCTCACCTGTTATATGCAAGGCAAATCCCTGCGCTCAACCCCTGGTCACTCAAGGAAGAGGAAGAAGAGAAGAAGGGAGAGAAAGAAAAGAAGGAGGAAGAAAACAAGACAGGAAAAAAAGGTAGGAAGAGGAGGAAAAAGAGGAAAAGAAGGAGGAAAAAGAGGGGGAGGAGCCAAGATGCGCTTGACCTGTGCGAGGTGGCTAGCCCCTTCCAGTAGCATGGCTACCCCATGATTAAGGGACAACTGGGCCAGAGAAGTTGGTATATGATCAACTGCTATTTACTCCGAATAAGACCAGAATGGATGACATCTAAGGAGTGACTCTGAGAGTCAGATAGGGACTTAGACTTTGAGCTGCTATGAATGGGAATTCATCTTGTGCTGGGATGGAAGCTTGGTATCACACTGTGCCCTGAGATTCACCAGAAGCAAAGGCCGGGGTGCTCAATGAAGTGAAGACACTCAGTCCAGCCCCTCCTGTTTAATCTCGACTGGTTTAATATAGGGGAATTATAATCGCTTCCAGGGAGAGGAGCCAGGCACCGGTGCCCTTTGAAGCCTCTGGGGCTGGGGCTCCAGGGGTGGAGAGTTCTCTGCAGCTGTCTTTGTGCTGGCTTGGATACTCCCCTGAAGGTCATTAGCACCAAGGTCATTAGCTACATTGTGTCTCTGGGAGGCCAGGAATATTTGCTGGTTATTGGATGATATTTCTTCTCAGTGTCCTCTGGGAGCCTGAACTGCTCAGAAGCCAGGAAGCCTACATTGCTCAACCATTGATGTCAGCTGCTCTCAGCAGCCCCTGCTCAGCCGGTGCTTCCAGCAGCACCCTCCCCAGCAACCCCACCCCACCCCCGCTTTGACAAGCAGTCTCTTGATTCAGGAAAGATAGGATTTGAAGGGGGCCTGGTCTTAGGTCAGTGTGCTTGGGAGTCACTGGACAGTCCCATCATCCTCATGAGGTGTCTGCAGGCAGGTGACACCCACATGCTGTAAGTGGCACCTCATCCACTCAGCTGCCCAGACTAATGCCCACCTGTTCCTTAACCCCTGCTCTGCTCATGACCTCCCAATGCTGACCCCACCCCATCTCGCTTACATAGCTGAGGCTGGTCTCCAACTCCCATCTTCCTGCCTCTGCCCCCTAAGTACTGGGATTAGATATGTGTGCTACCACTTCCAGCTTTCTCCCTCTAATCTCTAATCTCTCCACCACCCCTCACTCTGCCCAGGTCCAAACAATAGGTACCATCAAGCCAAGATTGTGTTTATCAGTCTCTAAGGAGTTGCTAGCTGCCAGCAAGTCTGCAATGTTCCTGTGTTGGTTATTGTTGGTTGTCAACTTGATAGACTCAAGTATCACTTGGGAAGTGGGTCTCTGTGTGTTTAGGGGTATCTTGAGCATGTGAATTAGAAGACCCGCCCTGTGGTAGGTAGTTCTTAGTTGGGATCCTGGGCTCTATAAACAGGGAAAGCAAGCTGAGCAGCCAGGCATCACGACTTTCTGTTTCCTGGCTGTGGATTCGAGGAACCAGCTTCAAGCTCTCTCTGCCTTGATGTCCCCACCATGGTGGCCTGTACTCTTGAATTGTGAGCCAGAGTAAACCTGTTCTCCCTCAAGGTGCTTCCAGGGAGGGTAGCAGGAAAAGGAAGTCAGGTGGTACCCCACTGTGAGCGCTTCCCTGCTGGTGATGGCTGTGCTGAGCAAGATGGGTGGAGCCTTCAGATGTACTCACCCACGTGGCAGTTCAGGCTTTTACTCCATCAGCAGATCTTTATAGATCTCCCGCACACCAAGCCCCACTTATTTATGTTTTTGAAAGTTAAACAGAAAGTTTTTCATTACATAAGAAAAATGTAATACACCTTTAAATAGAAATGTCCCCATTAAAATATATATGAAAATATTTATATTTCCATATAAAATAGTTCTTCTTGAAACTATATAAGTAGTAATAGAAATTAAAACTTTTTTTTTCTTTTTTGGTTTTTCGAGACAGGATTTCTCTGTGTAGCCCTGGCTGTCCTGGAACTCACTCTGTAGACCAGGCTGGCCTGGAACTCAGAAATCCTCCTGCTTCTGACTCCCAAGTGCTGGGATTAAAGGCGTGTGCCACCACTGCCCAGCCAAATTAAAACTCTTATTGATCATAGATATTGCCTTTATACATAGAAGATACATGTATCTATAAACTTTTATGAATGGTAGGTAATTTTTTTTTTTTTTTTTTTTGCTTTTTAAAAAAACTTATTTATTCACTTTACATCCCACTCACCGCCCCCCTCCTGGTCCCTCTCCCATAATCTTTCCCCCCACACCTTCCCTTCTCTTCTGAGAGGGTGGAGGGCCCCCTGGGTATCCCCTCAAGTCTGGCATATCAAGTCTCTGTGATGCTAGGCGCATCCTCTCCCACTGAGGCCAGAAAAGGCAGCCTAGCCAGAAGAACATATCTCACAGATGGGCAATAGCTTTTGGAAAAGTCCCTGCTCCAGTTATTCGGGACCCACATGAAGATCAAGAGGCACTTCTGCTACATACATCTGAGGGCGGTGGTTGGGAGGGCCTGGGTACAGCCCCTGTATTCTCTCTGGTTGATTCAGTCTTTGAGAGCCCCCAAGATTCCAGGTTAGTTGACTCTGTTGGTCTTCCTGTGGAGTTCCTATCCTCTTCAGAGCCTACAACCCTTCCCCCAACGTGTCCATAAGAGTCCCCAAGCTCCATCCACTGCTTGGCTGGGGGTGTCTACATTGGTCTGAGTCAGCTGCTGAGTGGAGCCTCTCAGAAGACAGCTAAACTGACTGCAAACATAGTAGAGTATCACAAATAGTGTCAGGGATTGGTGCTTGCCTATGGGTTGGGTCTCATATTGGGCCAGTTATTGGTTGGCCATTCCCTCAGTCTCTGCGCCATGCTCGTCCCTCCCTGTGCTTGTAGATAGGATAAATTTGGGGTTGAAAGTTTTGTGGGTGGGGTTCCTGCCTGGCAGTAGAATGTGGTCTTTTCAGGTTTCATATCCCCAATTCTGTGAGTCACAGCTAAGGTCATCCCCATTGATTCTTAGGTACCTCCCCTATCCCAGGTCTCTGTCGCATTCTTGAGATGCCCCCTACCTCCCCACCTTCTAAGTTCCACTTACTATCATCATTAGAAACACACAGAAACCAAGGCCCAGCCTTCCTGTAGCATGACTCTCCAAATGCCTGTGTATCTGGAGCCACACCAGCATCTAGCGTGTCCTCAAGTAGTGACAAGTGTTAGCAAACACAACAGTGCAGCTGAGGCAGAGAGAGTGACCAAGGGAAGGGTGTTTGGGGAGAGCTCAGGGCTGTGAGCTTTCTGAGGAAGGGAAATGCTCAGGCCTGTGTGAAAGGGGATCCATCAAATGGCTGCATGCTTGCATGCCTGTGCAAGGACACCTGTTAGCTCCAGAAACAGATGCAGTGAAGTGCAGGCCAAAGATATACAGCTGTCTGAGCTAGAGAGCATAGGTGGAGCTCTCCTCACACGGAGATTAGACTTAAACAGAGAAGAAGAGCCTGGGTGGGTTTTCATCGCCGGTATTGAGGAGTTTCTGTCAACACGCTCCCAAAGTAAAATCCAAGAAGATTAATAAGAGGGAAAAATACTCTCAGGACTTAATGACCAAGAAGGCCCTCCAACCATCATCTCATCTCTGGAATGCTGAACTTCTTTAACTATTTGAGAAATCCTGGAAGCAGAGACTGGTCCTGAAGGCCTGGGTGTGCCAGCTCCTCCTGCCTCCAGATCACTTTTACAGTGGGTGTGAAATGTCCCCTTGGGATCACCCGGGATCACCTCTGATCTGAGTCAAGGTGTGCGTGCATGCGTGCTTACTTGTGTGGGTGTGTTCGTGTGCACATGCGGGGGTTCATGTATAAAAAGGGAGAATGGAGGTTATACTGGCCTGCTCCCTGCTGGGCTGGAAGCCTCTGTAGAGAGTGTGGCTCTGGAAAAGGCAGAATGGTTCCCCAGGAAGAAGAGACAGAGCTGAGGTCTTTGCATTGAACCCTTGTTGAATACTGCAGTAGCTATTATAACTTCCACAACAACAGAGGTGGGCACCCACCTCAGTTAACAGAAGGACTCCATAGACGCCTTAGGGGCAAAGTGGTCAGAGAAAGAGAGCAGAGGGTTGATAGACAAGGCTGGGTGCGATTCCTAAGTTAATACCACCTTGAAGAAGTTTTTACACTTACCTATATCCAATTTCCTTATCATTAAAGTGGAATAAAGAACCCTAGACTGTTGGGTACAGTGGGTTTTGTCTATAATTCCAGCACTCAGGAGGCTGAGGCAGGAGAATGGTTGCAAGTTTAGGCTAGACTAAGCTATATAAAAAGACTCTCACAAACTAGGTGTCTCCCGACTCCTTTCTAGAAAATGGACAGTGAGTGCTGAGTCTGTCATGGAAAGAGCATCTATGTCAAATACAGTATCAAGTTGTGTCTGTGTCTCTGGAGAAAACCCAGCAGAAGCCACTCATGGGAAGAGACAGTCACCAAAACAATCTAGGAGGCTGGAGAGGAATAGGACTCTGGCAGGGCTGTAACCTGGGTGCCTCCCAGGACACCTGGACTCTGCGCTCACCCAACACTGGCTAAGGTTTTTGTTTAGTTTTTGGCAGGAGTCTCATATACCTTTAGCCAAATTCTGATCAGTCTACTTCTCTCTCCTAACTGCTTGGATTATAGGTGTGTAACACCATGTCAACTCTAAAATATAGTGTGTGTGTATACCATGTGTGGAGGTCAGAAAACAGATTTTTGGAGTCAGTTCTCTCTTCTTCCACCATAGGATCCAGAGATCAAATCCAGGCCAGCAAGCTTATGCCACAAGCACTTTTACCTGCTGAGCCACCTAACCAGCCCGGAACTTCTAAGAACTGGGCCAGCTTCAGAAATTCGAGATGGATCATAGATGCCACTTAAATGAAAGTCCCCGAGGCTTGCTGTCTCTCACTGGCCACAGAAACTCGCAACAGCTGGCACACAGCAGGAACTCAATAAATATCAACGGAATGCATGTATGCTCAGTGGGAAGATGACCGCCGGCAGAAGGAGTCGTGCCATCTGGGTTGGTTACAGAGAGTACATGGGACAGGAAACTGTACAAGATGGAAAGGCTGGCACGCTCTTCTTCGAGGGGTGATGCGCCCCTGATCTCAAGCAGATACCTAATGAGAATACATTCTCTGCTCCAGACCCACTCCTGATATGAGACAAGGTCTCTGCTCTCAAAGGATTGATGTTCCCGCACGGGGAAGTGGGTCATAAACAAATGTAACCATGCACTGTGAAGTAAGAGGGTCTGTGAAGGAAAACAAAGCAAGCCAGGGGAGAAGATGAGTCAGTTGGTAAAGCAGGTGCTGTTTAAGCATGAGAACACAAGTTCAAATCCCCAGCACCCATGTAAAAAGACAAATGTGGCCTGGGCGAGCCATCCTATGCTAGAAGTTGAGGGACAGGAAGATCCCTGGAGCTTATGGGCCAGGTAGTGTAGGCAAACAGGCAAGTTCCAGGTTCAGTGATAGACGTTGTTTCAAGGAATATAGTAGAGAGAAATTGAGGAAGACACCCAGTGCCAACTTCTGAGCTACAGAGAGAGAAAGAAAGACAGGAGAGAGAGAGAGAGAGAGAGAGAGAGAGAGAGAGAGAGAGAGAGAGAGAGAGAGAGACAGAGACACACAGCATACACACAAACACACAAGAAGCAGGGTAACAAAGTAGGCTAAATAGAAGACAGGGCCATGGAGATGCTATTATAAATGGCTAAGAACCTCTCTGGGGATGATATTTGAGCCAGATGTGGTAGCATCTACCTGTAATCCAAGGACTTGGGAGGCCGAGGCTAAAGGATTCAGAGCCCTTCGCCTGCCAGGGAGACAAAGTGAGATCCTAGCAAAAAAAAAAAAAAAAAGACATGACATTGGAGCTAGGAAGGTAGCTCAGGGTAGCTCAGTGGTGGAGCACTTGTCTGGCATGTGCGAGGCCCTGGGCTCAAGCCCCAATGCCCCCAAATAAAAAAAGATGACATTTGAGGAGAGACATGAAGGAAGCCATGTGGATATCTGAGGCAGGAGATTTCCTCCACAGTTGGAATAGTTGAAAGAAGCTCCAAAGCATTTCATCTGGTACCTGGGCCTCAATTTCAATCGACTGAAACAAAATAAAGGCTCTTTGAGGCGCAGACCTGAAAGCAGAACAGAAATACACTCCACATGAAAGGCAAACCTTTGCTTAATCTGTTTTCGCTGCTACTGAAATCTTAAGTGCCTCCTTTATGGCAGATGGCTCAAAACCTGCCGGGGAAAGACGCGCTTTAGAAATGCAACTCCAAATGAGAAAAACAAAACAGTGCTGAAAGACAGGCGCGGCAACGTCCTCCCGTGAAATAGCTGGAAGTTTTGAGCGCTCCTCTTAATGCGATTAAACACTTGGAGGTAAATGACGCGGAGCTCTGGAGAGGAAGATACTCAGAGAAGTCATTGTGAGATCACAGGTAGAGGCACAACCCACTCCGAGATGGCCTTTTGGGGCGAGGGGGATAGCCTGCTTGTGCTGGTTTGTATATACTCGGCCCAGGGGGTGGTACTATTAGAAGGTGTGGTCCTGTTGTAGTAGGTGTGGTCCTGTTGTAGTGGGTGTGGCCTTGTTGGAGTAGGTGTGGCCTTGTTGGAGTAGGCGTGTCACTGTGGGTGTGGGCTTTAAGACTCATCCTAGCTGCCTGGAAGCCAGTATTCTGCTAGCAGCCTTCAGATGAAGATGTAGAACTCTCAGCTCCTCCTGCACCATGCCTGCCTGGATGCTGCCATGTTCCCACCTTGATGATAATGGACTGAACCTCTGAACCTATAAGCCAGCCCCAATTAAGTGCTGTCCTTATAAGAGTTGCCTTGGTCATGGTGTCTGCTCACAGCAGTAAAACCCTGACTAAGACACTGCTCATACAGGAAATACTAGTTGTGCACAGTGGTGAATTCCTACAGTACCAACACCTGTGCTGCTGAGGCAGGAGGATTATGAGTTCTGGGTCGGTCTGGACCCCATAGCAAGACTCTCTCTCAGATGAGGCTCTATAACTGAGCAGCCAGGTGTCTTCAATATTCCATGTTTGCTGATTTGAAAAATAAGCTGAGGGTTCATGGATGGAGCCCAGTTAGCAGCATGCATGCCAAACATTCATGGGGCCCCATGTTCTATCCTCAGCACCCCAGAAACTGGGCATGCCTGCAGCCCCAGTGCTAGGTCAGATCAAGAAGATCAGAAGTTCAAGGTTATTCTCTGCTGCACAGTGAGTTGGGGCTCTGTGTGTAGCCTGGACTACTTGAGATTCTATCTCAGAAAGATTAAAAAAATGAAAGATGAACAGAACTCACATCTACCTTTATGAGGTTTCAGTCTGGCCCCAGACTAAGCATTTGATTTACTATTTTATTCTTCATCTATTTCATCTTTTACTGTTTGTGTTTTATTTCCAGCCTCATCTCTCTTGTCCCGTAAGCGTGACTCTCAGACTCTGTCATTCTGTCTGTGCTTACAGACGCATTTACATTTTCAGTACCCATATCCACTTAGCCAAACAACTTGCTCTACTTCTCGTGTGTGCTTAGTGTATATAACTGGTATGTGGCTACATCAACTGTTCTCTTTCTTTGAGGTGCGGTGATGTTGACTGGTGTGGAGTTAGTCCTTCTTGACAGGAACCCTGGATCCTTCCATCACCCACATTGTGTTTTACCAAATAATTCTCTATTGAAGGACATTGAAGTTGCATTCAAGTGTGTGGTGTAACAAGGCCATGATGCATCTCGGTGAGTTTAGGTCAGATGTTTCCCTAAGGTTGGTACACAGCTGTGATCTGTGCTACAAAGTGGTCAGTGCCACCAGACTGAACTGCTCTCCAAACTGGCTGGACCAGTTTTGGTTCCTCTCAGCGGAGGATTATTTCAGTTAGTTTTCCTGATGTGACAGGAAGAGTCTGATCACAGCAGTAAAACCCTGACTAAGACACTGCTCATACAGGAAATACTAGTTGTGCACAGTGGTGAATTCCTACAGTATCAACACCTGTGCTGCTGAGGCAGGAGGATTATGAGTTCTGGGTCGGTCTGGACCCCATAGCAAGACTCTCTCTCAGATGAGGCTCTATAACTGAGAGAAAGGTTTATTTGAGCTTATGACCGGGAAGCCAGGGCAGCGGATGTGGCTTGCCCTGTGGCAGCAGGAGCATGGGGAGATGGTGTGGGTTAGGAAGCTGAGAATGGGCATCCAAACAGGGCCGTGTCTTAGGCTTGCTACTGCTGTGATAAAACGCCATGACCAAAAGCAACTTGAAGAGGAAAGCTTTATCTGGCTCACACGTTCACAGCGTGGTTCATCCTTGAAGGAAGTCAGGGCAGGAGCTCAAATAGGGCAGGGACCTGGAAGCAGGAGCTGACGCAGAGGCTATGAGGGGTGCTGCTTACTGGCTTGCTCACCATGGCATGCTCAGGCTGTTTTCTTATAGAACCCAGGGCCATCATCCCAGAGATGACCCCACCCACAATGCACTGAGCCCTCCCACATTAGTCATTCATTGAGAAAATGCCCTGAAGACTTGCCCGCAGCTTGATTTTACAGCTGCATTTTCTCAATTGAGGGTCCCTCTTAGACAACTGTAGCTTGGGTCAAGGTGACATAAAACTAGTCAGCACAGCCGGTCTGTGGCCCTCTAAGACCCATCTCCAGTGACATGTCCACCAGTCAGACCCTACCTCCTAAAGGTCCCAAGCCTCCCACTGTTTTAGATCCTCATAAGATGTTGGCACTCTTGGGTCCTCTGATAGCGACTGATTCTCCTGAAGCCATTCCAATATCCTCCCTCCATCTTGGGGAGGGTTCAGCGGATGGAGTTTGGGACCGGAATAGAGAGCATCAGCAGTGTGATGCTCTTGGAGCTAGAGTTACAGTAGTCTGACTGTTGGGACTCAGCTGAGTCTTCCAAGGAGCAGTGTGTGCTCCGAGCTGCCGAGCTGCCGAGCTGCCGAGCTGCCGAGCTGCCGAGCTACCTCTCCGGCCTCCCCCCTCCCCCCACCCTCCGTGCTTTTTATTTGCTCTCTCTTTTTCAGTAATTGCCTCTTTTCATGTCTTCATTTAAAATGTATTGGAGGAACACACCCTAACTTGGATGTGGAGGTCAGAGAACACCAATCTGGAGTTGGTTCTTTCCAACTTAGGTCCCAGGGATTGAATTTATGGCGTTTAGACTTGCCTGGTAAGCACCTTTACCTGCTGTGCTGCTTAGTTTTGGCCAACTTGACATAAACTAAAGTTTGCCAGGAGCAGCACCTTCATTGATGATTGACACGAAAGAGGCTGGCACACTGGGAGTGGTGCCACCCCTGGGACTGGAAGCTAGCCAATGAGTGGTGTCTCCCAGCCCTCTCCCCCGTTGTCTCTGTATGAGTCCCTGATTGCTGGTTCCTGCTGGTGTCTGCCCTGGCTTCCCCCAGTGTGACAACCTTCAAGATGTACCAGGCTCTTTCTTCCACAAGCTGCTTTTGGTCATACTGTTTTATCACAGCAACGGAAAGTAAATTTAACACCTACTGAACCAAGTCAACAGACCTTTCTGTAATAAAACAAGTCCGCTGAGAAGCCTGCCCATGGCCTAGAGTCCCACTTGCCATGTGGCCCTCCCGAAGCGGAGCCACTTCGATGTGCAAGTATGTGGTGGAGAGATGGGAGAGGGAGGGACACAGAAGGGTT